>NC_088984.1:12576123-13196350 GCF_963932015.1 Anas acuta
AATGCATGCTGCTTTCTCAGGTCTTGAGAATTATAGTACAAAATTCTTATTTCTTATTGTTCCTTTTCAGTTATGATTTCTTAAGCACTTTGGTTGTCTGATCCATTAGTGCTACAGGATTCTTGGCACATTACAGTGCATACACATTGTGTCAATTGTGACGTCTGAATGTGTAGCTGTTAGTTAAAAATAACTAATTTTTCCAGACCTGTTTTACCTAGGAAGTCTATTTTTAATCAAGTGGTAAAACTGAATAAACAGTGATTTTATAATACTATGTCACAGACTGACCAAAAGTTGGAATTATTAATGCATCATCACTACTCCTCACTATAGCAGGCCTTTCTCACAGTGTTATTATACATAACCAGAAATATTCGAGACATGTGGGTTAATCCTTGTCTGTCTTCCTGCAAAATACTCATGAGGATGTCTCAGGATCTTTCATAATAAAATAGCAGAATATCTTGTAGTGCGTAGGTTGTGGTTTGTTTGTTTGTTTGTTTCCTGTACAGATACTAATTCAGCACTTGGCTCAAATCACTATAAAGTACACAAACACATTTTCTAATAAAAAGTGAAGTTTCCCTACAGGAGCAGTGAGCTGTCAGCTATCTTTCTGCCTCCCTTTATTTATTTTTCAGCCTTTCCCTTTTGCTAGCTCTTGTCAAATTTCTTTGGAATATTTCTCCTGTCTTTGCTATTCTGCAAGAACAAAAGAAAAGAAAATTGGGAAAAAGAAAAGCTAGGGACTTTAAAGTTTAAAAAATAAACACAATTTGGGAACTGTAGAAGCAGCTGTTAGTTGCACAGGCCATAATTTACTAGAATACACATGGCTGTAGTCAGCAAAATTAGTGTTTGCTTGGGTTTGCATTTCAGGCAACTCTCCACTTTGAAAGTAGCATATAACAAAGACATCAAGGAAGGCAAAAAAATAAGAGGGGGGGGGGGGGACTTTTATTCCAGCACACTTACTTTCTTATAAATACCCTTTCTTGAAAAAATGTGTAATTTCTTTCATTTTATGATTACCATCATCATTCTGGGAACAGCAGAAGTCTAGTTACCAGTAGCATAGCCTCGTGGAAACCTGAGCTCCAGGTAAGGAATGACTGTGAATTTGGGAGGTTTATGAACTGGCTGAAAAACTACTGTTGGCTTGACTACATTTAATTTCCCTTCCAGCAACATGTATACCTAATGTTACAGATCTTGGTGAGAGAAACCTGACTTGTGGGGTCCTGCTCTGAGGGCTGTCTGCTCCTCTAAGAATTACATTTTAAATGCTTGAAATTCATGGCTAAATGAGCCAATTCCTTCAGTTCAATTTAAACCTACCAGGTAACAAAAAGAAATATACCTGAAGGGGTTTCTTAAACAGTTAGTTGAGCAAAGAGCACCCAAAAGTGACTCCATGCATTCCTCCATTCCCCTACAGCATCCTCTGTGGCTGCTACACCATCTAAAGGCCTCTCCCTGGGACTCCCACACTGTCACTGAGGTCTTCCAGTCTCCTGTCCCATTTCCATCCCCATCCATTCCCGAGCTTCATTGTCTCTTCCCCATATTTGTCTCTCTCATCATGCCTTCTCACCTTCCTATATCCTTCTCTTCTCTCCCACCTCACAGCTTGATTTCCATCCATTTTTCCCTTCCTTCCACTTCCACTGCAAACCCTCTTGAAGGGTTCTCCTGTTTATCTTCCTTTATGTATTATGCACGACATTTTTAAAAAGAAAGTGAAGTTTCTTCTTCTTATATATTCAAACAGAAATAGAAGACTGCACAGAAAATCCCTGTTGGCAGCCAATTAGTTGAGAGGCCCTTATTTCCTTTAAAACTTCTTCAAAAATTTTGAATTGCAGCAAATCCCATTAAATTGTGCACAGTACTACCTAAAACCTTCACAGGGTAAGGTAATTAGACCTGTAAAATCACAGGTCAGCTGTGATATTGTAAAGTGAGTGAAGTGTCAAAGCTGTTAGCACTCACTTGGTCAGTGCAAAACATGCACAACTGAATACAGTGATGTTTGCTTATACATGTAGATCTGGCACAGAAAGGGTAACAGGAGGGAATGGAAGGTGTTCCAGATAAAACAGAAACTGCTAAGAATTTTGGTTCAAAACACAATTTGACTTTAAAGGATTATTTCCCAGGAATAGATATTTGATTTATTTCCTGTAATGGTAATTCTGATTCTTTAAAGGGCCCAAAAACTTAGCGTGGGTCCCATGAGACATGGATCAATTCAGATGATCTGATTTAATTCTCTGCTCCACCATAAATTCTTAGTAAATCTTAGCAAAACTCTGAGGATAAAATTAAGATTCTTAATTAAAAGCTGAAAGAAGTTAGGTCCCCTAATTACTGCAATATTTTTAGAAATGTTTACTCTTTGACCTTCTGTTTTCAAAACATGCTTCAAAGTTCTTCCTGATAATGTTGCTAACACAAATCCATTAAATACTGTGACGTTCACAGGTGAGAGAGCAAAGAGCTGTGGCCTCACAGTGACCAAAGGCAAAAAATAAAAATTAAAAAAATCAAACAAGGAAAAAACCAACCAACCAAAAAAGCAACCAAATATAACATCCCAACTACAACATCCCAACTGTTTTATGGCTGCTACTGGGTTCCTAAATAAAATGAGTCACATTGAGAGACTATGAAATATGTGGCCCTTGAACAAACTGTCAGTACTGCAAATACTGGCTTCTTGCTTTCACCCTAAAACCTACTAAAGTGAAAATTAACCCCATTTGACCTTCAAGCCACTATTCATTATGAAATTACCTATCAGTACCACACTACTTCAGCAATGTTTGATCTGATATATATTTCCATCAAGAGAACTGAACCCAAATAATAAAAATAATGGAAAGAAACAACAACTAAAGATAAATTTTCTGATTAAATATTGATGTAGAAATTATTATTTATGTTTCCTGGCTTTTCTACATTTAGTACTTGTTAGCAGTGTCCCTCACTTATGAAACATTAATGCTCTATTTTTATAGCTCACTTCTGTTCTTAATCTGAGTTATTTTATGAAAAGACTCTTTTTTTATGGTGCTGAGGATTCAGATTCTTTCTGCCTATTGAGCCACACCATTATTGCCACCTCAAGTGTAGCAAGATTTTTTAAAACTATTTTTAGAAGAATGGAGAGTCTTTGTTTCCCTCTACAGATTAGCTGTTTTGAGAGATTTGAGTCTGTCCATGTTCACAGGCTGCAGAATATCCCCCAGATGTTGCTCTAAGTGTTAGGCCACTGCCAGACAAGTAAATCTTTCAAGGTTTGAAATATGCGAAGTAGTGAATCAATGTAATTTCAACTGCACGTGCTATCAGCTACATGAAATCATAAACACCAGTTAACACCAGGAAGGTCACAGCCAGTCAGACTGTGGTCCACTTAGCTCAGTGTCCAGTGTCCAGTGTGCAAGCAGGGCTAGTCGCCGATACTCGGGAAAGGGTATAGCAAAGGACAAAGGATATAATAAAGAAAAGAGTAATGCTTTCTTACAATATCTTTTCAGATTTCACCTGATCTGCAGCTCAGAAACTTTCTGAGTCAGAGATAATATCTTGCTGTTTGACAGCCTTGCATAGTTTTGTATTCATGTATTTGTCAGAATCACTGCTTGTGGGATGCACAGCCTTCTGTAGCATCAGTTATGCAGACACATCCTCTGAAATGCTAAGTGCTCTTCTTTGTTTGGAACCTATCATGTGAACGTTTCATTGGATTCCTCCAAGTTTTGTGTTTTGAAAATCCACAGACAATCAGTCCTAATTGACCTGATTTACTTGTGGTTTTCCATCCAGTTCCTCTTTTTGAGGCCTAAGAGTCCAAGTCCTTTTGGCACTGTAAAGAAAAAACATTCCCTACTTTTGACTATTCTTAGAGTGCTTTGACATTGCTTGCTTTCCTGGAGAAACAGAAAGGTCTTGGCAGAGTAGGGTTACTGACTATGATTGTTGCACATTTCTCCTCTATTGGTTCTGTGACTACTCTGCATAAAATTCTATGGGAAGTTTCACTTAAAAGTAACTTTAGAATAACTAATCATCAGTAAAGAAGATTGAATTTCTAGAGTCTTGAAAAAGTTCTTTGTTTTCCCTTAAATGTTGTCTTTTTTATGGGCTGTAAAGATGCAGCAGTTCAGCAGATCTTGTCCCAGTGTGAGTCCAATGGATCCCACAGCTGGTGTTTATTAAAGTAGCTTTATTGATTTCAAGAGTGGTACGCTGATTTATATCAACCAAGGATCTGGACCTCTATCTTCCAGCAGAACCCAGTACAAAGTAAAACTTTGTTTTAATACAAGTTAAGGAAATAAATCTGTTGAACCACATTGTTGTGTCACAAATATATTACTAATGAGAAATTTTAAAATCCTACTGACCTTTTAGAGACAAAATCTGTGATAATAGCAGTATATCTCTGTTGTGGCCACAAGATGGCCATATTTCTGAATACAGCTTGTCAGAATTGCTGTAGCACAGGAAGTGAATTGATTTCTTTCATATGGAGAAGGCAGTCATTAGTGACAGTGGCTTTGTGTTTATGGCATGTCTTGTGTCTCTTCTGCCTGTCTGATATAACTGAATTCAAAAAACCTGCAAGAATCTGCAGATGCCAGTGTGTTTTAGTAGAGGAAAGCAGCCTGGAGATTGCAAGTAGTGTGTGAACTGGATGTGATTCCCAATCCCTCCCAGATGACACACCAAACTCTTAATTTGGCTGTGCCAGATTGCTCAGTGGTGCAGAGACAACCACCATCATACCTCTGCCCATCAGGCACAGCAAAACCGCCCCATACAATTCATTTGGCAGCACTGACAATGGGATGCTGAATACAGCATGTTATTAACCATAAAAAAAAAAAAAAAAAAAAAAAATGGAGTAAATATGTAATTCATATATGGTTTTGTCTTGAGATTGAACACATGATGTGCCCAAGAAAATGCTGGTTATTGGATCAGCAAATCAATTAATCAACATGGCAAGGTGTTCATCGGGAAATCAGTGTGTCCTGACTGATAAAGCAGAAGTTTCTGGTATGTGCCACACAACTAAGGTTCAGCACTGTAATGGAGGAATGCCGAAACCTCTTTACTTTTTTTTTTTTTTTTTTTTTTTTTTTTTTAATAAAATAACTCCACTTTATAATTAGAAACTGCAAATCACTCTGTAGTCTCTCAGTGATCATCTAAAGTTGGTTCTTTATTTAATCTATTCTATCAATTTAAATTTTATCAAGAACTTCAGAGGTTTATGCATTTTTTTGCTTACATGCCCACTGATTCATGCAACAGAGGAACAGGGGAGGAAATTAGTATTTGGAAACTTAAGGGGTCACAGGTCTCCTACATAATTTTTAACTAAATACATGTTTGTCAGCTCCTGCACCCACCCTTCACAGCTAAACACAGAACTCTGTTGTCTCTGTTTTTACCTTCAGGGAGCTGAAACATATGAATAAAATGGGCCTGATCTTACAGAAATTTCACTTTGACTTCAGCAGGAATAGGATCAGGATGGAACAAGCTAGAACAGGGTTGCAGCAACAGCCTGTTCATGGAAGAAATCGGATGATGAACTTTTGACTCCTAGTCTAGTTCCTCAGCTACTTAGATGCCTTATAAACTTCTTTTTGACCCCAGTTTAAGAGTATGTACTTAATCACTTGATAAATTCATAGATGTGACTCAATGAGACTACTTATGAACTTACATTTATGTATGTTGTCAGGTACTCTACTGAAAGTCTATTCACTTTTTGAATAGACCTTTCAGATATTATCTTTTCCTTTTATTTCTCAATGTATATTGAAAATACAAAAGCAAAGTAAAACAAAAATTCAAACAACAGAAGCTGATGTTGACTTGCAAAGCAGCTTCCTGGTTCATTAGTATTCTTTTGTAATTATGACAGAGATCAAGAGATCATCAATAAAATAGCTTGTTTTCATTTCTCATGCCAGCCTCAGTAAGATTAAAAAATCTGCTTTTCCTACAAAGCCTCATCTTTTGCAGTTCCTGCCCATCAGTCTAATGGGCATCCCTTTCACAGAGATACATTGTATAATAGGCCTAAGTCCAGGAAAATTCCTGTTTCTCAAATTTTGGGAAAATTTTCTATTGCATCAAACAGCTCTACAAATAAAATGTTTGCAGAAAGTGATTTTTGTATGCCAGCAGACTGATGTTTTAACCCTATAGAGATTCCTTGTTTAACTGCAGATAATTGAAGGACATTTAAAAATGCACATACATTGTAACTCCAGCATTTTCAGAGAAGTAACACAGCAAATATTAAGGTGGCATACACCTATTAAAATTAGGAAGGAAGAAAGCAATTTGCAAATGTGAGTTTGAATTAGATCAAGAGACTGGTGAATATTTCAGCATTGTCTGCCAGAAATGTTTCTGAACAATTCAGTTCTCACAGAAAACTACTGGAACTTCAAACAGAAGCTGTATGTGAAATGCATGCACTGTTCCTCTGATATCTCCATGGCAAGATCCCAGATGCATAGAGAATAAGTGGTATGGAGAATTTCATGCTCTCCTGATCATTATGTAGCATTATCACAGTCTTCATAAATTTTAGACTTGAGGCAGGACTTTTCTTTGTGAACACAATATAAAAATTCAGAACCAAAAGAAGACTTTCATTCCGATTCCATGAAAAAATAAAAAAAGGGAAAACAAGTGAATGATAAAACACGATCCAATAGAATATTTAATAGTAGGATCAGTCATGGTTTCACAATTTACCTGTTGTCATTATTTTTGCAGGCATCTGAAAACCATTTTAACAGAGGGCTTGACAGAGGGCAATGAACTGGCTCTGTGGGTTCCTTGGGAAGCTTCTCCCAGACAGCAGGACAGAGTGACATGAAACCCAAGTGTTTGTTAGAAAGTGTAGACCAGGACAGAGTGGGAAAAAATGAGTTGGCCCCTCCTCAGCTCGTGATATATATGGTATGGAGGGTAGACTGTAAAAGATTTTACAAGAGGGACAACTGTCTCATATTTAAAAGTTTTATCTGAACTATTAACATTTAATATAAAAATGACTGCAAGCGTGATTACTCTTCACTGAAAGAAGTCACCGATCAGCACAACAGTTAAATAGATGCTCATTCTGAAAATCACTATTAGATGTTTCTTACTGTCCCTCTGTTAGACACTGAGGTGGCATGACCTCTCCTTAATCTGCTTCAAACAGACTCATTAAACTATTAAGGAAAGTGGATTGAGTTTACCCCCACTCATTTCATCTGAAACAGATTAGGAAATGCTAATCCATTCCCTACAGATTTGGGGTTACTAAACCTTCCAACATCACTATAAAATCTGGAAAATCATGTTTATTTATGACCACATTAAAATAAAAATATAAAAATAAAAATAAAAAATAAAATAAAAAAGCTTGGGCATGACATATCCTTTGATCAAAGAAGAGATTTAGACTTTTACCCAGCCCTACAGCTGCTTGTGAAATACCTTGCAAAAGGACATAGTAAGGCATTGGCATAGGCTGAATATCACACACCCCATACAGACAGGTTTCTGGCAGTCCCTGGGGTCCTATCCCTATGCACACAGAAGAAGAGGGCCACACATGAGGACAGAAAGCTCAACTTTGACCACATGTACAGCATGTACTGGGGTTCTTTGTACCGATGCTGGGGAAAATGAGGGCAGTAAGTGCTGTAAGAGGAAGAATTTCACCAAATGCTGAGAAAATCCCTTAGTCCAGAACAGTTTATGGTAAAAACAGATTTCCCTGCTCAGAGTCGTTGCTGTTTTAGGCTTTCTCTAGCATCTGCAATGATATCAGTTAAACTTGGAAACATTTTCAAGCTCCTCCACAAAGTTCTCCTTCATTATGTATACCTTTGGAAACATTAACACTGTCACACAAAGAATCCACTCAGCAAAGCAAAGCAAAGCAATCAAATAGCTCCTACAACTCCTTCCTTCCCAAACAATCTCAATATGTTAGTAAAAAACTTTCTGATAGATAGGAATGGGGATTTCATCTCCTAATGTTCATGTGTGACTTGTGACATGCTAAACTTCATCCTTGGAGCACCTACTTTGCTGCCTTTAGAAACCTGGAAATGAAGCTGTGTTCCCAAGCAGAGGGAACTGAGCTCTGCACCACCCAACTGCTCGGGATAAAGAAGGCCATGAGAAAGATGTGTCTTTTGGAGCCAAGCAGAGGGGAGCTGGAAGGATGAGGGGGAAGGAGGAATAACTTTCAACCAACTCTGTCACATGTCAGCTCCAGCATCTACAAACATGTTATATTTTTATCAAAAGCCAAGGTTGGGTTACCTTTGCTTCCGTCCAGGTTTTAATCCTCCACACAGCCAGTGGTTTCAGTGAGTTGAAGAAGCCCACACATACCAGCCACACCAGTGGGACTGCAAGATGAACAGAGCAGAGGTGGAGTGGATGGTTCAGGAGACGTTCCCTCTGGCTGCCCCTCCTGATAGGAGTCCTTGAGTCTTACAGCAATCCTCCTCAAACTTGACAGTGCTCACTTCCTTTTTTTTTTTTTTTTTTTCCAATTGTGAGCTGAAAATGCATTTCTTATTTTTATTTGTCATTGTCATATAGTGTTTCTGTCCTTGTGTGAACGTGGGTGATGCACTTGGATGTGTCTCGGCTGGTTTGGGGCAGTCAGATATTGAGATCTGATTGTTTCCATTGCAGAGAGCAAAAGAAAATTCAATGCACTATTTCACATATTATCTAAATATCAGCTGGGATTTTTTAAAAAAGTGGTAAGTTTCCTTTGCATGGAAAAATACCTGACTATGGTTGTAATATAGTTGGTATTGTCAGACCTACATTTAATTTCACAAGCACCAAACTGTTTAACATCACATGATGCAACAACAAAATTAGTAACTGAAAGCACCTTTCTTATCAGCGTGTTGAGTTTGGTAGAGAAACCCAAGGATCATTCTTCACAGAGGTCAGATAATCTACTTAGGTGAAGAAAGATCATTAGATAAAGATCTTCCTCTTTAAAATGAACACCTGATTATTCAGTTTGGGTATTCAATTAAACTGTCTCCCTTGTACAACTGAGGTGTTATTTTAAGATTTGTTCTGGAGATTGTACCCTGCATTTAAAATCTCCTTTGTGTGTAATCTGCTATCTCCTTTGTTCTTGTCAAACAGATGAACGAAGGAACTCCTGCCAGCTTTTTTTGTTGTTGTTGTTTTACATTTGGCATATTACTATAAATCGTACATACAGACCCTCATAAAAGCTTTTATTCAGCATCTTTTTTAAAGAAACTTGGTGTGTGTGTATGTGTCTGTTTATAATGATGTATATTTGCATGAAGAGGCCAGTAGCCAAAATGAAAACAAAAAAGAGCCTGAACCTTAGCAATATGAGACCTCGGAAAACAAATTGTTAGGCTCATTAAAGAATTTGGGTTAATTCATGAAAGGTTTCACCTTTGAAGCCTTCTGGATGCATGCACTGGCTTATACAGTTCCAGCAAATCTGTCAATCAGTTGCAATTCTCCAACAATCTTTCTTTCTTTTTTTTTTTTTTCATGCAGTTTTCCAAATAGTCTGATATATTGAGATGTCCTGCATTAGAAATGAATGCTGTTCTTTATAACTATTATGCTGAGCACATTTATATATGTGTAGTGCACTTTAGAGATACAAGGTAACACTATCTAAGTGCAATGTATTTATTCAGCCTTGTAAATATTCATAGTGCTTCTTATGTCAATAGAAAATAAATTATATTCTGCTCTTGGTTAGGATGATACTGATCCCTGATTTTTCCACTGACTATATAGTGATGCTCTGGACTTTAATAAGTGAGTCTAATAGAGGGTTATGGTCTATGTAAGAAAAGATAGAAATAAATAATAATAATAATAATAAAGATTGAAGTACAAGGCTTTTCAGGTTCTGTGTTCAATCTGCTCTGAGATCTGACCTAGAGTGAGATGACAGACATTGTGCAGTCTGATTTGAAATTGTAGCTTGAAGTGTTTGCCTTGGGAGAAACTGCAGGCATGTACAAAACCTTTGTGGTTGTTATCAATTCTAGATACCTGATGAAGGCTGTTAAAAAGTCACTGGTATTTTCTAATCTAAGCTCTATACTTTCAGATAATTAATTTACTAATATATACTGACTGAATTTGGATAGTTAAAATCAATATATCAAAGATGGAATTGGAGAAAGGAAGGGAACAAACTTTTCTCCAGACTGTCCAAACTTAAGATATTTAAGGGATACATTGCCTTTGTCATTTGTATAGATACAAGTGAACACAGTATCGCTCTTATTCAGTATCTGTTACATTTAATCTGGAACTCTGCACGGACTACATATTTTCAATACTGGAGCAGTCACCTGGTATGTTAAGAAGTGGTAGATGAATAACAGTGAGTCTGAGTCTTAGTGCAGATGTATGTAGCTAGAAAGCAAAGGTTTGCAGTAAAAGCAGTCTGTAATAATTGTGACTCAATGTTTTTGAAATCAAAAAGCTTGGGTACAATTCTAACTGTAAAGAGTGCAGATCTCAAGCTTGCCCACGACTCCTGGGGGTTTAGGTGAAAGCTGGAATTGCTGAAGCCAGACCCATACCCTTGACATCTGTCCTAGGGGATCTTTGGAGCAAGCTAAGATGCAGTTACTTCTTGTTCTCCTTTCCTTTGGAGAACAATTTAAAAACTGTGAGATTAACAGAGAAAATGATTACATCTTCAAGAAATTGAAGAAAATCACTGAAGGAGATTTCAGTACTCAGTTCTTGGATATCCTAACCTTCACAAAGGTACCTTGTTATTGCTGGCTTACTTCTTTTTTTATCAAAACTTGAAAACCATTTCAGTTTCCTGATTCTCAGAAAATGAAAAGCTTAAACTTTAAGGAATAGTCTTCAAATTATGAGATTTGTAATAGGACTGTAAATGATCAACACCATTAGGTTTTAATATAAATTGATGTTGCTTTTGCAGTCATTTCATTTTAAATTATGCTCTCATTTCTTCATAGATTTTCTGATGTGGATTTTTTTCCTTCTCTCTGATTCAGAGAGATATTTTTTTCTTCTATAAGATAGGACTGATGTACTTAAAAGTGAGACCAAAGGTAGAAATTTCACAGATGTTTTACAAGCAGCTTATGGACTAATGCAAAATCAAAGGTTCACCTGGCTGTAGCCATTTATAAGCTGACCTGCTTCAGTAAAGCTAAAGTCACAGATCTCTCTCTTCACTGAGTATAGCCTATGAAGGAATATAAGGCTATCTCAGATACCTGTTCCTTTCATCTTCAAATCTTATCTTAAATATTAACAATATCATACTCCGGTTCCTTCATTTCAAATCTTAAGAGGCACATGAATTATGGATTTCCTTCTCAAAGTTTTTTTTTTTTTCTTTCCACCCCAGCCCCCCCCCAGTGATTGTTTTAATGGTCATGAGACACACTGGACTGATCAGTTCTCAAAGTGATGTCCTGTATTTTTTAGGAGGGTTTACAAAGGTTTCTGTGCTTTGTCTCTTCTTGCTGCCTCTCTGAGGTGAGGTGATTTTGGGATGCAATTACACAAGCCAGTCTATGTATCCTCTTAGGCTTCTTAATCAGTGGGGCAACTATGCATACTAAACTTGATGGTAGATTCAGAGATGGATACAGAGATGTCAGCATTTCCAACTTCTTATATCCCCATTTCTTAAAAAAATAAGCCTAGAAAAATAAAAGGTGGGTCTGGTTGTTGGGACCAGTCCCCCAGGCATCTGCACTGCTTTGGGAAGTTCATGATCCCAAGGATGAGAAGCTGCTGTATGAAGATGAAAACCTTGGCTTAGGCAACTTGAGCTGCCCAAGCATCACTGTCTGGACACAGTTACAGTGTCCTGCATGGGGCAGGTCAGCAAAACTGCCAGAGCTGAGCGGTTTGGTACTAAACAAGGGGAGATCTTCCACAGTCACTGCCTGTCCTGCTCACCACATATCTCCTTCTTTTTCATGGCATTATGTTTTTACTAGCTCATCCTGTAGGCAGCATATTTATCTTGCCCTCAATATCTAATGGCAGTGAGCCCCAGAGCATGCTCTATGGATCAGTAATTCATCCTCTGCATTTTACATCTGGACAGAATAATTTCTTTGTTCTGGGAAAGTAAATAAGAATGTCAGATTTACCTTCCTTAGGTCATGTCTCTCTATACTGTGATTTTTCTAAACCTGCTCCTTTCTAAACTACACAATATTAAGCTATTTCATTTTCTCCTATCATTATCCATAATGGACTTTCAGAGCTAAGAAAGGTGAGAATAAATACGAGAAGAGATCATTGTGGTTTTTTTTGTTTGTTTGTTTGTTTGTTTTTTTTTTTTTCACAGAAAGCTGATCACATAACTTTTGTTTTACACAGCTCTCAACTGTTTACTTATTTACAGATTTAGCAGAGGACTAGGAGCAGATAGTGCTGATGGAGACAGCTATAGCAGGAGGGGAGCATAGCTAAATGAGTTTGCAGAAGAGATTGGAAAGGAAGAAGTGAAATCATTGAGCAAACAGCACAAGCAAGACAGCAGAGCAGGATTAGCATGGGGAAAAAAAGCATGAAAAAAGTAAAGGAAGGGTACAGAGCTGAACTTGACAACCTATAGGTGGTAGCACTAGATGCACTAGATGAAATATTTTATTGGCATATTAATGGAGAATGTTTTACTTGTGATCCAAAGATAAAAGGAAAATGCAGACCATATCAAAACCATATATCTAGTTCTAACAATTCTTAAGAAAAATGCTTAAATATTTTTCCAGTGTAATAGTTATATTACTTCATTAAAAAAAAAAAAAAAGTATTTTTTTTTCTAATGAAAAATCAAAACACCAAAATTATTTAAAATAATTCATATCAGTTACACTAGGTATTTTTAATAGCTAAATGAACAATTAGAATCGTGGAGACATAGGCATGAATACTTGACACAAAGAATGCAGAAGGAAGTGAAACCTGAATGTGCTGATTCCCCATGATTTCCTCTTTTCCTCCAATGACTAATCACTTTATTATATCTGTTAGTATTTTTATTTATTTATTTATTTTTTGTCAGTGTAGATTATTTATTTTTACAGTCTAATATGAAGAATACTCGGGAGTTCTGGAGGTCCCTATGCATTAGCAAACCATATATTTTATAATTGCTAGAGAAGAAGCTGTTGTTTTGTAATATCAATTTTATCATCTCTGTATTACAGTATTTCTGTATCATAGCTGTCAGGACAATGTCCCCATAGGAACTCCTGCAGCAATTCCACACCAAATATGACCGTAGATATCTGTATGTAGTTCTTTGTTTTAATGAACTAGTTTAAACAGAAAGGCTTTGGTAACTGGCTGGCAATTTTGCTGAACACAAACAAAGCAGATGAAGCCTCAGTTCCCACTTCTTTACACTGAACATTGTTGATTAAATGGCATTAAATACTGTAGGAAGAGGCAGTGCTTTTGCTAGCTCCACACTAGCCAGATGAACTAGTAAGATTTTGGCTGGTCAGATCATAGAAACAGTGAATGGTTTGGGTTTTCAAGCTTAATAGTTTTAATAGAGCACTTGGAAGATGATGAAAACACACTGAGCCTCCTACTTTACTTTGAAGTTACAGTTTTGGAGAGGGCTTTTTAGTATTACTTTTGCAACCCATATGGAAGAATTGTGCACAAAGGGCTGCTTATTACTGTCATTTGATCTAGATCCTATTAAAATGAAGGGAACAGTCAGACATTTAAATGGATATTTTCAATTTTTACATATCTTGCATAATCATAAGAAACAGAGATGAAGGTAACACACACCAAAGCAAATGTCAGTTGTACTAGAAGTAAAATGGGATAATTTCATGGATTTGAAGGATGGTTTAAAAATCTGGGAGGAGACTTTTCTCAAATGTCACAACTTTTTGTGTAGGCTTAAATGAGTATTTTAGGACAAATTACTGTATGATCTGAGGCAGACTATGAAGTAGGATTTCTGTACGCTACACCTGGCTCTTTTATTTCTCTGATGTGCACACTCAGTGACTCTGTCTATGTTTTATTCTCCTGTCACCTATCTGTGCAGTTAAATTATTTAAGGGATTTGTTTGCACAATATTGAGCATAATGGGCCTGACTGCAGAAACTGTTGCTGTTACATAACATTTTGACAACATATTTTATATATGTGTCCATGAAGACATAATGACATTTTGTGATGCAATTCCTTGAAACAAAATCAACAAAAATGTTTTTAAAATGTCCCCTTTCCAATATAATACCAGAAAGAACTGCATTTACAAACAGTACTTTGCTGAAAGTTAATCATTTAAATACTTCAGTTCTGGCTTTTTTTTTTTCTTTCTTCCCTTTAGACAACATGCCAGATCATTTCCCTAAATGTAAGAGTAATTCCATTCAAAATGGCACACTCTAGGTTTGCATCTGTAAGATGGACAGAGCAATCCTTCATTCAGATAAGCCATGATGAATAGCAATATATGAATGTCGAGGAGGTTAGAAAGACGTTTTAATTCAAACTCTGGAGAGAACTACTGATACCTCCTTGTTTCCAAGGAGCCTATCATAACACTTTGAAGATCAGAAAAGGGGTAGTTACTACAATTTCCTGTCACCATATACATCCCAATCAAAACAATGTCTCAGGTATAGAGATAAACAAAACAAAAACCAAACCAAACCAAAAAAGGCTTGTGAGCATTTTGTGGGAGATTTGTGCATTGTCTGTCCTTATCTGGAATTGCTCGCTCTTACTTCAGAGTTTCCATTGATGGTGAACACTGAAAATATCAGCAACACCATCGAAGCACCTTTGTACTCCAAAGACTGAGAACAATTGATTCTGCTTCCCAAAAGATTCTGCTGAGGCCACTGCCTAATTAAAGGCAGAGGAGCCTTTAAAAGAAGCTGACACATGGTAAAGCAGATCATGTGTGATATGCCTGCATGATGATATACTAGGGACCAAGCTTGATGTCTGCAATTTTCTTGGGCTCAACTTGGTGTTTTGGGTCAAAGTCTAAATTAAAAACTGAGATTAGACAGATGTATGGAGACTGAACTCATCATCAGCTATTAAATTTAAAGGTCTGAATGTGACCTATTGCTAAAAAGTCTTTAAATATTGATTGATGAAAGCTGGGAGGATAGAGGTACAGTAAAAATTACTTCCAATTTTCTGTTTCTTTTGCTTTTTGTTGAGTATTCACACCTGGAAACAGAAACAGGATACTGAGCTACAGCACTAGTTAGATTAAGTAACCATTCATACAACAGGCTATTCATATGAATCTGTTATTCCTTTAATTTACGTGAGCCAGAAAAGTCTCCTTTGAAGGCAATTCTCCTTTGTCACCTTCCATTTTAAGTTTGAAATTGAGTTGCCTTAGCATGAAATTTGTGTAAAAGGAGACAAGATTATTTCCACTGAGCTAAGTAAAACAGTATGGGGAGGATAAATCTCTGTGGACTCAGAAGCTTTCTTCACATAAACTTTCACACATCCATTAGTTTCAGTGGACATATGTAGACTGGGATTTGAAACCTACTCCTACTGCATAATCTGGTAAAATACATTACATGGAAAGTTCTTGTTATTTTTGCACACAAGTTGAGAAAATGAAGACCAACCAAACATTGTGTGGCTGTTCTCAAGCAAATAGAAAAGGTCTGTGACATTTCCCACTTCACACACCCAAAGAAATTCTGCAGCAGCTAACCTGTTTGTTCAGGGACTTGGGGGAGAGGTTGTGAATCCATGCAGAACTCTACTGATGATAATAATGTGAATAACTTTCTCAAGAGCAGACAGGCTGAGACATGGCAGAATGCGATAATGAACTGGCAAAAGAAGACCTGGCAGAAGATTGATACTCTGCCCCAGTTTTTGCCATTGGGACAGTTGATACTGAAGGGCAATGCACAGATCTTTGGACCTAATCAAGTTCTGATTTTATTGTCTTCTCCTTAGGTTGCCGTTCTGGTTTTGTCACCACAGTTAAACATCACTGTCTGTTCTCAGCAGATAATTTTTCACTTGTATATTCTTTTCAAGAAGTATGAACAGAGAATATTTTTATATAATGACAGTAATATGTATTGACTATTTAAAAGAGAGAGACTAACGGGGAAAAGGCAAAAAGCCAAGCTGAAGTCCTGTTGGTAACTGTGGGTGTTATTGACTCCAGAACATAACTTTGAACAAGTTCCTTAGAAGTTTGTTGTTTTTTCCATGGCATTTGGTTTCCTACCACAGTTAGTATGTGAGGCCCTGGTGAGCTTTTCTATGTTTCCACATATTCCATGGGTGTTGTTTCAAGTATTTGCTTTGTTTCTAATGGTTATTGTTTATAGAATAAATCCTCCCTAAAACGGAGGGTGAGTTTTCCTGGCTAACTATACTCTGAAAGGAAATATGAAGTATGCTCATTTGGAGCTTTAGCTAGATCTGGTTAGAGTAGCCACACAAACATATCAGTAAAGGCACTTCCAGGCTCTCACCCTGCCTCCCACCTCAGTTACAGATTTCTGAAATTCTGGTAGCTAGCCACTCAGCCCTTGTCACAGGCGTTATTATACCGAAAAGAAACCTGATATCTAGGGAGGTGATCGGCCCCCTGTACTCGGCTCTGGTGAGGCCACACCTCGAGTACTGTGTTCAGTTTTGGGCCCCTCACTACAAGAAGGACATCGAGGTGCTTGAGCAGGTCCAGAGAAGGGTGACGAAGCTGGTGAGGGGCCTGGAGAACAAGTCCTATGAGGAGCGGCTGAGGGAGCTGGGCTTGTTGAGCCTGGAGAAAAGGAGGCTCAGGGGTGACCTTATTGCTCTTTACAGGTACCTTAAAGGAGGCTGTAGCGAGGTGGGGGTTGGTCTGTTCTCCCACGTGCCTGGTGACAGGATGAGGGGGAATGGGCTTAAGTTGCGCCAGGGGAGTTTTAGGTTGGATCTTAGGAAGAACTTCTTTACTGAAAGGGTTGTTAGACATTGGAACAGGCTGCCCAGGGAAGTGGTGGAGTCACCATCCCTGGAAGTCTTTAAAAGATGTTTAGATGTAGAGCTTAGGGATATGGTTTAGTGGGGACTGTTAGTGTTAGGTCAGAGGTTGGACTCAATCTTGAGGTCTCTTCCAACCTAGAAATTCTGTGATTCTGTGATTCTGTGATCTTGAGTTGCATTCGTCTCAGCTAACATTTGCTACCTAAAATGGTGTACAGTGCAACTGAGTTTTCTAGTCTTCCTCTATATTCAGGAGAGAGAAGGAGCAATGCAGGAGGTTTTGCTGTACCTACTTTGTAATCAGTATCTGCATCAGTGTCTGGATAGGAACAAGCACCCTCTAAGTGATTAATCTGTGCTCTTCATCGGCTACTGAGGGAGCTGAAATGCAGAAGCATTACAGGGCTGAAGTTAGGAAACTTCTATCCCATACAAGTAGTGCATCATTCAAAATCACCTCTGAAGGCCTGTCAGGAGCAGGAACACAACCAACAGGTCTGTCCTGTTTCTTTGTTTATTTCTCCTTTTTTTTTTTTTTTTTTCTTCAATAAAATGGAAGGCAATTTACTGGAACCTAAATTCAAGGTGCCTGTTATAAATTTTATACTTTGCATGGGATAAAATAAGGTTTCCTACCACTAAAATGATAACGATAGTCCATTTGTACTGACATGTGCAATCAAAAATTCATTCTTCCTATGATGAGAGCCAGACTTGCTTCTTTCTTCACCAAAATAACAATACTTTGATTTGTTATGCTAGGTTTTTCCATAATTATATAATAGAAGAAAACATTTTCCTGGAGTTGTAGCAATCAACTTGTAACAATTCCATCCCCCACATCTATGCCATTCTTTAAAAGGCCTAAGGCAACAACAGATTGCAGCTGTTTCCAAAGCTTGTTGATTCTAATGAGGTTCCCACCTTCAACAGAAAGCAGTGATGTACTGTGCTGGCAGCTCATGTATTTCAGGGGTTACGGGATACAGGAACAGGGCAAGATGCTTCAGCCAGTCTTTGGTATAAAAAAATCTGATTTACTGCAATGAGCTTTGGTCAGGCTCTTAGTTTATCTACTGTCTCCCAATCACCACAGAAGTCATGACCTAATGGGAGGCAGTTCTGTTCTGAATTGAGTTTAGGGAATAATAGATACCTGAAAATTAATGGCAAGGAGGACTGAAAGGATGTTAGGGCCTATCCTACCAATTAATCACTGGAGCTTTTGCCCACTGCCAGCAGCAGGCAGAAAACATTGACGGAGTTTTTTGTAGAAGTCAATGACAATAATCAAGGGATATTTTTAGGACTTCCACTAGTTTTAGAGATGCTCTGGGACAACATGACTCTCCTCTCCTGCTAGCCAAACATTCCAATAAATAATCTCAATTTAAAATGAAAAATAGGTTATTTCCTTATTGTCTGAGAAGTGAATGCTATTGAATCTATTGATTTTTTCTTATTTTCATTTTAATAAAAGCATTGCTAATTTGATTTTCTCCTTCAGATTCTCCAATTCTGTTTGGAAGCATCTAGATTGTGTTTTGATTTTGTATGGAGGTTTTGGTGAAGAAAAAGGAAGTCAACAAACAAACATTTTTGAATATGGAGAAAAACATTTTTTAATGGTTGAAAATAGCTTTTAAGTGAAAATCATGTTTCAGAATGAAAATATTCAGAACTAGAATAATACTAACAAAACACTCCCATTCATTCCTGCGTTCCTTCATTATTTTTTTAAATTTTATTTATTTTAAAGAAGGTTTATTATAGGACTCTCTGAAAGGAATAATCAAGTCTTTCATCAGTGATCAAATCCCATCTCAAAATGCATCAGTCCCTGCTGTCTGAATTATACTGAATTTGGGAATTTTACTTTGATGTAACATTGCATGGTATGTGCCATACTACTCAATATGGTTGTTAGAAAGACCTATCTGCAAAGCAATAGCTTTGTATCATACCTGTAGAACAAGTGGGTATTTTTTTGAAACTTTCAATTTTCAAAGGAAATCCACTTTGTTTTCCTCATTTCAAAAGGCAAAGCAACCTTCTCTGTGTGTATGTAAGACTCTCCAGGCATCTAATATATGCATAAAAGACTAGCTTCAATTTATGTAGTTGCATCCCTCATTTCAAGCTACTGGAGACTATTAACTCCAAAGCAAAGCTTTCTTACAGAAAGCTAGTGACCCTGCTTTCTCTCTCAGCAGTCTAATAATAATTTATTTAGTACTTGGTTTTACGTGGTACTTTGATCCTGTAGAATACAATATTGTTACTGGACGCAGCTTGAACTGGCCTTTGTATGTCACCGGAAAATCCTGCATCAAATACAAATGTTTGAACACAAAACCTGACTTTTCAAACCACTGCTTTTCAGGCTAAACTCATTACTGATCAGATCGGACTTGATACCAAGTCATCCATTCAATGCTCATCAACTTCATGTGGAAACCAGAGGTAATTGTAGGGATAGCACAGAAGCTGTGAAAGCTTATTCAACAAAACACTGCCCCTGACTTTGGCTCAGTATGGGTCATTTTTTTCTTTATTACAGTCTGGCCAGGGAAAAGGACAGTGCACAGTGCTCCTTCCCAAGGACAGGTTATATTAGCCTTGGCATACTGCTGTGCTGATCGCCTTTCTGTATTCTACATGGAGAATTAGAGAATCATTTTTATCACCTCCTTGTTCTAGAGCAAGAGAAAAATATCTTTTTCAAATCCTTTTTCACACACTGTTTTACACATACTCCAAGATGTGCCTGGGTGGAGAAATTCCAGGCTTCATGCACATTGTCCCACCCTCATTGTATGGCATCCGTTGAGCAATCCCCACTGTGCCAGGCAGGGCTTGGGGTCACCATGTGAGGGACAAGCCATAGGGAGGAGATGCTTTGCTCTTTCTGTCTCTCATTCCCATTTGAGTAAGAATTTTTGACTTCCCAGTATGAGGACTACATTCCATTTGAATGGAAAAATTGAGTCTCTGAAATAAACGTGTAAAGACTTTCAAAAAATTAATTTTAAGAAGCTGCTACTTGTTCATGTGTCACCATGTATTTCAGCCAAAAACATTCTTCTTAGCAAGAAGAAATGCAGCACTGAGAAGAAATCATTTTCCCTCTGTGAGTGGCAGCATTATTAATATGTGTGATTAATTCTGAGACTATTAAAGAAACTGCAAGGCACTCTCTATTTAGTTAATATCACTAACAAATACACATCTGTCACTCAAAATGCTGTGTACTCAGCAATGTTGTTCTTATGATATTAAATATTTACTATTTATTATGATTGTTACTTTTGTTATTTATTGGCTTGCAGAAGCCAAAAACAAACCAGGCAGCTTGTGGAGAAACTAGAAAAACATTTTAAAAGCTAGCTGCCTTAAAGTGAGGTTCTTATATACAACATTAAATATTTTGGTTGTAGTTTGCAGAAGTCCTTTCTTTCCATCATATATCCACATCCTATGGAGTGGGTGTTAAACACACATTGCAGCTCCTTGTTGGGGATGGAAGGAATTTTCCTGGATCAAGCCTGTGGCTAAAAGCATCTTCTTGCCTTTCACTGAGCCTTTCCACTTAAGTAGCTCTGAAAATAGGACCAGATTTGCAAATCTAATGAAGATTTGCAAATTGTTTTCTTATTGGGATCATTTCCAGCATATGGATCTTGATATTGTAACATAGTTACTCCTATTCTCAATCTAAGTAGTTTGAAATGCCTGATGCAAAATGTCCTCTTCCTGAGCAGCACTGATGGTCTATAACTCATCCATGAAAAACTCCACTGGTCCATTAATGTATTTTTAAGACTATACACAGCTTATATTTCTTTGGACCTACAATTCTGACAGCAGAAATTGAGTGGATAAGAAAGAAGAAGGAACCCAACTTATAACAATAATAACTTATAATAATGCCTCTGATGTAACATATTAAATTCTGTCCAAAATACATGCATTGATTTTGATGCAACTTTTATGAAACTGCTATTAAATTGAAACTGCTATTAAATTGTGGTTGAGTACAACTATAACAAATACTGCTTCTTATCATATCAGCATCTTCATTGTCTTATGATTCCTAAGGAGCTGAATGAAGTTATGATAACAATTGCAGTGTTGTTCAATTTCCATTTCTCAAAAAAAAACCAGCTGAGGTGTGACAGGATGGATGTCTCCCTTCATGAAGCAAATTATTTATTTATTTATTTATTCACATTCTTCATCTTGCCTTTAATTTCTCACTCAGTAAGAAGTATATTATGTAAGTATACATATACTCAGTATGATGAGTATACTCACTTTCATATAAATTTTAGAGAAAGTGAACAGACTAAACAGACTTAGATAAACAGTCATTCAAGTACTTACTATGAGTAAGGATTTAGTCTATTATAAAATAATTTGGGAAGGAAATTTAAAGTGCAGAAAAAAAAAACAGGTTTCCTGTGTATTATATTCCATTGTTTTCTGCCTGGTATGACTTCATTTCTTTTTGTGTATTTGTGTTGCATGTTTTTTCATACCTCGTAGAATTAAGTTGAATTGTGTTCTCAAAGCATTTCCTTCTCAGGTTTTGATAAATGTGATTCTCTCTGACTATATTTCCATAGACTTCACTGAATTGCCTTTAATTGAGACCATTTGTTATGAGATGATATCAGAGCTCAAGACCAATCGCTGGGTTTTCTTTCCATAATGTTGCTCCCAGCAAACAATCAGATAGGAGACTCTGAAGAAACATAGAACCTTTTTTTTAACTAGCAGTATAACTCACTAGTAAATATAGAAGGTTATAACATCTTAAAATAATTTATGGTACTGTCAGGTCTGAAGAAGAAAAGACTTCTCTTGGGAAGCAGCTTCAGCAGCAACTTCACAAATTGTATGTTTGATAAATAGCACCACAACTAACAACGTTCAAAGTGCAAGGATCAAGGGAACTTTAAATAAGGAACTTAGACTCTCAGGTCCACACAAAACTATTATGGAGGAAGATGCTATGACTGAACAAAAGATGAACATTTAGTGTGTCAATTAAATCAACAAGAAAGACATATCTACTGATCTTCTGGGATCTGAGCTTTGACCTGTCTGTATACTAGGATGTCACTGATAGAAAGTTTTTTTTATTATTATTTTTATTTTTAATCCTAAAAAAAATAACATTTTCCACTCTTTAAATTTTTTGAGAATCTCAAACGTGTTTCTATCTCATATCAAGGCCCAACTTTTAACATATATAAAAAAATAGTTGTAAAACAATAACTATAGCAGAGATCAAAATAAATATTATTGATATATGATTGGGCAGTGCTTATCACCAAATCATCATAAGGTTTGGATTGGAAGGGACATTTAAGGATCATCTAGTCCAACCCACTTCCTTACGTCTAATCTAAACCTATCCTCTTTTAGTTTAAAGCCATAACCCCTTGTCCTGTCACCATACCCCCTGACAAAGTGTCCCCCCCCAGCTTTTCTGTAGGCCCCATTTAGGTACGGGAAGGCAGGTATAAGGTCAGCCTTCTCTTCCTCCAAGCTGAACAACCCCACCTCCAACTTTTCTTCATAGGAGGGGTGCTTCAGCATCTTGATCATCCTCACGGCCCTTCTCTGGGCTCATTCTAATAGGTCCATATCCTTCTTGTGCTGGGGGCCCAAGAGCTGAACACAGTACTCAGAGAGCAGAGTAGAGGGTGAGAACCAACTCCTTTGACCCACTGGACACACTTAATTTGATATAGCCCAGGATATAGTTGGCTGTCTGAGCTGCAAGCATACATTTCCAACTTATGCTGAGCATCCCTTCCCTCCAGTATGTTGACCACATCACACAGCTTAGTGTTATAAGCAAACTTGCTGAGGGTACACTTGATCCCACTGTCCATATCACTGACAAAAATGTTGAAGAGCTCCAGTCCCAACACTGACCCCTGAGGAATACCACTTCTGGTCTCCACCTGGACACGGAGCTGTTGACTGCAACTCTTTGAGTGGGACCATCCAGCCAATTCCTTACCCATGGAGTGGTTCATCCACCAAATCTGTTTCTCTCCAATTCAGAGACAAGGCTATCATGAAGCACAGTGTCTAATGCTTTGCACAAGTCCAGGTAGATGACATCAGTTGCTCTTCTCCTACCTAACAATGTTGTGCCCTCTTAGATGACCACCAAATTTGTCAGGCATGATTTGCCCTCAGTGAAGCCATATTGGCTTTGGAAAAACTTTTAGCTTTTTGAGCTGCATTCTGGGTGGCATTTTAAAACAGTAATTTGTTTCATCTGGAAATGGTTTCAAAATAAAATGCTGTAATTTGAAGATCTCCCTCTCCCTACCCCCCCCCACCCTTCCCACCCTTTTTTTTTGGGGGGGGGGGGGGGGGGCGGGGGGGGGTTGTTTGCTTGTTTTTTTAAACTAATTACACCAAGAGGTCCATGAGGAGAGATTCATGGAAAATACTATTTCCTATGAACTGGCATTTTCTAATGAAAAACACTTTATTAGAAGATTACTGACAGGTTCCACTCCTTGTTTTAGGCTGTGGCATTTGGAATATATTATTGAAGACCAGGAATCATTTACTTTACCTTTTATAGTTAAGTTCCACTTACCTATAAATGATCTAAGAACAGATGGATAGATGTGCTTTAACATTAGTTACTCTTGACAGTATCAAGGTACATAAAATGTTAAATTTCCTTGAGGTCCCCTTCAGCTCTTGTACATATAACCACTCTGAGAATTCTGAATTTAGAGGACATCTTCCTTCTGCTACCGTTATCTTGGTTTCTTTGCTAGAACAATATGCTTTGGCAGAGATAAGAAAGTGAGGATTTACTGTTTATGAATACTCATTATAACCATAATGAGCAAGATAACACTGATTAACAAAGAATTAAGAGTTCTGTATTGGAGAACAAGGCACCCTACTCTGTTCATCTATTTAAGTATTTAACATTGAACAGGTGAATAGTTCTACTGATCCCAATTTCTTGTAGTTTAAACAGTTGTTTTTATGTTTTGTTAACACATGGGTCTTGCAACAACCCAATTTTTCTTCAAAAACTACCTCAAAAATAAAGCTAATGAGATAAAATAAAACTAAAAAAGAAACAGGGAAAAATGTTATCACAGATTGAACAAAATCTACAGTTACCTTGGTGTATCTAAATAGTTACATACAGTATTTTCTGTATGTTAATGTCTCTCTACATTTGTGCATTATCTTTTTGCAATAGGATACTCTCTTTTGAAATATTCTTATATTGTGGTGTTTAGAACAAACTTTTGAATTTCCGATTTAGATTACACTTTGAGTTGCGGTAATTTCATTATGTTTTTTGTAAGGAATCACTGTCTTTCAACAGAGAACAATGAATACAGACAAGGCATCTCTAAACTACAGATACCTGGTTATCAGAGAAAATAATAGAATCTTTCATCTCGAAAGTTTCAGGCCTCATGAACATTACCAGGAAGAGCCCAAAGCTGACATCAATAGCTTCATTCTTATATATACTGAAATATATACTGTAAATCACACAAAAGTATCAAATAGAAAATATTGCTCCAAAAATATCACCCTCACACTAATGCAAAACATTAACATTCAACTGGTCCCCCTTGAAAACAGTCACTTACAAAAACAAATATATGTCCTTCCATACACCTATTAATCTCACTTCTTTTCTCTACACTACTACTGCAGAAGTGGAAACTGTTATCATGCACCTGGCTTGCATAATAAAGTCTCATCAGGACTGTAATACTGGTTGGAACCCAAAAAGCTGGGAATGTTTCTTTTGGTCTCAGTCTTGATAGTAGACCCAGCAACATGTCTGTCTGTCTGTCTCCTGATATTTCAACCACACTGATCATGGATGATACTTCCCAGGTGTGAAAGGGAAAATTACACTGATGAGAAATCTATGGGTTGAAAAGGGAAACCACTGAATGAGAATAACAGCAGTCCTTTGGAAGGAGGTTGCGTGCTCTGCAAAAGCATTCTTTAACAGTCACAAGTATGTTGCCCATGACCTGACCTTTTAAAGTCTTCTCTTTATCAACTCAAAGTTAAGATGGGTGAGGGAACAAAAAAGACAAAAGCTAAAAGGAAGAGAAAAAAAAAAAAAAGAGAGAGAGACTATTTAGAAATGAATATAACCAAGAAAATCTTTTCATGGGGGCTGAGACAGCTGCTTGTTCCACACAAGACTCTTTCATTAAGTTGTTACCTTCCCAGTATCTCTCTAACAGTCTTGCCCTCTCATCAGTTGAAAAATCATCAAAATGTATGCTGAGTCTCTGCTGTTACACATATAAAAAGCAGCCTTGCAACATCTGAAAGACAACTGGCTTCTTCACTATTGCTGCTTGTGAGTTATGACACAGTGGATCTTATATCCAAATTTGTACTCTTCTTCAAGTTCACTTCTTATATTGGCATTTTTAGGAGACGTTAACTGCACAGGGTAAGCTGTGATCCAAAATGCAATAACAGGGAGACATTCCATTAGAACTACAATAGCAACCACATTTTTTTACAAGGTACCAGTCTGCACTCCCTCTGGGAACTGGGCAGGCTTCAGCTGAGACTTGCATTCAGAAATTTTGTTGATGTGATCCTTTGCCAGCTAGAAAATCACCTCTTAACACCAGACAGGCATCTTTGTCAAGTGAGTGCATTTCACAATCATAAGTGCCATCGTCAGAGCGCTTTCAGACCCCACACTGTGATTGCAGGCTGTCTGCCCTCCCTGTTCCCCCCTTAATTAAGATGCCCTCTTGTGCTCATGCTGGAGCTGTTCCACACATTGAACCTTGGCATTTCCAGATCCTTTTCTCTTCTTTAAAACCTTACCTCTTCTAAACAATCTGTCGAGACCGTTGCATTTCAAGCGGATCTTTAATGAATTCATATGTACATAACTTCGCCCCATAAAGTCACAGTGGGAATACCAAGCTGCTGTTAGCTTGTTGTACACACAAGTATCAGACTGAGTTTGACTCCTGGTAAGTTGCCATCACCTTCCAAAAGATTAAACGAAGAGATAGCAAAAAAAAAATAAAAAATAATAATAATTGTTAGCATATTTACTATACCTACTTCCCATCTGTGATGTTCATTATATGTCTATCAGGCCAGGTATGGGGGAGGCTGTGGCACGTGGCACATAATGTTTCTACAATACTGCAGTTATTGAACTAAAGATGAGTATGAGACACATATAAAACGAAATGGAAGAGGAGAAATAGATATAATCTCAACAGCAAGATCAGTCCTATGAGACTCTTCTTCCCTTTCCTTCTCCCACTTATGGGGGAAGGTCATCCTGTCTTCACTTTTGGGGAGGTTGCATTCATTTCTACTCATTAGAAGGCTGAGTGCTTGGAAGATTTCGAATCTGAAAGGGGTCAAACTCAATCTCAAATAATCTTCATGTAAATTTTCTGTGCTCGTGGTAAGATTACCTTATTATTCAGGGATTTCAAGACATGTCTGCAGGTCTTTTAAACTGGAATAGCTTGACTTATCCTAGGTTAGCTTATTCAGCTACCCAGCTCCATAGAGATCAAGATCACAAATCACATTTTTTTTTTTTAGAAAGATAAAAATAAACTAAGAATGTATGCTTTTGTGGTCAGACTTTGTCACAGTAGGCATTTTTTATCTTTTTGTCAGTCTCCAGCAGTTAAATATGTAACAGGAAGTGATTTATACAGCCTTTTTATTTCCTGAAGCCATTTAATGAAGGGCTAAAACTAAGCTAAAAATTATTATTATATTATATTATATTATATTATATTATATTATATTATATTATATTATATTATATTATATTATATTATATTATATTATATTATATTATATTATATTATTATTATTATAATAAAACAAAAAAACAAACAAAAAACAGTCTAATATCAGCAGTAGTGGCTCCTGCAAAACAAGATATAACCTTAATAATTTATGCAGCATTTGAGAAAAGAAGGGATTAGTGTGTTGTATTCTCAACCTAGAAATTACTATTGTTCAGAAAGAATAATAATAATGAAAAAAAGATTAAGCATCCATATCCAGGCTAAAATTGCTATTGTAAATGAGGCTGTAGGCTGAGGAATTGACCCTCTCAGACACAGCAGCTGAATCTTTCTGTGAATTATGGGATGCCCCTACAAGTTAACATTTATCCACAGCCTGTGATTCTTCATACTAGCTAAAGAAATTATGTGCTGTGATATGGACCTTGTTGCATATGTAATCTACAGAGTGAAATGAACAGAGTTCTTATAAGTAGCTGAAATGTCCCTGACAAACCATAGTTCCAAGAAAATAATTTTGAAATCTTAGGACTATGAATCTCTGATTTCATTCATCTTTTGGACTCAAAAAGAAAGCTCCGCTGTCACATTCAACCTATCACCCTTTCATGTGGGGCTGTTTCCTGAGACATAGCTGCTTCTGTTAATATTTTGACTTTTAATGACAGAATAATCGTTTCCATATTTTCTCTAGGAAATCTGAATCACTGGGAAATTAGGGAAATTAATATACCTATCTCCAGGAAGCTGTTTTTATAATCCCAGGCTAAGTCTGCAAAAGTCAATGCCTGTAATTCTGGCACAGAAACACGTGCAGGGAAATGACATTTCTGTAGAAATGCCATAAGGCACAGTCCTTGCTTGCTTTAGGCAAGCTCACAAAGCAAGAGTGAGGAAATACTTGCTTCGCCATCAGTTATGCAAAGAAGTACATGCAGTGAAGTATTCCCTAGTGGCAGGGTGATGACTTGGGATGTGGAAGATTCAGGTTCAGCTCCTGAATCTGGTTCACTGCAAAGGTGGCAGAAAAGAATAACACACCCACATTTCATCTGCTCCAGTTTGCAGCCATGTATGAGCACAAAGGCACCTTCCTCGCTTAGCCCAGAAGACAAAAGTGGTTAGTTTTAACATGGATCAGTTACCACGCCATTGCTTATCACCTGGCTTGCAAAGTTAGGTGCCCCTTAAGAGGTTTGTGAATATCATGACCTAAACCAAAAAGCAAAGGATGAGCAAAATATATTCCCACTAATCTTGTTTAGATGGAGGTCTGCATTATTAAGTACTGCATAAATCTTTTCACCCTTTGATTTCTTATTGTATCTTCATACCTGTCTGTAAAGCATCACTACTATTATTTATTTATTTATTTTAACACCAGATAAATCATGGAAAAGAATAATAGTTTCTGATCATTTATACTATGATTTTTTTAATATTTTTTTTTATTTATTTTTTTTCTAATCTGCCCTTTCTGACAGCTCTTCATAGACTCCAGCCATGGGCTTGCATGCTGTTTTCAAATTTATGTACTTTTAACTGCATCTTAGCTGTCTCCCACACAGCTAAACAATTATTCGAATATTGGTTCTTTGATGTTAATACCCACCTTTTATTGCTTCATCAATATCATGCACAGAGTGAAATAGAGCCAGTGAAATAGAGCCAGATGCAACTTTTTAAGGCACAGAGATCATGGACATGAAGATGACAGAATCAAATTTACCCTGTCTATGGTTTATGTGTTTTGTGATATTCCTCACACCGGTGACATTTTTTTTTGGCTACAAAAAATGAAATACTAAATTCACCAAATGCACATAAGAAGATAAGAAGAGATGTTGTGAGTCCTTCTTAAGACTAAGTATAGAGTGGCCTCAAAGGAGTTACAACATAAGAAACCCATGGAAATTAGATGTGCAGATTTTCTATCATGTGCAGGGAAAAAAAAAAAAAAAAAAAAAAAAAGCCCAATATTTTGCCAGATTCTCAGATTCTCAGCTGGGAAATTTTCAGCCCCAAGTAACAGGTGGTGTAACATTACAAGGAAAACAATTTTGCTCTGTGTGAGTAACCGTGCATGTTTCCTTGCTAGGAGGTATACTTGTCATCTTTTAAAAACAAATTCTGATGAATAACTTTGTTTCTTTAAGACTATCATGAGGTTGCAGGTAACTAAAACCTGTTTGTGTAATTATGCCCTCTGTGTTGCTTAAATGAGATACTAGTTAATGAGACATAAAAGGTGATCATTACACGGTAATGTTTGAAGCCAAAGATCAAGTACAACAAAATTCTCTAGTACAAATCCTAACCTGTTTTAAATTAATAGTTTCCTGGCAGCTCTTGGGGTGCAGCTGTTTCACCTCAGCTTCACCCAGAAAAAGGAGGCCTAGGATTGATGAATAAATTTGCAAATTTGCCTAGATTTAGTACTGTTCATATCATCCCGATATCACATAACAATTTACACTGAATAATTGGGGAAATTGTATGAACAGGATGAGACTTTCCACTAAGAAACAGAAAAACATCAGATTCAGAGAATCATGTAGGTTGGAAAGGATCTCTTGAAATCCTCAGGTTTGATTTTATTTGCTGGTTAGACATGCAGTACCACACTATTTAATACAGTCTGTCACTCAAATGATAGAATATGGTACAGAGAGCATAAAGCAAACAGGATACAGGAGATGAGAAAACACTGAAAACTAATTATGAGTCCTGGTAAATGTTTTCTGTTGAAATTTTTGATAGATAATGGGTTTTGATTACAACTAATATTTTTCAGATAGTATTTGCTTTCTACATTTATTAGCTTTATTTATTTAATTATTTTAAGAAAGCCAACCACTCCAGAAAGAAAGAGTTTCTGTTTAGAAAACGGGATGATATGTCTATAAAATAAATATATAAATATAACTTCATAAAGCATTATTTATAATAATAATAATAATAATATATATATATGGAATAAAAACATATTTCCAAGTAACCCTATAATTAAGGATTGACCTCTTTACGATTTTCTACACAGTTTGCTGTTGCTCATTTGTCCTAAACACAGTCACCTCCTGAAAATGCACAGCTCCTCAATCAACATAAGAGTTTCAGCAAAATGCCAGGGTATGTGTAACCCAGCAGCTCTGTGACTTTCCCTTTTTGGGACACTGTCACCAGCACAGCTTCTCACAACAAGGACATATGACAAGGTCAAGGGCAGCCACCTGTGCATGCACCCCAATTGCTTGGTAATATTGCTAAATGTGAGAAAATAGAAACTCCTGAGAATAACAATTATAATGCTATGATAGTTACAGAAAGCCTGAAGAGGATTAAATGGTCCTTCCCAGAGGAAATTGAGATTATAGACAGTTCAAAACTACTCTTAAAGACAGGAAAAAATGCCATGTCCACAACCTTATCCATAAAAGGACTCTTCAAACAGTTTTTGATGAGCAAAAAGAGATGAATAGTTTATGTTCCAGGACTTCCTCTTAGCTGTTTTCATGTGAGACATTTCACTGGACAGTCTCCTAAAGAGTCACTCCAGACACAACCACAACTCAGAGCTGTCTCAGTTGGACATATCTCCTATCCATGCACAGAATCTCTCTGCCTTGGAGGGTAAGATAGAGCTGCAGCAGGAGACAGCACGGTTAGGGAAGCAACAGCTGAACCATGGAGAATTAGTTTCAAGGTAGAAGAAAGTCAGGAAAATAATAATCTGTATTTTTACAATGTTTACAATGCCAGGGGTTTGTTGATTTGTTCCTCTGCTTATTTTTGTGATACTAAATTTGATTAGAATGAACTTTCCCTCTGGGTGCATTGGCAAACCATAAAGTAGAGATACACTGAAGCCTATTATAAAGTCAAAATCTATAAATAAATTTAGACTTACACAAAACAATAGTAGGCATACTGAGCATTTTATTATTCAATACGTCTTTTTACTAGTGGCATATCTACTTAATTCTGAGAGATCTGTGTTTTACTAAGCCCAGCAAGCATTTAATAACTAGCACTTTACAGCAACTTTTGTATAAACAAATATTCAAAGGTGGTTTTCAAAGATCCTATCTCTTTTCTTCAGTAAACAAATTGAAATGTAAAGCTCTTTGGAAGGTTATGGACATTTTCTAGCTCATGAGAGAAAAAGAAATGTGGATCGAAACAGCTCAAACTGAAACATATGGCTGCTTCTGGGGGAGCAGAGTGTTTTTACACAGAGAGATCTATAAACTTGGAGTTTTGATAGCTGGATGAGATGTTTATGCTGCCTACCTGAACAACAGCTTTCAGTTTACTATAAGTGGGGTTATTCTCTATTTCTTGTATAAATTGACAAAATCCTGATTATACTCATTCATTCACATGCCTAAGGCTGGAGGATGTGAATATCCTACATGGCTGAACTGAATTTGTCTCCCATGGCATGGGGGTCTTGGTATTCCCAAAGTCAGTGTCATCCAGACTTTGCCATGTTACCTTTGTGTAAAGAGAACTGTCCACTGAGACAGTCTATAGCTGAATCCAGAGATTTGAAAAAGTGTCTGTCTGCATTTTAAAGACAGCTATCTGAATGCTGGCTGCGTCAATTCACAATCATTTCCCCAACTTAAGCAATGTCTTGATTCACATCAAAACCAAACTATCATCGTGAAATGTGTCCATTTATATTCTATGCCTACTCAAAGTTAAATAAAGAGGTCCAATGTAATATAAGACTTCCACTCTCACCATGATTTTTTGAGCTATTCTGTACAAAATTGAAGAGAAGATCCTTTATGTAATCTCAAAGTTCAAACATGTTAAAAAATAATTAGAAAACTATTGCAGAAATGAAATAATGCATCAGAAGGTTAATTTCAAATATCAGTATTTGCACAAATGAGCATTTTAATTGACAACAGACAATGAAACAGCGGTGTGGATTGAATACTCAGTATTTTTGAGTATCTTGGCATTTTCTTTAGATCAGATGCAGAGTCCCAAAGGAAGCAACTTGTAAGTTATTTCCTCCTTGGTATTATGGGAATTATACTGTCATTTGATTGGACATTTTCAGGAATCAAATGCAATACCCCATGTTTCTTTGAAAAATAACTCTCTGCCCATTTTGCAGATTTCCTGGCAACTCCATGAGAAAAAGAGAGTCCTGTCTTCAGCTGTGGGAAACCCTGAAACTGTATCCTAACCAGCGTCAGCCTGTGTCACCAGAGGTTCTGCCCTGTGGATTGCCCCCTCTTTCTTTATATGTGTTGAGTAAGGGCAGTTCTTACTCAAGTAGAATTTCTGCTGAGGTCAAATTTTCAGTCTAGTCAGAACATTTTTGAACATTGAATTTACGAATAACTAAAGCTATGACAGACTGTATGTTAACATATTAATTTCAAAACTCTAGTAAATGCCATGGGAAAATCGTGTAGAATTCGCTATTACGTTTGAAGCAAGATGAACAAATGGTTTTCCAGGTAGTAGAGAAATGAAACATCTGAATAAAACTTATGATAATAATATTCCCACTTGAAACTGTCTTACATACAATGAGTTTCGCTTTGTATACACTTTTATACCCAAATGTGTGAGACCTAAAGCTAAATATATTGTCAATCCATTGGCCATGTTAATTATTAGACTTGCAATTCTTAATTAACTCATTTTGATAATACAGAGCAAGAAGCACTATCAGCAGATCATCAGCCTCCACAGAATGTAAATGCCACTGCTCTGCATATTGAACACTTAAAAAATTAAATCATACTTAATTTCCAAATAATATCTATTCTATTATTTCTAATAATTCAGTTGTATATATTATTTTCCTTTATACTTTTTAAATACCAGTCTCTCATGTCATTTTGTTTTATGCTAGGTTTGTAAAACCTTCAAATTTGAAAATAGATTTTCACAGTCTTTTATAAATCATTGCACTGTTTCTTAATATAGATAAACATATCTCTGAGAGACAGCTAGCACATTTCAAGGGGATATTGTGCATTCATTGTGTTCACTATTCTGTCCTTAGTGATGTATTTTCGACAATGTATATTACTTCTAAATCAAATATGCCAAACCAAATGTCATTAATCCAAATTATAGACTCCAGTTCTGTTTCAAGAACCTCGTGTACCCCATGGTTTAGCGAGCATCAGCCCAAAGATTAAGCATGGTCCGCTGTATGAGGAGAGGATGAAACTATTAAAACAATCACTGATAACTGCAATTTTGGATCTTCTTTTGTTCAGAGATATTATAAATTTAATCCCTTGTGAGAGAAAACAGGAAGGAATGGGAATTCCCTTATAAAAAAGAAGCAACCCATAAAATAAGATATCTACCATCCACTGTATTTGTTGCTACTCTTTGTCATTCCAGCATCCCAAAAGTCAAAACTGAACATATGTGGTTGCTGCGTTCATTTATATTATCAGGCTGCAGTTTTTGCTGTCATTTCCATCACTGTGCCTGGACTCATTGAATGAAATTAAGAAGTCTCAAGAGACAATTAGATTGCACCAGAGAAGTAAATTGGTAGACGAGAGATGAGTTTTCTGCTTCAGTAAGGGTCATTTTATGTTGGAGCTTCTAAATATTAGTCCTGTAGCACAGATCAGATAGAGGTAGCTATGGTTCCTACTCCCTACCAAAGTAATTTGAATAAGGTTTACCAAGCTACTGAAAACACTGTTAAATTATGAATCCTATCTTGGGGAAAACATCAAAATTTAAATGGCCAGTTTCTAGCCTGAGAGTGTCCTTGTGAAAATACATGAAGTTAAATGTACTAATGTACTTCACTGTGCTTGCACCAGAGTTGAAGTTGTTGCTTTGGTACTGTTGGTACTTTTTTTTTTCTTTACTTTTTTTTTCTTGTTTCCCCTGAATGTTGTGATCATTAGACAGGATTAAAGAAAGGAACTGTCCAGCTATGCTGACAAGTAAGGACAGCTACAAGTTTGTGGGAGAAAGAAAAAGAAACTCTCAGGCTGATCCTAAGAGGATTACCTTCTTGCCATTGAATGAATTTTGCATTCCAGTAGGTGGGATGAGCACCAAAGAAAGTTTCTATTTTATTTTGAAAATTTATTTCTTTTAAAATACAGGAAGAAACATAGCAATAGTTTCAGTTCTGTCATTGTCAGTGAGATAAACTTTCCAGCTATATGAACAGCTTAGGCAGTCTGTCCCCTCTCCAGAGTGATATTGATAATTGGCATTCATGTTTATTTAAAGACATCTGAATTTCATTTTCTATTTCACAGTTATCAGTGAATTAGAGGTTATCTTTCCTGTTGCAAATCAAGTGTGAAAAGCCTCATAAACATGCCCAAAGACTATTAACTTGCTGAACAAAGTTTGCAACAAGTTGCTTAAGAATAAGTGACTAATCTAGTGATTCTCTGGCTATGAAGATTACTAGCTTTATTAAAATACTTTATTTATTTATTTATTTATTTATTTTTGCCACAGGAGTTACAAAGGACTGGAGCTCCCCCTTTGCTGCATTACATGTGCCAATTATTTCCATTCCGAAAAAGAGATAACGGTCCCCAGGTATTTCACAATCATTGCTGCAGTGCTAGGCTGAGATTAACTCTCTTTCTCCACCATCTAATGATTCTTCAGTCTGCAGTGACAACATATTCTGTCAGTATCCAGTGGGAATCTTGCCATGGACTTAAAATGAAGCCAAAATTTTAAATGAAGTTGTCAGATGGTGAGGGAAGGAGCTATCGCTTTGGCTCTTAGTGAGAATGAGGCAAAGTAAATGAGACCCTGCCTCACGCTGTAACCCTGAAACAGCTCCACATGGCATGAAATGGCTTCAGAGATGCTCATATATGTGCAGAACAACATTTAGGAGTCACCACAAAGAACTGATTAATCTGAAGACCAGATTGTAAGTGCTTGGAGGCTGAGTGTACAGGGTGGGCATGGCAAGTAGGTTAGACCGTTTTGAGCCAGGCCCCCCTGCATGCATCAGCCTAACTCAAGAACATTTGGGGATAGGGTAACATGACTCAGGACTGTCTGAGCTTTATGGAAAGGCTCTCCAACTCAGAGATCCCTGGCTACCATCCAGACTTCCCTTGCTTCTTCCAGGTGGTCTTCTCTGTACCTCTATGGACACTATCCAAATCTATAACTAAAGACAGTAAGCATTTTCTACATACATGATGACCTATGTGGATGATGTATTTACTGTCATAGCCTCAGTGATGCCATTTTAAACAGTGCAGAAGGTAACTGGCATTTGAGTGTTTGTTTATGCTGTTTTCCTGAACTAGCAAAAATTCATCCTATTATGGCATTTACCTGATCAGAACATTGTGTTCTTTAGCTTGTTTAAATGTAAATGACATGATATTTTTATGTCTGGATTCCCACATTGTTCTTTACTTGCTGTTTGTTGTTTTTTTTTTTTGGGGGGGGGAGCTTTTTATTTTCCTTTGGCTGATGTTTAGTACATTTGATAGCTTGATTTAATTTTATTTCTAACAGAAGTGTGGCTGATAATCTACTGCTTGGCAAATTACTCCAAATTGCTATTTAATATTAAAAAAATACTGACATCAGGAGAAAAATATTCCTGTTTCTTGCCTTTGAAGAAACAGACCTTGTCATCTTGGTTTCTGTTTCATCATTCTTAACCATTTTTACCTTGTACATTTCATTGTATTATTTTTTTTAAGCATGTAAAAAATGAGGCCTAAAGTAAGTGCATAGTGTTCTATTGAGTTAAATCCTTACATTATATTCTACTGCTTAGGTTTTGTCTTGAAAACAAACAAATAAACAAACAAAAACAAACAAACAAAAAAGCACTTAATGAGTTTTTCTGTAATGTTGGGTATTATTCATGCAGGTACAATAGGAGAAATGGTCTCTTATATAGATGGTTTCTTATATAACCTATAAGGAAAGAAGTTCAGTTGTAGGCATGAAATTTCTGAGGAAAACATATTTATTATTCACTCAGAGGAAACCTGAAGGTAAATAGAAAAGAAAAGAAAAAAATAAATAAAAGCTACACTAGAGTTTTTAGGAAAAGTTGATCCCATCATATTCTCAGAGGAAATGTAAATGAAATTAGAAGTAGCATATTTTCATACAGCATTTTTGAATATGTCAATTTTGGGGAAAAGGAATAACCTTTGATAACTTGACTAGTTATCAAAACATTTATTATTTACAGCTATTCATAGAATTAAAGATATCCACAGTGATACTGAGTGATACCCCTGATGACCATGCTGTTGCTCTGTGTGTCACTTTTTATTGAGGCAATTAATGGACCATGTTCATTTTTGAACAGATCAGCTACTGGAAAATATTCCGAGGCTAATGAAAGCAGGAAGGGCAGAAAACAGAAGCTCTGACTTAAATTGCTTAGATTAGTCCCCTACCCACAGCAACATGGTAGCGTCTGGTGAGCCAGTCCCATGTCTCATGATGGTTAAGGGAGCCAGGCCATCCCTGCAGGCAAGGAAGTCTGTCCACTGTTGGTATCAAGACAGGGAAAATGAGTAGACTGTCACAGTGTAATAGAAGAGCCCCAAATGGAGAAATGATACTGATTTACAGTTGCTAGAATATGTTTCCATTTTGGAGAAGAGATTTAAGATATCAAAAGATGGAGAAATGCTGAAACTGAGGCTCTCCTCAAACAGTGATGACAACCGCTGGAATGATGTCCGGATTACTGTCAGCCTTGCATCCACCATGGAGATACCCAGCAGATGAACATAGCCATTCAATTTAAAGGGATAAAATTTGGCTCCTAAAAGTTGTTGCATAAAAGCTTTACCAGAATACCCAGGAATGTAAATTTCTTTGTTCTCAATAGTCTTTTATTCTTTCTCCTAAATTTGAAATTAAGCTCCTGAGCTGGTTGAAAGTTTTTCCCATCTTTTCATCTCTCAAAGTCTCCTGTAAGTCATACCTCTTTAAACAGACCACTTGGCCCCCACTCTAACAGAAGTACTGAAAAAACAAGAATGCCACATAATGACAGGAAAAGGGAAAGATTTGCATACCATTGCATTGCATTATTCCTTTCATTACTTCATTTTGTGCAACGATATACAAGCAAATTACAGCTGGTTCTCAATAACTACATTCTCCCAACCACAATACATGAAGTTAGTTCATTTCTCTAGAAGGCAGAATCATGAAGTTTCTATGGAAACTTCATAATTAATACCTCCCAGTGTTAAGCCTTTTTCATTTTCAGATTTATAAGTGTTTTCCAGTGGGACTGCAGGCTCCTGTACAACAAATGTAAGCCTATTGACAACAGTCTGGTCTTTCCTAGCTACAGACCTCTTGGAAATATTGCATGGATCCTCCTAGGATCTGTACATCACAGACACAATAACCGTTGTCCCAGCTCCCTCATGTCCTTTATTTCAACTCATTTAAGCTTCAGTTCAGTAAAAGGCTTAGGTCCCACTGAGCAAATATGCTATGTCCCATTAAATAAACATACTCAAGGACTTGGGTTTCATATATAACTCTTTATGTTAAATGTCAGCACGTACTGATATGTGGTTATGGATTAGAGCTTCAGCTATTAAATCCTTCAAGACACAACTGCTGTGTTCGTACCTCTTTCATGTCACAGTCTACTGACACAACAGAAAAAGAAAAAAAAAAAATGGTATTGAGCTTTCCTAAGTTTTCTATTTATAATTGGAGTATACTTGAATGCATGAACATCTCAGTTAGACTTCTACTGCAACGAATTAAGGAGAGAATATTCATACCAAACATCATGGGAAAATTAATTACCTTTAGATGTCCAATTAAAGTCCGAAATTATTTTTGCTTCTCTGTGATATCAATGATCTTAATATAAGTATTAATTTTAATTTGTAATATTTAAACCATTGTGCTGGCATTTTTTAAAATGAGATGGTTAAATGCAGAAAAAATCATAGATGCCCTGAAAAATGTACTCATTTATAAAAGTGAGCTGATTAACCTTGATTAGATCTATTGCTTAGGTGGTGCATCCATGGTCTTAGACATACTGGGTTCTTAGAAGATTAGTGAGTGAAAATGTTGGGGAGAATTTATGAATAACTCTCATGAGAAAAAATCCCAATCTGTGAGTACAAACCACATTATACCCCAAGGAACTTTCACTTATAGAAGACTATCCTCATAACAGATATCCCCAGCAATGCTCTTTTATTAGTCTTCTATTCCAGGACTACTTATTTTTAATTTAAGAAACATGGACATAACTGCATGAATGATTTATTCCTTTCGTCATGAAGCACCTAATGGTAGATACAGGATAATTCAATCTTATTTTGCAGGGTTTAGTGGAAGGTTTTAGGTTTCTTTGTTTTTCCCTCCATCCAATTAAGGAGTAGATGATAGGACTCTGAATAATTGAGGAAGAGAGGAGCATTATGATGAAAAAGTATTAGGTCCTTGCAACAGATGAGTCCAGTAAATAACAGATTTCTGTGTCCTTAAATTTTTCTTTCTGTGGCAGTTAAAGTAGGTACTATACTTCTGTTTTAGAAAATATTTTAGAAGGATTTCTACTTTTTTTTTTTTTTTTTGAACTATCATTCAAATAGGCCAGAAGATGGCCTATAATACAAATGTGAAGACATTTATTTAAGGGATCCCCAATTCACAATCTGATCACCTCCAGAATGAGCTGTAAAGGATTCCTTTTTACCTTAGTAGTTGCTTTTATATATAGATTTCAAATATTTTTGTCTTTAATGACTCATTACCTAAATGACAGAGAATTTAATCAGAAGAATATTCTCCAAGTCAAATGCAGATTGCAAACCCACACTCTCCAAAACTGGAGGGTTTTCAACAACCTCACATTCTGTCAGGCTCACCCACTTAGTTTAATCATGCAAGTAACTGATGGGGTTAGTGTAAGAGGAAAATTCAGGCTGAGTATCTAGAAGGGAAAAACAATAATCTGGACAGAGAAGATGCACTGAGCCATGAAATTAGCCTCCCTGAGGGATGTGGAAGAAACAAGAAAATTCTAACATACCAGAAAGTTGCTGTGAGGCAAGGAACTAGATAGAGGGATCTGAGACTGGCAACCTCTGTCTGACTCCTGGCAGGATTTAACATGTTATTTCTCTTGCTTTCCTACCAGATAAGATCACCTCCAGAGCAGAATCAGAAGGCTTACCAACTTCAGTACTGAGTCTTACTTCCTAGGTTGAACAGATGAAAAAAAAAAGGGGTTGAATCAAGTTATCAATCAGTGAGTGTGATGTGTAGGATCCCTCTGGATTATGACAAGCCTTCTACATAGTGTGGGGGAGGAGCAAAGACAGGAGCAAACAGATTAGAAAAAAAATCATCTTAAACTGCTCTGGAAAATTTGTCAGGGGACACCTGTCAGAACTGTAGCAGTTTTTTGTTTTGTTTTGGTTTGATTCAGTTTTAGTTCCATTTTTGACTCCTACAATAGTTTAAAATTACAAAAAGAATAACAAGGAAAAAAAGTAGGCTGAGAAACACTTCTTGAGCAATAAAGAAATAAAAATAGATTGAAAGAAGTCAGGCTAAATAAAATTGTTAAAGGCAAATTCACACAAATTAACTTCCACCCACTTTTGCTTTGGTCCTCCATATTTAAAGCTTTTCCTCCATCCCAAGTCCTCTGGCGATGGGTAGAATATCTATTCTTATCTTTATTTCTTTTCTTCACACACTTTATTGGGTAAGAAAAGCTGCCAAAAAGTGGGAGTTTTATGAAAGCAATCATAAAATGTTATGGGTAATGCTAAACAAATTATGTGTTACTCTACAAGAATGGTCCATTCTTTGGGTAAAAAACAACAGCTGCCTGACAGAGATCAGGTTACCACTCTCAAAGCAATGATAAACCTACTATCAAGGGATATAGTTGGCAACTGTGGAGGCTGTTGAAAGTCAACATTATTGCAGCTGCTTTCTCAACAGTCATTTCTGAAAAGTTAATAATGACTTGATATCTTAATGTCCTGGGTTGCAACATGTGTCCATACAGATGAAATGCACTGTCCTACCCTGGGATTTGTGGGACCTCAGTTCAGTGCTTACACTTGTCCTGTAGCTGCTGGGGCCTCAGTCTATTTAGTTTATTATTGTTTTATTAAGCTAGAACTGCCCCTACTCCCTGTAAAATATCTAGCATCATAGGACCAACTAATTGGGACCACTCCACAATTACTATAAAAGGTGTTGTTAAAAATATTTGGGCTGTTGGAAATTATGTTTACTGTTTGTTTGTTTTCCTGTTTGTTGTTGTTGTTGTTTTTAATTATTATTTAGTTTGTGCTTTTCAGGTATAAGGTGGGAAACCTATAATGACATAGAAAGTAGTTGAATGAAGCCCATCTCTGAAAGTCAGCATGCGCCCTTCCAGTATTTAACCTGTCATGGACAGTTCTGGAGTATAATGCCTCTATAACACGGTGGAGTTTTAGAACTGGGACTTTTGTAGTATTTAAAGTAATTGGGTTCATAATCTCAGAAACTTCCATTTACCTGGCACCAAAATTTGGAGGTGAAAATCTCTGGCTGCCTGAAATTGTATTTCTCCATATTCTAATCTAAAATGCACATTAGTCCTTCAGGTCTGACTCACACACCTATCCAGTTCCTCAGCCCTTTGTGGTCCATGCTTTAGGTGTTTCTCCAAGTATCACATATCTGCAATTCAGCAGATGTTCTTGGGACAGATCTACTGTGTGGCAGTATAAACAATATGCACCCATCTAAAGTATTCTCCAGTTACACCATGCAGCTGAAAAAGAGGAGACCTGGATTTAACTCTTCTGTTTGAGATGCAAATCCACTCTTCTTGAGAGTGCAATAAGAACTAATCAACTGGCTAATGTGACTTGGCATTTTCAATTTCTTCTGTAGAAACCTATCCCACATTGCACAAAAGATTGAAGGGAATAGGATAGTGTGTAACAGAGCCTGACTCTATGTTCTTGTGATAGGCACTCACCTGGAAACAGAGAAAAGTGGGTCTTCATCTCTGAAAGCACTGTTTATGCATTTCATTCCATGACTGTTTAATGCAAAAGGTACAAAATTAGGAGGCCATGAAGCATTAATTAATTTATAACTATTGCTCACGGGCTTTCCTCCTCAGAGAAAAGAACATTTTGTGCTCTGGAATATGAATGACAAGTGCTGCTTCAGTACCATGTCTCTGTTTCACCTGCTTCCAGTTTCACCAGATCACAAGGTTTTTTCCCCATGCTTGATATTTCTTAGACCATCAGATTGATTCAGTTTTAGGTTACCTTGCTTGTTTCAGGTTACCCTGCAAAAGCCAAGTATGGGGAGCAAATAAACGGCAGATAAATAAAGGGAGTTTCTAAGGACAATACTTCTAGTAAGTGACTTTTTAGAAGCACCATAAAAAATTCATAGTTCATCATAGCAACTTTAGTATCTACCAGTGAAGCTATTAAGTTGTAACAAGGAACATCTCTGTGGCATTCCTTCCTTTCAAAGTAATCCCTGTCATTGTTGTAACTTCTAACTGATAGCAATGATAAATATTCACAAATTCAGAAAATCAGGATTCACCATAAAATTCTAGAGCAATGGTTTGCTTTATCAGTGTGATGCAAAGTTCAGAAATGCATTGTTGCCAGGATAAACAGCTCCATATTCAAAGTCTTTTCACCTGGTACTTAGGTAGCCATATATATTCAGTGTAATAATTTTAATCCTCTTTTTCTGGTAATTCTTTCTGTCCACTTGTAAGAAATGAAAGGAATTTGATTATCTTTGCTGACTAGTTTTTATGTACTTTTTCATCATTAAGAGGGGGTTAGGAGTGTTACCCTTGTGAAAGTCATATTTGAGAAACAGACCAATATTTAAAGACACTGAGCAACTGTGGCAGCCAAATAAGCTGTTTTCATGTTGAGTGTGTTATTCTTCTGCCTCTAAAAGTTATCTTCATAGGTGAAGGTGTGGTACAAAGACTATATAAGGGACAAGAACCTTTTAGTTTGCAAATATGAAAATGATTTTGCTTTAATTGGCAGCATCAGACCTTTAGCTTTTGCTGTCTGTACAAGGAATGGAAGAAGTAATTGAACTAACCTATTTGAAGTATAGGAGCAAAGAAAAGAGTCAGGAATCATGGTACTTGCTGATATCATTCAGACAGTTTCTATTTTATGGAATTGCTTCTGTAATGTTTTTTTTTTGTTTGTTTGTTTGTTTGTTTTTTTAAATGATTTGTTGATTTTTCCTGTTTTCTAACTATGTAGCATAAAGTATTGAGAAATAAAGCAGGAGATGCTGTAGATTCTATCTGTGTTTCTATATTTTAACTCTAGAATAATTATCTTGAAACATTACTTTTTTCCTATGTTGTAGGGAAGAGATTTAATTTCGATTATCATCTGCTCCATTTCTGTTTCAAATGATTTATTATAATATATTAGTAATTCAGAAGGAGCCTGTTTTTTGAAGTTAAACTGTGGAAAAGAAAGAACTCTGTCCCATGTAAATTTTATGTGGTAAGAAACACTCATACTTTCTTTGGCAACTGGAGAGAAAAGTCCTTTCCTTATGTGACACATGGCAATGCCTGAACCCTGGCTTGGTCTTGGCCCTTCCTGATCCATGATAATTCTGTGCACATCTACCTCCACCGTTAGGTCCTTTTGTGTGGAGCACATTGGGACCTTGTTCTTCTCATCTACATTGCTCTTGTAAATGGCCTGAACTCACTTTCTGATTGTGCTAATTTTTAATCCTGTTTTCATTTGTCAAAGCTCTTCCTGGGATTGATTTGGACAGCTGATCTGCCTAATGTTGGACAAATCAGGTTAGCAAAATGATAGATAGAATGCATAGAAGAGCTCAAAAGAGATACAAAATGCCTGTGACAGTCCACCCCATGGATAAGTACACTCTTGAGTTTTAAATATAGTGTTTCCCTCCCCCTAGCCTGTTTTTGGGCCTCCACAAATGTGATTCCTAGGGTGCTTTGAATGGGAAACAAAGCTGGCATTGGAGCAACATCTCTGCTGCTATATAGATGCACTTACTGACACTAGTATTGTTTATGTTATGTGAGAAGCTGTTCAATGCAGAAGAATGAGGACCAGCATAAAAAGCAACCAGGCTATTTTTTTTTTATTATTTTTATTTTTTTCTGTCAAATACATGTGAGAAATAAGAATTTTAGCAAAAAAATAAAAAATAAAAATCCCTGTATATTTTTCCATTTTCTTTAAAATCACCTACTTTTCCCATCATATAACAGACTACATGACCAAGAAAACCAAGGATGAAAATCTTTCTTGGTTTTTATAAAAAGACTGATATTTATGTGTTACTGTGAAGATGAATATTTTACCCTGTCTTGTGTGTAACATAATTAGAAAAACATGTCTTCTATCTAAAAATTTGCATGTGCCAGAAGAGCAGCTATATTAATCAGTGAGCAGTTAGTTACCAGTAGGTGTTCAGCTATACACATTATTATGTACAACACAACAAATCTTCAATACCTTATATTCACACAGATAGGTTAGACTTGTGACACCAGTCTGAATAGGTAACTGTTCCTTTAACAGCAATAACAGACAGAGGAAGATAATGTTGGGATAGAAAATTATATGTAAATTGGTAAGTATTTGAGGCATACTAAGAAACAGAGGCAGATATTACCTAAAAAACATTGTGTTGAAAACAACAGTTCTACACTGATCTTGTCAGCTTCAGCTGCTTGACCCTAAAGCAAACATGATTTTTTGAACTATTACAGCAATGAGTAATTTTTTTGAAACCACTACAGTTCTTCAAAACAAGAGCTAGAATGAGACATTAAGGACTTCATGCAATGAGGTACTAAACTCAGGTCTACAAGTTTATTCTTTCTGCCCACATAACTCAACATTATAATGTAGAGATCAGAGAATCACTTGTACAGACATATTAGTCTTGAACAAACAGGAACTAAAAACAGAACTATGAGTACCAATAGCAATACAGTCCATAGAAATCAACATTATCTAAAACCCTACAGTATCCTGACTTTTAACAGTCTGGGCTGAACTCACAGTCCTTCAGCTTTATTATTATTATGCTAATGTGGAAAACTATCTCAAATACAACTTAACAAGTAAATCTACATTCATCAGAAACCACATTAGTGAGCAAAGATTTGCAGACTCCAATAGTTTTTGGTTCATAAATAGTTCTGATACCTGATTAGTAAAGCTAGCCAGCCACATACACATTTTGGGTAGGCTGAAGTGCTGTATTTGATCTCAAGGAAAGATTTCCTATTCTGAGCATCCATTCATTTAAAACCTACAATTGCAGAAATTTCTAAATGTGATGTCATTTGACAACAACAAAACTATTTGACCCAGAAAACTTTACACAAATTTGAGGAAAATTACAAAGTTTTTTTAAAAAAGAGGCAAATAAAGATGTCCTTTTCCAACTTTTTGCCTTTTTTACACAAACAGATTAGTCAGATGCCTCAAAATCGGCAAAATGTTTACATTCTAGAATTAATGCATATAATCTAGAATGAAGAAGGACTGTAGCTGAAACTGTTTCTGTTAAGAGAAAGTTAAAACACTGCAACCACATCCACTAAATATTTCTGATTAATACGTTAGATATTCTAAAGAACTGTCAATCTGTGACTCATTATAACTGAGCTGGATAAAACCTTCTTGTCAGAGCTGTCAGTGCAATTGGAATTTAGATGCCTAAATTCCTTTGAGGGTCCTGGGCAAAGATTCTTAGTGTTGGAGAGAATCAGATTCAGTTTCTGAAAAAGTCATGATTTTAATAATTCAATAACTGTCATAATTTATTTTTTAGGCATAACAAATACTAAGCAAGAGATGTACTGCTCTTCCAGGAGTCTTTTATAGAATAATGAGTGAAAGAACTCAGAATGACACTATGTTAACCCATATATCATAAATTCCCAAACATAAATGAAAAAATCACCCCAAAAGCCTAAAAAATATATCATACAGAAACAAAAGCATAATATCGCTAGCAATATGAGACAAGAGGTGCATATAAAGATTTCCTACAGTGAGAATGAAATGATCTGTTAAATATTTTACTCAAATGTCTCTTTTAACATTATTGGGGGGTGGGGAGGTGTTGCACATCTGTTAAGGCTGAATGTGTGCTATTTTTAAGAGAGTGTGCAAAAAACAGCAAATGTACTTGTTCTCTTTGCTCAGCCTTGGTTCTGTTGGAAAGAAAATCTATTCTCCACTTTCCCCTCTATTAATTCACAGCTGCTATGAGCAAACTTTCAATTGTTTCACAATATTTAGTTTGTATGCAGTCAACCTTTCTGGGTGGGAATGGGAGTACTAAGGAAGCCTTGTGGCTCTTTCTGAAGAGTCATAATTTGGAACATACACAATATTTTGTTACTGAGTGATGAAGGAAGTGACTCAAAATGTAGTGAATATTTTTCCATGTGTATGGGTGTGCGTGTGTGTACAAAACTTGTGATGTTAGAAGCTAACGACCGATAACAGAAACAAATTCTAATTCAGACAATAATGTTCTGTCTACTGAATTTCCCCTGCGGTATAAATTTGAAATGTTATTCTCCACTTACTGTCCATACACAATCATGTTATGTGGATATGTTGTTTTAAAAGGTTGTTATTTCAATTTAAGTTAACAGGTCATGGATATTTATTTTCAAAAAAACTTTTGTGTAGTGAATCAAGCACTAAAGCCTTTATTTCCTTTCCACCAACACTCGTGAGACTGGTGTGATTTAACTCTCTTAGGTCAGAAAATGCTTCCTTTAGGGGGGAAAAAATCCATTCAGCTCAGCAGAGGTAAGGAATTTTAAAGGAAAAAATTGTATTTGATCTCTGAGAAGAAAGTCTACAAGAGGAGAAAATGTTACTGTTGCATTCAAAAAACTCCTGAATGCAGTGTGGACTGAGAAAGACCACCTAAGCACTTTCCAGAATACTCATTTTTGGGTCCTAACATCTGAGATTCATTGCAGCCATTTTGTGGTCAAAGTTACAGGAACAAATCTTAGACAACTTGCCGCTTTAACACTGTTGTGTTTTTTACCTCCCTACTTTTTTTTCAGCACATTGGAATCAGACATTTCACAAGAGATCTCAGCTCAGAACATAATCAAGAGAGACGTTCCCAAAGTTGATTAAGCTGCTGTCCAAATAAGATAAAGACAGAAGGCATTGGGTCACTTTTCTGTGTTTATGTAGAAAATCAGAGGCAAAACTGGAAATAAAATAGGTCAGTTTAAGTCCAAACCAGATTAAATCCATAAAGATGGGACAGTGCAAGTTCCGACATGATATATTTGAATGCAAGAGTCTCAGCTGCACAGTAAGACAAAAGCAAACAAGATGTGAAAATAACATGCACCACTTGTGATGATGAACAGACTCTCAGTCCCAAATGTAGCCAAGCACCAGGCTCAGGTGTTATAATGGTCCTTTGATGTCAGCCCTGTGGATACTGTCCATAAATAATTTGGCCAAGGCCAGTTATTTATTTCACCTATCAAGTTTACATTGATCAGAAGGTAAAAATTTTGAATTCCTACTTTCCTTTAGAGCAGCATTTCAAGGAATGATCTCTGAAACAACCATACTGATGTTTCTCAACTGCTGTGTCAGCAGAGATAATCAGAGTGACAAGGCATTGGAAATATTATGAATCTAACAGGAAGAAAACGTCATTCCTAAAGTATTTGTATATTTCATGGTCATGCGCTCTCTGCAACTTCTCATAAACAGAGTTAGTATCATTACCATGGACACTTTTTACTCTTTCTTTTAATAAGAAATAAGTAAATCTGATAACAAGTAGAAACACAAAACTACATGATGCTCTTTCCTCTGCTCTTTTTTTTCTTTTTTCAATATATTGCCAGCATTTGTATGTGAAACATGAAATATTTTTTTCCCTTCCCAACTTTTCCCACAAAATATATATGAATACTACTTAAAAGGAAGCAGGGGAAGTATATTAACTCATCCTCAATAGTTTAGTGAAAGAAAAATCACTTTCTCATGTTGAACAGCACTTCTAAAAACTCCCTATGTGACAGGTCAGAAGACCTAAGACCAAAGCAATTGGAAAAAGAACCTAAGGTTACAAGTTCTCTGATATCAAAAGCCAGGCTAGCCAGGCAAAAAAAAAAAAAAAAAAAAAAAAAAAAAAAAAAAAAAAAAATCATGTTTACTATATAAAAGCAACTTATTCATTTATAATGAAAAAGAAGAAGCAACCAAGAACAAACAACAACAAAACCAATAAACATGCAAATTTCTAACTCTGTTTTCAAAATATATTCAATTCTAAAGCCTGTTTATCCTTCAGACCAGCTGAAGAAACAGGAGAGAGAAAGAAAAAAAGTGTAATCTCTAGCTTTAAGAAATTGCTTATGGAAAAAAGCTTAAGCTGATGAGACTATTGAGTGAATAAGATGATTTCATAATACAATTTGTGCCTTTTTGGTAATGACACTAAAGATGCAGAATAAAAAAAACAAGAACAATCATTCAGCAATTCAAGCAAAGTCAAGGCACTTTTTTTTTCTTTTTTTTTTTTTTTTTCTGGTGCCAGAATTCATGTAGAAATTATGTGGATTGAATGAAGCTGGACAGAGCTGAGTTCTAGTCTAAGAAACATAGACCACTTAAGTCCTCTTACGGTGGGGGCTCAACTTTTAGTAAAGTTTGAAGGAAAAATTTTCAGAGGTGTTTTCGAAAGGAAGCAGTGAAGGAAGCTACAGACTGCTCTGCACCTGGGAGCTATGAAGGCACCTTGGTTGGTGCAAGAGACAAGGCGAAAGGTGAGAAAGTGAGTATGAGCTTTAAGTATGTGAATTGTAAAGTTAGATGTGAATTGCAGTTAAAGACTACGGAGAGTATTGACAGTCAAAGCTTTTTTTCTGGCTGTTGAATTTGGTGGATCTTCGGTAATGCTTTATCATAAAAACATCTCTAAAAGGTAAATATTTCACTATGAATTCATCATCACATGTAAGTGCCATTGTTTAATGGGCTGCTACTTTCTGCTGACTAAGAGAGTGAGCTGAGCCATGGTGAGAGAGAATCTTTTCATTTTCTATAGGCAAGTAGTTTGAGATGTGATGGTCCATTCTCCATAATGCCTTTCCTAGACTCTAACAGCAGCCTGTTTTACAGGCTTGGACTGCACATGTTTCAGACAGATAAGATGAATCTCTCCAACTCTTTGGCTCAAGTTGGATGTGATTCATCATGTCCAGATGTAGCCAGATCTCACTTTACTCCTTTATTTGTGCCTACTCCTTTATTTGTGCCTACTTCCATCTGCCAGAGAAAGCCTGCTGGGGCACCTTTCAGATGAAGAGGGCTGACTGAAGGAAGAATGAGTCCAGGTTTTAACATATTACAATGGTTTGGTGTTCATGCACTGGCTGAATAAGTGAAAGCTTCCTTGTGTAATTTACATCCCTCCTTGCCTTCAGTGGCTTCACAGAGATTTTCAAGTAGGAAATCCACACCCTCTTGGACTTGGTTGGTAACTCTAAGGGTTGATGCAGAAGAGAAGTTGCTATTACTGTGATCTCAGGGAAGTCCCAGGAACATGGATATAGGGCACTTCACAATTCTGTCATACTGAGAAAGAATCACAAAATTTGTCTGTGCTTTCTTTTGCCTGACAGCAGGTAACTTCTAGATGAAGCAAGTATCTGGGTGATACAGGAAGTAACATGTTGTTTATCATTACAGGCATTCAAGTGGTACCACTTAGTATCTACAGTAAGAAAACTGCTGCTAAGAAAAGCTGTGAGACCAATCTTTAGCTAATAAATAACAAGACAGATAATATGGGGGCAGATTATTTCTCATCTTTTCTGGGTATTCCCTGAGGCCAGCATTCCAAATTAACTAACATGGAATATATGGAGCTGAATTATTTGAAAGGGTAGATGGAGTGACTATCTACTTCAATATTTTATAATAGATTTTCTATTAAAAGATAAGTAGAGAGGTCTGTGAGAAAGAATACAAAAGTAGAAGTCAGGCAGTCCTGGTTTTCAGACCTCATTCTGCCAGTGACTTTTTTTTCTTTGGTTTTGGGCAAACCACTTCAATTGCATCTCTTAGTATCTCTAATTATAAATCCTAAAAATTACAAAATATGTGTTTTCTAGCTTTCCTTGTTGTTTCAAGTACCAGTTATTGTCTGTACAGTGCATTGAACTATAAAATATTAACTATTATCTTGTCATAAATACTAGGTTTTAATATTGATTCACTGAAATGGTTACTTCACAGATGTTATAAAAGTTAGTTTTATTAGCTGAACTTATCTCTCTGCTAGTTTTTGCTTTTATATATTCTCTTTCGTCATATGAGGTTCAGTTACATTTAAATTACTTCATTTCTGTGTCCAAAAACAGTTATTCAAAGTTGGATTATCTTTGAGTTTACTGAATAAATACATTTTATAGATAAGCCTTGACTATTAAATTCTTTTTTTAATTATTATTATTATTAATTTTACATCATACTGCAGAATTGTAGTCCTTGCAACAAACCAATAAATACAGATTTCTAGGTTTGTTTTGCCAAACAATGTACTTTAAAGGGGATTTATACTTAAATATGCTATTCAGTCTATGAGCAGCTTAATGGATTGTTGACTGAGAAGGTAGAGCTCAAGCAGGATGTGATAATACCAGTAGTTTTCTCGCTTTTATAAAGTTTATATAACTTTTAGTTTCATTTCATTCCAGCTGTCACTTTTCACAGTGCAGTAACAATGACCTTTGTAGTAAAGACCAGAATTAGCAGAGGAAAAAGCAGAAAGAAACTGTAGAATCAGAACACATATCAGAGATAACAACACATTTCTTGTGGCCAAAGAAGGTTAGATGTCTGTGACTGAGTGGAATACGAAGGAAGTTCAGATGATGGTTTATATTGCTTTCAGTCCCCAGACCTACAAAGTCTTTTTCATGTCTACAGTTAAAAGTCAGCTTTAGTTTAATGACTAGAGAGTTTACCTTATGAAATTTCAGAAGATGCTCTTTACAAAAGTAAGAGTTGTATGGCTGAGCTAGATAAGGGCACTCACAGAGAAGTAGATTGCTTTCTTTTCATAAGTCTGCCAGAGCTGTCTCCTTGCCTTTTGTTTTTCCCCATTGGTTTTATGTCACTGTTACACCTCAGTAGATCACTTCAGAGGAGAACTCCTAAGCCTGCAGAGTCATCATTAATCAGGGAAGGTTTATTTTGTGGATGGCTGCATCTGCATCCATATCCACATATTGTACACCACCACCCTCCTGCACACTTGGTTCTTGTTCCCCTTCAAAGAGTACCCCTTCTGGGTAAGGAATATGCAAAGCTATTCATCCACTCCTAAGTCATTCAGAGACTGTCCCCTCAGATGATGTATCAAGGAAAAAGCCTACAAATTATCAAAAACATAACAAAACAAAAAACCCTCAAATTTATATTTATCTCTGAACAAGATAGAAAAGCAAAAAGAATAGAAATAACCTGTCTGTCAACCTCTCTGTGACATAAACCTCATAGTCATTTCTCTATGCATTTTGCAGGTTTGTTCATACTATATCATAATTACCTGAAATTGCCACAAGAGACACTCTAATACCACTAGAAAAATTATCTTCTTACCCAGCAAATGAAAAGTAGAGCATTGCAGCAGTAATACAGTCACTGTTTTACTTCACTTTTTTATTTGCTTTTGGGTAAAAGTGGGGGAGTATTTTAAAAACTGATTATTGACAGACAAGTCTGATTGAATTTATATATACATATCTATTTTTAGTAACCATTCTGTGTTTATTTACCTCAGGTAACAAACACCAGATTCTTTATCTTGAACTAATTTTGTGCATTTTTTATTTCTTTGGAAAGCCAAATCAGAGCAATCAACTCAGTGGATGTTAAAAAACACTACGCTATGCATGAACTACCTCTGGCATGCAACAAAATGTATCCAAAACCATGAAGAATCAAAGACATTTTGGTGAAAATATAATGACACATCAGTCATGGTCTTTTTACTCTATCTTTTTGTTTAAGTGTGTTCAGACTTCAAAAAATGGTTTCTATAAAACAAACAAACAGAAAAACAAAACAAAACAAAAAATCAACCAACTGACCAACAAAAAAAACCCAGACACCACAAGGGGCAGATTTGCAGCCACTCCAGTTGGAGAAAGGCCTTATGTATCTATCAGTTTTGAAAATGGACTGAAATCCTGAGGTTTAGCATTAATATTAGTATGCTGTACTCAAAGGGGTCTCAAATCCATTGAAATCCAGGAACAAATTTACAACCGCCCACATCTATAAGCAGAGTCCCTAAACTCATCACACCTTAGGATCATTTTAGCAGATCGGAGTCTTCTAGTGATACCAAATCAATGCAATGCACAGTGCTGGCTTAACAGTACAGCTTGTATTTAGGACCACTCATTAGCATGGTTGTTCTAATTTCTACATTGTTCTGTTGGGTTCAATTGCAGCTAATATGATGTCAACAATTTTAAAACTAACTGGTACCAAGAGGATATTGAGAATTCAAACCTGTGCATATGGGTTTATAAGTATCATTGCAGTCACAGACTGTACTGTGTGGACATGGAATTTTTTCTGCTATCACTCTAAGGTATCACACTAAGGTTCAGCCAAAGCCAATTTCTATTAATAGCCCAGTAAGCAAGCAACACTATCCAGATATATCACTGCTAAATACGGGTGAAGATTCCACACAGTGTGGGGGGTTAAATTACAGACATCTAATAAAAAACAAACAAACATACAAAATGCCAACAACTGCTAAGAGATCTGCAAGAAATTACATTTTAATTCTTGGATCTTCAGGTTATTTCAGAAATACCTGAGAAAAGAGTGGAAAGAAGCATCTATAAATTACCTGGTTTTAGGCCAGCATCCTTGCAGCCTAGAAGCAAGATGAAGTCAAGGAAAGAAGAAATTCCAACTTTGCAGATGATTTGGAAGACAGATCAACTTCCTCACTTCAAATTGTTAGCAAACAATGCAAGACAAATGAAAAATCTTTTATTTGTGGTAAATTCTACATTTAGCCAGTGAGAACATCTGACTAGGAAAGCAATTCAGTGATGATTTCTTGTAGCTATATGTATAGAAACACACCTTTTCTCTGCTTAGAAAAGAAATCCTGAAGCAGCTTGTAGTAAAAAGCAGCGTGCCTAGATTTTCCAGCTAATATTGACCCTCACTTCTACATCTCAGAGGGAGTTAGATAATTGAGTTGCAAATGATATTACTCAAACATAGATGGAATAAAATAAAGGTCAGGAAATCTCATACTTGGTAGATTTCAGGTATACAACCTGTGCTGTCAGAAAACAATTGTCTTCCTAATGTAAAATCAGCCAAAGTGCTTATGATTATATTTTCCTATATTTCTTGATATGTTACCAAGTGCTGCTCAGTTTCCTTTTATTTGCCTTCATCCGGGTGCAGGACTCTCAGAGGCCTCAGGGAGCAGATGTGGTATTTGCAATTTTATTCTGAACAATCTGGCTGTTTTCAAAACATTCACAGGAAAACACCAGCCACAACACCAGATGTGAATGTAGCAAAGCAGCATCTTGTGTTTACATTTTAATTTCTCCAGCTAGGAAGACTGGGGTGCTTATGTACTGGGAACACATAATACATGCTGTGTGCTCTAATAATCTATTACTTTTATCTGGAGCTTTTCACCACATAGTGCTCTGCAAGCTTTCAGGGTAGGGGACCCACCCACTCCCAAAATGTGGCCCTCACAGGTCTGGAATACAGCAGCTGTATAATTCTAAATAGAAATAACCTTAGTGTAGGAGTAAAGGGTAAATGAGTACTGCATCTAACAGCAGCTGCTGAGAGGGCTTTAAGTTGGCAAGTCTCTAGATGCTTGTGTGTGTGTGATTTTTACAGCTTTTGAACATCTGCAAGACTCGCTGACTTTATAGCACTGCTGCAAACACCTCTAAATAATCAGGTCCCAGGAATCTAAATTCAAGGCACACAGACTGGAAATCCCAGCTCATCTTTTGCTGTGGAAGGGGTGTTTTTCTCTTCTGTATGTTTGAAGGAGCCAAATAATAGCAAAGAAAGAAACAAACCCATCTGGCAGCGTGGCAGCCCATTTAACTAGCTGCAGGTAGTAGCCAGGTGAGAGATGTGAGTCTGAAATTCATGCCAGGTTTGAAATGTGGTAGAGACACTGCTCTCTATGACAGAAGTAAGGGATTACATTGCACAGAGCTCAGTTGTTCATATTTCCTAGCAGTGGTTTCAGGATAGTGCTTAGCATCCTCAGCAAGCACAAATCTAGGAAGTAAATACAGAAGATTCAAGCTGCCCTTAATGGGATGTGGTGAAGGCAGAGGTATGTGCTAATGGACAATGGAGACGGGAAACAAGACTCTGTGCCCTGCCAGGAGATCTCAGCAAGTTGCCACGTTTCTCCTTTTATGCTTGTGCAATTAGGTGGGAGAGGATTCAGCCTCAGAGACTTACAATCAGCATGTGACTGGGAAAGCCAGCACAGGCAGAATGAGGTATGGAAGAGCTATTTATTCCTAAAAGCTTTCTGGTAGCTGTAATAGAGACTTGGCTATGACAGCTCCTCCTCTAAAACCCAAACGTGCTACCAGGCTGGAAGAGAAGTGCAGCCTCCAGCAGACAAAGGAGCTATGGAGAAAGAATAGCAATGTAACCACAAAGGCAGCATCTCTGCAAAGCTGATCTCTTAAATACTGAGCAGGTCACCAACATACTCACTTCATCCTGCTTTGCTCCACCTCAGTCTTGAGACCAAATTGTTCCTCTTAAGCGAGGACTTCTAATGATGAGGAGGAGAAAATTGAAAACCCTTCCTCCCGATTAAATCAATGAATTCTCACTGTGGCTGTTAGAATAAATGCTCAAGGAGCCATAGAGCACTATGTCATTGAAAATAGGACTAGTTTACATTGAATTGATTTGATCCTGGTATTTTATGACTCCCGTGTGAACTCAGTGTGGCCAAATTGGCTCTCTCTTAGGACACTTTGTCAGGGAGTTATATCTTTTGTCTAATTAACAGGACTCAGAACTAAAAGACGTGACTGTATAAAGGATTTAATGTGCAGGCTGTAGTGGCAAAGGAACACTTTACAATGTACTGTTACTTGAGTGAGAGGCAGTGGTGGTTTTAAGAAAACCTCTCAGGGAAAAAAAGAAAAAAAAATATTTCCTGTTTTTCCCGATATCATATCTATGTTTGGAAACTTCCTCCCTAAATCTTTAACGAAGGCAGAATGGGGTTTGAAAAACAGCTGGAGGACATTGATCTACACATTCCAATTTGTTTATGTATAAAACATGCATAAAGGATTAAATGCTGCTTAACAGTTTGTCTGCTTTCAGCTGCTTTCATGCCTCATATCACCAATCCATGTCAGAAGATACCCTGGGGGGCTTTTAAATAATAAATAGGTTCCTTTGGAGGATGTCTTTTTTTAATCTAATATTAATTGGCACACACAATGGTAATTATACCTGCTCTAGAAATATGCTGTGCCACTCATTCCTCCCTGGTCGATGGCATTTGCCCTGTCTCACAGTAGCTTGGGAGACCAGAACTAAGGCTGGAGAGTGACATCAGATTAAATTAGGTGCTCATGCATTTATGTATCAGCATAAAGCAATGCAAATGCATTTATAAGGTATGAATGATTTATCCAGAAGTCGTTTTGATGCCTTTCTGTCGTGTGTAGTTAATATGGTGAACAAGTCAGTTCATTGATTCCAGTTCAGGATCCTGGTTCATTTGTCATTATGAAGGGAAAGTTTCAAAAGACTGAATTTTAAGTACTTTTGTTCTCCTTTTTTATTTTTTTTTCTTTATCTTTCGTCTTTCCTTCCTTTCTTCATTTCTTTTCTCTCTCTCTTTCTTTCCATTTCTCCTTCCCTCCCTCCCTTTCTTCCTATCTTTTTCAGCCCACAGAGGTTGTTTCACCTCTATCAATCTGAATGAATTGTTAAGCAAAAAAATATGACTAGCTCTGCATACAAGCTAAATGCTGAAAATGGTCTTCAAAATAATACTTTGCATTTTCTGCTCATCTAATCCCATTTTACACAGAGGAACACAAAATAGATTGGAGAGACTGGTAATTATAAAAGATATACAGCTGTCCATGCTATGGGAGGTCAGAAGCACCAAGCTGTGCAGAAAGAACCAAATAAGTCACCTGTCATTCAGCTCAGCAGTGGCAAAATTCTGCCTCGCGATGGTCTGAAATCTAAAACTTCAGCTTTTCTGTAGATATGCCTCCGATAAATGACAGCTCTGTAGCACAGTATGGGGATAAGTTTGTAGATAAGATCAAAACAGTTATAGCAGATATGTGAGCTCCACTCTTGGATATACAAGTTTTCTATCTCCCTATAATATGTCTCCAGTGTTCTTGGTTCACAAAGTAAGATGCCAAGTTTCACAATTGTATCCTATAACATATAAAAGCACCATATGGTCACATTCTTTATTCTTATCCCAACTGTCATCATGACTCCAGGGTCTTTTAGGATCCAGTATCAAGCAGTAAAAGCAGCAGAGTTAAAACTGAGCACTCTACCTTTTCTAATGTGATATGTCTTGACAACACAGTTAGCCCAGGCTCTTACCATAATGATCCACCTTAACTCATACCAGCACACTTAGAAAGAAACTCCCCAAAAATAGAGAGCAGTAAGAGTTAAAAAAACATTTATTTACCATTCTGCAAAATCTTTCTGTGAAGGACAGACAAATGCTCTTTTAATTTATACTATTGGCTAGAAAAAGTCACAGACTACTTTAGGAGAAAGAAACCAGATCTTTTGGGAGATATTCCCACAGGTACAAATGTAAGAGTGGAGAACCAGTGAAAACAATGGATTGCAAGAAAGATTTGCTAACGAAATCCCTAGAAAATCCCATCACAGGCCAGACTTTGCTTAACTCAAGGCTAAACTAACCTGACTGATCAGATGTGCTGTCAAGCATTCAAGTTATCCACACAATGGAAACAAATGCTTACCACTGATCAAGAAACTTCAGCTTACAGTAAAAATCTTGCCTTCTCAATCCTTTTTTGTATTTCTAGTTTAAAGTTATTCCAGGATACTTTAAGCCAAAATTGTCTTTGCTTTCATTAGGTAGCAGAAGTGTGTACATCCCGTCAACCTCTGTGACTAAAAAGTGGATTTAAAGGATGTAAAGGAAGAAAAAAGAAATCTAAAACTCCAGAGGGACAAGAATGTTGGGCCATTTACTTGGTAAATAAAAATTGTTGTATTTGCTTCACTAGAATTATGGGGGCATACAAAAAATAATGTCGATTCTATTTATGCATTTTTTGACAACTTTGTTAGGCCTTTGTCCTCCAAATGCCATCTAGCAAACTAGGCATACAGAAGTTAAACTATTTATTCAATGTTGAAAGACAGTGTGCAGAGGAACTTGGAGTTCAGGTCTTCCCACCACCATAGTCCATTACATAGTTATGTGAAGGCTTTGCCTATCCAGAAAATAGTTCACAGTATTATGTTTGTGTCATAAAAGTAGCTTTGATTTTATTTTCTACAGAATGGCAAGTCAAAAGTGAGTGCTAGCTCTTTTTCCATGGAAAGGAGACAAATGTAATTGATTTCTTATTTATATGATGAGAGAATAGTTGTCCTTATCTCTGTCAAGATTTATTCATACTACTAATCTAAATGTGATTATGAAATGTGAAATGTGAATATGAAATGTGATTTCATACTAAATGTGATATTTTGGTAAATAGGGCTTGTTTCCCCACCTTTCTAACTGCGTGCGCCCAACTCTTTCAATATCAGTCCCGTGGCCGTCCCTGAGGATCTTTCAACCCTGCTGCCCCCTAGCTTCTGTCCATGCACATTTCTCCCACTGTGCATGAATACTGGGAGAATTCAGCACGGAATTCAGTGCTGCTGCACTCACCCTGACACAGCCATTCCAGGTCTCCAGCCCTCACTACTCCTGGACACAGTCCCCATAGGTCTGTTGTTGTATGGGTCAATCTTCAGTAGATGCCTAGGTCACCTAGACACCTATGTTTAGGAACAAGAATCTATCCCATGAAAGAGATTTTTAAAGACACTGAGTATTTTTTTCTCTTGCTGATTTTATCAATATTAGCTTTGATGAGTATCATATGCTTACACTGGAAATCCTTGAAAATCTTTCCCTGTCATCTTTACCAGCACAATTTTTCTGCCACGTTAGGTTGAAGAACTTAGGTTCATTTGAAAATATAAAATATAATCATTATCTATTTTTTTTCCTTTTCAATGTACTATAAAACAAACAAAACAAAAACAAAAACAAAAACAAAAACAAAAACAAAAACAAAAACCAACCAAACAAAAAAAAAAAACACACACAAAAAAAAAACACACTCTAAACAAAATTATAAGCTAGATAAAGATAGCAGCACACAGATGGTGTAAAAACCAAAGCATTCAGCAAGCTTTGAGACAGGCTGTACCCATATATACTTTGCATTACAGCTTGTTGCCAGCTAATATTTCTCCACAACATGGTTAAAATCTCACTCAGCCTTTTAAATTGTCTCACTTTATTATCAAGTAAATATAATAGATAGGTCTCTTGGACTCTTCTATGAAGTTTGAGTGTCTCTTTATCCTAAAATATTTACATTTTATTTTATGGGCAAGTGGTTTCCTGCTTTCAAGACACTTCCCTGGGTGCATCTCCTTTCTGATGCAAGGATTCATCCAGGATGCACAGTTGTTAGACCTGAGAATGTGGGGAGTAGGGTTGCTGAGGTACCAGACGGTTTTCAGTCTGACCCTTCTGCCAGACAAATATTATCCGGTACATTTGGAATTAGATGAGAGGGAGAGCACTCATGTATTCATATAGAGTCACACAATGATTTGGGTTGGAAGAGAATTAAGAGAATGGTTAAGAATTATCTAGTTCCAACACCCCTGACATAGGCAGGGTCATCTTTCACTGGTCAGGTTACCCAAAACGCTGTTCAACCTGACCTTGAACAGTTTCAGGAATGGGGCATCCACAGCTCTGGGCAACCTGTTCCATTGTCTCACAGTCCTCAACATGAAAAATTTCTTCCATATATCCAAACTAAATCTACTTTTAGTTTGGAACTGAATTCTTTCTAGGCTTTCCAGACTTGCTGAGCTAAATTCCCCTATCCACCAACTAAACTAGCTACACTTTTCTTTGTGCAAGATAGAGAAGAACTGTATTCAGGGAAAGCTCTAGTTCTCTAAGCTGGTATAAAAAATAAAATAATCTTGACATTTTAATGCCAATTTAAAATTTAAAATATATATTCATATAGTGAATGTTCAATATTTAACTTCTCAGATTTTAACTAATGAAGTTAGAAGCAAAACTTTTAACACTTTAAACATCTTTACACTGAAAAACAAATACACATCAGATTTTTTTTAAAGATATATATCTCTTTCCAGCCCATTCTCAACAATAAATTTGAAAACACTTCAGTAAAAAAAAATAGAGGAAAAAAGCAGGAAAAGGAGGAAGACAAATGAAAGCCAAGGGGAAAAGAAAAACAAACAAACAAACATACAAACAAAACTGGAAATATACCATGTATTTTATATACAAAAATAACAACATTTCTTCAAAAAATAATAAAAAAAAAAATACAGAAAGCCCTGTAGATATGTGAAGGGCTTTTTTTTTTCTTTTTTTTTTTTTTTCTTTTTTTTCCTCTGGAATCTACAGAAGCCTAGAAAAAGCTGGTGGGATGCCATTATTTGAAAAATGTAAATGGGATTACTCATATAATTACAGGTCTGTCAGCTTCACATTGATCCTAGGCAAAATACCAGAACAGTAGTACAAGACTCAATAAAGAATTAACAAAAGTTGAAATAATTAATGTCAATCAACAGTTTTATGAAAGATAGATGTGATATCTTTCTATGACATTATGAGTTCAGTTAATAAATGTAACAGATTTGGGTAAGGCATTTCACTTTGTACCACACAACTACTTAATTAAGAACAATATACAATCAACACAGAATATATTCTGTAGATTTTCAGTGTGCTAATTTATATTTCTGAATGATTATAAGCATTCATCATCAAATGCTATAACATAAGGTGTTATACCATTATAAGATGTTATACCAAGATGTTATAAATTTCACTTAGAGGGTGGTCTGGCACTGGAATACAATGCCCAGGGAAACAGTCATGGCACCAATCCTGACAGAGTTCAAGAAGTGTTTGGACAATGCTCTCAAGACACAAGGTCTGATTTTTTTATCTGATCCTTTGGGGACCCAGGATTTGAACTCGATGATCCTTGTGTGTCCCTTTCAATTTGGGATGTCCTATGACTCTATGATTCTATGATAAGATTGGGAACAGTGGGTCTGCCTATCAGTCTGTACAGCCCAGCATCCACTTCCCAGCAGTGGTCAGGAGCAAGTGGCACAGTTCTTCCCGAGTCTTCATGAGTCTGCAGGACTAATTTTTGATTAGCACTTGAGACATTTTTAATATTGTGATTTGTGAGAAAAATAATGTATGACTGACATAGTGTCAACAATGCACTGGGGGATTGGTGCACTGGATTCATTTTTAATAAATTAATATTGGAAAAGTAGTATAACAAAATCTGTTTTAGTATGGTCAGATCTGAAATCAGATGTCTGGGAACAAATGTGCTCCTGGGCATTGGATGGCAGGCTTTGCCTCAGAAAAATTGTTTCTGGAACTTGCTTTAGGTTTTTGTCTGCAGTGAAGTGAATATGTGTTATCAATGAAATGCCATGACCACAAGGTATAGCAAGACCCGAATCTAAAAACAGAAGAGCTGAGAACCAGTTACAATACATCCATACTGTATTGTAACTGGAATTCTATGATAATTTTGGAGTTGAAACTCAAAGAGGATATTGAAAAAAATTAAGAATGAGTTCACTGGAAGGTGAATATTAGAACATATTGAGCAGATTGAGGGGATTTGTAAAGGATTCACCATCAGTGGTAGTTTGAAAGTATGAATTGTACTTTTTTCCCTAAAAGTTTTATTCTCCAACAGGAAGGAATTAAATCTGGATACCTTGTCAATGCTTAGTCAAGCTAAAATCAGTACGTCAGTGAATGTGCTTCATGAACTGGATATAAGGACTTAGAAACCAAGCCTACAGTTTTAAAATTTTGTTATGTTTCCCTACTCTGTTCTGATAATTAATTGATGCTCTTCTACAGAAAGAAAAGGAGTGAGAAGTAATGGAGGTGATGTTGTGAGATTAAAACGTTGCTTTTTTTGTTGTTGTTTTTGTTTTGAGATGGACATAGCAAAAGCTGTTTGCTTTTATAGACCTATCTTTCCCATGCACATACATTCACTGTCTGCTTCATTACTAAGTGCTCCTCATTAATGTCTAGCTTTCTGTGGGGGGGGCTATCACTTTATCTTTTTCTTGCTTATCTTCATTCTGAAACTCAATTATAATGACCAGATTTGCAAGCCATGAATCATGCAGGCAGAACACAAATCAATATAACTGGACGTTACAGAAAATAGATCTAGTTAAAATCCATGAACAATTTCCAAACCAGTGGTGGGGGAAACACAGACAATCATATTTTCTTTCTAGAGCACTTCTTCCCAGAATGGGAAATTGCCGCAATAACCTTTTCTCAGGCTTAAGATTAAACTATAATCCTTTATAGTGCATTGCCTAGGGATGTTTTTGATGAAAAATAGTAATTAATAATAATTACAATAATAAAAATAATAATAAGCTTAATTAATTATTGAATAGAATTGATCCCAGATGATAATTCAAGTTCCAAATCAAAACTGTACTTAAAGAGCTTCTCAAGCATAAACACACCCATAGTCTCCATGGACTATTGGTATTACACAGATGATTTAAGTTAGAAAAGCATTTAGGGACTGATAAATACTGGGTAAGAGATGAGCTCAAAATGGTACTTAACATTAAGATCCATTAAGATGAGACTTTGTCCCTTCACTGCAATGGTTCTGAGCAGCCTCACTGAAGCTGATAATATAGTGTCCCAGCATAAGACCATGTTTTATTAGGTTGTCGAGTGAGATGCTGATAGTATTAGCAGAACAGAAGTATGGTTTCCAAAAGGAAAGCTGATTTGATAAAATAAATTATTTTCCTTACACTCTCATCTGCTGGCACAGTGGGAGAATTTTCAAATTAATCTTGTTGATATTTTTTACTTTTGCTTGTAAAAAAAGTGGATTTTAAAACTTTTCATTTGGATGGCAAAAAAAAAAAAAAAATCCCTCTGCCCACTCAGAAACCCAGCCTAACTTTTCCAAGAATCACTCAAACACTTTTATTACATTCCTCAAGTCTCCTTTAAAATAATTGATTAGACAATAAACATTAAAAAGTACATTAATTATAATGTGAGAAAAATTTTACCTCAACCTCCAACTTGACACATTTTTCTTCTACAAAAGCTGCTAAATTGCTATGAAACAATTTGATACTGCTTGTAATAAATTTCTAAACCTAAGCTGTGTAGATATAAAATGACAAATTTAACTGCATTTATATTAAAGCAATTTTCTGCCCATCAGAGAGATGAGAAAATTAATATGTAAACCATTAACTTACAGTCAGAAACACTGTGCACTGCAACTGAAATAAGGATTTTTTGGATATTATCACTTACATTTTATTGCTTTCTCAAAAGGAAAATGCTTACCAAAAATTACAATCACTGCATTTAAAGGAGGCTCATTAAAAGAATATATACTTTGAGGGAAATCATCCATGAATTATGTGGCAGTCATGTTTGTAAGCCCCAATTCTTTATATTTTGCTGTTTGTTTCACTAGCCTGCAAGCATCTCAGTGCATTCCTAGGGCAGCAGTCAGCAAACATCGGCACACAGTGCAATGCTAGTGCTCTGTGGTGACCTTTGCTGTTTACCAAAATAAAGCTGACTTAGAGGAATTAAACATTATTTCATAAGCTTTGGTATGTTCATCTTATCTGCATAAAAAGCAGGTTTGTTCCTCCTCTGTGCCAACCCTCCCTCAGCTTTCATCCCTTCTCCATGCCATAGCATTCTGGTTAGCCTTTGCTTTCCTTTGCGTATCATGCATGTGACACCACCTTCCTAGGGACTTGACATGACTCCTAATGTATCTGAAATCCCCTGCTTTGAGCATCCACCAGTCTAGCTCAGGTCCCAGGGCTGCAACAGCAGATAATTATATCTTTCTCACCTTGTTTCATTCACAAGGAAAGATCGGACCTTTTCTAGCCTTACTCATTACCTATCTGCCTTCCTCCTCCCAGTTTTTGGTGTTGGTTGAGTGTGGTGTGGAACCAAGCTACCCATATGGGAGGCAGACAGGGTTCTCCATCTTTCCCAGGAACCAACTTTAAGCTGGTCTCATGTGTATTAAATCTGTCCCTAGATGTACTGCAACCTAGATTAGAATTCTGGAGCCAGAATGATGTGCCTGAACTCTGGCTATCTTCTCTGTGAAGATAACCTCTCATCCATGTGTCTTCTCACCCTGTTGCTTGTTCTCTCAGGGGCTGACTCGTTCCTGTGTTTTGTGGAAAATCCATCTTGCCTTGCTAAACTGCAGTTTTATCTTTCCAAACCAGCAAGGGAAATAATGTGTTATAATCTTTAAGATCATGGAAACTGCTTTGCTACAAGGTATGTTCAGTTAGTCAGCATTAATCTGTCCTCATTGTCAAGCGTCTTCCCTTTACCAACACCGCTTTGTTTATCCCATATACTATTCCCCATATTTTAATGTGCAAACCTACTAGGACAGAAGCAGTCACCAACCACAGAATAGATGGTCTTCTGTATTAAAAGGGGCGGTATGTTTTTGAATAGCCTAAAAGGTATAAGAACAAGTTGCCACCTTTCCTTCTCAGCTTCTTCCAGAAGCATGTTGCTTCTTTGCAGAAAATGTTATTTCCCTCAGTACAGCACCCAGCTGTTCACCTGTGCAGCAGGTGAAGGAGAAGGTCCTCATGGCCACCCTCTGTGCAAAGAATGGCCATAGAGAGAGAGTAAAGATATAACCCTCTCTGCTCATCCCCCACCTCTGAGATCAGTCTGTACAGGTAAGCCTTTCCACATGAAATAGGCTTGAAATAGACTAGTCTTAAAATATGCAAATGGAAGACATATATGCACTATCGTGGAATAACTTATTTGCTTTTTGCTTTTTTTTTTTTTTTTTGTCTCACATTGGGATTTTTTGCCTTTCTATAAAATATAACTTTTATCTCAGTCTGGGAAATATGGGATACCATTTACATAATGCATTCTTAGCTAGTGAAATACCCAAAATATGCCATTTATTTTAATGGCAAGCTTTTGTTCTAAGACATACAACCATAGGTTCACCTTCTCACTGTTTATAGCCTGATTAATGAACTCCAGGTTTTCCATTTATGGATTACAAAACCTCTGCACTGACCAAGTGTGTGATTCTTTATTGATGTGTTTAATGGCCACTTTGGTCCACTCAATTCACCATGAAAATGCCCTTGGCACAAAGGTAAATTAACAAGTCCATGAACACCTGTGGAAAATGTTTCTTATACTGATCTGTGTGGAAATTGACCCACCTTGGGGTGAGTGGAACAGCAATTCCAGCAGAACTAACTGAAGCATTTTTTATTGTTGCTTTGCTTTTGTTTTTCTTCTGAAAGAACAGGAGAAAATAAGTTGAATAGAGAAGAAATAATAGATGCATATTGTCCTGTTCAAGACTTTGAAACACTGCAACTGTGTCCATATCAAAGTCATAGTAAAGACATAGAAAAATAGAGATCAGAAAAAAGGTGTGTTGTTTTCCTCCACCTTTTTATTTATTTATTTATTTTTGTGCTTGGCGGTACACAGACCTGGACTAGACCTCAGAAAGTCAGATTTAATCTCCTGGGATTTGCATGTTTTTCCTGGTTTTGGGATGTTTTCTTGGGTTTATTGTTTTCAGTTACACAGTTTCAGTTACAGTTTCTTGGGTTTATTATTTTCAGTTTTTTTTTGTCAGGTTTATATTGTCATTGACTGAATCAAAGATGCAATCATAGAAGTACAAAATTAGAAAACACTAAGAGAAGTGATTTAATGTCAGCTGAAAGACACTGCTGGAGTTGGACTAAAGCCTACTGCTGATACGGTGACCCTGGTCCTTTTTTCCCATTTGCCAACTTCAGTCTTCCTGGGAAGTGTTTCTCTGACTTTCCCATCAGATTCCACTTAACACAGCATTTCTTTGCAATTTACAATTGCTTGTAATTTCTATTTTTTCCTCAAGGCTGTTTTCAAATGAAACAACCCACCAACCAACAAAAACCCCATGCCCACAGCATTTGTTGCAAATATATTAACTTAAATCACATATTCCAAATGATTTTAGTTCTTCATAGTAAGGTCTGTATTAACAACGTGACATAGAATATAGAACCTAGAATATAGGTTCTTGTTTACCTCCCAGTCATCTTTTATCAATGCTGAGGTCCTGTCCCAAAATGCAAAAATATTTTCCTCAAACTGCTAGGGAGTCTTAACTCCAAGAGATGCTGCTGTCATGGCCTTATCAATGTTATCTGAAGAAGACTCTTAAAATGGGCAGAGAATGATAAATTGCAGTAGCTGGAATAAGTCCTCACTGCAGGGTAAACACCAAAAAGCCCCACTCATATTACCCTTTCTTATACTGGCCGGACAGGGGATGCCTGAATGAGAAGGAGGATAAAGAAACAGTCCTTCAACAGAGCCTTATCAACAGGGTGCCTATTACTCCCTAGAAACTTAATCAGGACCTGTGGCAATGCTTTACCTACCCCCAAGCATGATTCCCGCAAGAAGCTGTTGAGTGTGTGTGGTAGCTGCAAGCCAACCCACTATTTACATTGAATTGCAGAACTGAGAAACATAGCCGAGGAGCTTGACACAAGAGATAGATGAGTTATACAAATATGATTCTCCCTCCCCCCCCCTTCCCAAATGAAGGCAGCAAATTCAGCTGCAATATGCAGCATCAAGATATTTATTGCTTGCAGGTGTTCATGAAAATATATGAGAATTCCATGAGGTTCACAGATTTTAGAAGGAATTATTGTGCACCTGGAAATTTGTCCTGCAAAGTGTGGTATTTGTTTCCTGTTGTTATTTGCTGTCCGTTCTTTTCTAGTCACCATGCATTATTCATAGTTGTACTTGTAGGAGAGCCAAATTCTGCAGATATTCTTCATCAACAAGAGGAAACAATTCAGATGGAAAATCCTCCTAAGAAGGCTTGTTTAAGAGATACAGTATGGAATGAATTCAACCTCTTTTTCCACACTTCTGGAGCTTTTATTTTAAAGCTAAATTTCTGTAACCTAGCTCCAGCAAAAAATAAAAAATTAAAAAAAAAAAAGAAAACCAGTGACTTTATTATCATTGCCATGTGGAGTAAATCTACCCTTGTACTCTGTCTATTGTGTTACACCAACCCATTTTTAAAGACTTCAAGGAAGCTGTGTGCAATTCCCTTTCCTTGGAAATCTGAGAGAAATACAAAACCTTATGCAAAGTGCATGTTTCCCTTTTTTTGCTGAGAAGTAGAAACTGCAGAATATATACCCAGGTGAGCCCTTCCTTGCACATTAAGAATACAAACAAATCACAAACACCAACCAGGCTGCTTTTGTTAGCATAACATATCAGGAGTAGGTCACGAACACTTAAATGCCAAATGCAATGGTCAAAAATGTGACAGAAGATACAGCTGTTCCTTGACATGATTATCAGTCAGATGAAAGGATTCACAAGGGATTCCCAGGACCATACAAAATGTGCGTCTCCTTGTGTTGTCAGAGTGGTGCCTATTCCATACATTTTGCCTGGGGGAATGGATATATTATTTAGATGATTAATTTGGCCTTCACAAGTGTACTTCAGCCTTTAGGAAAGAAGATAATGTTCCTACAGTTGTTTGGGCAGCCAGAATGGGAGCAATTTCGCAAATACATAAAAACTACAAATCCTTTCCTAAGAGCAGGGCAAATGAAAAAGGCATCTGAAAATAGGAGAATCAAAACCCAACATCAACTTCATTCAAATATTGAGATTGACACAATTTTTTTTAAGTTGCATTTTCAGAGAAAAATGTTAAACCTCAAAATGTTAATAAAATATTTCATGGTTTTTCTTTTTCCTTTTCAATATTATCGGGTACTGAAATGTCTTTTAAAAATCGTAATAAAAAAATGAAAATTGTATATGAAATAACATGCATTTCTTTAGTGTTGCTGTAAAATATATTGATGCTCTCTTCAATTATAACTAATAGCTCATTATTCTATAATCAGTCAACTGTCTAGAGTCATGGCTAAAACTGGACTACAGAAGACAAAAAATTCCATATTTCTAACCAAAGATTTCATTTTTAGCATAATAGCAAAGTGATTATAATTAGAAAGTAGACCTCTTTCACCTTCTTACTGTACAAGAGGACCAGGACTACTTGACATAATGAAGGCAAATGATTATTGATGGAATATTAAGATATTTCTACATGCTGGCCTGTCCCAGTAAACAGTGGGGAATCTAACTCAAACCCAAGTGGCATTGCATCACAGAAGCCAAAGTCCTCTGTTTAGCTTCTCTGTTTTCATTTTATACATCATGCCATTTTCTTTGACATGCTATGCTGTTAACTGCTCAGACTGAATAAATCTCAGATTCATAAAGAAGATGGTCAGAAACCCTGACCAACTTGTCTACAATTCCGCGTGGCTCAGCTTCCCTTTCCAAACCCTTTTCCTATCTTTTTCATTCTGGGTGCGTAATCTACTTCTGTTTCCCTTTTGGATTCAAGTGACTGAGTCTGTACTTTTTCACCCATCACTTTCTCTGAGATGAGTGAAAACATTTCCATTCACTGGAATTCAACTGCCACATTCACTCAGCAGTTTCTCCACTATCTCTGTTTGTAGCACAGCAAGATGAGTTAGAGGTCTATTCACAATTTGTTTTTCTGTCTGGGAGGGAGGGAAACTTAAGACTGCCCCTATCTGAAAGGGCACAGCAAAGAAACAGCTTTCATTTTAAATGCTTTTTCAAGACTACACCTCTAGCAGAAGTGTCTCAGCAGTCTTTAGAAAGTAGTTATCTAGCATTGGATAGTTTATTGAGAAAACATCTTTTAATACCAGCAAATAATACACCAAATTTTCCTCTCAGACTTCCTGCTCCCTCTTAAATGACTATCAGACAATATTAACAAATCTCTGATTCTCCCTGCTGCTATTGTAACTTAGTATTTAGACAGGGCAATAACAGTCTCCCTAGATAGCTTTGTTCTCCCATCTTCAGAAACAAGGCCAGTCCTCTGTACTCTGAAATAAATATTTGGACTGAGGCCGCCTTGGAACACACTGGAGAAATTAGATTAATTAGGAAGTCAACAGCCTTTGAAAAGCTTGTAGTAGAAAGTTTAGCCTCTAGCTCATTCCAAGACAAAACCAATACACCTAGAAGCTTTACTACATTTGAATATGTATTTATTGTTAACATTCATCCTTACCATTCAAATTGAAACTACACTGTACTGCGGTAGGTGTAAAAACATAGGCAACAGAAACAGACTACACAAAGATTTTCTATTTTAACACACAAGACAAAGGGCAAAAACTAAACCAAAATTCAGAAGCACAGAAACTTATTTAGAACACAGCAAATCAGGAACAGAGCTAAAAAAGCAAAATAAACAAAAACCCATACATGTTTTCACTTCTAGTTCGGTTATTCTGCTGATTATTTTTTTTCCCCCTCATTAATATTTTAGACAGAAAACAACATTAAATTCATTGATCTTTAGGGAAAAAACCCACAACCTCACATAATTTTTCCTAATATGACTGGCTTGATATTTGCATAGCTAAAACCCTCTCCTTCATAAACACTTTATTTCATATGCCTAACTAAGAATTATTTTGTGATAAAGTTGTCTAAACTTCCTCATCATTAACTTCTTTAAATTATACTGTCTGAAGATGTTTATGGATTAGCTAAGTAATCTACTGTAGAGCACAAACTGCAAACCAAAGTGAAATTGAGTTCCCAACTGACTGAGAAGGTAATTAATGATTTAACTGCACAACTGTTAGTAGATCTATAATGTAGCTTAAAAGCTAATTGAGAACTGTACAGCCAAAGGAAAGAGGAAAGCATAGAGCAGCCACAATACTCCTTTGAGTAGCATTTGGTCAGCCTGCTGTCAAAGGAAGTGGAAAAATGACCATCCCTACCTCATATAAAAATAAAGACACTATTCAAAAATATACAGTAGCTTTGGGGAATTGGCATTTTATGATCACCTCATTAAGAGGGCAAGTTTCTAGCACAGCACTGAATTCCACAACTTCCCCTTCTCCCTTGCTGATTGCATTAATATGCTCCATTTCTCTCCCTGTTTGCAATACATCACAACTCACCCCCCCCCCCCCGGTAAACCAGCTACCCTGAAGAGCCAGGGAATGTTTTCTACTTCCATTTTATAACCAGGTTATTTTAATTAGCCACAGCTGACTGAGGAAGCCCAGAGATAAGGCAATTGATGGGGTCGTCCTTTGACTTAGAGGGACTTTTCAAGATTCCTGGCAGCTGCTACAGAATCTTTAAGGACCAACAGCTCTTTTGCTACCTTACGTCTGAGCAAGTGTCAATCTTTACATGGTACTTGTGAGTAGTTATCATCCTACCACAGTCAGGGAAATGGATAATGATTTATTTGATGCAAGGATTTGCACAACTACAACAATTTACAATCTCTAAGAAAGGCCATAGATCAGATTTACCAGAGAAAACATATGCCTAAACCTCACAAATATAGCCCTCAGGCCCTGTAACATCAGTAGATTCTGAATTTTTAGTGTAATAATTATTAGTAAAGGTACCAAGGACTAACTGTGTAAAACCTGGCTGTACCTGAGCGCTATGAATTTTTCAGTGAGTGATACTGCTTTCAGCAGCAAGTCAGGCTGGCAAGTATTTTCCACAGCTACTTAGTAGTTTGGACACTACACAAGCTGTTTCAGGAGGATGTGCTGGTGCTCCCTTTTGTCATGTAGTTAAAGGGTCACCCAGACATGATCGAGATCTGCAGTCACTCCAGTTCTCTGAAAGGACATGAACTGCATCATCAGTCTGCAAAAGGAGTTGACATAGTCTGTACCTCATAAGTTGATCTAAAACAACTAAATTAGGGAAAGCAAGAATACATATGCATTAACATTTCCTCCAGTGGAAAAGGGAGATATTGAATTAATACACACTGGGCATCTGTACTACACAATCATTCAGTGTCTCCCTCTAGCCATATTTTATAAGCTGGAGTGGGTTCAAGTGTATCAGTACAAGAAACAGAGCACAGACCTGATTCCTTTTTGGGCTGTCTCCAAACTCCTAGCTTACACACATTCAAGTGCTCGCTGTTTATATTTGTACATGGTGTCCAGTTGCTTACTGGTTTCTTCCTTTTGAAATGGGTAAGCGTCTGAACTGTCTTTCTGCAACTAGAAGCACAATTTAAATATTTGTCCTCAAGCAGGTGACAATTTCACTGAAGTTGTAGGACAGATAATAGTCTGCCTGGTATATTTGGTTGAAAGTCATCAGTAAATTCAAAAGGCATTGAGGGTATGATTCATTAAATAAACAAACAAATAAAAAAAAATGAATAGAGAATACAGCCATTGAAAACCTAATCTAAAACACTGGAGGAAATCCATGGTGGGTTGAAATCTTGGCCTTGCCAAAGTTAGAGGTGATTACATTTTAGTCCTGACAGTGTTTCACCTTACCTGGAACATTTACATTCACCATGTAAATGTTCTTACAAACCAACCTATGGAACTGTATATCAAAAAGACAGCTGTTTGTTTTGGTAATAAAATAAAAAGAAGATGCTAGTAAATCCATCAGTGTTCCTTCCCTCCCTGATGAATATGTTCTCCACAGTCACTGCATCTGAAAGTTTAGTTGTCTCCTAAATCCGGGAGCAATGAAAACCCAGTGTTCCTCTTCCTGCTTTTCTGCTTCACTTAAAATTGTTTTATCTGGGGGTATAGGATCCCTCATTTCCTAAAATCAGCACTTAGCTGTGTACCTGAGCCCCACAGTTACAAAGTAACTTATATAGGTCTTTGATTAAACCATGTTTTCAAGCATTGCCTTGTCTTTTTTTTTTTTCTTTTTTTTTAATGTCAGTACAATGCCTGACATAAAGAAGCCAAAGGCTTTCCATGCTCTTTGTGCATTAATAAATTAATTAAATAATAGTAATAAAATGTCTTGTGCAGAGCAATTTGAAGGATAAGAGGAATAGTGGTTTTCTTTTTACCTTGTTTCAATCAATTTTGCAAGCCATAATTAGACAGCTGAACAGAATGCACAGCAAAGGCATGAACAGGCAGATTGGCTAAGGGTACAGGTTGCTAATCCTCTAGAAATGGCCTGTTATCACAGTTAAATCTCTCCTTTCAGGAAAAGAAAGACAGAGAAAGGAAGAGAGATAATAAAATGAGAGAGGGAATGAGAGAGAAACTCCTATGCTTATGTTTGCACTGATTTATTGTTGTTTAATTGTCATTTTGCAATACAAATAATGCCTTCTACCCAGGACATTCTTCAGCTCCCTCTGACCTCTTATGATCTCCCTGTGTCCTGACCAGAGCTGCTGAAATGTAACAAGTTCTTCAATAAAACAGTGTTAATTTTAATGCAGCTTGTTCAAAGCTTAGAAATTTTGTTGCTGCTGCAGAGGTGGAAGGAGAACTAAAGAAGATACAATCTAGTCAGAAATATTCCCTTTTGTACTTTCCTTGTTGGCAGTGTGATTTTTAGATAAAAGAAGAAATCTTGCTTGCTTTGTTTATAGAGTAAGGCCACTGAAGAGAAGGAGAAATGTTCTGCAGATCCCCATCAAGAGAATAAGAAACTTTCATCTGTGGACTTCTGAGTCCCTCTAAACAACAGAGGTTTGCGGTAGCAGTATGCTGTTTAGGCATGTTATTGGTATCTTTGAGCTCTTAGCACACACAGATGAATGCAACAAATACTGTCGAAAATACCAGAAGTGCCTGTATAGGATAGCAGTTATGAGAAAGCTACTGATGTGTCAGACTGCTCATTAATTGTGTACTAAAATGTCTATTCTGAATTTAAGATTTCACTAACTACTAAAAACCTAACCCTCTCCTTAATGTGAAGTGTGGATTTATAAATGGCATCTGTACAAGACTATATGTAATCAACAGAATTGAGATGATGTTCCTAGTGACTCAGGATCTCAGTGTATGAGATACTGAGCCTTATCGGATGTCTTGCACATCCTTTAGAACACAGTTCAGCAACTGAAATCATCTTCCATGTCCTAAAATACTAACAGGTCCTGTGTCTTATTTATAATTTTTCATGTATTCAAATATCAACACCATTCTGGTACATTTACTCTAGGAAAGCTGTATGCTGCACTTGTCATGCTGGGTCACAGAAGGTTATTAAACAATCAGAAGCAAAACACTGGCAAAAGAAAATCAACTTTATCATGTACTGCTAATGCTTCTGCTGATTAGAACACTAGTTAAAATGTCCATTTCAACTAAGTTAGGTGTGTACATATCTCCTTTTCTGAAGAGGAATAAATACATGCACGTGCCTTGGCACTTTGCTGAATGCAGGCCCAATATAGCAATTCTGCTTTTAAGCAGGCATTGGGAACAATATGTTCTTATGATATTAATATAACCCATCTGCCAGTTGCATAAAGGCTGGCAAATTACCTCATCATTTTTCATCCTACATTACAAGAAAAAAGTGAAAAAGAAACCCACCCCCAGTATTACTGAGATGCTGAAAAGCTGTGTAGGAAAAACTTTCAAATCAAAGCTATATGCTCTGAGCACCAACCTGCACTTCTAATTAAAATGTACAAATAATTCCATAATACCAAAAAGTCAGGACCAAGCAATTTGTGCAAGCATCAGTGATGACAGTCACAACCCAATCCTTGCTGTGTCTGGCTGTACTCTTGGAAACCAGAGAAGAGATTCCTCTTGGCCATAATACTGACCTGCAGTTTACGTTGTCCAAAAAGTGAGGTATTCCACAACTGTGGTAGCCACAACAAAGAATACTTCCTTCTAGGGCAGATTTTTCTTTTGTAGTATTACAGCCAATTTACCCTGTTCAGAGCCCCGTAAGGGCACTATTGGTAAAGCCATGCTGATAAATAGGGATAGGGAAGAACTTGCTCTATGTTCGTAATCCTGGGACTGAAACTGCAAAGAGTCGGTCCAAATCCACAGACAACATGACTATATCATGCATGGACAGTTAGGTCAGCTGCAGCATTGCACTATTATGCTGAATTTAGATTCAAACAGGTAATTTCATATGAACTGAGTTAGATGTTCTGCTAAGATAAGTTTCTCTAAACTACACTCCTCTTTGACCTTGGCTAGAGAAGCTAGATTTTTTCCTTCTAAAGTCACATTTTCTTGGGAAGAACAATCCTATTCATCTTTTCCATTGTTGTGCCCAAGGGACAGAGAATGACTTTGTTGTGCTTGCAGTTGTAAACAACTCTCAAATGGTATCCAAATTTTGTTCTACTTCAATAAACATGCAAAGGCTGAAGCAATGTTTTGAAATTTGATTCTCCAGAAGTGAGTGAGGGAATATCAAGAAAAAGACGGCTTCATATTATTCCCCATGTGGGCTTACATGATATTTTACTATTGATCCAAACAATCATGGAAAAGCAGTGCTGAAATATAACAGAAATTTGTATTTTAATTATATGTAAATATTCAATTTTTGAAGAGGATTTTACATCAGAACATTATGTGGTATCAAACACAAAGCCATCAGTTTCTACGATGAAAAGAAATGAATGCTAATCTTGAGTGGCCACCTGCAAAGTACAAGCCAAAAGCCCTTTCAAACTTGACGACTATACCCATAGGTTTTGGCTGAGCTAGATGTTCAGACAATATATTCAAATAAGATACCTATTCCTGATGAAAAGATACACAAATAAATACCTCACAAATACCACGCTGGATCATTCCAATGATTAATTTTCTTGATGTTATAATAATAGTTTGAAATTATTAATTTCAGTAGAGCTATAATAAATAGTACCACTGTGCCTTGGGTTCTTGACTCAAGTTTGCTTTGTATTTGATAGTAGCTGTGTTTATTTGGACCAGTTTCAGCATGGCTTTCACTACAAGGGCTTGCATCCAGTGCAATGATTCTAGTGAAATGGGACCTCAGCATAGAAGAATACTTAGAAAAAGAGATAATAAACTTCTTTCATAAGGCTTACACATACCTGCAATAAAACAAGCAATAACAACATTTATGGACACTTTTATTAGCTTTTTATTTATTTTCCTCCAGGAATTATTTTAAATTTGAATCACAATCATTCATACCATAGCTCAAAGAAGAATGATATGTTGACTGAGAATTGGCTAAAGGATCATAAACAGAAGTCAAAAATAAATAATCATGCATTAAGAAGAGAGCCTATGCTCAAAAGGAAGAGAAAGACGAGTTGTTAGACCTGCTTTAATGTAACGGAAATATTTTACTTGTAATTTCACTTATTGATAGTCTTGGAGAAGAAATAAACAAGACATTAATTAGTTTGTAGGTCCAACTGAATTGAGATGTTTTGCAAACACCATTGAGAAAGGGAAAATTATAAAAAGAGAAAGAAGTTAGAAAAATGAGCAACAAGCAGCACAGGCTTCCCCTTGGCCAAAAGCAGGTAGTGAGATGAGGAAAGTAAATGTAATCGTATATATTCAATAGGTAGAAATTCCCAGAAAGAAAATATCAGTGTAGACAAGATAGATAAGTGAAATAGACACAAAAATATATTAAAAACACAAGACAAACAGACAATCTGAAAAAGGATGTGTCAGTAAGGACCTGACTCAGAAAAAGAAACACCTGAGCTACAGTTATCAGCAGAAGAAAAAGTTCTGGTGTGGATCCACAGTTGTTTAGTTTCATGAACAAGGGCTTTACATCATAGACCAAAGTAACACAGCTGAGGCTGACTCTGGAATACTACTACTTTCAGTTGTTAGAGATATACTGTCTAAACAACCAGAAGGATATTTATGGGAAAATAAAAAATGAGTTCCTATCTATCATTTTTTAACCAGAGGTTAAATTGTAGAACTGCCAATGCCTATTTTAAGTCTCACATCAATGTGCAACAGTTACAGTACATTCCTTTAGATAATATATCATCTTGATTGCCTTATCATTACAAATAATAGTTCCAACTAGTATTTGATAGACATACAGTCTCCATGCCAGTCATGCAGAAACTAGACTAATTCCTCACCTCTCAGTAGAAAGAGAAAATACAAAACATGGGAAGAATTAGAAATCCCTGTCTGAGGTTTTGATGAACCCTAACTGAGAAACTGACTCAGCTCAGAGATCCAAGCTGACCTATGGCCCCGTGAAGTTAATCATTAAACATCCAAGAATGAATGTTTGCATATAAGCAATATAAAATCTTCAGAACAGTGAAATGCAATTTGAAATGAACTCTTGGCTGATCTTCCATTAAAACCAAGCAAAACTTTCCTATTATGTCTGCACTCTATTTCTAATGTTCATTGTAGGCTTGACATACATCTTTCTCTAGGACAGATTGTATAATACAACTATTGGTAAGTTCATTGTTAATTCTTTCAGGTATGCCATTTTACATGATATGAAAAAGGTTGTGTAGACAGTGGGGCAAATATAGTCTATGGCATGGTCCACAACTTCTGTTATCCTGGATAAACTGCAGATGTGTCGCACACCTACAGCTGAATTAGTATACTAGAACCTGCCTTTTTTTCAGAACTTTTGATATGTCAGAATAAATCTCTGAAGGCCAAGAATTATAAATGTTTGGTTATTTGGCACTACTGAAAATCAGCCCATATCTAACATAGCCCATAGCTAACACAGTAGAACATATATTCACTGTGGTGTTATTTTAATATTTCTCTAATTCTATGCAATCTACATTAACTTTAGGAATGGAATTAAGGGAATTAAATACAAAGAGCATTTAAGATGAGTAACAACAGAAAAGTCATAGCTGGTAGATCCATTAGACTGGTGAGCAGTGTCTTTTATGCAGGGAGTGGGAAGAAATTCCATTTAAAACTATGCTGAACAAAATATACAGAAATATACATGAAAAAACAATTGATCTTTACTTGAAGATTATAAAGTACAATATGTAATCTAACTGGTCTTTTTCTGTAGTCTTTAGGACTGACTGATTTCTCTAAATGTCATTAGTTTCTGATTTTTATAATCCTAACACAGGTGGCGTACATATGTTAATAAACATACAACACAAAATCAGTATATACAGCAGACAAGAATAAAACAAAACAAAACAAAACAACCAACCGAACAAACAAACAAAAAAAAAACACTGAATAAAACCTGAGGGATTTTATTTTCTGCCATCTTAGGTGTACGTATTTAGTTTCATAAATCACAATTGGCAACCAGTTTAATAGCATAATCCCATTGTGACTAACCATAATTTGGTTGTAAGAGCAACACATGATTATACAGAACATAAATATGTATTAGATACCTGTGTTTAATAGCTTGTTATTCAAAGTGGCATGAAAATCTTTGTGGGAGACTGAATCACATTCTTTTTATGTTCTTGTGATGTAAATCTGGAATAACTCCATGCAATTCAGTTAGAAACCTTTGCATTTTCTATGGTACAGGTGCTGAATCTGTAAAACTCTGCAATGAACAGCTGAAGTTTTCTGTTTTCTCAACTGAGCACAGAAAAACTCATATTCATTTATATACAAGCCATGATAGATTTACAGCTGGAGAAAAAGAGTATTAGCTTCAAGAGTAAGGCAAAAGAGAAAAAAAAATGCAAAGGTAAATTTAAAACAAGAATCCAGCCTTGTTGTCTTTCCCCTTCATGGACAGGAAGAAATGATTTGCCTGAGATCTTGTTACTCATAAAGTGTTCTTGTGTTGGTTTGATGCTCATGTCCTAAGAATTAAACCAGAAAATGAATGTAACACTAGCACCAGGTGCAAAGGAAAGGATGTCACTGGTAGCATTTTGCAGAGGTCTATTCTGTTGATTTGATTGTTGATTTTCATTGATGATTTAGGAAAGAGAGGGATTTGTGGAATTACAAAAGTTTGCTGATCACTCAGATTTCAGGATAGTGAAGATGAAGGCTGAAGATGAAAACTGGAGAATGACATTATGAGACTGTGTAATTAAGAAACAAATCGGTAGATGTAATTCAGTGTAGACAACTGTAATGGGGGGGAGAGATGGAAGAGGGGAAGTCTTATCTTTACATACAAGAAGATGGCTCTGAACTGACCATTAATACTCAGAATTGAGATCTTGGTACTAAAACAGATAATAGTAAAAATATCACCTCAGTGCTCAGTAGTGATCAAAAACCAAATATCAGCAAAAGAATAAAGAACAGAATGAAGTATTATGATGACATTTTAAAAATCTCAGTTGCAACAGGAAGGTTTGGTCTGTTATTTCTGAAAGAATATAGCAGGACTGTGAAGACATAGAAAGATGTTATAAGAATGCACAAAATGGTGAAACAGACACCCAAAAAATGAACAGCTATGTACACTTGTCAGTCTAAAAAATAGCTAAATAAGTAGTAATAGAGAGCTACAAAACTATGACTGAAATCATAGAATCATAGAATCATAGAATATCCTGAGTTGGAAGGGACCCTTAAGGATCATCAAGTCCAACTCTTGACACTGCACAGGTCTACCCAAAAGTTCAGACCATGTGACTAAGTGCACAGTCCAATCTCTTCTTAAATTCAGACGGGAATGAACACATTTTCATTGTTTCTTCCAGTAAAGAACTAAAGGGCATCAAATGAAGTTGGGATAGTGGCTTCAAAACAAACAAAAAGCAGGTGGTTCTTTACTCAAGCTGTGATCCTTCTTGCATGGAATATTTTGGATGTTAAACTTTTTTTTTTATAGGTGTTTAAGAGGTGATTGAACAAATTCGTGAAACTGAAATACATTGAACAATGTTAAACACTTCCAATGAACATTCTTGGAAGCATGAGAATGTGTGCTCTAGTACTTTATGCCTTCTTCAATTTTACTTTTACTACTGTCATGGATGGATCTTCTTTCTGAGCAAATACATCTATTCTTATGTTCTAAGATAATTTAAAAATGGTTTCATCCACAAAGGAAAGTTGAAAGATAGAAATTATGTTTTTTTTTTCTGCTCTTGTGGCATGTGGCAATTTTATTTATTTAAAGTCTGAAGAACAGAATCTTCTCTGATTTTATTCAAAAAAAAAAAGTTGTAAAGACTACATAGAGATTCAAATTTTGGAGAAGAATGCTTGAAGAACATCTTTTTATAGGGGAGTTCAACTCTCTGTAAGAGGGAAATGAGGAAGGTACAAATTCTTTTCATATATGAAGGAAACCGAACTCAGTAAATGCTTGAACAAAACACCCTTGAAGATATGAGAAAGCACTTTCATTATCTTTAACAGTCACAGAATCAGATAGATTTGGATAATACATTTGCTGATGACTTTGCTCTGAATAATACCAGGTTAAAGGTCTCCTAGGAGCTCAAATAGTCTGCTAGGTTATTATGGTAGAAGCAAGCCAATTTCTTTTAAGGGTCAAACCTATGCAAGAGGTCAGATCACCCTATTAAACTCGATATTAACCACTTCCCTGAGACAGGGGATCAGATTCTCATTTAAAACATTGCCAGTTGGAGGGACCTTTCTACATAAGTTCAAGTGAGCTGAAACTCAAATTTCTACGTTTGTAGCAAGGTATTTTAATCATTCTGTCACAAACTTTTTGTCTGCCTGGGGCTTTATTAGAAAAGAATAAATATAACATTTTAAGATCATAAAATGCACCAAGGTGTGTAGCTGTTACAAGATAATTACTTACTCTAGGGGAATAACGAGGGCTATGTACCCTGAAGATATAAGAAATGTGGGTACTTCAGCTGAGTACATTCCCTGTAGTATATAATTCTATGCTGAATATGGTATAATGGTCTTTTAAGTGGACAAAAACAGAAAGGCTAAGTGGTTCTGAGCTAAGTATTGTCCCATCATCGCACAGATTGGGCTGTTAATTAGTCAGTTAAATTACTTTCTCTGTCCTTTTCATTGGTTTCTGTTAGATGTTTTTTCATCTGCAAGCACAGTTTTAATTTTGCTAAGGTTGATCGTAACCACAGAAGATTACAAGATCTCACAGTAGTTTAATGTAACCTCCTAATTACCTGAGCACATTAACAAAGGGAATGAAATGTTACTTTGCACCAAGATCACTAAAATGCAACATAATACACACACACAAAAAAAAAAAAGAAAAAAAAAGGGGGGGGAGGGGAGAGTAACACAGACAGGAAATAGACATTATCTGTAAAGCCAGAGTGGGTGGGACACCCTATTTAACAGTTCTTTTCAGCTTCATGATTCTACAACATTAGAATTCTGACCTCACCTCTGCCAGTACAATACACAATATGGCACCAATAGATTTATACCAGTGGAAAGTAAAGTAAAACACAGAATATAATTTCTGTTGCTTCTCATTCTGCAAAAGCCTTTGAAAAAGATCTCTGAGATCTTGTAGTAATCTGGGGATCAAGATATTAAATTTTCTTGGATAGTTTATTCATCCTTTCAAGCACTGGCATCTAGGCTTTTAGCCTCAGATTCTTCCTACAGTCTGATGAACTTTAACCAAATATTTGATGAAAAAAATCTTATTGATAGGGTGTATGCTTTTTATTATACATTTTACTAATATTAAATGTATGTACAAACCAAATTTACCATGCTGCATCACATTCCTGTGTAATCCAGATTACACAAACAATATTTGCAAATCTCAATGTAAATTCTTTTACTGATACTACTCATTGTGATGATGGTATAAATGACAGGTCCAGGTCAAAACCTTAAACTTTGCAACTTCATATCCCACATAAAAACACAAACATATGATGTCTTCTTGGAATTAACATTATATACATAAGATGCATATTCTTGAAGTCTTTGGTGAGACCTGCCTCACCTAATTTCACTTTCCCTCTAGAGGTTACTACCATTTGGCATTTCCAACCAATGGATTCCATACATATAACACATATCTATTTTGAGATTATATGTTTGGTTGGTCCCTCTCTATTCAACAGTTGTAGAAGAATCCTAGACAACCAGATTAAATTAAATTGTCTGGCTTCTATGTAACTCTAGGCATGTCTTGTGAGCAAATGTATGCATTGTAATGTGGAAAACACCACCAGCTCCTTGAGCCTTTCTAGCCAGTAAGCTTCAAAAGAAAATGTTCAGCACTTCAACTGCATGCTTTATCACAAACTGATTTAGAGATCAAACTGAGGTCACAGTGCTGTTATGTACTCCAAACTGAATGGATGCAGAATGTAATATATTCAGATTATTCTAGGTTGTAATTTTTATACATACAATTAGAAACAACTCAGTACATTTTCTAATGAGGTTCCTAGAATGTCTTCCAAGCTTGGCGATGTCAATAACATGACCTGAGCTAGATGAACTGCTTAAGCATAACAGCATAAAGAAGTCCTTTTTCTTTGTTCAAAGATGGGATGAGATGTGCCTTTGTACTTTTTATATTTAATTCTATATTTATTTCTTCACCATGTTACTTGTAAGACACGTTTTATCAGGAGGCATAACAAGACCCCTTGATATCTAGGCATGATTTCCTATCAGTATAGAGAAACAGTGGGTGTTATCTGATTTATATCATTGCCCAGGGGGGGAAGTATTAATTTGACTCATAAGGAAGTAATAATAGGTGCTATAAATTTTTAATGAATAATTGGCACATTTGGACATATGAAATGTTAAAATCATGATTCTGTTCCTACTGGAATTATCTGTTAAGGAGCACATCTGCACCTGCAGACCCAAAGGGGTTTCCTTAGATTGCAAATTTGAATTTTCTCTCCCTCTTTTCCAGGAATTCTCTCCAACCCATTGAGTCATCTAAAAGGCAACAAATATTCTTGAAGTAAACAGCTCTGAAGCATTCAGGGAACACTCAAAAGCTTGGCTTGCCTATCTTTTCCTCTCTACTGCTTCATAAGTAGTCCAAACTCTCTTCCTGAAAAGGGAGAGTTTGTTCCAGTATCTACCAGATAAATTCATAAATAATAATAATGGTTCATATTGTTTTATCAAGTAGATGCAGAAAAGTCCCTCATAACCATACAATTATTTTCCTTTTCTCAGAAGAAAAGGTCCATACAACTCTGACAACACAGATTGTGAGAGATGGTGAGGTGGCTCCAATTAAGTTGCTGATTTATACCTGCTAAAGATATGGACTCCAGACAATTTCTGATGGGTAAGAAAAAAAATCTTGCATTTCAGAAAAAAAAAGAAAAAAAAAGAAAAAAAAAAAAGATACATTTCAATCCAGGATGATTAAAAAAGGAGAAATTTCCTATCTAGTGACTGAATAAACATGACATATTTAGACAGTAATAAATTTAATTGTGCCTCTCTTTTTCTTCCTGATCCAAGGAAGTAGAAATTGTAATATCTCATAATATGATTAATATTGTTCTTACTGTTCTAATCACAGAAGGCTCATCCACTACAATATTGCATTTGTGTCTACAGATAATTACCTTCCTTCTGAGAGTGGTCTGAATAAGCTAGAGTAATTAAAATAAACTGGCATAATTTCAGAGTGTATTGCTACTGTACAAAAGTAACCAGAAGGCACATTTTGGGGAAGTAAACTTCAGTATGACATATTCACTCGCAGATGGCAAAGGCAGTTTAAGGCATCACAGTTTAATTCCTGGCAGTTGAAATTTCTGCAAAAATTTGCTTGAATATGTAGAGCTTGAAGAATGTGAATGAGGAATCTGAGTTGTTAAGAATATGGCTGCCTGGATCCATAAAGTTCCTTCCACTCCAACACAGAATCATCTGGACATTAACCTGTCAAAAAGCTGTGTAGCCATGTGAAAGGCACCTTTTTCTGTGGTGAACATGCTCAGGCTGTCAGCAAGGTCTACAACTCAATGCAGAACAGATACAGGTGTATGATTCCTCCACCAAATTTGGCATAAATCCAGCATAAATAATAGCCCTTTCAGCTTATGTCTTCTTATACACAAGAGAAGAATTACATGTGAAGTTCTTCCTATTTAATTTTAGCCTCCTAAAAGTTAAGTATCTAGTTACCCAGGCTCTTTGTTATCCACAAAGCATGGAATATATGAAGAGTGTGATGCAAGCCTAACCTAAAATGGTGATTAAATAAAAGGGATGAATTATCTTCAAAAGGTGCCAATCTCTGCATTGCGTATGGGGAACTAGACTAAGCCTGGACTTCAGATATTTACAGGGTTAATGTTTTTACAGGTTATGGTTTTTACGTAAGCTGTTTTTATAGGTTAATGAAAAGCATGTGTCTGTGTCTAGTCAGAATCCCCCAGAAACACATATTTTGTATTGCACATTCCAGTTAGCATCCTGTATCTCTATCCACAAATTCCCACTGATTCTGGGCATCCCTTGCAGAAAAGCTGCATTCTGAACCAGATTCTAACTCAAGGTCCATGAGGCTCTTTCATTGTATGACATTTTCCTTTTTCCCTAACAATTTTATTATTTCCTGCATCTGTTAGGGTTTTCGAACAACTGATTAAAAATGTGAACCAAAGTAGATAGTTTTAATTTATCAGTCTCTTCAGTACAATATACAAAGCTAAAAATCACCTCCTTATGGTTACTTTTTCACAGCTATAAATTAAATATATAAATTAAAATAACGTATTTTTTCAGTTTTGGCTCAGCATCATGTCAGGAGTTTTTCCTGCTTACAAATCTTTTTCAAGGTATATTTCACCTGCTCTGTAGAATGGTTTCCAGTTACGGCAACAAGGTATATTTTATATTTGGATTGTGAATTATGAATTTGGATTTATTAAAATGTATTTCATTTAGTTTATCTATTTTTATCTTTGTCATCTATCTTTGCAATTCTAACAGTGTTTATCTCAGATCCCAGATTTATAATCTGTAATATTACACTCAACTCACTAACAAGATCAGTGTATAACATCAAGCCTTCTTCTAGTTCCAACAGTAAGACAATTCATTTAGGCAATTTTTAATCAATTCTGCATGTGTCCTTTTGACTTATAGAATGCTATTTATTTATTTTTTTCTTCAGGATATTTTGCAATACTTAATCAAACGTCCCACAGAAGTTTAAGATTAGTTCAACATTGCAATTAGTCATCAAACTTACTATGTTATCAGAGGAAACAAATTGTTTGAGAAGATGTATTTTCCATAAAATAACTTGGTATTGATTACATTCCTAGGCCTTAATTGTTTTTTAATTGACTGCTGTATCAGTTTTCCATTATTTTACATCAGATTGATAGTAGACTAAAGGTCCACAGCTACTCACATCAGTTATATTCACTTTCAGGTTTTTGGCTTTTCTCCAGTGATCAGAGTAATGGTCAGGCAAGATTTTTTCAGCAAAATTCTTGGGGATTCCTGAGTAAGTTCATATTTTAAAATATATTTTCCTTGTAAAGAAAGTTTGTTTTATCTTAAAAGTCTTAGTTACTAGTTACTTAGTTACTAGTGGACTAAAAAGTATTTTATCACTTTCAGCGGCAAAAACGTCATTATTCTTTCCAGATACTGAACACTAGTATTTATTGAATACTTTCCTATTTATGAATTAATATCAACTACTTCATTAGCTGCAGGTGCAATGGAGTTGCTCCAGGGTTAATATTTTTCTCCAATATGCTATAAAGAAACACTCTTTGTGTTTGGCCAGCTCAAAATTATTTTCCTGGTATCTTTATCTTCATTTATTAATGCCTTTAATTGCTCTTCCAGTTCAAGTAGATTACTTCCTCTTCCTTATCTTCTCTGGGCCGAATTAAAGTGCTCTGTTACACGGTTAGCTCCTTTCTGAGGTTATTTGCCACTGGAAATCTCCTTACAATTCATCTTCCTACTGCTTGATCTGGGATATGAAGTTAACATGAAGTTAAAGGTGTCCATTACATAAAGTTTCAATTAAAAACTATCATGTTTACAGTACATACAGGAGTAAAAGCAACCATGATCTTAACAGGGAGCATTAGCGCTATGATGACCCTAAAGTATGCCTCAGCATGGAGAACACTGGAGACCAACTGGAGCTGATAAGGGTCGCAAATGGGCAAAACTTCCTTAGCTTTGCCAGCTTTTTTCAATAAATAAGTAAATAAATAAATAAATTTCTGATTTAACACATGTTGAAATCCTGAACACATTAGCTAAATTCAGTGGATACTCTGTGATTAATATCAGCTTTTCCTCCTGAATTTGACGTATCATATCTGTTTTCAACTAGAAATTTAATGTTATACTTAATTTTACAAGCTGTAAACACTATAGATAAACTGTAAATCTTCATGAGTTTCTTGCTGAAGCAGTTTCCCTGACCTTCCTGCTTTCTCTTGTATCACATTGGGCAAGATTTGTATCCTAGAATTCAAAAAAAAACCCAAAAAACTTCAGTTGTCTGCAGATGTCAAGCTCTTTGTTTTCTTTTTATTTTTTCTTTTTTTTTTCTTTCTTTTTTTTTTCTAGCTAGTTTTGCACAGTTTCTGTGTATACTTCCCCAAATCTCTGTGTAATTTAAAAGCTTTTTTTTTTTTTTTTTTTTTTCTCTCTCTGCCTGGAATGGATTTCTGATTCAAGATGCTCCTTCATCTGCTCATAAGCTATCTTCCATGTTCCAAACAATGCTTTCACCTCTTGTTATTGGCTATATATGTTCTTCACATTTGTTTTGAGATGCATCCAAAAAAGCTTTCATTTGATCTTTTAATTCCTTATAGTAATGGTCTCTAACCTGGCATTCATGGATGACTAATTGCTAGTGAGGATTCTTCATTATTCCTCATTCTTAAGAATTTTGAAACCTACAAGTGAGGCCAAGAGCAAGAGTACAGTTCAATACTGTCACTGCATGTTACTTGTTCTGCATTGTTGCTCATGGACTGAAAGTCAGAATCGCTGTTTACAGAAAACTTTAACATATTCTTTTAATTATGATCAACTCTACAGTGATGACCAACTCTGTTTTCTACCTGTTACATAATCTATATTATCCATCTCTGCATGACGTATTTTTCTCTGTCAATTTTGTCTTCACTCATAGCAGATAAAAAAGCTTTTGATCTTTGCATAGCTTATAAGATAAGCTAACGTTTTCATTGCTTTTTAAGATACAGTGTTCTGATCTATTTGCCTTCTGATGTTGGAATCTTAATCTGTTTACTTAAATTTAGAACAATCTCTGTCATTGCATGTTGTGAATTATTGTTTATACGATGGGGACATTGTAAAATGCTTGTCGTGTTTCAAATTTGTCTGAATCCATACACAGACAAAAAAGAAAACACCACAAAAAGCAACAGAACATTGTGAGGTCACATGGATTCCTTTTGGTAAATTATATTTAAATTACAGTATACAGATCTGAAGACACTCTTAAAAGAGAAAGACAAAACAAACTTGTTTTTTTCTAACCTTTATGTAAGGAACAGATGAAATTAAACTCTGTGCCTTCAGGTAGCAAACTTGAAAGGAAGAGAAAAGTGAAAGAAACATCAGATGGTCCTAAAATAAATTCCATCTTCGGAATACCTAAACTGCTGAACTGCTTATTGTTATTGCAATAATGTTATTATTGCATTAATGTTATTGCAAAATGATCTGAGAGACCTTTTTTGCTTCACAATTGACTCTGACCAGCAAAGTCGGTCTTTGTTTAAATGTGGGGCCAGTAAAAAACAGAGGTGTATTTGATAAATATTAATGATCATTGTATTTGCTAATGAATTAGAAAGAAAAGAAAAATCTTGGAGCTTCATTTTGTTCTTTCAACTTTGCTATGCAGTTGGTTGACTATAAGCGTAACACTATGTTAATCTCAATAATGCAAACCAAAAAGGAAAATATTCAGTTTCTGTGGGTTTTGTTGTTCTCACTGTAATTATTATTTTTAATTTAGCTTTGCATATAGACAAAGAAATTTGAAAATACTTATTCAGGAAACAGGCACATATGTAATGCAAAACCTTTATCTGTTTGCTGAAATTAAAGCTCTTCTCAGAATCATTTAAGTGGTTTGAAGTTCTGTTTTAACCCTTATTTGCAGGACTTACTAAATACTGATTTCTTATGCACAGAGTCCTGTGCCTGTCTGCTTACTCCTAGTTGCACTGTATTCTTGGGTTTAAAGCACATCCATAATGAACCTGCCTCAGCTTTGGCAAGACACCTGAAAGGCAAGGATGAATCAACGATTTCTCACTCTAGCTTTTGCTAGAAAACATCTCATTAACTGCTTGGGCAAATAAAATTAATAACTTGCATTTCAACTTAGATACATTTCAGAATTATGGAAAATATTTAAGTTGATGATAAATTTATATGTAGTATACAAAATAGACACAGATGAGAAATAATCAAAAAATAGCATGAATTTCTAGGGGAAATGTCAACAAGAACAATTCTTAAAATAATTTTTTAGTCTCTGCAGAACTTTTTCTGTTTATGCAAACCCTTACAAAATAAGCAAAAAAAAAATATCTAATATGCATGTATAGGTAATTCATTGAATTAAATCTGGAACTACAAAGCAGAATCAAAGCTTCCTACAGATAATTCACTATTTAAAAATTATTTTTAGATTGAAAAATGTCCAGTCACAGAACTCCTACTAGCTCTAACTCAGATGATCTTCATCATCGTTTCTTTTGAAATTTCTACCCATTATGGCATAGGTTCTTAGCAGTGTCAAATTTGAAGAAAAGGAACCTGTCTTTGAGTCACTTTCCATCCCAACTTCAGAAAGTGAAAAGTTGCCAGAATTTCTGGTGGAGATTCTCAGTGGAACTATGTGGTTGTAGAGGGGTCTACTGAATTACTGTGTGCACTGTCTCCACTTCATTCTCAGTAATGAGGAAGTACTAGTGAAGAATACAGTAATTCTGGCTTATTGCTTGGGTATAATTTTTGAATCAGCTTTAAATACCGCTGAGCTACTGGGCAGGACTACAGCAACGCTTCTTCCTCTTTGGCTCATGAATTCAAACATCTTTTTGTTGTCAAGAGATCTATCATTGCAGTGAGTCCCTCAGGGACAGCCACAGGCAAAGCAAAACTAATTCATGGATTTCATAAAATGAGGTCTTCCGACCCAAGCTGGTGAATGTACAAAACAAAACAAAACAAAACAACAACAACAACAACAAAAACTCCATATTTCAGCCATTGAAAGTTCTGCAGCTTTCACTGTGGCATTTGAAAGCATCACCTGTATTTTTCATTTTATCTGGAGGAAAGTTAGGATTCAAATTTCAGAAAATCATTTGATGGACCTGATGGTTTACCTCTGGCCATCCTCTGCCTCCAGAGCACATAAATATGACCAAAGCTCGGTGGTGAAGTGTCAAGTGCTTCTTCCCTTTCAGATGAGTACAGAACTTGAAACAAGGTGGCCTAAGAGCAGAGGCTTTAAGATTGATCTTGTGGATGATGGGTGAATCCAGTCATGAAAGTAAGTTCACATCAGCCTTACACAGTATGGTAGAATCCTTTGTAGAGGCCTGGAGAGGATTTGCACCTCAGCACAGCCATCTGCAGAGAGTCTTTTGTGATTTAAATTGGACAGAGTGGGGAAATCCTGGCAAGTCTGCACACTGTGCCTCTAAGTTATTCTAGAAGAAAGAAACAAGAACTTTTTATTCATGATTCTTTGCTCAAGGCTGTACCTGGGGTAGCAATCTAGCTCTTACAGCAGCAGCTACGAAGTGTAGTGATGACTCCTGCCAGGATAATTTTATAGCTCCAGTGTCACATCTTTCAACAAACAAAGTAATAGAGTAGAACTGGGAGCCTTAATGTGCAGTATCATGTCATTGCATGATGGGGGGGATAAATGAGGGGGAGATCATATTTCAGACATACAGTATGTGCACAAAGGCTACCAGGTCCTGCAGGGAATCCTAAAAACAATTTTCTTCTGTCTGAAAAGCTCAGGGGTCTGCTTAAACCTCAATGACATTTTCATTTTCCTGGTGGGAAAATAAAATGTCCCCAGCAGTGCAAACTCACACTTCTAATAAGTAACAGGCTTTTTAAAGCACAATGTTATATGATGACATTTTATGCAGAAATCTAACTCATAAACTCAGAGAGCAAAGAAGGATAAAGAAAATGACAAGCTAGATACAGCATACATTAATATATGGCAGCAATAAAAATCATAGAGGATGGATTGGTCCTTTACACACAGGGATAAACCTGGAAAAACTGTGTTCCAACCAATAGGGGTATGCTAGTTTAGTGCTGGTGGGAAATGAGATCTGAATCAAGCCTTAAGAGCTCAAAACTTACTTATCCATAAACACTATCATGTAATACAAAGGCAAAGAACTATTAATGTCTGAACAACTGTAAACATATGCTACTCAGATGCTGTGATCAATGCAGTCATTAGCAACCTAAGCAGTTACTGCTATTAATGTAAAATCATTTCTCCTTGCTATATACCTATCAGTATGGAGATCTAAAAGAGAGATGGGTGAAGGGAGAAAACAAGTTTTCAAATATCCAAAGGAAAAGTTCCTGTAAATACTTCAAACAAGAAATCAAAATCCTCAGTTTTGCTTTATTCCTTTTCAGGCTAATACAGAAATACATTACATTCAAAATCAGTAGGAGTATGTATAGCGAAGGCCTTAGTTGTTTAGTGAATAGAGCATTTATGTATCATCCCCTGGTACTGCTTTGAATTGCAAGATTCTTGCTCAGTGTGGGGATTGTGTATTTTTAAATAGCTAAGACCCTAATACATATATATCTGACCACGACCGAGATTTGGTCATATATGGTGTGTTAATACATATGATATGGATCACACATAAATATATATTTCAAACCAAAGGCATCCCCTAAATAAACTCATTTGAGTCTAACACAGATCATCTGGTCCAACACATCCCACCCAGTGGGCCACCTTCAGAGTTCTCTTCCTTACTGTGATCTCTCTCTATATAGAAATATATAATTTCATATATGTATATTTGTATGTATGCAATATTAATACAATGTACTGCCCTTACAGATCAGGTATGGCCTGGATCTTGGAAGATGCAGCATTTAGACAGAGGGCCAAAATGCATAAGAGGTTTCTGGAATGACTCTGGAGGAAGAACCCCATGTCAACACAGCAACGGTGGGACAATGCTTACATTCACTGATGAGAAGTAAAGGGTAACTGTCCTATTTCAATATTGCAATATCTCTGTCAATATTTTCACAATTACAATTAAACATAGAACTTGGAGAAAATGCCGATAATTCTTTTATTAAACAATTGGATAAATACAGAAATTAGTTCATAAGCTTAGAAACCTAGAAACGTGAGGTAATGCAAGACCTCATGTGAAAAGTTTCATTTGCACCAGAGTATCTTCTCTGTTTGATTCACAAATCCTCACCTTGTTCAACTTAGTCATCAAACAGGAGTAGCAGAACTGATCACACAGCATGTCCTTTTGTTTGCCAACATTATGTTTAACCAAACAATATTCATTTGGCTCTGCCTGAGAAGTGAATCCTAGTTTCAAAGGCATAAACAGGCCTCACCTGGCCATTAATCCTGGAAGTTGTGCACAGATATGAAGCTTTGATACCAAAACAAAATGAAATTTTGAATTTCAAATATTCATTAAATATTGCCTATATCATGTGAGTTGGGCAGGCACAATCTATCCCTGAACATAGTGGAGATCATATGACTAGTTTTTTTTTACCCATTAGGTAACTAGTTCAGGTATGACTTCTTTGTTAAATATTCTTGTTTCCTTTAATCTCATTTTAGTTTAATGTAGTACCAAAATATAACTATGTCTCTGAATCATTGAATATCTCAAGTTGGAAGGGACCCACAAGGATCATTGAGTCCAACTCATGGATCCACATAGAACTACCTAAAATTTAAACCATATGTCTGAGAACATTGTCCAAAAGAATATTTTGCTGCATCCCAGTTTCAACTGTTATTGCAATAACGTATTTGTTTGCAGCCTACTTTTCATCCACCAGATATGTCTTAGAGATAGAAGAAATCCGGGATTGGTTATAGTTTTAATAAACCAGAGGAATTTTTAATATACACATTCAAAGGATTTCTCTTTCCTCATTTGGTTCTCCCCTTTCCCTGCATTTTTAGTGGCACCCTTTTAAGGGCAATTGGAGAGGACTACATTTTATAATATATAATCTAAGTAAAATCAAAATTCCATGGGCATTTTACATGAGAGCATTTCACACTCATCCTGTGCTGCTTCCTGTCCAAATTTATGCATACTTATTTTCACCCCTGCATCACCCATTTTTATGTTGGTGCTATATAAATGTTACACAGACATTTTTGGAGGCTGGCAGGAAACCAGGCTAAGAGACTTACCCATGTTAAACATACTCTCCACTTTTGTATTTATTTATTTATTATTTAAATTTTTAATTTTATCTTGGGTTAAATCCATGATTTTATTACATATTTAAATCCATTTGCTTCCTTGATCCTACATGAAGTTGCTGTGGCATAGTTAAAGAAGAGGTGTGGGAACAGGAACACAGCTGAGGACAGAAAATACGTTTATTAACACTACTTTCTAGGGACATGTCTGTAAGCCCACTCCTGGGAGTCAGACCCATCTCTTCCCTTTTTCTGTATTTTGTTTCTAATCCAGAACTGAGTGAATAAGGGTAGACTGGTAACTGACCGAAATGAGAGGTACAAGGTCAGGCCAAAATCTGACTTTTTAAGTTTATAACATGTCAAGAAATGAGGATGTGAATGTGGTTGCAAAGGGAATAAATCATTTGACAGAGTGGTAGAGAGAACCCACTCATCATCTGTGGAAAGGCAGGCAATCCACAGATCAAGCAGAACAGGCATGCTTACCCTGAAGGATTTATGGTACCTGCTAGACTTTGGCCTGGAGAGGGTAGAACTAGCTCAGGCATCAGAGAAAGGTGTTGATTTTTTTTTTTTTTTTATATACCATTATTTGTTCTTGTCTCCCAAGGACATCAAGAGAACTATTGCTAGACAATCAGGTAAGGTTTTCAACAGGCAAAAAGACAGATGATGGTTGGAGAGGCCTAATATGGATATTGTTTGCAATAAACTTAAATTAAACCCTAAGAGAATGATAGTTTAGATAAATTCAGACATCCTGGAATGGCCACAGATTCTGACCATTCTCATTGTACACACACATCAAATTTTGATTCATTTCTCATATGGTTAACAAGTGTTTTAAGTACTGTGTAGGTTTTTTAGAGAGGTGAAATGAAAGATGCTTCCAATTTCCTTATTAACCCACTTCAAATTCCTCTGCACTAAATGATAATGCATGCAGTGTTTACAATACCAGAAGGCTCAAAGTGCATGCAAGGAAAGAGATGAGAAAATATACACTGAGTGTTTTGCAAAATGACTCATAAATAAATGATCCTGATTGAATCGTTGTGACTTGAATGTTTAATCCTTCAATCTATTTTCATTTGGGAAAAATTGTTGAGCAAGCCCTGGGTAAGAATATAAAGGCTTCTGTCTAGGGATGCTAAGATTTTTTCACCTCACTTAGACTGTTAAAAAGGTAATTATTTGTTGCAGGTTTGACTGAATCCATTGCATGTGTCTGTTTAGAATTGTCTTTTTACAATTAAAGGAGCCATCCATTTCTAACACCTATGTGACAGTCCCACAAATGATTGCAAGGGAGTGATTCCTGGGCTATGTTTTTGTAAGTGAGATCACACTTCATCTCAAAACTTGCTCAAGTATTCAAGAGAAAAGAAAACAAAATGGATGGATGGATGGATGGATGGATGGATGGAAGGAAGGAAGGAAGGAAGGAAGGAAGGAAGGAAGGAAGGAAGGAAGGAAGGAAGGAAGGAAGGAAGGAAGGAAGGGAGGGAGGGAGGGAGGGAGGGAGGGAGGGAGGGAGGGAGGGAGGGAGGGAGGGAGAAAGGAAGGAAAGGATTACATTGTGAGCCTAATTGCTTGTTTTTATCCTTTGAATATCAACAAATGCATTCTGTGTTATCTACAAAACTGCAACATAACAATCAAGCCTTCTTTACTGATATTGCATCATCATGAGCATCCCTTCCATTTTTCTTTGATGTCACTGGTGCAATTCTGTAAGTCATAGATGTACAGTATTGAAACTATCTCTTTCAGTTTCGTTACTGGGTTAGCTCTAGATAGATTTTATGTACATATAACCTGACATGTAGAGATTTGGCCTGCCCATTCAGATGACAAAATGACAATAAGAAGTATGCACATGTTCACACATATGTTAGATACAGAGAGAGGATACAGTAATCTTTGCAGCAAACTAAACTAATTTGTTCGACAATTAATACAAAATTTTAAATCTTAAATCTCTTTTAAATCTTCCAAATTACAGGCCAAATGTCAAGCATGGCCCTACAGCTCTCATCATGTTGGCTTTCAGTTAGCAAGAACCATTGCAATAAGCAGCTGAAAATCCTACAGGATAAAATCCTTATCCAGTAGCACCTCCTCAGTCAAGAACTTCCTTACGTACTAAACAGGTTATTGGAAAAATCACTCTTCCATTCTAACGATTGATTCTACCACATTCATCTTCTATTTATTCTCTGAAATAGTAGTGACTTAGCTGAAACCAGTTCTTAGAAGAACTGCGTTCTATCCTGCTGTGTGGACCAGATTCCTTAAACAACACAGAACAAATAGCAATCTGCTATAATCTGTAGAAAGTTCTGGACTACACCACAGGGTGGGCATATTAAAGCATTTGTCCAGCTTATGAAGACAGTATTATGTGGAACAGGAAATTAAAAATTACAAGCAAAGGACAAAGGATATTTAAGAAAATACTTTTTTTTTTAAAAAAAAAGATATTTGAAACATATTGAGAGAAAATGAAGTGGAGAAATGTTGCTTGAACTACCATATTTTGTTTAATCTACAGAACGCATTCTCATCCTAAAATAAGCTGCAAAAATGTGTGCATGTGGATGCTCATACACACAAAGTGTGTGCAAAAATACACATCAGCACATACAAGCATTTCACAAATGTAAATATACATGTATATGGAAAGTGAAAGCAAACTGAAAGCCCATCCCCAAGCCATAAAATATCAGAGACATTACATAAAATTAATGATCCATGTTCCAAAACCCTCACACTGCAAAAGGAGTTTTAACGGAATAGGAGTGTCATGATTTCAAGTCAACACAAAATACTGATGTTTGCAAAGTAATTTGAAAAGCCAGACAGAAGGGGGGGGGGGGGGGGGGGAGAGAGAGGGCAGGAGAAGGGGAGGTAGTATCATCTTTTGAAAACACTTCTATAATGTTTACAGATAGGACATCTGAATACTTTAAAATCTTGAGCATGTTCAGCTTCTCAATAGCTTCTGACAAAAAGGGGTGCAAATAATCATATACAGATAAAAGAAGCAGCAGAGGCGACATCCAGGTCTAAATCATGTATCTGAGTCAACTCACTCATGGTATGTCACTCACATGCCATCAAAGCCTGTAAACTGTCTTTCCTAATAAAATCAATTCAGCTGAGCTTTTGGGGATGAAGCTTGCTTTACCACCACACTCCATTTTCCAAATTCAATGTCATGATTCAAACCTTCAAGTGAAGGAATTCTGCCAGCAGAGATCTTGGGTGAACTATTCCATAACACCTTTCTGGCTTCGAGACCAGAGGTCTCCTCTTCTGGCTGCTCTTTAGTACAGATGGCCCCAGATGGACAAACAACTCATCTGGAAATAAGTTCCTGGAAGGACTTTACATTTTAAACATTCCAACAGAGAATGCATACATCCTTATGTCTCCTCCTAATCTCTCAATAAACTGTGTCCTGGGCTGCATCAAAAGCAGCATGGCCAGCAGGATGAGGGAGGTGATTCTTCCCCTCTAAACTGTTCTCATGAGACCTCATTGGAAGCACTGCATTCAGCTCTGGGGCTCCCAGCACAAGAGAGACATGGAAGTATTAGAACGAGTCCAGAGGAGGGTGATGAAGGTGATCAAGATGCTGAAGCACCTCTCCTACGAAGACAGGGTGAGATTGTTCAGGTTGGAGAAGAGAAGGCTCCAGGGAGACATTATAGTGACTTTCCAATACCTAAAGGGGGCTTACAAGAAAGCTGGCGAAGGGACCCTTTCAGGGAGTGTGGTGATAGGACAAGCAGTAATGGTTTTAAACTAAAAGAGGGTAGGTTTAGATAAGTATAGGAAGGAAACTCTTTACCCAGAGGGTGGTGGGGCACAGGAAAAAGTTGCCCACAGAAGCTGTGGATGCCCCATCCCTGGAAGTGTTCAAGGCCAGGTTGGATGAGGCTTTGAGCAACCTGGTCTAGTGGGAAGTGTCCCTGACCGTGGCAGAGGGGTTAGAATTAGATGGTCTTTAAGGTCCCTTCCAACTCAAACCATTCCATGATACTATGATGAAAGAGTAATTGAAGATAGGAAGTCTTGGCAGGAACTGATTCTATGATGGTATGGTGAAAGTACAGTAGAACTGAGTAGTAGATTCACTTTTTATCACAGCCTGTCTGAATGCAGGCAATGCAACTATTCCAGATTCTGTATACTTTCTATATAACTGGGTACAGTGAAGTGACACAATATTCCTTCCACCCAGATAACTATTTTGGCCTGAATATCCAAAAAAAAGATTATCCTTCCATGCTTCTTATTTACATTTCACATTGAGCAGCTATCCTTTCACCTGTGCATATGACTACACTTTCTCACTGCCAGCATGGCCAGAACAAGAAAGAAAATTAAGGTTTCATTGTGATTATGTCGCAACTGGACGCACTGATTCCTGGGACTCCAGAGGCAGTTGGTGCTGCCTCTTCATCAGGGCATCTCACAGTATTACTGTCTAGCTCAATAAGAGGCTTGTATTAAAAACTCTCACTGGTTTAGTGAGCTAGATAAAACCCAGCAATCATTTTTACTGTATAGCTGTTTGGTGCTCCACAAAAGCTGGTTGTAAAAACCTACACAGCTTAGATAACTGGCTATCAGTTTTGACCTTCAGAGGGGAAGTTGTAGAAAACTGTATAAATATTAAAATTAGAGGTGAGGTTGAACTGCAAAGTTCATACCCAGATTTCATATCAAACTTGCCCAACACTTCAGTGCATTGGGAATGACTGATTTGGTTTGGGACCATCTCTAATTAAAAAAATATATGTATCTAATAATCTCATATCATTCCCACTGCTATTTTTGCTATGTACCTTGCTTTAGGTCTCTCTCACTTATTTCAGAAGCCTGAGTCATACATTTGGGCTTTGGAGAATTGAGAGTTACTCTAAGGGTAACTCTAGCTCATAATGAATATATAGTATCCTTACGAGAGTCCATGCACAAGCTAAGAGAGAAAGAAGAAAAATACAGCTGCAATGAGAATCTACACAAAAGCTGGCAGGCAAAAAATACCACTACAGTGAGCAGCTCTCTCTGTAACTAGCAGACAGAGAAAATGCAACCAAGATGTTCTGGCAGACCAGCAGTAGAAGAAACAATATCTTGAAAGTGGCATCAGTGAAAAATGGAAAAAAAAAAAAAAAATTAAAAAAAAAAGTGATGCTGTGAGCCCAAAAGTGATGCTGTGGGCCCATTACTTTAGATCTATGTGCTTTGTGCCTCCCTCTGAACCAAGAACTACCTCCTTCACCATGGGCTTTGACTTCCTGTGGGCCTGTAAACATTATAACACTGGGTTTAAACCTGAAAACATTCTGGCATATGTAATGCAAGCCTAGAGTTATGATTCACAGAGCACAGAGTAACATCATTTTAGTTAATGGAAGGACAGTTAGAGAGTTTAACCATGACATAATATAAACCCCCATGAGCATGAAATCAATTGAGTTCATTAAAAACATTGTGTCTCACCAGTCTTTGCAGATGATAAATTATCTGCTGCCTGTCAATAGCCAGAGACCAAGCTGGGTAATGGAATCCATGACAGTTATCTAGATTTGAAGAAACAATTCCAATAATATGTGTAGCTTCACATACATACTGAAAGCTTCAGTTAGAGTTCAATCTTTACCATACCATGGCTAACTCTTTTCTCTTTTACCCTACAGCCAGTGGTTACATTTATATCACATGAGACAGTGTATCAAAACTAGCAAATCCTAAAATGATCAGACCCATACTGTTAGGATGACAAGCCAGGCCTTTCCCTGATCAAAAAAATCCATTTATTTTACAGAACAGGTTCACACCAGGTCAGAATCTTTCCTCGTTATTGTTTTTATGTTACCTGAAAAGCTGAAAATATCATTGAAATTATTCCCAATAAAGATGTGTCAGTGTCTTCAGAAAAACGCAACATATGTTTGAGAGCAAATTGGCCAGAAAATTGATTTATTTTTCATATGATGTTGAGAATTTTTTGTTAACTTTTCCCATTGAAAACTGATTTGTGTGTGTATGTTAACTATCCCAAAAAGATTTCAGTTTTCTAAGAAAAAAAGAAAAAAAAAAAGAAAAAAAAAAAAGAAAACAACCTCCTAAATAATGCATGTGCATTCTTAAAACACATCAAACTTTTTTAAAAACAACTGTATCTTAAAAAACGTGATGAGAATTTTTTAAATCTATCTTACTACTATATAAGAAGAACCAGTAGTTGGTAGGCAGGTTCGTGAAGTCTTTTTTCTATATGTGAAAATGATCAAAAAGAATTTTAAGAGGGAAGCAATTCATGATTAGCTTACTGTAACACAAACTGATGATAGCTGAAAGGAGGAGAATGTATGGTATAAGTAATAGGGGCCATAAAAAGCATATAAAATAATAATAAATATAGACACTGAATTTCAGCAGAGAGAATGTGTGTAGACATGCAAGAAGTGTTCATGGAAATCAATGGAATGAGGCAACAGAGGTAAAGGACACAGAGGAGAAATGGAAAGTTTTCAAAAGTAAATTAATGTATGCCCAAAGGGCTGTGAGCTACCTGAAAAGCTGAAAATATGTTGGGGGGGGGGGAGGGGGGAGAGAGACGGAAGCAAATGAATGATCTGTGTAGTGGAAAGAGTAAAGAAAAGACATATGCAAGATGTGAAATAGCAGATCCAGAGGAAGGAAGAGATGATTAGAAATGTTCAGGACTTCTACTCATTAAGGTTATTAAAAGGTGATGAAAACATACTGATTGTTATATATGCATATTCAGGAAGGAAAAGGGAAAACAGGGAAGTGGAGGAGGAGAAAAAAATATTAATCTTAATGTTAATTCTAATGTTAACCTTAAAGCTGTAAAGTGACAGGAACGTGCCCAATGTTTGTTACTGGTTTATTAATACTGCAGTATTTTCTTGTTTTGTATTTCTGTTGATGATGCAAAAGCCAGAATTCAAGCCCTACTGAAACTGATCTTGCTTAGAACAAATTTAAAAGTGGTTCTTTTTGTCCTGTAAAATATTTAAGGCCCACAAGATCATACCACAGACATAGACTTGCTGCTAGCAAAAATTGAAACAGGAGAACCCTTCTGCAGATACCCTTTCTGCTCTCCCATCTCTGCACTATTTCAGCACTGGCTGTGAGTCAAGGGTGTAGGGGAAATCAATAGCAAAAGTCATGCTATTTTTAGTGAGGTCAAGATTTTCTCCTATGTATGATGACTACTCAGGGGAGCTGTAAACATCAGCTGTTAATATTTCCTAGTCATGAGAGATTAAAAATCTAAAATTCTAATAGTAACATTAAAATTGTAATAATGTAGATAAATTACAATGTAGATAATTGTAATAAAGTAGATAAAACTTCTCCCATGCTGAAGTTATGGGTGGTGGGATCAATCTAGCTCTCACGTGAGGACGCGAATCTTAGCTTAGTTAGATGGTACCATTGAGGGATATATTGGTTACCTCTGCTGGCAAGTTACCTGAGTTGCAGGCCCAGAAGCTAATCAAAAACTGATCTGAAAAGCATTTCTGTAAGTTCTTTGATGCAAATAGTTATGATTTATTTTATTTTATGTTATTAATTTATTTTATTTTTCACCTTAGAGTTCTATCTCTCTTTGTTAGGAAGAAAAAAAAAAAAAAATAAAAAAAGATGTAGGCTAAGCCCTCTAAGAGAAATTCAACTATTGGATGCATTGAGAGAAACAAAATAATTTAGGAAAGAATTAGTAGACATAATAATTCTAGTTCTTTGTTAGAAACATCGAGGCTACATAGTGAAGATCTGGCTAGCAGAAAAGAACACTGGTAGACTGAGAGGAGGTGACATCAATAGGAATCAAAATGAAAGCAGATCAAACTTTTTAATTGTTCAAAAGAAAATTAGGAAAATGCCATTTGAATTCTCCTATCAAGTCACAAGTGTTCAGTAGTTTTTATACAGAAAAAAAAATGTAGCGGAGTTATAAATCAGGTAAAGGACAGAAGTTTACTGATCTGAAAACACCGTTCAGAATTAGAGAGTACATCACTGATGACCTAAACAAGCAACAGCGAGACGGAACACCATGAGTGTTCATAATACATAATGAGTTAACTTAAATATGGCCTCTAAGAGCTGACTGTACAGTGCAGGTATCACAATATATCACACTTCTTCCATGCTGCATTCCAAGTGTACACTCCTGTATCTCTATCAGGTGACTGTCCTCATTAAAGAACTAATGTTTCTGCACCCGAGGGGATATCCTTGCATTCTTTCTCCTTAATGGTGTTAAGTGAATTTGTCAATCCTGCAGAAATTTTCTGTGACAGAATAATAGATGTTCCGCTTCTCTGTTAACCATTATTAGTCCAACAAGCAGCTTACATAGTTTTGGGTCATGCTCTCCCTCATATCACACACGCATCCCAAAGCATTTCAAGGTACAACTTTATGTGACCTCTCCTATGCACAGGTCTCCTGCCCTGACTTCACCAATCTGGAAAGCCTTTACTTTTTCTCTTGTCTGGTTGCTCTCATTGTTTCTAGTCACTCAGTGATATGGAGAAGATATCCATCTACTCCAGGGCTACCACCCTTATGAACAGCTTTTGAATCTTGCTTTCACTTCTCCCACCTACTATTTTTTATAATAGCATTTGAAAGTTCTTCTCCCTCTGATTTTATCCCAGACTGTTCATCCGTCTCTGTTTATTTAAGTCTTTCAAAAGTTTCAGGCTCTGTAGTGGTGCCTTTAGAAGCTATTTGCAGGTTCACAGACTTTTCTCCTTCCTCATATTTAAATCATTGTTTGGGATTCCTTCCCAAGGGAAATTTGACTGTATTGTTTATTTTTATTTTTTTTTTTCTCATTTGTCTTTTACAAAAACAATAAAAGGCTTTGGCTGTTACGGATATAATAATTCCTTGATTATTATATCCCTATATACCTGGACTAAGGGATGTCTTGTAAGCAATACGTATGGTATAAAATAAAATAAAATAAAAATAAATAAATAAATAAAAAGCACAAATGCTTGCCAATAAACATTAACAACGTTTTTCAAAGCCAGTTCTGAAAATTTTGATTTTTTGCAGGCTTTACTGTGCAACGCCTTGAAGAAGGACTGAAGAGGGAAATCAAAAGGGGGAAAGGAAATAGATCCAACTGTCACTTTGTGAATTACTTTCAATCTTCACTAATAAGTAAAAGAAACTATACAGAACAAAACAACCAAGCAAAAAATCAAAATTGTTGTGAGGCTAAAAACCTCCAAAGTGTCAAGTGAAAGTAAATACGATCAGGTTAGTTTGCAGAATGACTGATACCATTCTTTGAAGGAGAAAAATTCGCACTCAGTTATAAGGAGGATTCCATAAACCAGCAGTAATATCTCATCATATCAGGGATGGAAAGAGACTTTGTAGCATATTATTTATATTAATATCTTCCCATGTTTCTCAAAGCTGATAATAGGAAAAAGATGCAAAATATGGCATATTGGAGTATGAGTGACCTATAAAACAGGATTCAAAATCTCATAAGAAACCACATAATAGCTAAAGGAAAGGTGACTTAGGTTTCCTGCTCCTGAACACAAGATTTAATTTCCATTGTGTCGTGCATCCAGCTTCTGTATTACAGAAAAGAGCATCTATTCATACCGTATCGCCTAACTGTAGAAGGACTTACAACATGGATCTCACCATGCCATAAGTTTTCTACTTTATAGGGAAAAATAGTTTTGCGCCCTCTATTGATCTCAAGAAGTATAATACTTCTATTATTTAATTCATGTTTTTGGAGAAACTTAATGATTTCTTGAACAGTTCCCTAGAACTTCATAATTGCATGAAAAGGTCAATCACCCATCCTTGCAAGTACTTGATAGGCTTCAGGAAAAACAAAAGAAGGGAAGGGAAGGGAAGGGAAGGGAAGGGAAGGGAAGGGAAGGGAAGGGAAGGGAAGGGAAGGGAAGGGAAGGGAAGGGAAGGGAAGGGAAGGGAAGGGAAGGGAAGGGAAGGGAAGGGAAGGGAAGGGAAGGGAAGGGAAGGGAAGGGAAGGGAAGGGAAGGGAAGGGAAGGGAAGGGAAGGGAAGGGAAGGGAAGGGAAGGGAAGGGAAGGGAAGGGAAAATCAACATACCCTGATTCAATGGGTGGAAAAAATAATTATCTGTTTGGTCATTCTCTAAGCTCATTTCATTCTGTGTGAAAGAAAACATCAATTTTCTAGGGATAAAAGATATTCTAATGGTAGTATCTTAATGTATTTCTACAAAGGGGCATGCTTTAAATCCCTAAGGAGCACTTTAAGTCCTCAACTTTTAAGCCAGCATTTTGATACAGCTTTTGCAAAGGTACATAATTATTTTTTTATACTGAAGTACTAGAAGCAAGAAAGTTCATCTGGGCTAGGTGCTCTGCTAGCATTTAGGCAGAGCCTGGCTTCCCGCTCCACAAGGAGCTGTCAGTCTAGATAGTCAAAGCAGGGGAAAATGAGAGGACAGACATGGATGAGACCCACTGAGAGGCTGAATGACCTGCACAGGGTAACACTAGAGACTTGCTTACAGACAAGAATACAATACAAATTTCCTAAGCCAACACAGAAAACATCACAGAATCACAGAATTACAGAATTTCTAGGTTGGAAGAGACCTCAAGATCATCGAGTCCAACCTCTGACCTAATGCTAACAGTCCCCACTAAACCATATCCCTAAGCTCTACATCTAAACATCTTTTAAAGACTTCCAGGGATGGTGACTCCACCACCTCCCTGGGCAGCCTGTTCCAATGTCTAACAACCCTTTCAGTAAAGAAGTTCTTCCTAACATCTAACCTAAAACTCCCCTGGCGCAACTTAAGCCCATTCCCCCTCGTCCTGTCACCAGGCACGTGGGAGAACAGGCCATCCCCCACCTCGCTACAGCCTCCTTCGAGGTATCTGTAGAGAGCAATAAGGTCACCCCTGAGCCTCCTTTTCTCCAGGGTCAACAAGCCCAGCTCCCTCAGCCGCTCCTCGTAGGACTTGTTCTCCAGGCCCCTCACCAGCTTCGTCGCCCTTCTCTGGACCCGCTCAAGCACCTCGATGTCCTTCTTGTAGCAAGGGGCCCAAAACTGAACACAGTACTTGAGGTGTGGCCTCACCAGAGCCAAGTACACGGGGACGATCACTTCCCTAGCCCTGCTGGCCACACTGTTTCTGATACAAGCCAGGATGCCGTTGGCCTTCTTGGCCACCTGAGCACACTGCTGGCTCATATTCAGCCGACTGTCCACCATTACTCCCAGGTTCTTCTCTGCCTGGCAGCTCTCCAACCACTCATCTCCCAGCCTGTAGCTCTGCTTGGAGTTATTGCACCCCAGGTTCAGGACCCGGCACTTGGCCTTGTTGAACTTCATGCAGTTGACCTCAGCCCATCAGTGCAGCCTATCCAGATCCTCCTGCAGAGCCTTCCTACCCTCGAGCAGATCGACACATGCGCATAGCTTGGTGTCATCTGCAAACTTACTGAGGCTGCACTCAATGCCCTCGTCCAGATCATTGATGAAGATATTAAAAAACATCCTTCCTTTCCATCACTTCTATCCTCATCTTTTCAGTAACACCTCAAAAAAGACAGAGTTTTAGTGGCAGAGACTTCCATATCTTGGGAATCAATGGCAAACTAGACTTATAAATATCAAGCTAGGCCATGAAGCCACATCTCCCTTTTGTTTCTCAGAAAACAGACAAACATACTAGCAAACAAATAACACTGAGACATCCTGTCACTTCATCAGATGGTGTCACTTGGCACTCTGGAGCAGGCAGAGGCTGAATGACTTAACATTGAAGAATAGAACCTGGCTGCTCATAAAAAGAGGAAGGAATCTGGATATTTTCATTTTAAAGACACCTTAATACATGCTTTTGACTGTGGAAGATCACATCACATCTCATCCCACATCTGATTCCTTCCATCTGCACCACCAAAGGACCCCTCTCCACACCTGGGATGCTGCTTAGAGTAGTGTTTGCATGGTAAGCCCTAACTAACCATGTGTCGTGACTGTCTCACGAATGAGACATAATCAAGAACCAACTCCTGTTTTTGAAACATTACAGACAAAATTAATAAGACTAAGCCATGAAGCATAAGCAAGGAGAGTCAGGAATTAGCTCTGAGTCATGCAGTTACATTCAAAAGAAAGGTCTTCTGGCTTTCAGGAAAATCCTCACCTGTTTGATCATTTCAGCCTGGGAACTTGAAGGGAGAAATGTGGCAGTGAAATCCTTCCATTTCCAGTGGTGGCTCACAGAATTTTTAACTGCGCCATGGTAAAATATAAGTGCTGAACTGGAACATGAGCTCCGTGGTCAGAGTGTGTACCTTTTCAAAGTGAAAAGCCAGGAAGCAACATTTGTTAATAGTGTGTGGGAGGAAACCCTTCCTGACAATAATGGGCTCTCAGCTCTTCCTATTAAGAGCAGAGCAGTGTCCAAAATAAGCTTCAAAGCACCCAGTTCAGGGAAAGATATCCACTTCACATAAGAGGAGAGGAAACAGGAGGAAGCAGAACAAACGTGAAATTCTCCTTCACACTCAAGCTTTTCTCTTGCTGATGCTCCCTACAGCCATTAGTAGGGACAGGCACTTAAAACCAATCTCTTTCACATCCTTCTTAGCCAAGATCACTGCTCCACTGCTTGACTTTGAAAAACTGTTTTTTAAAATCAGACCTAGAAGAAAAGCCACAATGTGATCTGTTGATCATGGTAAGTTTTTCAGGAGGAAATTTCAGCCTTTCACATTTCAGCTACTGGATACCTTGCAGCTGACATAGGTGGGTCAAAAAATAGGAAATAAAACAATTTGGATGGGTTTCTTAGCTATTCTGTCTGTCCATAACCATAAATCTCTAGTTCTTACTGAAATGGAGGAAACTGTTACCCATAGACTCTATCAGGAAGAGAGATAAGTAGGTGTCTATGTACAGTGCAGTTTGGCACTGCAATTACAGGAGACGTACGTTTCTGTACTTCAGTTTTTAACAGTAGCTATGACAATACAACAGCACAGGCTGTTCTGTGGTAGCAAGCCAAGAAAGTACCCAAAATCCCCATGCTGACTTTCAGACTCTGTGTTGTTCTTTCATTTTTGTTGCTACCTGCACTAGCTAAATTAGATCTAAAGCAAATATAACTACATGAGCTGCAAACATACCTTGGGAATGTGGAACGAGCATACCCTCAGGCAGGGGAATGTTGGGAATGAGAACAACCTTTGGTAGCGATATTCGTTTCTAAAAATAAGTGCATCACAGCTGACAATAAGCATTTTTGCAAAGTATTGCTTTCAGATGTTAGATTGGAACAGCTGGATGCTCACTTTTTTGCTTGTAGTGTCAGCCTGGATTTCCAGAAACACCTAACCCAAAACTCATCAGCTACTAGCAACATGACTGGTAAATTTTTAAATGTTTGCAAATAAAATTTACAAATTCATTCATTCCAAAATAACTTTATTCCCCCAAATAGAGGTGGGTGAACTTTACTCTGCATGCTTTTGTGAATATCTATTCAGATGAAATCTGTGAAATCTGGCAAATCTGGCATTTTTTGCTTGTCCTCCTTCCCTCTCCTTCCCCTCCCCCCCAGGTTTTCAGTGTTTGCTGCTTTTATTTCTGGACCACTTAGAAATGTAGAGATACAGGAAAAAAAAAAACATCAGAAGTATTTCAGCCATGGATAATAATGCATTTCAGGCCTGGGGTGAAAATCTGGGTCAGTTCTAATTTCATCTGAACCACTTCATCCACCCGTATCAGCCACCCAGGGCAGGATAAGCTGCAGTAGCCAGTACACATAAGGAAGGGGAATGACTATTGTTGCAGATAAGGGTTGTATCATAGAAACCCTGGATTTATAGCTAAGATAGTGGCAATGTTTCTCTGTATATGTGCTTGAACAGTCATGTGTTTTATTGGTAACAGTACTACATCTATAGTCTCTGTTTTCCTGATGCTAGATTGTGGGTTTCTTATTATTTCTCCAGCTTTGCTTCCACTCAGACAACAATTCAGATTACAGTGATGATTAGTAATATTCACTTATACATGAGGGCTAAAGTCCTACAGACAAAACCAAAATCTACTTTTTAATGTAAAGAAAAATATGATTCTTTTTACTGCAGTGTGCTGCTTTATCTTCTTGAGTTCCTTTATCTTTTTATTTTGGCAAGAAAGTAAATGTTTAACAAGTCATAAACAGAAAAAAAGAAAAAGGGTAAAAAAAAATACAAAATCTAAACTGAAATTCTGTGCTTATATATAAACATAACCAAAAGCACACATATATTTCTTAAATATGCAAATATCCTTGGCATGCTTACATATGGTATCTTGGAAATACTATATGCATTTAGGAATAGAAGGAAATTATTTTTTTGTGGCTACTCTTTTTTAATCCATGGTGTCAACCAAGATACTTTACTTGTATCACAATATTCTTCAATCTTTTATTTTTTTCTCACACCAGATCTACACATAGCAATACTAAACAGAGATTTTCAACTCTGATCTCAGCACAACTGATGCTCTCATCTTCAGCACAGATGATGCACTTGCCCTTGTTTCTGCATAGAGGCTGGCTCTGGGGCAAGCCATGCAAGCTGAACAACCATTTACATAAGCAAAGAATTCCTTCCACCCCTAAGATGGATGATCTGGTAGCATAGGAAGGTTTTAATCAGTTTGAGAGGTGCATGTCCTCTGTTATGGGAAAGGATATGATTGTCAATGCTGGCGGCTAAGAGAATTTGTGCAAACAATATATACGAATTTAAAATCCCTCATTTGTTTGCAGTAGTGAAAATGGGATAATCTGTGATATCTCACCACACTTTGTTAGACACCAGACATGTTCTGGTACATGTATATTACCTACAAAGATGTTTCAACTTGTAATCCTACATTTTGACTTCAAGCAGTGTACAGTGTGCACCTACACCTATGCCTACAATTAGTCTTGTTCTTATTAATTATTCCTTGAGCAAAACCAAGACTCAACATCCTTGCAACAAATTGCACTACTGCTCTCCAGTTCAGATTTTCATTGGAATACTGTGTATATCCATCCACCTCAGAAACTACTTTTAAGAAACAAATCTAGATTTTAAGAAAGCACAGATTACGTCATAGAGATAAAATCACTGGAGAAAGGTGGGAACAATTTGGTCCTTGACTTGTTCAGACATGGTTGCAGGTGTGATGCTAGATCCCCTTTGGATGAGTGCTATTGAGGGAAGAAAAACAGTTTTCACAGTGCATTTATTCCATGTGAGTGCTAGAAGAGCACTCACAGCACATTTGCTGCAGGGTAGGACAGGACAGGTGGTGTCTGGATCTGTGATTCCAGTGTTTACACTGGCTACACCCTCTAATGCACAGTCAAATCAAAAGGATTATCACAGCCTTTAAGAAATGTAGAAGCCTCAGTATTGTCCTAAGCTTCCAGCAGTTACTGAAGAATTTTGTTTAATGTTTCCATGGTCTTCACGAGAATGCACAGTTCCTTCAACAAAACTACTTAACACAGGGGTTTACTGTGCTCTTAGAATTGTAGAACAACCTGGGTTGGAAGGGACCTTGAAGGTCACTCAGTTCCAACCTCTCTGCCATGGGCAGGTGTGGCGTAACAACCACATGGACACCAAGGTTCTTTTAGGATCAGTAACTGCTACTACTTTATTGATGACGTAATTTCAACTCTCTCTTATTAAGGACATAACTTCATTCCTATATTGTGGACAGGTCCCCTTCTTATACCATTCGTCCCACAGCAGTACTTTTCCTCTAAATTAATTATTCATTGGTCAACCAACTTTGCTTGGCAACTGCAAACACCCAGCAACTTCCACGCCTTAAGGGCTGGAGAACAAGCAACCCAAGACAACAAGGCATCTCCTGAATCACTCTTCTTTGTTCCTTCTAAACTCTGTACATTCCTGATGGCCTCATCATTAAGAGCCCGATGTTATCACCAACCATGGGGGTCGTCGACCCCCATGGCCACACTCCCACAGTCAGGGACACTTTCCACTAGACCAGGTTGCTCAAAGCCCTATCCAGCCTGGCCTTGAACACTTCCCCATCCACAGCTTCTCTGGAAAACCTGTTCTCTATTCTCATAATAAAGAATTTCTTCCTCATATCTAGTTTAAATCTACCCTCTTTTAATTTAAAACCATTTCTTCTTGTCCTTACACCCCTTGACAAAGAGTCCCTTTCCTGTTTCCTTGTAGCCCTCAAACTTACAAAACTTTTATGCATCACCAGGGAAATAATAAAGGATTTATATATATATATATATATATATATATATATATATATATATATTTTTTAATGCTTTGATAATCACAGTTTTCTGTAGGATCGGAATGATAAACCAAGAGCATTTTGGTAATGCTCTCTTGATTAGTGTCCAAGTATTTGTAAAGCAGCTGAATTTTCTTAGGGAAAATTCCTTACAGAATTTCACAAATCAGACCAATGCACTTTTTTTTTTCTTTTTTCTTTTGAATGATTGTTTTGAATCTTTGAGCCACTGAGTGTCAAGGCATGATCTGTGCAACTATTCAGATATGTCCAACAAAAACAAGATTTCTACTACACCTATTCTATCTTAGATCTCCAAATAAGTGCAGGGTGTTGAAATGGTCCAAGCTAATGCAGTTTTAAGGTTGAGGTATGGTGGTGTGGATTGAAATCCCAATAAATTAGTAAGAATTTTTCTGTTGCTTTTCATAGGTCTTGGATCATTTACAATCTGGGCTTCACAGAATATTCTCTTGTCTGAGAAGCATTCCAGTGTAATCCACATGTTGAGGTGAAAATGTCCATTATGAAACAATATAGTCACCAAATTGATTTCCTACTGTATTTTTAATGAGATCTTTTACAATGGCAGCCAGTAACCAGAGTCATAAGTTCCATTGGTGTCCTAGATATTAAGCAGAGCCATGGAAATAGTCTATGCTAAAATAATCAGGCTCCAAATAAACAAGGCAGGCATAAGGCCAGGAAACTTTAAAAGTGTCTTCTGACGTCTTTAACCTCAAGCAATTAAAACATAATAGCGGTTCAATTATTTCAGAGCCTAAGAACACTTACTATGAAAGTCGATCCTTAACTTTGATTAACATCTTAACTATTTTTTCAAAGTTTTATTTTAGCAGGATTATCTAAGTTCACGCTTCCAGTGTGCTAAGCGGTGAACTAGGGACTAAAGACCTAAACCTAGCACCTTTTCAAACAAGGTGACCCAGCCTGTGTAACTGTGAGAAAGAGCTTGATGTTGAAGCTCATGAGAAAACTAGAAAGTTGGTTCTTGAGTGACAACTAAAGGAATCAGTTTCGAAGTTCCTTGCTTGGGTGGTATTCTAGCTTCACTCATAATCAGCTTAGCTCTTTAAACCTCTTCTTTGGGTGTTTAAATGGTTTTAACTTTGCAATTTAAAAAGGAAAGATAGGCACTTTTATCCTGCCTTTGCTGCATAGAGTTTAATGCTCTCTGGTTTCACATAACACAAGGGACCTCACCTACAGCTTTGTAAATCTGCAGAAACCAGAAAGAGCAAGTGAATCTTACTCTGTAAGGATTCAGATAGGAGCTGCAAACAGAGTCAGAGACAAAATCCTTGATAATTTCAAAAAACTTCTGGGTCACCGGTAAAACAAAATATGAGTCTTGTATCTCAGCCAATGAATTCATTCAGCAAAGTCCCACTATTTTATTAATTGGATATCTGTGTATTTGATGTCTTTCAGCCTTAACTTTTAACTAGTATTAATACAGAGACCTGTAAAGCTTTCTTCTCTCATCAACAGAATTTGAAAGACTTCAGAATACTAAACTGCTTAAAGATCATTATTGCCTTAATAATGGTGTCTATTTATTTATACTAAAGATTGAAAAAATAAAATAAAATTCTATTTTGTTATAAATTTAAAAACATTTTTAGAGTGCACCAAACAGACAAACACATCCATATCTTTACCTTTACCTTGAAATAGCAGGCTACAATTTATTTTAGTGTAAAGCATCATGAAAGTGCTAGGAAAACACAATACAAATAAAATTGCTATTTATACTTCTTTTGCTAACACAATAATTTATTTTAGCATGTTTTCCTGTGAGTTATTGATTAGATTATTCCCCATTCTTTCCTAGGTCAGAAAAATAAAAGACTCTGATATGTAACCTTTACAAGCAAGGATTTCACAACCTATCTGTGAATTGTTTCCCAATGGGGTTCTTTCTCAGGCAGCTCTCTTTCTACAGTGGTGACTGACTCGATGGTCCAGATTCTTTTAAGGAATAGGGCTATTGTGCTATTACTATGACTGACCAAAAGTCGGAATGACTGCAAAAGTTTCCCAGAAAAATGCAGGGATTTTTGAAATAACCATTTTATTCTCAAAAGAAAAATGTCAGCATCAAATATGAGAATACACACACATACATATATATGTATTTTAAATATGAAAACCTCAGACCAGAATTAAATCTTTCAAATGATGTTTTGAAATGTTGAAAATGTAGCTATTTCAAATGAAATATTTTCTCTTCATTTCAGCATTTGTGAAGGAATATTACCATGTCATTTAAACCTTTCTCATCCTATTTTGAGAAAAAAACAGATGTCAAAATATCAACATTTCCCATGGGACAGGGATTTTGAACAGCACTAATCAGTGTCATTTTCAATAGCTTTTGCTCTGATGTTTGTATCTGCCTTCAAAACAACTGCTGTTGCTATTCTGTCATTCAGAAAATAAAGCATGGAAAAAGAACATAAGGAAGGGACCTTATGACTTAATCTAATCTGTCCCCCTCAGTATCATGCATACCTGATAAAATATGTGCTTTTTATTTACTCTCTGCTACAATCTTTTTTTTTTTTCTTTTTTTTTTTTTTTCCATAGGAAGAGTCATGGTATATCATCCTAAATTTATATTTGCTCTTTCACCACCAAGACAGGATTTACAATAACTAATCTGAGTCACCTTAAATTAGGCACCTTGTTGAAGCTAATCAGCCATACTCTGTCAATAATCACAGCAGAAATAGCATTTTCTGTGTCCCCTCAGTATCAGTAGGCACTGCCAGAGAAACATTTATCCATTGTAGAACACACAGAAGGACTCACCTTCCTAATGCTAGCACGCTTCTCTTATGGGAAAGAAGTCAAGATTAGATTAGCAAGATGCCCATCCACAAGCAAGTCTCCTAAAATAATAGAATTAACACTTTAAAAGAGAATGGTCATGAAAGCTAAAGGGCAACAAGTGAGCAGGATCAGTCAATATTAACTGTTGAAAAAATAATTGAAGAATGACGTCGGATATAAAAGGTAGAATTGAGCCTGAATTCATAAAAGAAAGTTAGATCTCTACGGCCTTTTTGGTTCTTTGTGAGAATCAACATGAAGTAAGTGAACTGACAACTCATTCTGCTTTTGAGTATCCTTTTCTCTGCCATCCTGAATCATAGAGGAAAAGATCTACCAGTGTTGCAAACTGTAGCCGCTTTGTACCCTTTGGCTTTGTTCAACGTTAAGCACATAAGTAGCCCTAGTAATACCAAACAAACTTTAACAAATTAGGGCTTTAGGAAACATATTGTTTAGTGTATTACAAAAGATTATGGACTGTAGGAAGACTGAATCAACCAGACTTTTTTTTTTCCAATGAGACAGGAGAAAGGATGGAAAAAAAAAGTGGAAACATTTCAGAGCATCAAACTGAATGAGTGGTATCTTAGTGAAATTTAGTGTTGACAGGACTGCATAAGTGTAATCAATCCTTGTCTACCATATGGATTCTAAATTCAAACTACACTAGCTCTAACATATGAGAATGCATGAAGAACAGAGTACTGTTTTTTTGGTCAAGTAGTGGTGCAGACTAACCTCTGAATCTGGGAATCATCTCAGGTACTGTATCTCACATGTAAAATAGGAATGTCTAGATGCTGGCAGTGCAGATTCTTGGATGTGTGATTTTTATCAGTGGAAAGATGGACAAAATGACTACAAGGAAGCTAAAGAAAAGAGGAAAGGACAGAACAGACTTCTCTATACCCATAGGTGGTATGAACAGATTTTGCTGAGATGACCTTTTTACTTATTTGTTTTTAGTAACACAAACATGAGTGGAAATGCAATAAATTTGAGAAATTACACATTTAAAAACTTTTAAAATGGAAGACATTAATGAAAAAAATAATCTTTGTGCATTTTTGGAATATGCAAACTTCTGCATCCACGAGTTTTCCAATATTTGGGCAACAATCGGTAATTTATACGGTTAAGGAAACAGTTGTAGATAGAGATGCTGCGACAGAAAACTAGAAACAAGATCTATGCTTCATGGACTAAGTCAAAACTAACCAAGTATGAAAAGAAAAGAAAAAAAGAAAAAGAAGAAAAAAAAAAAAAGAGAGAGAGAGAGAAGATACTTTAAAATAGTTTGGAGATGCTTAGATTCCTATTTATTTTATATATGTACCAGCTTAGAATATAAGCATCTTGATGGTGGTAGGTGTATAGGTCTATACTCTACCACTCTCTATCTCAGCCTGAATGTTAAGAGAAAGCATTTAAGAGCAACTCAATTTAAGATCACACTCCTTTGATGAATTTCAGTGCAGTGGTGTTGATGGAAAGACTTGCACTTTGTTCTTTCTGGGAAACCAAGATGTTTTCAGTTTGTTTGTTTGTTTTTTGTTTTTTTTAACCACCAAATTTAATTGTTTACTTCCCTGGCTGTAATGAAATAAGAAGATAATGAGTTTTTCATTGTTCACTAATTGTATACTAAAGATGAGACACAGTCAGCCAACTGTAAATTGCTGCTTTACTGTAATGTTTGGATATTTCAGTGCAAATAGTCACAAATACATCTGTTCCTGCATAAAGTAAAATGTCTGTGTTATGAAAACAAGCTGATGTAGAGAGCAATAAAAAATAACTATGATGACTTCTGTTGATTAGGATTTGGTGTATTGTGAGAGTTGCTTTTGACATCTCAGAAAGATGCTTGCATGTTTCAGCACCATGAAGACAGGCAATATTTCAGCAGCTTTTCTCACTCTGTAGTATTTAGAATTGCAAACCTGGAGCTGATATTCACAGATAATATAAATCCTAAGATCTAAGTAACTTTACAGTGCAAAATGACAAAACCTGTTAAGGCTCAACAGGCACCATCTTTTCCTTATCTTCGTTGTTTCCAAAAATAAAGGCTCCCTCGGTGAGTTAAGCATCAGTTATGTTAACTTTGAATTTCCTGACATGCGTGTGTTCTCATTTTTTTTTCTACCTGTTTTGGGAATGGGCTAGATTTAACATTCCAAAGTTCTAAAGATCCAAAGTTCCCTGAAGGATCCAGATAGAGATTTTAACCCTATTGAGTTTAATGGGAGCTTTAATATTGAAATAAATGAGACTTGGATTTCATGTTAAAACTTTCAGTTAGACTATCCATAATGAATAAATTTAAGTTTAGAGGCAGAAAATGACTGCTTAATCAGTAAGCCCATTTCTCTGTGGAACAGGGAGGTGTCAGTAGATAATGTTTCATACAGACCCCATCCAAAACTCATGGAAGAAAAAGAACAGACTCATATAAGAAAAAAAACAGACTCTTGTAGACTTCTAGTAACTCTGACAATATTCCTTATGCCCACTGCTCATAATTACTCTGCTTGTTCCAAATAGCTCAGCTCTCTTTAATGAAATACACACCCACATCACCACATAGAGAAACATGTAGTAGTTCTTTCGTGATCACAAGATACTGTAGCAAGACTCCATAGGAAGAAAGAAAGGTATCACATTTTAATTACAATAATTTCAAGTATTATTTGTTCCATCTAGCTTTCTCATTTGGGAAAATATAAGAAGGACTGAATTTGACAATAACAAATTCTACATATATGTTACAGTTTTGAGATCTTTTTTGTACTGTGGGAGGCATTAATCTCAGATTCTGAGTGGCATATACCAGTTGCATCTGCCTTGTCATTAACCATTCAGCGACACAGCTCTGCATGGCTGGAGACACAGCCTGGCAGCCAGTGGGGTTGGAAGCAGACCTGACATCCATCTGCTTAATGCCTGGGACAAGGTGCTCCACTTGCTCTGCCTTCACCTGTGAGCTTGTGCCTGCTCCCAGTTCATCTGAGACTGGCAGAACAATTACTGGGGATTTTCTTGTGGAGATCATGGGTTATAAAGTCTATTTACAATACATAATATTTTAGGGAAACTGGAAGTATGGTATATTTCACTCAAGTTAGGCAGTAAACCTTTTGGCTTAGCTGTTGTTTTTGTAGTTGTTGTTATGATTATTTAAGTGTATTTGGAGTTCTTGGTATTTAAAAGTGACCAGTGATAGGACCCGCATGAATGGTGTCAAGCTGCAGCAGGAGAGGTTCAGGCTAGACATCAGGAAGAGGTTTTTCACCAAGGGGGTTGTCGCGCACTGGAACGGTCTCCTCAGCGAAGCAGTCACTGCACTAAGCATGTTGGAGTTTAAAAAGTATTTGGACTGTGCACTTAGTCACATGGTCTGAATTTTTGGGTTGACCTACATGGTGCCAGGAGTTGGACTCAATGATCCTTGTGGGTCCCTTCCAACTAGGGATATTCTAGGATTCTATGATTTACACAGCCCAATCTTTTTGGCAATTCTTGTGCACCACACAACTTTCACAAAACTCTGGGTGATCTGGCAATGCCTTGCATTCCCTGTCTATTTATTACTGTTATGGTTGAAAATTGTAGATGCTGCAAAGTAATAGAATACCTGATCCAAATATATTCTAAATCTCTCCACTTTTCTGCAGTCATTGTCTAAAATCAGTTTTTTGTAAAGACTTCCATATCCATTACAGGAAGATATGATTAGTTATTAAAAATGTGTATGCAATCGTTTTCTGTTCTAGGTCCTTCCACTTTTTTCCATTTCATTAAGTAGTAAAATGAAAAAGAGGTAGTTCACACAGGTTTGAAACAGCTGCATGATAAGCCCATGCTGACAGGACCACTTTTATATTTACTATTATTTTATATTTCTATATATTCATATACATCTTATCTGTAAATATATATATTTAAAGGTAACATTTGCAGCCACTGGCATCTGGTGCACTGCTTTGATGAAGGGACTCAAGAAGGTCAGACTGACAAGAAAGGCTGACTGCCTGACTGAAAACTAGACTACATGTTTTTAAGAAAACATTGATGTGCCTAAATGTTTTTAAGAGTTACAACAGACTAGAGGGTCAGATATTCACTGGTTTACTTACTATATTACTTTACTCTATTACAAAGAAAACCCTGGGGACGTCTCTCAGTGGGTCACTGGGAAAAGGGATACTACTTCTCTTAGGATTTATTAGTTCATCAAGGCATTTCCTTTGAGTCCTTTTGAGCTAATGAATATTCAGCATATAGGAATCACTTTTGTCTTAAGCCCTCATTTGCAGATATCATCCCTGGAGCTTTGCAGAAGCAAAGCTTCTACAGCAGGAGCCCCAGCAGCAGCAGAGATTGTGGGTTCCAAACCAGGCGTGCCCTGCTCTCTGGCAGAGGCTGCTGTCTGCCTGTGTCTGAAGAGTGAGCAAAATATCAGTGCTCACCATTCTATCCTTGAAACAGGCAGAGAAATAAATTAATAAGCTTAACACCATGAAGAAGAAAAACAGACATAGGGTCAAAAGGGAACTAGCAGAAATCACATTAAATCCAAATGCACATACATCTAAGCTTTTTTCCTTGGCCTTGGGGGGGGGGGACTGAGGGGAAGAACACACATTGACTTCTCTTCCCAAATAAAAGCTTTGCAAAGATCCCATCAAATGATCCTGGAATCTCCAGGAGATAGAATAAATGTTACAGAGGGTAAAGATCAAGCAGCTGTGAGTAGACTATGCAGAATTAAACTGCACAACTAATTTAAACAGTTTTTCATTATTAGTGGCTTTAATAACAGTGGTGCCTATGCATTGTATTTCTTCCAACTGTATGCATTTGGTACTGGCAGTGGCCATCCAAGCTGCCCACAATAAACTGCCACACTGCCAGCACTGTGCCTTCGCAGCCAAGAGGACAAACAGCATTTTGGGGTGACTTAAACACAGCACAGTCAAAACTGGCAGTCAAAAGAGGTGGTCCCCCCACGTTGTTTAGCATTGTCACAGCATCACCTTGAGTATTGCATGCAGTTCTGGGATCTGCAATACAAAAAGGAAGCTGTTACTTGACACTCTACAGAGGAGGGCAACAAAGCTGGTGAAATAGCTGGAGGGCACATCCCGTGTGGGAGGCTGAGGACACTTGGGCTGTCTGGTCTGGAGAAGAGGAGGCCAAGAGGTCATCTCCTTTTTCTCCCCAACTTCCTGAGGAGGGGAAAGGGAGAGGGAGTCTCTGCTCCCCAGTAACCAAGTACAGGGTGTGAGGGAACGGTACAAAGCTGTGCCAGGGGATGTTCAGACCAGACACAGAAAAAATTGTTCACCATGAGGGTGGTCAGACACTGGAACAGGCTTCTGAGTGAGGCAGTTGATGCCCTGGGCCTGTCAGTGTTCAAGAGCTGTTTGGACAATGCCCTCAATGACACAGTTTAACTTTTGGTTAGCCCTGAAGTGGTCAGTCAGTTGGACAAGGTGATCTGTGCAGGTGTACCTTCCAACGGAACTATTCTATTCTATTCTATTCTATTCTATTCTATTCTATTCTATTCTATTCTATTCTATTCTATTCTATTCTATTCTATTCTATTCTATTCTATTCTATTCTATTCTATTCTATTCTATTCTATTTCACATTAGGATTCTGCAGTGACTAGAACTCACATCTTCTGCATTCCAGCTACAGAGATCCTATAACACAGCCAGCGAGCTAAACTCTTCCAATGACTTTGTCACTTGTCTACTTGAAAAATATAATGAGAGGAGTACCAGGATAAACATATATGTGTGTAGGTGGGTATTAGTATTTGCTTAGTGGTGAATAGTATATTTGAGTTTATGCTCAGCACTTATTAGCAAGCAAACACTGCTAGTCATGACAGTGTTTGCTGTCTGGCTCAAAGATCATACCCACTAAGGCAAATCCTTGACATAACTGGTAAAATTCAGCCGCCTTCAGCCTTGTGCTGAAATGGTATTTTTGCCATTCATTTCACACTACTAAGACTTAGTTGCCTCCAGATGATCTGCTTGTGTTTGATGTTATGGCTGAATCTTTTCTGTTTCCTCTTGGCTGGGCTGGTTCCAGCTCTGTGGAGACGTTAGTTTTAAAGCCTAACAAAGGAGCATCACATCATCCCTACCAGTGTAGACTGCTGGAGGCATGCTTTGAATTAATATATCTATATCAACAGACCACCATTCCAACCCACCTGAAGCCAGTGAAGAGCCCAGAAAACTTCCAGGCCACTCTTCTCATTGCTGCTTTTCTCTTTGTGTCCTTCATCCTGAGAGAAATTTTGTTTAGATTAAAGAATTCCTGAAGGTGACTTCTTGTAACAAAAGCAAGCAAAGACTAAACAAACTAAAAAAGCTATACATTTCTTCCTCACTCCACACAGGATAAATAATAAAAAAAAAAAATAAAAAAAATTATTTGGAGAAGTATAATGTGTAGCCCCTTTCCTTCCCTCTAGGATTCATTCATTGATTGCATGTTTTGCCTGCTACTACCAGGTGATGAGTCTATCAAATGATAATATAACTGCTGACTTCATTTATTAAACTTCACAAGGGCCAGACATGAAGTGTAAATAGAAAAATCACTGTTCTCTGGATGCCAACAATGATAATTGCAGCTACAGTTACTGTGAAGGCAGTGGAGTGCTTTGCAGAGTAAATGAGAGGCAGGTTTTTCCTCAGTAGATAAACATCCTGTTATAGTTCTGAGCAAGTGGAGAGATAACACAAACAACACAAGTGTTTAGCAAATGCACTGCTTATCATTTGGCTAGTTGAATGGAAAAGGTGGGAATTATAAAGACAAGTCAAAATATGGGAATGAATATTGAACTCTGATCAAGAGAGATATACAGACTGATTTATTTGCAGTGTCTGTTAGTTCACTGGTGGTCAATAATATAGTGAGAATGAGTTTTCAAATTAAATTTCTGCATTATTTGAATAATAACTACGTGTTTCTAGCACAAGTCTCTTTCTGCCTCCCCAGGGGTATCTTCAGTGCATTCCCATGAGTGTCTTTCAGCATTTATGACTCATATATATCACTCTGCTTTGAAAGGCTAAGCTCAATGCAAGACAATATTTAGTAGTGTTTCAACAGGGAATTAAAGAAGGAAGATGGACAATTCATTATGGAGAATGCAGCTTTGGGCATGAGCTGTAGAGTTCTCATTTTCATGCAGAAAGACAAGGCTCAGATGTAAGCTTAGAGGGATTTTTATGAGAAAAACAAATAACTAAAAATGCAAACCTTGGGGTATTGCCAAAGTTGCAGGAAGGAAGTTGCATCCCCTGTTTACTAAATCCCTCCTGTCATTATGTCATGATCTGGACAGTTGGGAGGCAGTGGCTCAGTTCATCACCCCACTGAAGGCCACTGGGGATAGACAGGCAGAACAGCCAGTGGTGAGTCTCCAGACCTTTCTCAGCATCTTCTCCCTTGCCCTTGTAGAAGTAAAGGAGGTAGTGAGTGATACCAAGAATAGAGAGAGGGTCAGAGAGGGTCAGAGCTTGAAGACTGACTGTGATTTCTCTCTGATTGATTGACTTCTGCCACCCCAGAGATTAAGAAGAAAGTTTAATCATTTCTCCAACATCAACAATAAGCCTGGAAGCATTCTTCATTTTAACACCATCTTTTTGACTAATGTCAGCTGAATCAGACTGTTATCTGTGCCTAAATTTCTGAAGTGACAAAATGGCAATAGTACTATCTCCCCATTGTGTTTCTCAGATAGAAAGCATTTTAGCAGCATCTAGATGATGTTTTGTTATTATACACCTTATGGTAGGAATAAAGACTGGAAGAATTTTTTATTTCTGAATGCATTTGAAGGCAAAATTATTATTATTTTTCCCAGCACTAAAAAAAAGCAGCAGATTTCAGGGCAGGTCGTAAAGAACCAGATACCATTGACAAATTAATAAATCATCAAATAATAAGAAGAGTAACTTCACAAGTGAACTCAGAGTGAAGATTTTTTGGTACTGGGTCAAGCTAGCATATGGTCAGCTTAGACACTGGGATGACAGATAGAATCTGAACAGAAGCAATCAAAACAAAATCTGTTAAGGAACAGACAGCAAAAATATGATGAGTGGAAGCGGGAAAATTAGATTGTCAACTGAGAAAAGTAGATAAATTATAAATAAATGATTTATCTCCCTCCTTCCTTCCTTCCTTCCCTTCCTTCCTTCCTCCCTCCCTCCCTCCCTCCCTCCCTCCCTCCCTTCCTTCCTTCCTTCCTTCCTTCCTTCCCTCCCTCCCTCCCTCCCTCCCAATCAGGAATTCAATAAATCCTCCACTCCCCCCTGCTATAACATTTCATACACTTTTGATACCTTAACATTCTGACAATAGGAAAGTCATTTAATAGTAAATACCCTATTTTCACAGGGAGCACAACATAAAACATTTCACCAATCGTGTTTCCAGAAGGGATATATTTTTTGCAGTTGCCTGAACTTAATCTCTCATTTGCATCACTGTAAAGTGGATCTAGATATATTTCTATGCCCATTTTGGCCAGAGTTACACATTACTTAAAACATAGAGGAATTGAAAGACTCAGACAAAACAACTGTCAACTGCAGCAGGAAGTTCTGGTCTTGAGTTTTCTTGGTTTGCTGATTGCTGCTGCAACACTCTGGAAAAGGTTAGAGATATCTGCAGCAATACAGGTGCTATCCCCCACTCACCGTGCCACCATTCAAAACAGAATGCACCATGCAGAGCTGAAACAGCAAAACAGATTTTAAAGGCACTTTTCATCTGCTTCAGTGCAAACTCAGCTTAGGTCAAAAACATTTTTGAAGTAAGTCATCTGCCCAAATTCATTATCTTGATCTGGTAATACTCAATGTATATAGCAAAACCTGGGTAAGAACCACACCTCCAATGGATCAATGGAAAACCTTCTGCTTATGTCAGTGGAATTAAAACATGTAGCAAAATAACAACAACGACAACAACAAAAATTGAAAAGCCTACAGTTGCCATGAGTAAATCGCAGCTAAACTCAATGCATAGTCTTAATTCAGGCTCCATTTTGTTATTCCTGTTCTCTTTTTTAGAAGACTCGGTGTGTGTGGAAGGAGGGGATTTAGTTGAAGAACCACATTTGACATCTCAGCATTGAGATATCTGTGCTGGCACATGTGGATATATATATTTATTTGACATGATGCAGTGAACTCAGAGAATTTCTACACAGCTTCCATCAATTAGCCAAAGAGGCTGTGAAATCTCTTCATCCCATTTTGCTTTTCACCTTCTCATTCATGAAAGAGCGAGCAATAACCTCTTGTGGGTTATTTCAGTACTCTGCTGTGACCACTCCACTGTTGCCAGCTACAACATAGTTTTATTATTTCTAAGTACAGAATAGTTTCTATGAGCTCACTTGCATGCTTTCAGAACTGTAGGAGTAATAATAAAAATAAAAAAGGTAATTTTTGCTGATTCTAAGCTGTTGCATAACCATGTCTTACCAGAACAGTCATTTTCCTTGTATACAAATATTTTATTTATGATTATATACTATACATAAAAGTTGTAGTTGACCTCCGAGTGTCTATCAACAATACCCAAACCAGACTGGAAATAGACAGAGGACATTTAGGTACTGTGTAATATATATATATATATATATATATATATATATAAATATTCCAGAGAGGTGAATAAAAACTGACTTTTTTAGTCAGGGAAATAGTATTTAGCTGTGTAGGTCCAGGGATGTCTTCTGAGTGACATATCCCCATCTGATTTAGGAGACTAATTCCCAGAAAGGGAAGAGGATTTAGGACTCCCCATCCTTTCCACCATTTGCTTAGCCAGTAGAGGTGACTTCCCAGACAGAAGGAATCAGACTGTCATGCCGTGGTCACACCTCTCATGGTGTCCACCTCTCCCACTAGGACAGAGCCCTCATCTCAGTCACCAACAGCTGGACAGCCGCAGTTGGATCCCTGGGGATCCAGTGGCCAAACACTGGAAATGGAAGTGCCAACACAAGGCAGCCCAACAGGGAAACCTCTTGGTGAACAGAACCCTCTATTGGTAGAAAGGGATATTACTATTCTTTTCTTACAAGGATGCATTCATTCATTATGACTAAGTGTTCTAGACTGGTGATGGTTATTTAAAATTTAGTATAGAAATTAGCCCAATACACAATGAGAAAGAGGTGCAACTAATGAAGGCAATGTTTAAACAGTCTTTTCTCCCTCAGTGAACAAACCTGTTTGCCAAATAAAGTCTTATTAAAGATTAAATTAATAAAACCTTTCTCTATCTTGTATTTTGCAGGCAATTCCAAGTTGTATATTTGCATTTCTTTTTCATCTCTGTGGCTTTCTACACCTTTACAAATAAGGAATTGGCTTCCAGAATGATAATGCTGAACTAGCGTCCCAGGCATAATATGTCAGGATGTATATATTTACATTTCTTACAGAACATATTACCTCGTGGAAAAAATAAATAAATAAATAAAATAAATAAAATAAAAAATAGAGGAAAGATAATGTGTGAAAGATTGAATAAGGAAATACTCAATCTTTGAGACTTCTGAAACATCAATATAAAAGATTTTCTGCCTGGAGATATAGAAAACTAGTAGAACAATGGGATGTCTGCATTGAGTCATTCTCGTGTGTCATCAAATGAATGAAAATCCAAAAAAATCCACACAGATTGCATGAGTTAACTATGTTCAGATTATGATTTGCACTGGAAAGAAGATTATCCTTGAATCACTAATGTGGATGGTACAGTCAAGGCAGGAGTTGCTTTTCAACCAGCTAAAATGAAAACAGCTTAGACTGGATGCACTGGTTCATGTAAGGTAGAGGTGAAATTAGAAAAAGGCTGATCCAAAAGATGGAAGCTTTAAGATCTGTGAAACAAGAATTTTTCAGAATGGTGACTGAATAGTATGTTTCCAGCATGTTGTATTATATTGTGATTTAAAATCCATTAGAGTCACTACTTTCATGGAACTACAATGTTGGAAGAAGTTTCTAATTGGTAGTTGAAATACACATCTCGATCTCTTAAACAATTTGCCCTGATAAGGTACAAGTTCAAGAGTTTTACTTTCTCAGTTAAATACATACTTTGTGATATATGCTTACACAATTAAGATTGTCATTCCTCAGCTGAGCTGCAGAAGTGCACTATACATGAGCTCAAAATTTGCTACAATATAAAATCCAATAGCCCAGCTGAAACTTTCTGTGGTTACTTTTTCTTCAATCATTTCCATAAGACAATTTTCAGCTATAAAAATATGCTCTTAGTTTCTCATCTGAGTTGATAAAAACCAACCAAACAAAAAATGTTTTTTTGACTATGTTGTGGTTACAGGAAATACCAAAAGTACCAATTCCACTTATGCAGGGACAGGTATGAGATTTGTATTAGGCCTCGCAGCACATTGGTTAAAAGGAGTATTTCTTACAGTGTCTGCCTTCCCGGGACTCAAGCTGTCTTTTCACAGAAGTGAGACACTACAATATGATTTTTGTCATCTGAGAACTGCAAAGTACTAGTAAATATTTTACTATCCATTTTATGATTTTTTGTAAATGAACTGCATAAAGAAGCTAAAGAGATTATAGCATTTTCTCTATTTCTATTCCATCTTTACAACCCCCCAAACATTAGGTGAAAATCTGTAAGTTTATCCATAATGTGCAATGATACAGCACATAGATTCTAATAGATGGCATTATAGTGCATAGACCTCCCAAAGCAGAGGCTGATGAAAATGTATTTCACTGCATGTAGAGTTAGAAATGCACTTGTCAGCTAAGCATTTCAACAATATTAAGTTCATAATAAAAAACAAATTGTCATTATTATTCTTGGTGTAGTTCCATGTGATTGCTAAGGTATCTAGCTGCTGCTCTGATAGAAAAGACATATTTTAAAATGATTTGTCCAGACCACAAACTGCATAGAAAAAAAAAAAAAAAAAACAAAAAAACAAACCAAAACAAAACAGAGTGCTGCTCTACTGGCAGTTAATTTTAACCCTATGTTCTTTAAAAAAGATAATTTTTTAACTCCATTAATAAATGCCCATTCATTATCAGGTGTACATAAAAAGGTATTTTATGGCATTATTAATTTTTTTCATCACTTCTTGTGTCTCTTTGCCCTCCCTAATTAGTCAATATCTGTGGTGTTGAATTGTTTTTGTCAGAGCAAGCAATCATTGATATTACTAGAATAATTCCTGATATCATCTTTCTTGCTTGGATTTAGTTTTCAGGTTGACTAAATCACCCTGTATCTGTGAGGTGTCAGTTATTTTCAGTTTACAGCCACAGGAAATTTGATAATCAAATATGGTGAAGCACTGTTTTCAAATACCTTCAGCAATAGTAAGGATATCAGTAAGGATATCAGAGCTAAGAAGTGACCAAGAGAATATTTTTGGGCTACCCAATTACACTGAAGAGGAATTTTCAAAAGAATTCAGCAATAAAATGAGAGTGATAGAAAAAGCAACACAGCAAAATGCTTGCTTTGCCAATAAACACACAACATATTTATGACCAATCCAAGTTCTTGAGTTGAAATTAGCAAAGCATGATTAGGCCACCATCAGACAACCTGACTACAACTGCCATTTAGAACATCCTAGGATTATAAGACCTCAAAAAAATTTCAGACTGCTGGCAAGTCAAGTGAAGAATAGGAAAATTGCTTTTTAGCAGATTGAGACATGGGACTGTCTGGACTAAATTTCAGTTTGCCATTTCATTCAGACTGTTTTTGGGATGAGGGTGCTGTCTACAACACTCAGATACTGGTAGTTCTCTAATGACTTCTCACAAATCTGCCTTCAGGTTTGGAGACCCAAGTGACAAGACGCAAAATGCACCAAAGAAAAAAATGTCAGAACAGCTTAAGTAACTGCATTGTTCTTCTCCTTTCTTCAAAGTCCTTGCAAGTCTTAGTGGACCTATTAGAAAAGCTTGAAGATCTCAGAGCTGGCTTTAGAGTGCACTAGGCCATCTAGGACAAGAATATATATATATATGTTTTTTTTTTTTTTTTTCTTTTTTTTTCTTTTTTCCTCTTTAAGTTCCTGTATTCTGAACTGAGGCAGTACTGCAGCAATAAAAAGTCACAGTAGCTGGGGCAGACTCATAGGATCAAACAACCATTTTCATCACAAAGCTGTGGAATGAACGGGTCAGATAAAGGTGACTTTAGGAGGTCACTAGTCCAGCCTCCTGCTCAAAGGGGCATCAGCTATGAGAGCAGACCAGGTTGTTCAAGGTTTTTATTGACCTAGTTACAAATTACCTTGATAACACCTGTGGCAAACACTGCAGATATGCAGGAAGACACTGAGTTTGTGTTTTGCTCTCACTCAGGAGAAAAAATAAGGGAGAGTGAGAATTCTTACAGAATCACAGTTAATCTCTGAGATGAAAGGCAGTTTACAATTGCTGCTAGTTGCTGGTTTGGTTTTTTGTTTTTTGATTCACTTTAGGTGTTGATAGGCCCAAGCTACAGGCAGCTGTCTCTGCAACAAAAAGTTAAGACTCACTAAAGCACCAGCTTTCTCTGACTATCCAAAAATGAATAAGAGTTCAAAAAAAGTAATTTAGCAAGACTTGAAATGTAACAGTGTAGGTGGATGGCGAATTGGTTTTGGCAGTAGGACTGGATGCATGCTTAAGTAACAACATACATGTGTTCTTACTCTGCTCTGCTAGTCGACACCTTTTAGCTAAGTATGCCTGCAACACAAAGATGAATGCAGAGCCCCTGAAGAATAGGTAAGAAGGAAGGAGAGGTTCCCTGAAAGCAGACAAGGAAAGTGAAATATAGTCTTCAGACTGAGAGACATGTAAATGGGGTATTTCAAAGAAAGCAGGAGTGAGTTACCCCAGTGAAAAAGACAGTTGATAGACAAGGATCTGTTATACAGCTCAGCTTGCAAACATGGGCCTGTGATTTATTAGGAAGACTCAATTTATAGCTGTAAGCCTTGAATCACAGTAGTTTTCAAAGTTTTCAGCTTCACAAACACAGTAGATTATGCTTGTTTTTCTCTGGCCACATCTGTGACCCTGATCCATGGCTCAGTGCCTGAAATGGAAGCAGCATTAGAAAAATACTCACTGCTATAAAATCACATAGAGGTGATAAGAGTCTTTCTTAACACAAAGCAGATATGATGAGTGCTTTTGAATAAGCTGTCCTGCTGGGGTGATTGTATTGATTGGGAAAAGAGGGATAATCATGCACTGATTTGACTTTTTTCTTAATCAGATATGCTCCTGAATTTCATAAGCAAGAAAATCTAGTGGATAGATTTATTACATTTGTATAAATTTATGTACTGAAGCAGTTGTATCTAGTATTTTTACCCTTCCTATCTCAAATTTTTCTGCAGTGTGACAACACTTGCAACATTCCTTCCTAAGGTGGCCGCATTTCAGGAATTAGACACCATTTATGTGATCAATTGATCTTGCCTGCACAGTGTGATACAAATGCATCAGGCTTTATTGCTATCTTTATTTATTATTGCATTATGCAGTATAGTAGCACTGGCAGTGTTTATTGTATTCTTTCATACACATGGTAGAGCCTAGAGAACACAGGATTTATCTAGCATAAGAACTTGTTAAGGATTCCAGAAGTACAAACCAGTGACTAACAATCACAAGAAACTGTTAAAAAAGCTTTTGCACAGGTCCATCAAAATAATTAACCCATGCTCTTGTCAGTGATTTCCATCACCTTTTGTCCCCTCAACTGGCATCACTTTCTGATTTGATTCTCTCTTCCAGCATGACCCATTGAATGGTTCAGAATAGTTGAGAGCTCCAGCAAGCAGTAATGGGAGTGCTAAAAGTAACAGTCAGTGTCCCTGTCAGATGATCTTGCAAAGCTGATGGTCACATAGGTTGTAACAGACAGCTTCTTCTTTGACCTCCCTGAGCTGTTCAGAGAAAGACCTCAGGATTTTTCCAGAGTAAGCTTTAAACCTACAGAACTATATACCCAGTTTCAAGGACAGCAGCTGGAGATACCTGTGTTTAGAATATACCCATGCACTCAGACACAAAGCTCTCGTTCCTGCAGTGTACTTGTTACTGCTGAACAAAGACCAACGTGTTACCTTGTTTTTGGAATTATTTATTCAGATCCATGTAACACATTTATCAAGCCTATAATAGTCTCTCTGTGAGGTCCCCCAAGCAAAGTCATGCCTGTGAAGCAGATTCACAATTATTAAAATACTAAGGAATGCAAGTGTATCCTATACTTACCCTTCATATGGAGAATAGTAATGTCTAAAAGAGTTACAGAGGCTGGATTTGTAACAAAACTTGTCAGAGCCAGATGGTAACTGATGTGTAGTAGTTACTGTGAAAATAACCTTACATACAGAAGACTGCAGTGAAGAAGTGTCACTTGCTTTGGCAGACTCCATGGTCACAGCAAATTATGTAGCAAGACAGGAATATATGCTCTGCCCCAACCCACATCTTATCAATACTTATTGAGTCCAAGTCTCATATAATATCTACCAGGGTAAATCTAGATTTGCTCTGTATTAATCTGGTAAAATAAAACTGATGTGTCAAAAAGTGCTGTCCAAAGAGTGTGCTATGCAACAGAAACATAGCATGGCTGATACCTATGTGACAAACAGAAGACTACTTGCTGATCAGAGTCATAGTCAAGTATTTTAGTCCTCTGTTTAGGCTGGCTAGGCAAACTGCTTGATTAAAAGAATTCTTTTCCAAAGCATAAAGCTGTATGGCAGAGCTCATAGCAAATATTATGAGTTTTTATTTTATGGATAATAACAGGGGATTTTCTAGCACTTAAATAATTCTGATTGCATCAGAAGCAATTTTTCCCCTGATTAATTCTCCAATAAACAGTATTGTGCCCTAGCTTCACATAGTAGGAAAGCTTCTTTTTGATGTTAGCACTAAAGCTCTTCCTCACAAGCCTCATCCTTTGTGTTTCCCACCCTGTATCCTTTACCATGTCAGGATGCTCTTTCCCACTCTTCCTTCCTTAACACAACCTGTTTTCTCCCAGAAATCAGAGGAGACTTCTATAGAAAGAATCTTGCTAGATTGCCAGAGTGCTTGCTTCATTAAGGATCCATTTACATGTTCTCTCTGCTGCTTTGTTACCTTGTGGTACTTTGTTTTGATTTCGTTAGCTTTTCTTTTGTTTTGTTTTTGAAAGAATCAAAGAGTCTCCAAGAAGTGTTTCCTGCTTTCTTAAAACTTGTCCTAGTTCTTAACTCCTTCTCTAGCACCCCTGGAGTCAAGCTGATACCGCGAGAGTGCCTTAGTGCTCTGCACTCTGAGATGCAGATGTAAAAAATTTAGTCAGGACACAGAACTGGTCATGGACATCTCCTAAATTTGCTTTCTATAGATAAAGCTTAGACACTAAGATTTCATTTTTCCCAGGCAATCAGGATGTATTTCCACTTCAGCTGAATGAAGTGCATGCTCTGTAACAGCAACACAGTCTGATTCTTTTTTTTTTTTTTTAAAGCTGGACAGTCTCAAATCATGTGTGTATATATATACACATATATATATATATATATATATATTTTTTTTTTTTTTTTCCCCTTATGTTCTACTTTTGCCTTGCAAGAGAGATGTGCCAGCATATCCATAAGGAAGATATTCTCTTTCCACCACTACACTGGTGAGGCTCTGGCAGCCAAAGTAAAAGTTTCTAGGCCATCAGCACAGCCATCAGCTCAGTAACAATCCAGTTCTAAGTAGTTTGTTCACAGTATCACCCATGAGAGTTATTTGGGATGTATTAGCTTTTATCATAAGATTCAGTATAGCAATTACAAGTGCAAAATATCCTTGACTGATTTTTTCCCATTTTTAGTTTTCTGCAATTGAAAACCACAGCATTTTCCATTCCAGTCTGTTCTGTAGTCAATTAATATTTTAAAAGTGCATGAAGCAGCCACAGTGACAGCCATTTGCAATGGAAATGGGCATTTAAATGAAAATGTCATCTGCCTCCTTCTCTGCTCAGAGGGCCATTCCACCTTCTCTCCTGCTTTTTAGCCTGGTGCCCACTGCCAGGCCTCTACCTTCTACTTCAAGGCATGTGGTAACACAAACAGCCTAAATTTTCCTTTTCACCTTTTGGTCCAGTTATTTCCCTGTGGAGAGCTGTCTTCCTAGGAGCCTATGGGTATCTTGCATTCCTTGTAGAGAGGCTGAAAGCTGCCAAAAGCTATTTCCCAGAGAGTTTGAGCTCCTCTTCTCTGCAGCTGGATGGTGGCTTTTATCTTTAATCTATCAGCCCATTAAGGTGTACCAAAAAGCTGGGTTATACCTTAAGTCCTTCCCTCACAGGATTTAGGAGCCTGCCTCACCACACTTTGCAAGAGGTAAAAGAGATAGACTGTCCTGATGCAGTTTGCACCATTGGTTAATCTGTTATCTCCATGACTGACTCCTCTCAGGGTTGTGATGTCTTGGAAATAGGAGCAAAAACAATGTAAGTCAATGTGACTGGAAACTATATGATTAAAAGGTTTGATGTTGTGTTTTAAGCCTATGTTTTATGCTTATTTCTTCATTGGCTGTACATGTCATTTAAACCAAAAGTAGATTTTGCTTACAGCAGTTTGGGAAACATGTCTAACAAAATCTAGCACCAAAGATTAGGATGCAGAGAAACTATGTATACATCAGACATGACAACTAAGGAATAAAAGCCCTTGTAGTTCTTACTGTATAAGGTTCAATTAGGCGTTAAACCAATAGGACTTCTGTGATTTGCATTATGAAAACTAAGCAAATATTTACACCTAGTGCAGTTGTGCAAAGTATTCACATTCATTGCTCACAAAGACAAACTCACTGGACAGCTGGCCGGACAGTTCTGTGCCTCACTGAATTCTGTACTTTTTTCAGTAGCCCCAAAAGCAAAGGCTTGTCTGTTAGAAACACAATACACTTGCCAGTGTCCAGCTGTGAAAGGACACAGCAGCTGGAAAACACCAAGTACCGGTGAACACCTCTTTAGCTGGTGTTCTCAAAACCAACACAACTGACTGCAGCTGTATCCACAGAGATAGACAGAGCTATTCCAAATACATGACATTTCACATCACCAGAAGTACTTTGCAGCCATGTAACACTTTTGTTTATGAAAAAAAAAATAAATATTGGACAGATTTAGAATGTTCTGGCAATGACCAAAGAATGACATGTACCCTCATGGTTAGGACACAGAGGACAAGAGGGAATGGCTTCAAGTTGCACCGAGGGGGGGGGGGGTGGTGTCAGGTTGGAAATTAGGAGAAATTTCTTCTCAGAAAGAGTAGTTAGGCATTGGCATGGGTTGCCCAGGGAGGTAGTGGTATCACCACCCCTGGGGGTGTTTAAGAAGAGGTTGGATGTGGTGCTTAGGGGCATGATTTAGTGGATAATATTGGCAGTAGGGGGAGGATTGGACCAGATGATCTTGGAGGTCTTTTCCAATCAATGATTCTGCAATTCTGTGATTCTATGGTTAAGACAATAGCCTCAAAAGAGTTGAGACTTTTCCCTCTGACTGAATCAGAGTGAAAGTGGAGCTTTGAATCATTTGTGCAAGGATTTAATGTGTTTTCCCATTTCCATACATTCTATATCTCAGCCTCTCCCAAGCCTACACGTCTTACTGAAGTTAAAAGCTTAGAATTTATTCTGAAAAAAAAAAAAAAAGCATTTGGAAACAATTCCAGATTTTTTTTTTCCATTTGCTTTGAGCTATCAAAGAAATTTTCAAGTTACAAATGTTGTTTGGACTGATCAGCATCCAGTATTTCATTAATAGCTCTAATAATGAAAAGTGCAGCCTAAACAATACTCATATCAATAGATGGCAATTTTTACACACCCTGAGTATCTGGAACAATACAATTGGTTGGATTTGATAGGAAAAATAAAATTGTCCTCATATATTTATTCATAGTCTCTACTGTTGGGTTATGCCATCCCAGCTTACTGCATTCTCCCCTCTGCATTACATTTTCTAAAAGTTGTAAAACTCTAGTCTTTTGTCTCTCTTTGGGGAGGCACAGTTGTATGACTCCAAACACACAATCTATCTGTGTCAGATGTTCAAAAGATTGAATGTAACACAACTTTTAATAATCATACCAGAAACTTATGAAGCCAGAAAAGATCTGAATGGCATTTACTTTGTATTTGGTACAGCTTACCGCCAGCTTTAGGTACATTCAAATACAGATCCTTTTGAAGACAGCCTCTACCAAAGAAGGAATTGTGATATACAACAACAAACAGTCTAAAGGTCATTGCCTTTAAGTCTACTAATTACATTACCTGTTTAAGATACTTTTGTTCAAATCACTGCTCTGAATATAAATGTCTCTTCAAACTGGCTGAGAGGATTTGGAAAAGTTTTCTGATTTGTTTAGAAGGTGAGCTTACTGAAAAACTATGATTATATACAGATTTCAAGACCTGGCTTGACTGTTCACAATCTTTTCAAGAATTTCCTCCAAGAATGTTTTTGTGTACTGTGACCTGTAGAGTTAAGTGGTACATTTGCAAGTCTATTATAAACACTTATCTTAGACATTGCTGTGGTAGAAGACAAATGCATTAATACCACAGAATGTTTTACAGAGATAAGCTTTCCTTCTCTCTTCAATGTCTGCCACTTCCACTCCAGAAGTAAAATTTAACTGAAGCACAAAATTATCAAAATGAGAGTTAAAAAGCTAAAGCTGGTTTAGATGTTTTAAATTCTTCCATATATAAGAATATATACATATATTTGTACTTTGTACTATATACATATATGCATATCTCCATTTGTTCTCCATGGAGAAGAGAAAAACCTCAGGAAAGCATCCAAGAAATTTGTAGTGGAATAAGCATCAATTCTATGTTTTAAGTTTTTTATTTTATTTTATTTTGTTTTTAAGTCAATGACATTTGGTTCATGTCCCTTCAGAATTAAGCACGTCACCTTTCAGAAAACAGAAACAGAAAAGAAGAAAAGGAAGCTTTTTTTTTTTTTTTTTCTGGCTCTAGAAGTTAAGTATCGGTTTTGTTTTTACCACAGCATTAATACACTTACTTGATGACCAAAATACATTTTAGCCCCTCTGATGAAAGTTCACTTACTGTTGCAAATCTATGGGTTAGCACAGCTTTCTCATTAGTTGATTCAAAGCTGGTATCTTTGATTACAAAAAAAGATTTTGGAACAGGCTGCAGGTTTGGTGTTAGTACGTACAGTATATGTTTGGTTTCTTTTTCCCCAACATTCAGGAGACAGCTGCTGTCACCTGCTGCCATCTCTCAGGTGCCATTGGAAGATACAGAGTTGCTGACAACTGCTTAATTCAGCACAGTGTTCAAATTGCTCCAGTTCATCCTAGAGATCAAACACAACCTGAGGAGCTCTATGTTTACCCTTGTGGCCTGCACTCAGGAGCTGTAGCACTGCAACTGACATGTAACAGCAGAGCTATCAGAAAACTTTCATCTCCATTACATATGTTTAGCTGTATGCCATCATATTGCCACATACAAGTCTGGAAAACAGACTCAACATCACTGCATTTCCAGAAATAATTACTACTTGTGTCATTTAGAAAGAAGCAAGATCCCACAAACCTCCAAGCAGTCACTGTTCATGAATCAAAACCTCCTGTGAAACACTTTGTCAGCCAGCACTGAATGCATTTTTTCTATGTATTTTAAAAATACAAATCTAAGCCCTCTTCCTAGAAGCATGTTAGCCAAAAGAAACTTGTTATTCAAAAATAAAATTAGCCAAAACCAAAACCAAAACAACTTGTTTTCTTTTAAATACAAATATTTACTAATTGTGATATACAAAGTGCTGATCAGACAGCAGTGCAAAGGTAAATGCTGCTGCATTCTAACAAAAATACTTCTAAAGGATATAGGGAAGGGACACTCACAATGCAGATGCCAACAAAGGAAATTTAAGCAGCTTTTATTAGCTATTTAAACTGCAGCATCACCATTCTCGGACCTAAAATAGGATTTCAGGGGAGTGTGAAAATGGTTTATTTCTTGAGTGAGGTCCTAGTCAGCTGAACATAAGGAGTTTCTTTATTCCTTTTCTGAGAGGCACAGCGGGAACCGTTTAAAGGCATGGTGTTACCTTGACTACAGTAATCTACATTACATCCTTTTGTTTCAAGGCCATGGCCTACAGCAGGGTAGAGCAGTGTCAGCATAAGCTACTGCTTACATCCTGACAGACATTCTTCTACATTGTTTGGGAGGAGGATTCAGAAAGATCATTGTCTGACCAGGGTGAGATCACCCAGGACAAGCAATTTACACCCAAGTATTTTGAAATTTGGGAATGAGTCAGACTCAAGTTATGAATACATAGAAAGGGAAATTCATGGAAAATATCAATGCACAGTTACTGGAGAAGCTAGTAACTAAGTAGCTAGCTTGTATTTGGCTATTGAGATACTTATTCTCTTTGTTTGTACCAGTTCTCTATCCTGCTAACTCAACTCAAATCTGAAATTACTACAAAAAGGGCTTGTGAACATGAACCTGGTCTACTGTCCTTGCAGCTGGGATAGGAATTGGATCATTGCCATGGTTAGTCACTGAAAAAAGTAGGCTCTTTAAAATCTGTTGATTTGACTGATCCTTCAACTCCACAGCTTTCATCTACTCTGTTCCCACAATCATCGATCACCTGCCCTTTGATTCTTGTCTTTCGGTTCTGTCTCTTCATTTCAAGCTGTCTCTGTATCTGCCTGCAGAGGTCATACAAGGTTGTCCATGAATCCCACCCTGACACCCATAAAGCATGGTCTTGCTTAAAAATTGAAATAGATTTTGTGGGAGAGGGAAAGGTGGTAAAAAATTAAAAAGACCACAAGGAAGAAGTTTACAATTACCCATATTCCTCCAGCTGGAGATCATACATACTAATAACCTATTCATATGGAATATTACTGTTTATAAATATGAAGAGTTATTTTGGTTATTTTAACACAGCCTTCTTTAATTTCTAAACATATATCACTACTGTCTGATACCTTGTAAAGAGAAAGATATTTTGAAATTCAGGAAAAAAACAACAAAACTTCTAAATTCCCAGGTAAGCTGTTTTCTGAACAAGCTCTAAGCCTGACAGCTGGCTCCCATGAGAGTCATGTTCTCAGTGTGATTTATGCTGCTGAAAACCAGTGAATGGCCTTGTAAATGGGTGTCATGCTTTAACAGGCTCATACACTCAAATAATTCTGTCTGTGGCAATCTTAAAGAAATAACTCCACCTTGCAGAGACTTAAGGCTTTGTAGATGGGTACAGCCTGTCTTGAATGCTGGTATAACCCTAGGTATGTCCTAGGACTTGAGTTAGTGGAGTTTTCTGGCATTGCTGTAGGTGCACTAATGAGATACTAGCAAAGAATTCCCATGTGTCAGGGGTCCCATTTACAGCTGGATGTCTCACAGAAAGAACATTATAGCCCATAGGCAGAAATGTGCCAAGTCAAGGAAGGTGAGGGAATCTTCCAGCAAAACTGAGCTCTTGGAGACTAGCCAATGTGGGGAAAAAAATATCTATGAAGTAGTTCTTTGAACACCGAGGAGATGAGGGTGGATGGTTACTTGGACTTGTTTCAGTGAGGCTGAAAAAAAGCCACAGCTAGGATGATTTTTTCCCCATATTGCGGATGATATGGCTGTTTAAGTGCAGGTAACATGAAGGGTAGAAAATCTAATTTTCTTGGACACCAGACAAGAGGCCCTAAAGGCAAGTTAGTTTGGAAAACTTAATATTTTTAGAATCACCTAACAGAGCAGATGTAAATTAATATTTACAGGGAAAAAAAAAAAAAAAAAAAAAGAAAAAAATGAAAATTTCACTTTAAAGGGACAATTTCAAAATCGATATTTAGACCTCCAGCTACTTCTTCCCTTCCCCTCAAATGTCTTACATGTTAAAAAATAATCTGTTTCAGCAACTGGTTCCTATCCAGCATGTATTAATGCAATTCAGCTAAGAGCACTGTCCTGAGGAGATTAATATTAAGTGAAGGAAAAATAGCTACAGGTACTTACCTCACTGAAACTGGTGACTCTCTTAGAACAACAACTAGAATATTCCTACTTTCAGCCATGGAGTTACTCTCACCAGTAAAATACCTTTTATACTTAAGAGGTTATACAAGCTTATTCTCCAGCCAGTTACTCCAAGGGAATGTAATTTAACCAAGCAGAAAAAGGTGAAAGTCTACCTGCAGCACTGGAAACTCAGTTTAATCATTTTGAAATGATTCTGTTTGAATGAATCTGAACTCTCACCAAGGAGAGAAGGAGAGGAATAAATTGGTTGACAGACTATAGAGTTACAAGAGGAGCTGCAAGTCTGCAGGCTGCCAGTAGCCAGGTTGGATTTTTCCCCACATTTAAGCTTGTAAATTGTTCCTGCCAGTCACCCATGAGGCAATTAAAAGCAAAATCAGAAACTAAAATTATTTGGCATTTTATTACTTAAGCTAACATGTTCACAGATATAAGTAAAAGGGAAGCTTTGTCAAAAAGAGTCCGAAAAATTAGTAGAATTTTATAAAATTTTCAAGCTTCTGACATTTTTGTGCTATAGAAAGTAAATAAGATTAGAATGTTTATTTAATTTCCTCAGATTTATTAATTTTTTATAAATGCTTCAAGAAGGCTGCTGCTTCCACTTCCCTATTTATTGTTGATATTCACCAGAAAGTATATTGTTTGTATTTAAGTATCATGATGTTGATTTGATTTTTATCTTTTTCTGTATAATAAATGTTGGACTATCATGTGAACAAGAATGCCTTTTTTTTTTTTTACATAAAAACATTAAAAAAGTTTTTTGTGTGTATGCTATGTAAGTATTCCTCCATCTATTGCCATAGCTCTCATACTTAACATGTAGAACAATAACTTTTCTGCAACTTTAAATAAACAAGATCGTGGCCATGTTGCATTAAAAATTGCACAGTCAGCTCCCAGCTTTTCACAAGTATGTTTTCTCCAAAGAACAGTTTTATTTAGAAATATTTGATTGTCAGTAGTTTAATCATTATTTACTTGTTGTTTGCCTCCATACACAAGCACTGTAAAAGAAAGACCTATTGTTTATTGAGTTACTGCTAAAGTTACAAGTGCACTCCTTCTTCACACACAATGTCAAGCCAAATATTCTTTTATAGCTATGACATGGTTTCAACTTCAATTACTTTTTCACAGTTAGCCAGAACAGGAACATTCATATTTCCTTATAAAGAGATGAGAATTATTTTGCCTTTTTTTTTTTTCTCCCTCCCCCCCCCCCCCCCCCCCCCCAGATTTTCTGAAAAGAATGAAATTTCTTTCTTTGTTTGGAAAACAAAGGTGGATATCCCAGGGAGCTGTTTGCATTCCATAGCTATTTTAAACAATGAAAGATATGGTGTGTCTGATCCTTACTGCCTGAGACCATATTTCAGACATCAACAATGCCGTTGATTCTTTCTTGCAAAGTTTATTGTTACTAACTTTTCATTGATTTTAAAAAGTCAAAAAGTTATCACTAACTGAGGATCCCTAAGCTTTGCCAGAAATTGCATGTGATTTATAATTAACCAGCTCTCCGAGAGGGACCTTAAACCCTGCAGTAAAACACCATGAAAGGAAATTTATCACTCATCAAGGATTAGTCTTCCCTCAAGACATATGAAGGGGGGAACAGGGGCAATTAGGGAATGAGAATTACTGTGTTGCTTACCAAAGAGCGTTATTCTGGGGATTTTTGAATTGGACACCAGGGAGCAGCTGAAATTTACATGTTCTTCTGGACCTCAAGAGAGCCTGTTAAAATTGCACTGTAGTTCAAAAATGGCTGAGGGGGGGCAAAAAATAAACTTGAGCTTTATGGAATGGAAACCCTAGTGACTTCTGTTGGTTGTTTAATGATAAACTTCAACTTGGTAGAACTTTTTTTTTAAAAAAAAAAAGATCTGTGATCATTATAGGGCACACCTAATGGTGTATTACTCATATCAAATGGAAATCTGAAGTTGCACACAGCCCATTATGCTTCATGTCAGATGGTACTCAATTATCAGTATGACTCATGAGACCCTGCAATGTAAAAATCTCACACCAGATAACAATCACGGGGCTCAGCCGAGTATTCCTTTGAGAAGATACTCTCCTTTGCCAAAGCAGGGCACATTAGAAAGACCTTACTGACAAGGTGAAGCTGTCTGCCAAGCTGTGAAGACTTCCACTGACATATTTCTTCTTTTAAGCCTAAAGCAACACTTAAAATACAAAAATCCCATAGGGACATAGTCAAACCCAGTGCATGTACCATATCTGAATCTAAGCAGATTGTAATTCAGCAATACCCTGGGAACTTAATAGCTGGAATCTGAATGAACTTCAAGTTGGTGTTTGCTGGGGTGTCACTGACAGACATACTCATTTATCACTCAGTTAGGATTCATTCATCCCTCATATAATTAGCACTCTGCTTATAAGGTTCTATTATTCAGCAAAGGCCTCAGATTACAGTCAAATTGAACATTCCCAGCAACTTTTACAGCTTATAGGAAAATCACTCTACTGAAACCAGTACTAATGCACTTAAATGACTTGAGAAGGTATGGATACCTCCCAAGTGACGTTGCCTTGATATGCTTTCACAGAAAAAGGCTGGTGGCTGCATCTGTGAACGTACTTCAGCATAATTGATGCTTCCAACTCCAGAATCACAGCCCTTGATCCCTGATTTCAGCTACCACTTTTCCCTGTAGTCACCTATACACCACACAGATCTCAACTTTAGATCTCCTGTATATTTGGAGTTCTGCCACTGAGCTTGAACAGGACTGTTCTTACCACCACAGAGTACAAACTGGATGTCTAGGTCTCCTCAGGAACAGGAAACACATCTCCCCCGCCAAATTCTCTCCTGCCAAATACCCAGAACACATGTTGAACTCTGCACAAACTTGTTAGATAAGCTGGCAATGGTATCTTCCCCATTTCATTGGCTTCTCCTAAATTTGTTCACTTATTCAAAATAAGAATTGCATTAAAATAAGAGTAAGATCTAATCAATTCCTTCCCTAGCAAGGATTCAAATTCACATCTTCCCTGCCAGAAAAGCAGGTTAATTACCAAGCAATAGGCAACACCGGAGCATAATGGTGACATTTCTCCTGAAAAAAAGAAAAAAGGCCTCACAGAAGCCAGAAGTATTTATACAATAATAAACTGGAGATTGTGGCATCGAATATGTTTTGCAGAGACACAGTGCCCAGCTCTTAAATGCTGAGAAATCTACATGTTAATCTCCGCTCATGTTTGGTAACACACAGTGACCAGCTAAGGTTTACTCTCTTTCCCTCTACTGCAGGCTTAAGCTTCTATATAATACCAGAAAAATATACATTCAAAGTCCAAGGTCAAATGACAATTTCATAAGTCGGGAGTTGTAGTACAGTCTGCAATATCAAAGGCACTTCAAATAACCATATTTCTTCCCCAGATTGTTTGGAACCTTATTTTTCTTCATCACTATCCTTATGTACATACATTAACAACACAGTGCCTTGTGCGCAACTCCCCCTCCCAAGAGGGACAAAGTTGTATCATGTTTTTCATCCCTCATTATTATCTGTTCTCATTAACTCCACCTTTATCGTACAGTTTATTTCCAAAACATAAACATCAAGAAGCTGATTACCTCCGTTTGGAGGCAGGGAGAGCTAGGGTCACAGCAGGCCTTTTTATAGCAAAATGGTTTTATCTTCCTCACTCTGTACCAGTGCAGTGTGTCCACCTACAAAAGGGAAGCCCTTAAAAAGGGCAACAAACTGTAAGAAGCAATAGGCAGAGCTAAACTTCAAATCCAGCTCATGCACCTATTTGAAGAATTTAAAATTGCTTCCTACAGCTCATTTGGAAGAAGCAATATGACAGGTCTAGACATAACCCTCAACCAACTAGCTTCGCCAGGAGCTTCAGAGCTGTAACAGTTTTCAGCAGACCATGGTGGCAGAGAAGAGATGGAAGTGATAAACAAGGCAGCACAGAAGTTGTTAATAACTTTATGCTAAGTAAGGGATAGAAGGAAAACAGAAGAGGAAAAAAAAAAAAAAAAAACCAAAAAAAACAGTTCATGAACAAGACTTTATCACTTATTTTCATATGTAGTTGGAGAAGGTTGGAGAAAGTTAAGAAACATTCTGTGCTGTTACAGAAAACCTATAGCTACGATAAAGTACAAGACTTTGCTGTCTATAGAGAAGATATATTAAGTCAAATAACATTTCAACCCCGTAGAAATCTCATTCGTCCTACCAAAACAAAACAAACAATCAACAAACAAACAAACTGCCTTCATATACGCTTCTCCTTTATGTAACCAGTAGCTAGTTTGGAGAATTAGCTAATTTTTACACCTTAACATTTTCGTCTTTTCCATGTGAAAATCGCTGTAACTGTTTCTCCAATTAGAATCCCTCTCTTTACCATGAGGGGGAGAGAGAGAGAAAGTGCATGGAGTTAACCCTTCAGAGCCAGGGCTGCAGGGAAAATCTTATTTGTGCTCTAACTTATCTTCATTTTATAGCCACAGATCTTGCCAGGCCTGAGTATCTTTTCTCCTTCTTAAAAATATACTTTTAATTGTCTCTGTTCTTCATAGCATAAGCCTTCCTCTAAATCTCCTAAGAACCTTAGATGCCCATAGCAGACCCTCTTCTCTCATCTATCTATTCCTCTCTTGAATTCTGCTGCTTCTGGATCAGTTATTTTCTTACGCATCGATGCTTCCTTACATCACTTTTCTTCAAAAAGTCATTTCCATGAGGAGGAAGGAGCAGCCCAGGATTTCTAGATCTAAGGTTGATTTGTACAGAAGTCTCATTCATAGAGATTTGTTTGATCAGTCTCATTTCCCTTCTTTTTGCCATAGCTTCCCTGTACAAGGAGGGTCCCTATCTGCCATCAAAGAAATAATATTCAAATAAGTCCTAATTTAATTTAATGATATTCTGTGAAACATCATATAAACATGTACTAAATTGCATGTTTCAGAGAAGTACAAAAACTGAAACAATAGTAAGTGGACATCTCAGCAAAGAAATTCAACAGCAGAGAACAGAACCACATCAATTTCCTTGGGGTCCTAAACTTATATTTTACTCCCAAGACCATCCTTTCTCCAAAGCAGGATGTGAAGAGTGAACTTGTTTAACCTCCTGGTGACTTTGTCATATCCTTCTAGAAATAAAAATTATCACCAGTTTGAACTAACTTTGCAGTCCCATCAATCTGAGTCCATTCAAAGTTTAAAGAGCAACAGGAATATAATACAAGTACATCATCTACATTTATATCATGACATAGGGAGAGCCAAGAAGTGCTTCTCTTCCTGCTCAGCTAAATCTTCATGGTATTTGATTGATGCACAAAACTCAAGTATTTTTGATATAATGGTGCCAAATTATTTTTGGCTCATCAAGTTTCGTACCTCTTGGCTGGATAACTTCCTTAAGAGCTGACCTTCTGTCGGTTATCAAATTTAAAGATGTATCTTACCTTACATATCCATGAAGCAGATGGAGATGAAAATTATTATTTTTTTTTTTTAATGTTAAAGATAGTAAAAAATATACATACTTTGCTGAGTACAGGAGGTTACTTTTGCAAGTGCATCATCTTGCTTCATTTATTATTACTATTATTATTTTACTGTTACTGCAAGTCCCCCACATCACTCAGGCTGCTTGGAAAGTACCTACTCACTCTAATGCTTCCTCAAAAGCACTTGTGAGGAAGAATCTTACAAATTACAGTGCATTTCCCTGCACATGTCAGCTAGGTTCTGCAAAGTCAGCGCTTGATGAAGAATTAGATTTTAAACAAATATTGTGTGCTGGAGCACATACACAGATGCAGGCTATACAGCCACCTATGCCATACATCTCAAAGCAGAAATCTAGCACCTAGAGAGCAGGCAAGGGAACATTTCTCACAAAGGGCATCTTTAGAAGTACAAGCTTTTCCAGAAATATGGTGTGCCCAGCACTTGGCAGATGCACCCAGTCACTCACTTTTATTGCTTAAGATCCCATTTGCATATAAACCACCTGAAGTAAATGAATATACCTGGAAGCCACAGGGCGGCATGATAATGATGCACATTTTGTTCTCACTTAGTTTGACATTCCAACTCCAGCATTAAGCAGCAATACCCCAGCTGTATATTTTGCTGTTCTTCACCTGAATGTATAAAAGCTCTTTACCTTCACCAGCCACAACATTCTTACAGAGCTTTCATGCATATTCAAATTTATATTTTGGGGAGGGGGAGTGACTTAAAAATAACTGCAGATTGAGTGCATATTGTCATTTGGGTTAATTTCCTGAGTAAACTTGTCATGAGATTTTCAATGGTGGTTGCACAGGAGACTTGGATAAATGGCACAAGGAAAATTAAGCATTTGTCTGAGCACCAGCTGCAGCTTCCCTTCCCTGCTTCTCTCCTTTTCTTACACAGAATCCCATTGGGGTCAAATTAGATGAGGGTCAGATGAGCAGATAATCTTAGGTTTAAGAGATTCACCTGAGACTCAGGAAACCTGTATTTTTAATCCAATAAGTGTTATTAATCTTTTCTGTAACTTGATCTATTGCTTCATTTCATCTTCTCTAGTCACCCTCTGCTTGTCTCATCTGATGAGTCTTTGCTGTTCAGTTTGCTTGTGGTAGTGTCCCAAAGGACACTTTGCTGTTCCCCCAGCAAAGGCCTGCTTGAGCCGCTGTGATCTTATTTATTCTACATTGTCATTTGTGCACAGTACTTCTACACCTTATGATTCTTGGGATGATACATATTAGAAGTCTCTCTCAGCTGACTTTCAGAGAACTTGCCTATCTTGTGCTGGGAACACTAGGAAGGGCTTCAGGGGCCAGCAACGATGCTGTGACAAACCTGCCTTCATCCTCACTGCAGAGTGACATAGCTAATATGCCTAGTTTGCTGCAGTCATCTGTAGATGACTCAAAGCTAAGGTAGGATTAGTAAGCAGAGCTGTACCTCCCAGCTAGCAATTAGTGCATTTTGAAGGCTTCTGTAGAAATGATCTCACAGTGACTTTTGAGGAATAATGTACTATAAAAACACCAGGAAAAAAAAAAAAAAAAAAAAAAAAAAAAAACACAATGATATAGACTTGATTGGAGTGGAAGAAACTCCTCTGTATTGTATCATAACTTCCCAGGTCTCCTTTATTTCATTCATTGTCCTTAGAATTAAATGATACTCATTTGAAATTACTAGGTTCATGAAACATAATGTAAAATTAAGGGGTACGTCAACTTAAAATACAGAGTTCTCTGTCAGAGCAATTAATTGGTGAAATTAGTCATTGTTTCATAATCTGAAAGCAAGAAAAGTATATGTTTTCAATAGACAAAAATGTCACCAATATCCTTTAATTATTTTTCCAACTAAGTCATTAGTATTTTCTTTACTCTTGTAAAGAGAGGTTTTTCACACTGTAGCATTAGCTTGCAGATATCGCCACCTCTGCTTCCCAGGCTGATTCTTTCCCTTTTTGTGCTGAATAAATAGCACTAAAATGCAGCAATTAAGAATAAAGACCACCCTCAGGCTGTACGAGTGGCTCCAGATTTACCACAGCATGAATAAAAGCAGAATTGGACCTACCTTTCTAACCAGGTTCAGATTATTTCCTTTTCCTATTTTTCCTGTGATAGTCATGGGGACATAATGAACCCAATCCATGCTTTTCAATACAAAAGTAGGAAGGAAGTGTTATTTTTCTATTTTTTTTTTTATATTTCTTAAGATTTGGAATGGTTTCTGTAGATCATTAGTTGTTAACTGCTCTAGATGTATATGGATTGAAAAATACTGTATAAAGACAAGGGTCTGCCATTGAGCACATCCATGGGCTAAGAACATGATCTGACTTAATGCCCACAAATTGTCACTGAAGTCAATTACCACTGAGCATAGGTCATGCGCATTCAGGCGGCTATAACTCAGTCATTGTGTTACTCCTGATCTTGTAATATTGACTGACTGAGACAGAGCTTCTTGACCCATCTACAGCCATTCTTAATGGAAATGAGATTCGAGCTTGTGAAATTGGAGCTGCAGCTTGTGCTTTAGAATTAAAACATCCATATTTAATCCTACTGCCAAAAATCCAGCTAGTGATGCTATTATAAGCTGTAGCCCACAGAGGAATTGCTCTTGATGAGACAGACATGCTCAGAAATCTTCAAACAATGCAAATTTTCATTTAAAAATACTCTAAGCCTAAAATAATTCATTTCAAATTGCTTGGTTTTACCACATCCTAGAGCAGTGGCTGAGAGAGCCTTGCTGTGGTCTTTAGGAAGTGAGGCTAGTGGTACTGTATACACTGAAACTCCATCCACAAGACAGAAGTACCTTTAAATGTCTCTGGTGCTGGGGACTGCAAAATCTGTGCATCCAGTCCCTCCAGGCTATCTGCAGAAAATTTACCTCTATGCCAGGTTACGTCTGCAGCTGCAAGGTCCATGAGTACATCTTCAGTTTGATCAGCTCCCGAGCTTCACAAAAGCTTCCACTAGAAACTGGGGAAGAGAGAAAGAGGAAATGGCTTCCACTGAACTTCAGAAAAATTTGAAAATTCACCGTCATCCAAGCTTACTTGGACATACCTTGAAAGAACCAATCCTCAACAGTAAAGTTGCAAGTGACTAAGATGCACTAGGCAGAGATTCCTTTGGTCTTCTTGGGGTTAAATTTGTCCCATGGTGGAGGCAGGGAAGGTGGTCCTGAGCAAGACCTGATAAGCTACCTGACAAGTGGGACACTCCTGGCAGCCCTTATGGCACCCCAGAACATTCCCAGACATGGGATCACGCTTCTGTCCCCTGCATTGTATCATCCTGTTGCACTGCTCAGCAGCAGCTACTCTGACACAATCCTCACCTCCAATCACCTTCAAAGCTACTTTTCCAGATGATACAGAAGGCAACTGCTGATATTTACTCCCTTATCCTCTCCTTTTCTGCAGGGAGGTCAGAGCAACGGGTTACATCAGAGTGTGATGGAGAGATGGGAAGAACTCTTGGTGGAGGACCAGGGGCATCTGCTTGCCTGAATAGCTGCAAGACTGCAGAAGGTTGGCACTGAAGAATGGTGTGTCTTTGGCAGTACTCCCACACCATTCAGACCAAAAGAAGTTCAAACTCAGAAATTCTGTAATATTTAACTAATTCATTTAACCTGCAAACTGCAGCAGCCTAAAGATATCTTCATCGATGCCACAGTGGATAAATAGCTCCCCAAGTCACCCACAGCATGAGTTTATGTCTAACCACCTAAATCCTTGCACAAATACCTATAGGAGCCCAAACCTCACTGAGAATCAATAGATTTCAGAAGTCTGAGGCACCAGTATTTTGTTCCCTAATAATCATCCTATTTTGGTCTTAATATGAATTCCTTTAAATGAACACACATCATCTAAGGGAATTTCATTCCTAGACTGATTGAAGGGTCAGGAATCTTAATTCAAAATTAATTAGTGAGCATTAATTACCCAACAACAGCTATGAAACATTTAAAAGGAAAAGGAATATCCAGAAATACCATTAGTAAATACATTCCTGAGGAGATTATTTAATTAGCATTTAATTACTATTAAAGAAATTTATTAGTTGCTAAATATTAATTACATAAAACACCTTTTTTTTTTTTTTTTTAAATCTGCTGGCGCTATTCATAATTTAAATAACTACTTTTATCTATGTATTTATTTTCCAGAGTTAAGTGGGTGGTTTCTCATTAAGAGTAGAATATGGCAAACACTTTCTACACAGGGAATTGATTGCTATTCTGGCTTGACCCCAGCTGTAAAACTGGCATCAGGACACAATTCTTAGCCCTTTGGAGTTAAAAGGCAACCCTCTTATGTGATAGCAGAAATTGGTTTCTGCCATCTATGCAAACCAATACTGCTCCTTGATTGAAGAAATAGATACTGATTATCCAAGATATTCTGGATATTTGATAGCTGCTTTAATTGCATTAAGGACAAAGATCAGACTCAACTTCAGGTCTCTAGCCACTGATTTTTGCCCCCTTCAGAAATGGAATAACATCACCAATAACACCAGAAACACTTTATCCCTTGTACAACCAGTCCCTGCCCATGATAACACTCCTTTGTCAGAATGTTACATTGACTGATTAGAATGAATTGAAGGATTATTTCTGTGAGCAGTCTGCAGACTAAGAAACTGATCCTTATGTTATTTTTTATTTAATGCTCTTTGTGAAGTGTTCTGATGATTCTAGCAACACCACTTGTGTTCTGTTTAGGAATAAAAAAAACACTAATGATCCTCCTCACCCTAAGTTTTTAATGTTGGAAAAATATATATCCATGTGGTATAATAGCTGCATATAGCGCCAGATTAAACAAAACATTGAGAATAACAATAGTCACTGAGGAAGAAATACCATTCCTCAGTTTTCCAAAGGGTATCTGATATCACCTTAAGACGTATTCCATCCTTCCATCTGATTAAAGGTGTTAAAGAGCAGCCTGACTCCTAGTAGGTTTAATTACATTTCTTATCTCACAGATCTTTAGTTATGATTTTTTTTTTTTTCAGAATTTGCTGCAATTTGAAGATGAAGTAGGAGAGAAAAAACAGTATTTGTTCATGACCCAGATTGCACAGTTGAAACAAATAAATAAATAAATGAATAAATAAATTTCTCCTGCTGTTTTTTAATTGGAACCATCTGTTATTCTATTTCTTTCCTGTAAAGAACAAAAAATGTAAACTCTTGTCTGGGTGTCATGTATACATGTTAGTGTTCTCATTTCAGAGTGGGAAGGCATTAGGAGATATTGCAGCTGAGTCGCTAGGTATCAGCATTGTCATTAGAGACAAGGAAAAACATATTCAAATCTTGTTATAATTTTAGAAGTTTTATTTTACCTCCCACTTACACTGTTCCTCAGAAAAATCATAGCAATATTATGTTTGAGATGATAGGGAAGCTGTCTGGACCTCTTCCTCCAATGTGAAGTTTCAGCAGGGAGAAAAACATAATTGTAATTGAAATTATCCAATGAAAATGCTAACGTGTTAATTTGTATGGGACATTTTTTTTTCTCATATCCTTTCCTGAAAATATCTGTGTTTCTGATTTATTTTTCATTTCTTCTCTAATCAGGCAAAAAACAAAAAACCAAAAACAAAACAAACAAACAAACAAACAAACAAACAAAAGAACAAAACATCTATCCCCCCCCCCCCCCCCCCCTTTACTTTGGTGCTTGGAAACAATTGTATACATATATATGTATATATATATATTTCTACAGATGGAGGTTCTACAGCTTCCCTGTGTGTCTTGACAAAGAGCTGAACTGCCCAAATTGTGATTTTTTTTTCCTCATATCCAACCAGAATTTACCTTGGTGTAACTTGTGTCCGTCTCCATTGAAATCATTATAATTTAAAAACAGTTTGAATTAATTTCCTGATGTGTGGTTATAGAGAAGATGAAGACAGTAATAGAATCTGGCCTTCTCCTCTCCAGATCAAACAAACACTTCTCCAAACACATCCAGTCCCTAACACATCTTGGTGAACCTCCTCTTAAGTCCCTCCAGATAGTCAACATCTTTCCTATAGTGGGAAGACCCCAACCAGATGCAGCACTACACATGCTGTCTCACAAGAACTGAATAGAGAGGATCAGTTATTCCCCTTCTCCTGTTGGCTGAGCTCTTGCTAAAGCAGTTCAACATGTAGTTAAAATTTCACAGCTGAAAGTAAGACTTGGCATACTGTGCGCTAATCCCATTAAAATAGATAGGAAAATTACCTAGAACTAGAGACTGAACATATAGCATCTAGACTGTATATGAAATTGGACAACAAAGGGGTTTAAGAACAAGAGAGGCTAAAAGTGTATTTATTTTCAGATAAGGAAATGTTTGATGCATGTAAATTCCATTCCAGAGTGCAAAGATGTAATCACCTGTGGTGGTTTACAGCTAGTACCTCACTATTATTTCTGACATGATATTATTGTTCATTTCCTTTTATCCCCCCTATTTCCCCTGGAGATAATAATGTGTTAACATTGGGGCCACTGAAGTGGATCAGGGAAGCACACATTATCCTGTAGATCAAGTCAATTATTTTTAAGCAAAAAATGGTTTCTGCATCCACCACAGAATCACAGAATGGTGGAGGTTGGAAGGGACCTCTGGAGGGACCTGGCCCAACCCTCCTGGCAGGCAGGGTCACTTAGAACATGATGCACAGGATCGCATCCAGGTGGGTTTTGAATATCTCCAAAGAAATCAACCGGAAACATTTATAAAATAAGTCTAAAAATGAAATTTACTTGTATTGGATAATCATATTATTACACATTTACTATTAAATTATATCTAGGATCACATACTATTCCTTATCCTAATATCTCTTCTTTTTTGGCCTCATCAGCATGATATTACTGATTTAAATATATTTATATATACCCCATAAGTATGAAATTATCATGTAATTCTGTTTCAAAATCTCTGTGCAGGAACATCTACTCTAGACCAGCACAGTGCCAGCATAGTGCCACTGTGTACGCTTTCTGGGGTTCTGCATCATACTAATTTGTGATGTGTATTTTCAATCTGATTTAATGAGTTAAAAATGTGCTACATTGGTTTTGCTTTCTCAGTATCCTGCCAAACTTCATATTTTGGGGTATTTCAAATCTTAAGTATTTTCAAATGTTAACTTCCCTGAAGCCAGCCAAGGTATGCTATGAATTAAGATAGTGTTCCTTCTGACATATCACTGACAGCAGACAGCTGTTGGGATTTTTTTGCCCCAAAACGTTTGATGTCTTTATAATGATACCAGTTTTTTTCCACTGACAGTGACAATAAAAAGTCAGTTACAGTATTTTTTCTTCTTCTTCTTTCCTGACTGTCTTTCAAAAGTGGAGTAGAACAAATATTTCTTTGTCAAGAGGCAGAATTGCTGAAAATAGTAAGGCTGGAGAAGCCATAAAATAGAATATTCATAAAGTGTTTGCATTTGATGAGATGTAAATTGCTTCTAGTTATACTGCTTTTAAACACCAAAGTATTTCAGATTAGCCTGTCATTTGTTTATTAATCCTATATAAAAGTAAGTATATGGACTAAAGAATAATATTTAGATTTTATTTTTGTTTATTTTTAATTTTTCTGCATGGAAAGGAAAAGAATCCATGACATATGTCCATCATATCCATGCTTCTTGAGGAATACAGAAATTACAACTTCAGTCTATGTAACCTCTCCTGAAAATATTCTGTTCATGTAAAGCCAGCTTCATCCAGCTTTAAACATTTAAGTGAAACAACTAGGTGTTAAACAGAGATGCCTGAAGCAAGCTGTATAACCAATGATGAGCAATGAGTACCCCCAGATTGTGATTCAGCTCATTTAAAATATCACCTAATTTAAAAGGTGTCTAAAGTCAGATAAATGAATCTGAATCATAAAGACCTGTATGTATATGAAAGGTCAGGAACGGATTCAGGGCTAGAACCTAGAAGGGACAATTGTTGACCATGCTTCTTACCCCATAGCACTTGCAAAATCTAAAGATAAAACAGACCTGCCGACAATCTCTAATAGTTGGCTCAGATTCAGTTTTAGATGAAAATATTTTCATTAATGTGACTGAAAAGTTTTACCCACCCCTAATTGATAGCACAGGATGTTGGTAAAATAATTTCAGAACTCAGCAGACAAAAATGCATTAGTAGCAATACCAAAAATATCACACCAAAAGCAAAACAATGAGATGTACTCCAGTCTTGGTGTTTGCAAATACAGATTTATAGTTTCATCTGTGGCCTAACTTCCTTCTGAATGTCAGTTATATTATTTGCAAACCAACTCTGGGAAAAAAAAGAAAGATCATATTTGGAGAAGCTATAGCACAGGGAGATTAAGGTCAAGGCCTTCAAAATTGTTAGACATTTTTTGTCTAATGATTGTTTAGACAATCTTTTTTTCTAGATTTAGTTTATTGGATTCAGCTCCCACAATGAAGGCACCAAAAAAAAATCTGAGTCTTAAAATGTGCCCTAAGTGGCTTTTCATGGTGATACTGGAAATCTTTTATAATCTCTATCATGGAACCCAAATCTCTTTACTGCTCACCCACCAAAACCAGTCCACACATTTTAAAAAGTAGAGCAACTGACATTGCTGTATTTAGCTATTTATCTCAATACACCTATCCAGAAGGCTTTTTTTCTAAAGAAATCCTAAAACATTTTGGCTTTTAAGCAGTTGTGACTTTTACTCATCTGAAAGCAACTTAACCTGTCAAAGGACAATTGTCTGCTAAATGTGTCATGTTCCTAGTTTGTTAAGAGCTTCTCTCTTCTCTTCAGCCTTCAAGGGTCTCCCTGGTATTTGATTTGGTGTTAGGATCTGCATTATGGCTATCTGATACCTTCGCCCAGCCTTACAAATCAGAATCCTGAAGACCTGGCTTTTAAGACCTGCATTATTGCCATGACTCTTCCTGTTTACCAACAACACATTGAGCCAAGAGGGAAATACTGGCTTAAAAGCTAGTAATTGGAAGCAGATTTCATTTTCTTTTACCTTGTAACAATTTACAGTGTGCTTTTTTTTTTTTTTTTTTCTGTGTCTCTTCATCTCCCCAAAGGGTACTCTATATAAAATATCAGGAAGCAGCCTATGGGCCATGAAGACCTGTTTGCCCAGACATTTATGCATTTTCATTAACATGGGACTGAAGTCCAAAGTATAGTATTGGAAGAAACATCTTTTTTTTTTTTCTTTTTTTCTGCTGAGGCCCACAGAAATCCTCCTTCCTTCATTTCTTCATCTCTGTGGAGCTCCTGGGCCCGTTTTGTGGCAGTTGTTAACAACAAAGAAAACAATAACTTGACAAGAAGTATTTCTTGTCTTAATTCCTTGCAGCTTTTGGATAGGAGAAGAATGGTAAGAGGGTAATAAACTCTTAAAGATCCCAGAGCAAAACTGAGATGGAGAAATATTTAAAAGTGTTTAGGTACTTACAAATGGACACAAGCACCTAGCACGATTTTCATGAAAAAACAAGGACCATGCTACCTGTAAAATCAACTGGGTAATTAAAAGAAGAATAAATAAATTAAATCATTCTGGGGAGCTATTCAAACTATTACATACCTAAATAAGTAGGATTTTCACCCATATGGACTATACTTTATTGGGAAAAATTCTGCTTTTAGCTACACTGCTGGAAGTCTGAGGTCATAATGCTGTGGCCACATATAATGATGGCTTTTCTGAGACAAGTTCTTTTCCCTACAGCTGATGCCATCAAAATCTGGCTGGATGCATCATTATGCATTTCAGTTCTGCTGTCTGCCTGGATTTGCATGACCAGGAGATGATATTTAAACTGGAGGGGCTGTTTCATCACTGCAGGGAAAAGAAGCAAGCACCATGGCCAAGTCCTTTTAAGGCCCATTGCCTCAGAACATGATTTACTATTTGGAAAGAAGGGACATGAATAACAAAATAAAACTTCACTGACAAACTGCTGGCTGCAATTCCCATAAACACAACTTCCACCTGGAACCCCCCTTTTTCTTTTCGCTTTATAACTCCCAAGACACAAGATATGAACAAACTCTTTAAATCTTTCCCAGTACTTTATTCAGAATGTTTCTATACTTCAGTCTGCAGCACTTGAGTTTGCTTTAAATGAGCTGGGTTAGATCCCGAGACTCAGTTGCCTTGCATGACACACAGCATGAGTAAATTCTCTCTACGTCTTGGGGTTACATAGCAATTGATGGTAAACAAATACAGATCCTCTCCTCTGCTGGGAAGATGACAAGAAGGAAAAGAAACGGTGCATTTCATCCACATTGTTACACAAAAGTGACAATGGGGACCAATCAAAGATTTTTTGGAAACCGTTTTCCATCCAAAAATTATTAGATCTACAAGAGACCTTAGGATGGCATCAAATTATTGTTATTTTCAACCATAGCAAAGAAATCAGAACAATTAAATGTTTTCCTTGGTCTGCACTATGTCCTTTGGTCTTCTAGTTTGTTTTCCTGTTTGAATAAGATTGTTTCAGTGCTTACAAAACAACTGCTCCATACCCTGCCTGGCTTTGTCTTTAAAAAATTACTTCACAGGAAATTTAATGCCCTTCTAGCTGCACTGCAAGCAGTGATGTGCACAATGTACCACAGGGGGACTGAATGCTGCACTGCCTCATACTTCAGTCTCATCTTAGATCCCAGCTTGATTATTCTGCCTGTGCTCTCTTTTACAGCATTTGACCCATAGACACTTAAATAAAGATTTACTGCATTTATACAGCTCTGTTTTACTAGCTTCATAACTGTGAGTAGTATCTCAGTAGAAGCTGTCATAGCCCTGATACTTCCCAGTAGAAGCTTCATTCAGATATTCAGAAGACTGAATTTTTCTAAGTTAAACAATTAAAAATTAAAATAATAAAACAATAAAATAAAATAAAATTTAAGCCTGAGCTCTTTAACTTCCAGTTATTCAAATGCAAGATACGTCTGTTTAACCCAGTATATATTGCTCTGTCAAATTGCTAGCTTTTTCAAAACAATTAAGTAGTTAAAATGCTTAAGTGGTCATTTTTGTTTCCTTACAGTATGATACAGCAATGACAACACATCCCAGAGCACACTGTCAGCTCTCTGCCTAAACAGCTTCTCCGAAATTTTTTCTTCATGTATTCACATCGGTATTGATACAAATAATCTTTGTATTGCAAACCATACTTGGTGTCATGGATGTATAAATACAGAACAAGAGAGAACCCCTGTCTCAGCTCATTTGGTAAGAACTGAATTTTCACTGATCTGAAAAAATACAAGCAACCACAAAAATTAATGAGACATCGCACCCAGGGTCAGTTTTAAATAATACCATGACATTTTGATTAGTACTGAAACTTTGGACCTCATTTTCTTGGGCACAATCCATAATTATCATACAAGAGAATATCTACTCCAAGATACAGGAAAAAATATGGACTACATATGCATGAGATAAATCAAGAAGGAATTCTTACCAGGGAAATGAGATTTTGCAAGGCTAGAAGTATCGGGACATTACAAGAACAATGAGTGCAAACTGCTAATGCTCTACTGACAGAAGGAAAGACAATAGTAATGGAAATATGAGCACAAACATAACTGAGTGGTTTTACTCCATCTCATATCTTTTTGCTATTCAGAAAGGACGTAATCATGAGTAATATCATAATGAAGCTACCTAGAAATAGGAATTAGAATTAGTCTGCATCTGAGATTTGAAGTCAGGAACACCTGTATTTCATTGATTCATTTGTTTAGTACTCTATTGTTGTTATTTTAATTGATCCAAAGAGGACAAGGTTACTTGTTAGCTACATCACATTGCAGTCTTTCTTTACAATCTGGGAGTAATCCCCAAATCCAAAGGTACACATAGGATTAATATGCTATTGAAAGGTCAATACCTTCCTTTGGAATCTGAAAGTAAAAAGTATTATATATGTTCAGAATATGTACGATAACCTGTCAAAGATATTAACTTATTGACTTTTTTGAAGATATAGAAAAGCCCCAGCTGTCTGCAAATACAAACAGACCTGCAGTACTGGAATGTACAGCCATAACTGGTCTCTAATACACTGTAAAAATAAAATGAGAAATAAACATGCAGAGCAGACTGGAATTTTACAGTTCTTTCTACACATGCATAGAGAAACACAGTCAGCAAAAAAATAAATAAAAAATAATAAAGTTAAAAGCAGTTTCAGGATCTGTGCTGGTTCCATAGTCGCCCAGCCAATTTTTGACAAGTACATATTTTCCATTATGTACATTTTTTCCCTCCCTCATGACTGCCTGATATATCCACAGTAACAACAAAATGTTGTCTAGATAATTATACAAAAGGGCATGGGAAACTGAATGAACACAAGGTAAAATACAAAGAGGAAACACACTGTAAAGGTACATAGGAAATATGTTTTTCCTACTATAACATATACACCTAATAGATGAAACTTGAAATGGAAATACGGTCTCATGTTTCAACTGATGGACATGAATTCTAACAAATAAATTCAGTTCTCTTGACTGCTTGGCTAACCTGAAGTTAGCCACTTTATTTCTCTGAATTACAGACATTGTTTCCCTTCCTCTATGGTTCTTCTACTTAAATTGTAAATTCTTCAAGACAAAATCAAGTAAAACATCCCCATTCTTTTCTTTTTTTCTTTCTTATTCAGTTGAAATCACAGAAGCTTGACTAACTCTCTTTTTCCAGTTTCCTGACCTGTGCCTGACTACTAAGTCTTCCCTTACTGAACAGTGGAAGAGAGCCTCATTCCGTCTACATGTGTGTTCCCAAGGTTAACCACCCTCACCTCTGAGAATACAGATATTGGATTCATAAAATGAAGCTGGATGGGACCAATGGAAACCACCTGGTCTGACTGTCCAGGTCAAAGCAGGGCAAAATTCAAAGCTCCATCAGGCTTCTCTGGGTTTCTTTTAGTCAACTTCTCAGAATTTCTCAGATTTTATAATCTTTGGAGTTTTTATGTTGTTGCCCTCTCTCTTTTTTTTTTTTTTTTTTTTTTTTTGGTGGGGGGAGGGGTGTTTGTTGTTTGGGTTGGTTTTTGTTGTTGTGTCATGGAGGTCATTTTTACTTTTTGGAGGAGGTTTTTAAAACTTGGCCTTCAGTTTGACTTATTTTTTTTCAAATGTTCAGAGGTGATTTTGAACTCAACTGACAGCTGACTGTAAATTTGACACAGTTGACTGTGTATTTCTTTCTCTCTCTCTCAATATTTTTTGATTTTGCTGTGTAAAGTTAATGAAAATTTCATATAAGAAAGTGTTTCCACATCCAGAGTGACCTCAAGTTCCATCCTTATATTCTTAGGCTTGTTTCTCATTTTTCACGCTTTTTAAATTAATCATGTTAATTTGTAAAAAGTCAATTGATATAAAGGTAATGGGGTTTTGAGAAAGCTGTTAACAGTAATTTGCTTAATTAACAAATCATGTATAAAATCATGCTCGCTATAAACACTGCTGTGGAGCAAATGTAATCCATTAAGATTCATAGAAAGGCATCATGTTCTGCTCTGTCAAAAATGCTTAACTTCTGATGAGCAGGTTTTGAAGCATGAAAGCTGCAAGAATGCATAGTCCCTTCTTGTACATTCATTAAATGTTGCTGCTTGGGTCCTACCCTGCCAATAGCTGTCAACTGCTGTGATATGTGGTGAAGTCCTGTATAGCTGAAGGGGATGTGTCATATTGCATAATGTACTTAATAGGATACCATTTGGAAGTGAGTGGTGACTGTCCTGCTTCTAGGAGGGTGCTAGAATTGTTAGGAACAGTCATAAAATCAAGCAGCAGGATGGCTGAAATGGAAGATGGGGCAGAAGAGAAAAGTACAGCACACCACGCATGACCAGTCCCTTCAGTCACAGGACAGAAGAGATAATATCTTCACATCATTATAGCCCATGTAAAATAGATATTTTAGTGTGGCAAACAAGTGTATCAATAATCCAGTTTATGAAACACACCATTTTCAACTTGTCATGTCAGGGCCCTTCTCAGATGACATGCAACACTTTTAAGTATTGTTAAGTTATTTAATAATAATAAGTTAACTTATTATTAAGTACATTTAAGTATGACCAATCTGTCTGCAAGTCAGCAAGCTACCAGCCTGGGAAAGAGCTGATCAGAAGCCAGGAACACAATAAAGATTCATTCAGCAGGCCACATTTGCTTCCCTTAAATTAATATTGTTTTGGTGAAGAGAAAGCTCTGATTTACTTCATTAAATAACTGACTTCACTAAATAACTGACGTTATCTTTCTCTTTCCTATTTTTTTGCATGTGATTCAGTGCAACACTTTGTTGTTGTCCTTTATGACATTAGCTGATCACTACATTGCAATCACTACTACAGTTGTACACAGACTTCAGATCTTGCTCTGCCAAATTCAGCCCCAGACTTCCAACATCTACATCCCTGTGGTGGCAGAGACTTTGTTATTCAGTTCTGACCAACAGCAATAGACAGGATCGTCTTACACAGTGATATGAGCACTATGTTGCATTAAGACATGAAAAGAGATGAATTAAATCACATTTTCTGGACCCCACTTCATAACAAAGACAAAGACCTGGAAAATCAGTTTTGATTTGTGCATCGATGCAAAATTTGCAGTTCCTACAAATACAGTTCCTAACTGGCCACTTAGGACTTCTTAAAGATGTCTGCAAACATATCATAAATGGTTTGTAGTCATGACAGCTGTGATGGTAAATATAAAAATAACCTCTTTCCCCTTTTTTACACTAAAAAAAAATCTCAAGACTTTCAGGAATATTGTCTTATAATACAAGCACTTCAGAGCAACTTAATTTAATTTATTTGGACTTGGTTTCCATCCTTTAGGGTAGCAATGGTTCCTAATTATCTATATCAACTACAGAAGACACTTGTATTTGATGGGATCATTTGCCAAAATTACTGTGGTCCAAGGAAGGCATGCAAGATGTTCTGTATTGCATGAACTTTTTTCTAGGTGCTAAAGCTGGGTCCATTTTCACACTCATTTAAAATCATCAAATAGAACAGGAAACCAAAACAGGATTTTGTTTTCCACATCAGCTTTGAGAAACAAAAAACTTCCTGATGTTGACTGGACATCGTTTCTTAGAATTTATATAGCAAGCATTCAAGGTCATGAGCACATTCCAGCAAAAGATTGCTGAAGGCCACTGATTTTGCTTGTATGGATAGTCCTGAATGTTGTTATATCTTCTGAAGCTTTAAATCTAACATGGACTAAGGGTATTTAAAGAAAATCCTGACTCCCCTTGAGATGAGGAAGTCAGAGACTGTCCTTTTCTCAGTTTGAAGTCTTTCTGCATATGCTGTATCAGTCACCATTAGCCTGTATTCTGTGTTGGTCCCTCTGGTAGAACATACTTGAAGCCAAGTGAGGATGAAAGCAGGGTTCTTGAAATCTGGGCCCCTTGCCTAGATAAGCCATGGATGCAACTGAGCCAAAGTCATAATGTTGGACACGGATTCACTACACATCTGGTTTCTGCCTGCCAGCCATCTGTTAAGTGGATTGGGTGTTGGCTGGAAAACCCGTTATCAGGAGAGACACAAAGAGCTGTGAATTGGGAAAAGAGAAGTGAGAAGTGAAAAGACAATGAAAAAGGAAAAAGGTGAATGAGGGGAAGTTTATGAAGAACACACTGACATTTACCAGACCTTTTGTAGTCAAGTTGTATTGGGTGCAATTGGATGCAAAATTCTTCTCTCAGGGAAAAGACATCCTTGAAAAAATAAAATAAAATAAAATAAAATAAAATAAAATAAAATAAAATAAAATAAAATAAAATAAAATAAAATAAAATAAAATAAAATAAAATAAAATAAAATAAAAACATGGGAGGAACAGTAGTGACTTTATGATAAAATATAACTAGGAACAGTTACTAATACATATTATCCCATCAGACATCCTGCTATATCATGTATAGCATTACTTCAGAAAAGTTTTATAGGCAAAATCTTCTCCCAGGTACAAAAAAATATGGTTTTGTATGTGTTTCCATGTATGCATATATACATATCTATCACTGCAGTTTCTGTATCAAGTTGCAGAAGCTGTGGAATTGGTTGCCTTAGATGAAAGGGATCTAAAATATAGCCACATTCCAGAGGAAAATTAATATCAATATACAGCTTCCACATGCTACTAGTAACATTGATTTTTGACAATAGTCTGTGTATGAATGAGCTATAGTTAATAGCGTCCGAAGTTATAACATTCCCTCTTGTAAATACTGCTTATTTGTTACCACACTCTAGTACTGAGTGAAAGGCATCTTCAGTTACTGACTGCCATGAAACTCAATCATAGTGCTCTGTGTGCAGTGTTGCTGTAATTGGCAAATGATTACAGCGTGTGTGTGAAAAGAATACAAATCTGGCTAAAATTCTGTTAAAATAATGGAGAAATCCTGTTACTTTTCATTACTCACTGAATGCTACTCATTCTCAGATTCTAAGGCCAGAAGAAACCACTGTGGTCATGTAAGCTTAAAACACAGGTACTGAACTACCCTGAATTAACATTAAATACTGCTATGTAAACTATGATGTCTGATCTTGATTTTTAAAAGTTGCTTCTGATGAAGATCAGCCATAATTCCTGAGTTTATTAGTTCGTTACTTAAAAAAAGAAGCCACTTGTTGATTTAAATTTATCTAACTTTAATTTGTAGTCAATAGATCTTGTATTGTTGAAACATGGAAAATTGCATTAATACGTATACGCATATGAGTACACTCATGTAAACACACATAAATCTGGTAGCTCATAATTGTAATCCACATCCTCCTCAGTTGCTTTTTTATAAATTAAAATCTTCCATCATTTCTTAAATTTTATTTAATCAGGAAACATTAGTGTTGCATGATGGCCAATTTGTCTTTAACAATGAAAATATAACAAAGAAGTAAAAAGTAATTCATACTTTGAATTACAACAATTTAGGATTACTTTAGATTCTTGATTTATGACAGTGACATATGGCAGAATAATGTGGGCTTTTTTGTTGTTGTTGTTGAAATTGACTTCACATTTTATATGATTGGAGTTATATCATGCACAAAATGTCTGTCAACATTCTCATAACTGTCTATGGGATTAAGAGCAAATGTAAGGTCACAGTTCATACATACGTTCCTTTGAGATAGTATGTCCATTTTTCTTTCACAGTGCTAATCCCAGTTTAACTTCTGAAACTAAAATTGAACTCAAGATATCAGGAAAACAAAAGTGCTTCTTTATTTAATTTGTTAATAATGTTCAGATGTTGATCTGATGTTCCTTTCTGAGTGAGAATGCCCAATCATATCAGGTTGAGGTGTATGAAAAAATGTTCAAAGAATGGCTTAAATACACAAAATAAATAGAACAAGTCAGTGAAGTTATGACTTTCATTTTCCTGACAAGTTTATTCTCTGAAGTAAAAATGTTAATATATAAGGAGATTTGAGCTTTTTAAAAGTAACCTAGTTAAAAAAAAAAAAAAAAAGTTTTAAAAATTTCTCTTCAAGATCCTCTGCCATATTAGACCATATTTGGCCATATTTGAGGTGTTCCCAGAACACCTCAAAAGGTGTTTCAGGAACATATCAGTGGACCAAACTATGACACTCAGAGTCATTCTTCAATCTCACTTTTTGTTGTATAAAACAAAGAAATCATCTCTGCCAGATCATTCCCTAGTTTCTTTTACTTCTTGTTACAGTCCAATAAGCTCTGCTAACCTTTACTGGAGTCTTGAGTTCCACCAATGGCTTGACTCTCCACTCATTCTCCACTCCCCAGGCAAGGAGGGGTCACTGGCTACCCACAGCTGCTTACCCCTTCTCCCGGTATTACCCACCCTCAGGATGTCAGGTAGGCAAGCGTGCAGCTGGAATGAGAATATGGTCCTCCCTTGGTCAAGGTCTATATCTCAGTGTTATGCAAACCTCATGCCCCTGGTAAACTTTCCTACATAATCTCTGTGGATCTTTCATTAAGGCACATTTAGCGCTTGATTAATTTCTTAACAGGACAGAGTTATCTTATGACTCCATATTAATGTACCCTAAGTAGGCTAAACATTAATAAACTTGAATCTGACAGTAAAACTTTAAGAGGCACAGTAGCAGCTGAATTTTCCCTCCTTCAGATCAGATGCTATATAATGACTGAACGTTACTCTGCTGGTTTTATGTAAATGAAGGAAACAGGAAGCTAAACCTTAAGCAATTTAATATTTTCTTGATTGTATTTAATTTAGGATTAACTAACTCTGATTAAACAAGACCTTACAAGTACATCAACAGTCTGTAATTAACATGTTGTTGGTAAACACTTGGAATCAGAATTTTTGTCTCTCACACCACAAGAAGCACGTATACTTATTTCTTATGCTTCTGCCTGAATTTTCTAGTAGTTAAAATAATGAAGTATTATTATGAAACAAAGCAGAAATGCTCTACAGCAAACTCTCCAGCAGCAGCAATAGCTTCAGAATGAAGAACCCAAAAGACATAAAGAGAAGGGTTTCTTGCAAGCAACATGTAGACTGGCTTTACCCCCTTACCTGAAAAACCTGACTCATCTCTTGGAGACTTACACTCGTGGGATAAGATCACACCCAGGACTACTGGAACAGGGTCCTTCAATTCCCTTCCCAGCAGGAATCAAAGCCCATTCCCAAACATGGCTGCATGTGAGCAGATGCTGTGCTTTTCTACCAGCAGGTGCCATCAATGATACTTTGAATCCCAAAGTGCTTCACAGCTAGCTTTCCAGTTGTCCTACCTGAGTGCTGTGGGTCTGCTCTCACATCTTTTCCCCCTGCCACTCTGCCAGCTGAACAAATTACTCACTTCACCTCCTTCCTGCTGTGCAGCACAGCTTTTCACTCTCCTTACTTCTGCCTGCGGAGCCACTCATGTGAATACTCCTAACTTTTCTCGGGCTAAAATAACTGAGGATAGCAAGGACCTGCTACTTAAACCACTATGGAAAAATTAGATCATTTTGACTTAAATGGGTGAAGAAGCAATTCTCACAAGCAACTGAGCTTGCTAGTCAGTGAAGACCTTTAACTTGAGTAGTCATTTAAAATAAGTTACATTGACATCTCTTGACAATGTCCCAGCATACTTCCCAGCAAGAAGCAAACCAGGTAGAAAGCAAGGCATCATAAGCTCTGGCATGGGAACCAAAACCAACAAGTCTTGACAATATATTGATTTGCCTCTTTAAGTACTTCATTCCTTTCCTCAGAAGCACTCTGCTTTGTTAAAGACAGTGTGAACTAGCAAGAATGATAGTATATTTCCCCCAGCCATACTCTTTTTTTTCTCTGAACATCTAAGTTTATGAACAAAAGCACTCAATTTGTGAGAACAGTTAGGGGTGGAATAAAAACCCAAATTACAATGTTAAATTTCACCTACTGTTGCCTTTTCCTTCCCTTTTGGTATTCAGTGGGAATTCTTACATCACACCCTATACATCACAACCTCATTTCCTACATTTATCATGTTGTTCTGAAGTTAAAACGATGATGAAAAGGGCCAGTCTTTAAAGTCTGTAAATCAGAGTCAAAAGATCATTCAATAAAACTAAGAGAGTTTTATCTGGTATCTCCTTGGGATTAGAGCCAGCTGGAAGATTACTCCTATTTTCGCTTTCAGTTGGGAATTTGGAATTTACTTACAGTCGCTTTGTTTCTTCATTTCACTTTTTAGTTCTCTTTTTAATTTTAAAGAGAAAAAATAACAATTTATTGATAAGAAATATTTTTCAGTAAAAATTCCTCAGTGTTCTGAAAAAAAATAACTTACAATTTTACTTAAGGGTGATTTTTTTATTATTATTATTATTTTTTTATTACTGCTTTTTGGAGAAAGACAGACCTTTAAAGTTTGTTTGGTTGTTGTTCTTTTTCCCGGAAGGATATCTCTTTTCCTTCTTTCTGCTTTTTTCGAATATTCCCTAAGGGAGCTGATCCCACAGCAAGGCAGTGTTATACAGAATATAGGTTCAAAAAGGGCTACACTGCAGTGTGTTTAGTTGCTTGAAAGCCTTCAGTCTGTACTTTAAAGTTATTTTAACAGATTTTCTTGCTTTTCATTCCCTTTGAACATACAGCCTATGACTATATAAACCATCACACCAATTGCATAAAGTTATGTAGTGGAAAGACCTAAAATGAGTTCCACTCAAAATTTTAAAAGCTCTTATTGCCTCTGCATACACTACTTAGCCTTGAGAAAAAAAATCATCTATCAATATAAAAGTACCATGAAAGGCACAAAGCATTTCTTCTTTCCTTTGCTCATAAGACTGCATTTTCAGACCCAATTCTTACTGCTTTTCAAACATGATAGATTTGGAGTAACTTTATTTGAAATACTGTATAACCTGAGTATGTGAAAGAGGAATCACAGTCCCTAACATATCACTGTAGAGTGGATTTTATACATGAATCTGTTGAGTAAAACACTGAGAGGTCTTTATATATACACATATATATATATGTATATGTATATTTAGAATTCCAAATGGCAAAATAAATAAATCAAAAACTTGCATATTTTCCACTTCAGCTGAAATATTATCTTCCATCCTTAAGAGAATATTTCTCTTTAATTTGGTGTAAATCCAGAATATAGTAAATAACATTGAAATCAGTTTGTCATGAAATCAGTAGAATCATTCAAGATTTATATTTGTGTAACTAGGCTCACTAGGTGGTCTAGCTGTATGTCTTTATATAAAGAGCAACCAGAACAACAAGGCATCAGCATAACATTGCAGCCAGTTAGATTTCCAGAGCTGCTTTGTTAAAGAACATGAACTCTATACTTAGTAAGATTTAAGAGAATGTTTTCCAGTTGTCATACCAAATTCTACAGAATTATATTAATTATATCACTCAAGGAGTTAAAAGTGGTTAATTACCAGTGATCATGTTCTTTCTTTTCTATATACTTGCATAACAGCAGCTCCCAGGCACTTGAGGCCATTGAGAAACTTCTGGGGACCCAAGTCATCTGCAGGTATCTTTATTGGTTGGGGATTTTTAATGAATGCCCACTGTTTGGGGAAGGACTAATGCTTTAACATAATTCTTTTTTTCCTCAGACCAACTGCATAGCACTACTACCATTTTGTTAAATTAATGACATATTTTTAAATCTTGAAGTATAAGTGAGAAATCATCAGGCCTGATATGTTTGGAAAAATATCATCCCATGTTTTATTGACCCAAAACAAACTCCACAGATTTCAACTAAAAGGGCCAGAGGTAGCACGGACATCTTACATCAGTTTGTAAAAAAACTCATATTAATTTATCTGCTTGTTGCTTAGCTTTGCATTCTTGGTATATCCTTTGATATTCATTGTGTCTATTGAAAATTAAGACATGAAAGATACATGTAAATTGAGCTTTGTGGTCAGACAACTAAATAGGTATGATGTTGGACAAGCACAGTTTAGTTGGCAATAGGCAATGATACAAGAGTAAAACAGTATTTTTACTGGTACAACCTGCTCTTGCCACAGGATATGGCTTTCTAACATGGATAAAAATGGAGATTCCTCCTATGGTAAATGGACAATTTTACTTTCTGGTTCAAAACTATTCCTAAATAATGAAGTTTGGTTACATCTATCAGCCTATAAATCAGCAAAAAAGAAAATAATATACAAGCTTTTGGTTACTGTAAAGATTTTTTCATAACTATTACCCTAATGTTATTAAAAATAATTACAAGAATGTCTTCAAAATATTTTGCCCATACCATTTTCTGGGTCTTCAGAATAACAAAGTTTTCCCAAGCATACTCTGTCTACGTAATGGATCTTGTCACTTCTCATGCTCGGCATTCACTGTCACAGTATCTGGGTTTTGCCTGACTTAACATACTGGGAAAGACTAAGGTATCCTGGCAAAATGGTCTTTACTTTAATCAGTAAAAAAAATAACTGGTTTGGAAAGAATAATTTGAAAATTTCCTCACTTCTTCTAAGGATTCTTTGGTCTTCTGGCAGAAGACTAAGGAGCTTCACATTCCTCATTTCTACACTTTCTCCATGGGATACAGACAATCTAGTCTCTTAACATACAACTCTGACTGAAATCAAGAAAAAATAGGGGAGAAAAAGAGCATCTGCCTCTTATGTTTGGCAATGGAGTGGTCTTTACCCAATGGCGTTGCATCTAAATGGATGATAAACAGATTTTAACAATTGTCTGTGGTCAGCCTTGTGCCAGATAAAACTGCCTCATGCCAGTGCCTGTGCACTGTGCCTCACAATGGACAGCAGAGAAGCTAAGTGAGCTCTGCTTTAAAAACAGTTTGGCAGTCTGTCAGGTATAGAGGCTCTGGTACTTACAGGAATTTGTAACGCTACATTGCCAAAATCCCCACACCAGCACACACCTATACCAAACTGAACTTATTGCTTCCCTTGGTCTTAGACACATTCTCAGAAGACTCATTATTTGGACACCCATTGCAGCTAATTCAGAATCTGGGTTTCATGAAAATAAATAAATCAAAATAATAATAAAAAAACCCCTGTTAATCACTAAAAGCAGTGAATATTTATGATAATATAATATAAAAGCAATGAATATTTAATTTCCTTTCTGAAGTAAGAAGGTAAAGAAGAGTTCTTGCTGAAATCTTAAAAATTCACAGAGGGCATAAAACATACATAGTCACAGATTTTATCTTTTCCTTTTTAGTGTTTTCTTTTTCTGGTTCTTCACTGATTTTCCCCTTGGGACACCCAATCAGTAAGAATGCTTGTGCAATATGGCAGATCAAAAAAAAACTGTATGTAGTGCTTTTTATTTCCTTATATGAAATGTGTGTAAAGTGTAACAACTAGCAAATTTAGCCTGGATCCAGCATATATCTAGTTAGAGCAATCTTTTCTCTGTTTTTTTTTTTTTTTTTTTTTTTTTCTTTCCCAGAATGACAGGGTTTGGCATTGAAAGTTCTGGGAGTTGTACCGTTTCTTTTCTGCATTTATGTAGGCTGATAACATGTTACAATCTGCATACTGATAAATAAGACTGATTTTAAGCCTGACTTGAAAGCACTATTTCATCCCAAATATCCTATTTTCCAGTTAACAGAGACTCTAGGCAGGCTTTGAAAGGTTAAGCTACTAGATATAAATCTCACAATCGTGGAGCCTAACAACAGATTCGCAAGTATGTAAAATGATTCATTGAAACAAGGAACAAGAAGGGGAAAATATGACTTTGAAAGTGAAGACAGATTTGAATATAGAAAATACACAAAAAGAAATCTAAAGCATCTTTCCAAGTTAACAGAGCATTACACATTACAGAGCTGAGGATCTGACTCAGATCTTCACAGTATATCTAATTTAATAACATCTCTGACAGCTCTTGTGATATTAAAAGGGTTTCATTGAGAGTACATAAATCATTGCCTTATTTTTTTTTTCTTTGTGGGACCCTAATGAATTTATTTGCTACTAATTTCAGAAGGTTAACAATAATCCTGGTATATAAACCATGATTGTGTTGTGAAGAGGCCTGCAAGAGAGCTATTAGCAATTCTCAGACAAGACCTAGGACAAGAATTTCTGGACAAAAACTATGAAGTGTTCAATCAAATGCTGCTCAAGAGATTACAAACTAATGATACCTACATTTTGACCTTCAGCTACCATCCATCAATCATATCATCTACATTGTGTGGATGAGGAGAAGACAGCACCAGTGCAGTAGGGGAGGAAAATGACTCAAAGTGTGAAGGCTTCCAAGGAATAAAATAGCTTTTGTTGAAGCCAAAGGAATACCATATACCAATAGCTTTGCAGAATATCATGCATTGAGAGGAAACGGACATGAGACTCCAGCAAGCTGAGGTAAGTGAAAAATGAGAAAACTAAATGGATGTTCTCCTTCTTTAAGCCATCTTTGACAGGCACCCAGGCTTCTGTAGATGTCTTGCTGTGTTACACAGCATACTCTGTGCCTTCTACATAGTCTTGTAGAAGATCATGTCCTCAGTGGTCTTTTGCAGTGCTCAAGAATTCTGTGATGAACCATCTCTTCATACATGGATGTGTTGTACAGTTCCAATTGAACTTTCTTGGTATCTTTTCCCAGAAACCTCCAGAGACAAGGACCTGTCCCTTCCAGGCATCTATGAGTGCTTCAGACATCTAATAGCACTTTAAACCTATTCTGTTTATAGTTTTGTCTTTATTTTAAACAAAAGTATTTGTTGCTCCATAGTGTCTGCATAGTCCATATGTTAGTAAAAGTGTTCTTTGCTTTGTAATATTCTGCTATGGCCCCAAGTATTATAAAAAATAATAAATAAATAATCATAATATATATATGCGTGTGTGTGTGTGTATACATATATATATATATAAACTAAAGGCCACAGCAACTGAACACATATGGATTATTTTTAACTGTGTTTGGTTACAACAGCTTGCCCCTTCCCCTCCCCAATCCATTTAAAATCTAATCAGAGAACCAAGCTAAAAGCATGCAAAAACTGAAAATTCTCCATGTCATTTTACTCCCGCAGGATTACTCACTATGCCTCTCATAGAAAATAAAATCTTAAAGAGGACATGAAGTGCTGAAAGGAACCCCTATACCTAGGGAATTGCAAGGTACAAAGTTAAATGGATGGCCAGAGATTTTAACAACAGTTTATAAAACAAAAGAACCATTTTCACATAGTAGTAAGCAAAGCAAAAGCAACCCACACCCAGTTTCTGCTGCCAAGAGTAAAAGGCCACAGGAGGTTGCATCTGAGGTGTTACTTATATTGGATTTTAAAATGGTCTGAGGGGACAGAGGGTTAAGCCATCAATTATGTAATTGTAAACGAAGAACCTTTGGGAAGAGAAGCAGAAAATTGTACACTTAGAGAACGAGCAAGACATTTAGGAGAGGTTCAAGGTTAACACCTTTCCTCTGCTCCTCTGAATTCTGTTAGAGTTCACATCATGGTACAAAACCCAGGAAACATTTCTGGAGCAATAGGAAAGTAATTCCTAAAATTGTGATTTGCTCAGCACCTCTAGGGATGCAACAGAAGCTGTTACAGTATGAAGTAAAAGACAAGTCAAACCTCTAGCCCACTGAGACCATGCCGTAGCCACTGCAATATAAATACTACACATTTTCATTAAGGTTACTGTAAGGACTGCTGTTAGTATTGCAGCCACTGCTTCACTGCCAGCACTGCTGGAAAAAGACAGTTAGTGTGTAAATAGGAAATCTTACAAGAAATGAAAAAAAAAAAAAAAAAAAAAAAAAAAGGTCTATGAGTGTGTCTATGCAAGTGCAAGAGTAAAAGAGAGAGAAAATGGATAAATACTCTTCCCCTGACTCACATTGTAAAGCAGAACTTGGCAGTTTTTCCTTCTCTAAAGCTAAGGCAATTCCACATGAAAAGGTTTTTCTTGAATTAATCTTATGGCTGCTGAAATGCTCACAATTTTTATGGCAAGGCAGGAAACAGTGACATCAACTGTAAGCTTTTTTCCTCCCTCATCCCCATCCCTACTCTCTTTTCCTGAGAGGACCACCTCTCTGCCCTGAAGTCCCAGTTATTGGCTTAAGCACTGCAGCCATTTCCTTCAGGCTTCCCTAGTTCTTAAATAAATCCTGCTTCTGTGCTTCATTTTCTGTGTCCAGAAGTGCTCCATTTCAGCCAGGCCTGTGCGGCTGAGTGTTAGGGTAGCAGGCATCCAGCTGAGCAGGGAGACTGTCCTACCACCCTCCCACCTTCCTTCCTGCCTTAGCCAAATTGCATTGCTCTGGCATTTCCATTAAGACAGTCCGAGAACTTACCAAAGTAGCCACATTGCAGTTCAAAACTCAGGAGAATCTCCCACAGGCATTGTATTAGGCTGTCCCTTGAGGGCAAAAGTTGCCAGGACTCTCACAGGGTTTGGGAAGGTGTCCTGCAGGTTGTTCCTGCAGGACAACGCCCTGTCAGTGCACAGATGTGTGGTTCTGTTTTATATATATGGAGAAAGGAGAAGGTGAGGAGAGAGTGTCCCTGAGGATCTATTTTTGGGATGAGGTGCTCAGGATGTAACAAGGTCAACAGTCTGGGGTTCAGACAACAATTTCATAGCCTGCACAAGGTGATTCAGCCTGTTAATACAAGAGGCATGTGTTGGATGCATTTTCTTTCAGTTAGAAGATGCTCTAAGTGGTTTATTATTACTATTATTATTATTATTTTATTTTTTTTAAACTATAGCATGAAATTGCATAGATCATGGAAAGGATGTACTTGTCCGCCTGCATGTTCTATGAACTACTTAACATTCTTCTGGTTTACATCTACATAATAGAGAATGAAAATATCAGGTCTGATGCAGTCACAAAAAGAAAATGATCAAGAAACACTCAAGGGGAATCAAAGAGCACAAATTCAAAACAAATATACATTTTTTCCTCTGGTTGATTGATTTTTTTTTTCCTTTAACCCTGTTGAAGAATCTGTAGAGTAGAGAAGACACACATTTTTTAATTGAAATCAATGAGCTAGGATTTCGAGCCACATTGCCTGACCCAGAACTCAGTAAAGTCAATGGTAGTCTTTCCATTCACTCCACTGGGCTTTGGATGAAATCCATGTAGCTTAAAGTGATGACTTGCACTTTCATATTCAGTCAATGCGGTTTTTAAATGTATTATGATTACTTTCTTGTTCTCTCTCTTCAGAATGCTATATATTCAACACCATATCATGTAATACATCTCTGAATTACTACTAGGAACATAATTTTCCATAAGACTTAAATTATTATTTTTCTCATATAAAATATCCATATGAAATCAAATAATATAATTAAACAAAAATGAATGTCATTTTTAATTTTTACCATTCAAGAATGATGTATGTTTTCTTGAAAAGTTGTGTTTTGTTGAACATATTCCTAATCATACTGAATTCCAGTCGTATCATTATAATTCAATGCTGACCTCTGCATAAGGTACTATAAGCAGATACACCTTTAAACATGGTTCAGCAACCTGAGACTCTCATCGTCTAGAACAGAACATGTCACTGCACATTAATTGTTTTTGTTTATGGGTGATTCATTCTGCAAATGTTGACAAAACCCAGAGCTTGGATTCATCAAAGTATTCTTCACCCAGTCCCAGGAGCACTGGGAAGCACTCCTTTGTCCTGTAGCTTAGACAAAGGCATAAAATTTCTTTGTTCTCAGGCTTGGATCAAAGTCTGTAATGCTACAGGATGTAAAGTCACACAACATAAGCCATTCCATATGCCAAAGGGCTCACAATCAAAATACAAGTGACCAAAACAGGCATCCACAGCTAGTCCCAAACACACTGGTCAGAAAGCAGCAGATCAGCTACTGTGACCATGTCAAAAACAGAGAGTTTTAAGCAGGGATTTGAAAGCAGATAATGCAGAGATCCTGTGGGAATCTCCTGCAATCTCATCTCTACCTTACCACTTTGAGAAACTGGCCCATGGTGCAAAAAAATAAGAATGTTTTATACTAAAGAATGGCCTACTATTCACATATTTTTTTAAATAATTCATCCAGCTTTTGTACCTCATAATGATTGCTAATTCATTAACAGAGAAGATTAACAAAGACTAATTGCAAGGAGTATTAATTAATTAAAGCTTGTAGAAAAAAATTGCCTTTGTCTGAATGGATGCCATCAGTGAAATTCCAAGTATTATATCACCAAAATCCAGGGCTGAATTGGTGACCTGTAAACCTTCCTCACAAAAGTGACAGAGTTGCTTTGTGCTCTAGCTATCTAGAAAAGAATGGCTGCACAAGTGTATCCTTTTTCTCCCTGGGAAGTACACAGTACAAGGGCATTGGCAGCTAAAGCAGCTAAGCTGGCTAAAATTAAATGTGAAACATTAACTGTTGTCATATAGGAAGATACAAACAAAATTAGCGGAACTTGCATTAGCTCCACTTGCCATTGAAGTTTCTTCATCAAACGAGAAGGAATTTCAAAATCTTAGACTTGATTAGACATTGATTACAAAGATGTTCAGGCTTTTTTTTTTTTTTTTTTTTTTTGTCGGAAACCAAACTATAGACTAAAAACAAACAACCCCCCCTCACCAATAAATAAATAAATAAATAAATAAATAAATAAATAAATAAATAAATAAATAAATAAAACAACGAACTAGTGACTCAGAACTGACTAATCTCTCGACCCTCTCTGTAAGAAAAGTTTCCTCCTCACACAGAATATACCCAGGAGCTGTATGCTTTTTTTCAGGTGGTGACGAGGGCACTAGAACTCGCAACAACATGCAAATTGTTGTTCTGAATTGCACAGAGCAGGCGTTTTGTTCTAATGTCCTCTAGACTGCAACGAGTGCTCTGACCAGATGGTGGCATCATTTTAAAGAGTTCTCAAGTGTTAGGTACAAACCGAGTACAGGGGAAAGTCCATCGGACACATTGCAGTGCCCCACTGCCTCAGTTCACCAAGGAACATGCAGGAATGTAAGTCAGACTAAAGCATGCAGAACTGTGGCAACTTTAGGACCAATTTTTGATGGAATTATTTTTTCCTGCAGTACAGCTGATGCACATCACAAATACTTGTGTATTTTTATTGCTGTTTTTAATTTTAATGTAATTACTAAATGTAAATTAGAACTGAGTGTTAACAGATCAGGAACCATTAACTTAACTCTAACTCTTTGTTCTATCAAAATCTCCTCTTTAAGCTTTTATCATTGGGATTAATCATGCTAGTGTAGGGATGATCAGAGTAACAAATCCGTCTTCCATAAATATTTTAATTCCTGATTTAGTTTGCATGAAAGTGTTCGAAAACTCAGATAAATCAACAATTGTCCCCAGATTACAAGCCCTCTTCCTGCTTTATAAACCAATCCTTTATGAAGAACAATAAAAAGTATGTTTTAAGAATTAACTCATTTGCCTAAGACCAAAATCCTGTGAAGACAAAAGACAAATATTAATAATTGTGTTATTCCTACAAAGAGACACAAATATAGCTGGAAAAGTTACTCTTTGTAATACCTACTCCTCCCCTTCTAATATTCACTAAATTAAGACAGAAACAAGTGTGACTAACAGGTATTTTCACCACCAGAATGAAGAAATTCAACTACTATGTTCTTCTATTGTTCTTCATTCTCCAAGTATGAAATAACAACTACTGTTCTTATGTGGCAAGAAGGAATTCACTGTCAACAGAAATATGATGTGTACTTACATTAGCCTTGAATCTGCCACACAAACTTGTCCTGTTCAGCTGAATGTGTGCACCAACAGCTACTCACCTAGTGATGTTTAAAGAAATATCAGTGCTTTGCAGTTTGACAGTTTTCAGTCTTTTTCTCAACTGCATGAACCTGGATGTACTCCAGAAAACCCTGACCTGCTTTCAGTAATATTTTTTTTTACCTGCACTGGAAAGAAAAATGGTAGCTAACATTCCTCTCCTCCCCCAGGAAAACACAAGGCAGTCTTATTGGAGGCTGCTGTTAAAAAATCTGGCAACAGTTCAATTGCCTATAACAGGCTGATTAACATTTAGCACAAGATACAGGAAGAACATTTTCCCTCTTTTTAGGGAAGGAAAGAAGGCAACGCAGTAAAGAATACGACACTTAAAAACTTTGTTTGCAGAGATTTTAATATGAAAAGAAAATCCCAAATTTTGCCCATCTCTACAGAAAACAAAAACAAAACAAAACAAACAAACAAAAATGGGAACAATGTATTGACCTCAAGCGAATTATATATTTTTAGTTTCTCTAAGAATTTTTTTTTCCTTTGTATTTTTTTTCCCTCCCCAGAAATTCAACCATAAAGAGATAGGGAGAATTTTCCTTAAGAGAGAAGCCTGGAAACTGAACAATAATTTCAATCAGATAACATAATATAGAGAAATGACCTAAGCCTGGGTGAGTGAAATAAAGATATGTTAATTGGAAAGACAAAATCTGAGATGTTTCTTTCCCCAAAGGGACACAAGAAAAATCACAGAATTACAGAAAACACAGAGGAGGACAGATTAGAAAACAGCTGAAGACAAAGTCATGATATTTACTTCCATGAAAGCCCAAGGCACTCTATATTTAAAATAAATGCTAATAAATCAGTTACAACATTAACAAGCTTGAGATTCAAGAAACTGATTTTGACCCTACTAAGATGACTGTCTAGTTACATCTGGCCTTGTTTTTGTACCTGCTGTTATTCAGGTTACGTTTCTCTTTGAATTTTGTGCTACTTTTGCACTTGTAGCCAGTCACCCAATTGCACTACCAATGTGGAGGAATACTTAGAGTGCCCTTGGATTTTGCCATTATTCACAAGCCATTTCTTTCAGGAACCTATTATTATTATTATTATTATTATTATTATTATTATTATTATTATTATTATTATTATTATTATTATTATTATTATTATTATTATTATTATTATTATTATTATTATTTGACAAATACATAAACCAAGACTTGGGTCAAGCTCTTAGCCAAAGATATTGTCACTATATTTTAATAAGCAGTGTGCAAGTAAGTTCTGACTCTTACATTGCAATTGCTTGATGAGATCCACAAGAAAAAAATAATTACTTTCAAAATGTTTTAAAACACAATCAGTAAAAAGATCATGACAAGTCTAATTCTAATTAAATTAGTTGGTGGGTGAGAAAAATTAAGGCCAGATGCTCACACTTGCTTTCAATAATTTGAAGAACCCAAACTATCATGTCATTGAATTTCTGTGTATTTTAGTAATAATAAACTATCACTGGATAGCGATTAAGAATTTGATACTGAAATGTACTTATTAATGTTGATACAGAGCTCCTTGCTTAACATCACACACAAAATAAGAGATGTTGTATAAAGCCGCAACATATATATTGCTATTTACCCAAGGTGTGGAAATTCTTATTTTTACAAGTTTGACAGAATAGTACCACAAAGCAAATTTTGTTTAAGGTGACCAGTTATGCAGCTTACACAGTAGTCTTGAGAAGCATTGAAGCTAAACTTTTTACTTCTGAGAATAAACTATCTTCTTTATTACTGATTTTAAACAATAACTTTTTCCTTTTAAAAACAGCCATTCTCATAACCTTGCATCATTCTCTTAAATGAAACTAACATTTTAACCCACAAGTATACGACGGGCAAAAGACTGTCTTCTGAGTGTTGAATAAAGCGATCATCTTGCCAGCGTCAGGGTTCTTTGTAGTTTAGGATGAAAAAAAACTGTTTTCAGACAAGACCCTGGTACATAAAATATAATAATTACTAGCACTAGATAACATGATGGTCATTTGTATAGGACATGAAGAAGTTTGAATTCTGAAAAAACAGCTGATAAAATAAGCAACATTAGGTGATTTCCTCTGTTTGAATGAGGAGGAATTAAATTGATTTTTTTTTCCCTAATCATTTCTATCTGAAGTAAACTTGCTGTTTTACATACTTTATTTGATTTATTTAATTGTCTAGCTGTTTTTTACTACGGAAGCTCAGTGGTGAAGGTGTTTACAGAAAATGTTTACAGAGGACTGGAAATCAAAATGAATAAACACAACTTGAAAATTCAAAGTGTGCAGGAGCTGTGTTTTCAACTCCTCAGGTCACATTGCAGGTGAAAAATCTTTGTCATTAAGACATATGCCAAGATAAAAGGCATTAAAGCCCAGCTGGAGGGAGTAAATGCCCCCATGATCCTTGAGAATGGAATTGCACTCCCTTTGCTGTTTGGAAGACACCAAAAAGGCAGCATGGTCTTGTTTTTATTATTTGCACAAGTTAAATAAGATGAGTTCAAAAAATAAATAAATAAATCTGCTTTTCACTTATCTTCCCTAATATCTGATTGAACATTTACCCTAGGAAAAAAAAATATTTTATAAGAAATATTTCTTCTCCTGAGGATCAGGGATTTAAAAGAATATTAATATCTGAGTCATTGATCAATGTCAGCTGGGTACTCCAGGTCCCATGCTAGTTTAGCCAAAGGAAAGGCATAAGTTCCTCAGAGAGTTGAGATAAGCAAGAGGAAAACCTTTAGGAAAGAGAGCATAAGTGACGTGGAACAACTATTCCTGTAGACTAGAGTAGCAAATAATGAGGATATTATCATCAGCATGAAATGAAGTGAACCATTTAGACGTTTCCAAACTCCAGTTCTTCATATAAATTTTTATTCCTATGAAAAAATTTGCTATTTCATTGACTCAGGACCAAGTGTCAAAATATCAATCTCTTGTGAGACAGAAATTCCATTTTATATTAGCTTTCATATGAAGACTGACATCTCATTTTCTCATTTGAAGTGTCACTATTTTTACTTTCTTCCTTTCAGCCTCTGAGGAAAAATAATGTATGTTAGAACACAGAATCATTTAGGGGTCACTGCTTCTTTTTTATATTCTCAGTTCACGTGTAGTAGTTTAGATTTAAGTCTCAGTCTGTTTCTTTTCATAAATTCTGCTCCTGCTGGCTACATTAGGAGGCTTGAGGTATCCCCTTTGCTGCTGGGAAGGTTCACTACCTTTTTCAGAGACTGGTAAGTTTAGTCCTGTAAAGACCACTCCTGAGGGGTTTCCACTAGAAAGATGTAGTGAAGAACAGCACACAGATCTCAAAACACTTAAATATCACTGAGAATCTAACAAAGGCCTTTAAGCTGTGAGCTCTGGTGCCTTTCAGAGTACATATTTTTGATAAGTTTATATCCTACCAGAACTTGCTGGAGGCTTGTTTTAATTTTAACTGTATCAGTTTGTACTATCAGTTACAGAGAGAAAACTGCTTCAATGCAAAAGGAAGATCCATTCCCATCCCAAATTCATATATTTCAAAGGTAAATCTTTTCAGTTGTAGAGCAAACAGGTATGTCAAAACGTATAAATTATAAACCATTCTCCCAGATGGGAAAGGAAAGATAAAAGCAAAGGGAAAAGGATCATTTGACCATATAGACCATGTCCTCAGACCATTATCATTTTTTGTGAGCATACAGAGAACCTAAATCAAGCAGAACCAGATTGCTCTGCCTCCAGGATAAGTTTCTGTCTTTTCAAAGAGACAGGATTCTAAACACGGTAAAGTGTCAAGGGGAAACATGTACGGAGAGAAGTTATTTGCTTATGATCTGTTCAGGGCACCTTCCAACTCTTAGATGCAGATTGTTACTTGTGGAGAAGTGTGGCCTGTTAAAACAGTGTAAAAAAAGGCTCCAGAAGATCATAGAGATCTTGGAAGAGTCAAAGAGGAACAGTTGTGAAGAAATCCACTAAATTTGTCAGCATCAGAGTGAAAGAAACTTACCTTGTGGATTTATGCCATGAGTTTGAGCAATGTGCATTCTCAGATATTTAATAAGCAATGAGCTCATGCTACAGCCTCTTTCTCTCATGATAGGAAATTAAATGGGTCTCTTGCCTTTACATGCCATTCTATTTCCACACTGTAGAAAGCAATTTCCCTGAGACCTCTGTCCTCCTATCAAAAATGTGGCTGGAGTTGCACGGTCAGCTCAACATTATAGTGGGACAGACAAAATCAGACATTTAAACAGATATACACATATTGTTGCATACACACTCATGCATAGAGAATGATCAAAGAAGCCATATTTCCTTAGGAAAACAGGCTAAAAATAAATTTAATGCTACTTTTCTGACAGCCATTTGGAACTTTGACAGGACAAATTGTTTTATTCAAGAGCATTTCATACCAAAAAATATAAGCTACAAAGTTGCTTTCTATATGCCACAAGGAAAATTAATTTGCCCTCTTGGGCTCCTTGCTATTAATCTCCATCAAGCACCCCTCCCAACACTCCCCAGGGGCCATGATCTTGCAGAAGCACTTCTGCCCATGAACTACCCTACAGATTTCAACTGTCACAGGCTTAAAGTTCAACATTTTTGTAAGATCGCTGTCACAGTAAGCCCAATCTTTGAGAAAATTCAGAGAAGGTACACTATGGAAATGCATATCACCAAGATGTAATGAAATCCCCCCAGCCTGCTCATTCTACTGAGACTAACTCACATAAAAACACGGGGGTCAGTAAAGTTAGACTAAGCTGGATTTACCTCATGTTATGTAGCTACAAAATGACTCAATAGCAAACTTTTAGAGGCAAAGCCCTTACCAAAATAAGATGGAAAATCAAAGCAGAATGACTGGGAACTGAGGCTGTATTTGTGGCCCTGAGTAGTGCCACAGATACAATAAAGGAATCAGAAGACGTGTAACCAGTTTCTTCTGTACTTGCTAAGAACTGTCAATCAGGTGGGTGGGCTTTTTCCTGAGTTAATTACACTTCAGAGTTGATCTAAAATCCATAGATTTATAAAGAAAAAGCTTTGGCAGGATTATTTTCAGAGTGATCAAGGTCTTCTGAAAGCCTAAGAAGTCAAGTATGACACACACACACACAAAAAAATATTATAAGCTTCCTCTTAGAATTATAAATAATGCAAATCAGGTACTTTTGAACTTCTAATTCCTACAGTACTAAGCAATAATTTAGCTGGTGTGGCTATTCAATTGTGTAATTTTTTCGAGTTTCTCAGCTCTTTTCACTGTACATATGCATTAGATGAATGATCTCCAACTTCTGCTGGCCAATGAAAGAGTATTGAAGCAAAACAATGCAGAAAAAAAAAAAACAACAACAAAGCACACAACTTTGCTTATCCTGCCAATATGGAGTATAATGGTGTACCTGTGGCTGTAGAAAAGTATAAGTCAAAAGTCTCTGAAACAAGATGTTGCCAGTGAGAAACAGGATAAAAGGCTTTCAAGTCATACTTCAAGGTCACAAGAAAGTGGGGGATAAGTCTCTTTCTTTTTCCAGTTCTCATGTGTCTATATGTTCCACCAAAATGGCTCTTTTTAGCTTTGTTTCCATCAATTAAGCAGGCAATGCCTTCTCTGTAACAGATCCTCAAAGAGTTTGGAAATATAATAACAGCACTCATTTATTGATTGCTTTGATCAGATACTAGGCAGGAGGGAAGAAAACCTCAACGCACACATCAATAAACAACCTAGAGCCTCTAAAGCGATACTCAGAGAGTCTGAGAAGTAACAATGAGTCTGAGATGCTCAGAAAAGAAAACCCATGACAGTGAATCAATATAAAGCCTTGTGGTAAAGATGTTGCAGTAGAGGAGGATTGTTGGGCTGCTGTGAAAAGAACTCCATGGCCTGCATTAAAATGCTGAGGTAACTAATAAAGGATGCTTCAGGTGCAGGGAGTGGGTGAGACCATTTCCCACTTTCCAAATGACTCGACGAAGCTTGGGGCGATGAGGCCTCGGACAAGGTTCTGAGGTTTCAGGCACAGATTTTGTTGGATACTTCTGACATCAGGAAGACACAAGACTTAGTGGCTTCTTCCTTTCTCTGGGGGCAAGTGGCTTGTGCTTTATACACTGCTAGTGGTATCTGAATGCAGTGGGCATGGGTCTGCTCAACAAAGCTATGAGCTATTTGAAGTAGGAGTTTGTTCATGGAGTGCTTATAGTATAGGTATAATGGAGAACCATTCAGAAAAACAAATGGGAATGAAAAAAATGGCAGGAGATTGGCTTACCTTATTACCTTAATAACCTTTACTGAAGGTTATTAATATATATATATTAATATATATTAATATATATATAACCTTTACTGAAGGTTATTAAGGTAAAATGACAGGAGAAGGCTTTCAAGTGAGACGAAAGGAATGATTGTTGGAAGAAACTGAAAAAAAAAAAAAAAAAAAAAAAAAAAAAAAAAAAAAGACCTGCTACCTCAGTATAGTGTTTAAAAGAGCCAGGTTGTGACCCAGAGAGGTCTGAAAACTTCAGTATCTCTTATGTTGTCCTCTGTGTATGGCAAGGTGTGAGTAAGGTAGAGCTGCCTACTGACTTTTAAAATCCTATTCACATGGTTTTCAAAAGCTCTGTTTCTTCTGCAAAAGTAAACACATATGATGTTTTTAGAGGTTTAGACATTTCCTTGATGCAACTGGTTCTAAATTTCCAACACGAAAACTTGTAAGGATGCAGATACACAATAACCTTAATTAATAATCAGCCCTAAAAAAGGTACAAGGCATAATACCAAAGATGGTAAACTCAGGGGTCCAAAGTGGTCATGAAAAGAAATGAAGATTCAGCAAGTCCTGAAACTATAACACTGCAATGTGTTTTTGGATTCTGTCAGACAAGAATCTTGAATCTTCACATTCGGATTTCAAATAAACTCTAATCATAGGCCTTTTTTGGGATTTGTGAGCCAAATTCCTCAGTGTGATACTGTGGTTATAAAAACACTTCCTGAGTAGAAGCATGGGTACGAAATATGCACAGTTATTAGTTGTGCATTCACCTTGTCCCAATCAGTTTGGTCTGGTTTACCCCTCAGCAGAAGACATGTAAATGCTCTCTCATTTACTAAACAGATATGGATATGACTACAAGCTCACACGGATTAGCTATTGTGACCACTTGTTGATTTTGCTAAAGCAGAATAGGAAGAAAACAAGTAGTATGTGAACAGTGGAACCACCGAGGACTGATTTTACCTAAGATTTATGCCTTGTTATAGACTATCTTCGACATAAAAATCTCTATCAGTATGGAAGAACAGGCTTGTTTTGCAGAACATCCTGCAATCTTAGTCTCCCATGTGCATGTCCTGACCCTTTCCAAAGTTACGATGTGATGGCTTACACACTGCCATCCAATTTTGGAAGGAAGCTCTTGTGCACTCCAAAATATCCCCTGATTTATGCAAGTGCCAGGCAGACAAGAGTTTACAAATGGCTCACCTTCCCTGGAGCAGTGGCTCAGGCATAGACAATCCACATTGCATGAAAATGCTTCGATGTCTAAAAGTGCTTGAGATGCCAGTGTGGCTTTCTTGATCAGGTAGGATACAAACAAGATGCTCTCTTTTTCATCCAGCTTATTAAACACAAACAGTGAAAGTGTGAGATTCATTTCCCTAGGAAGCAAGACTAAGAAGAGCCTCCTGTGAAATGCTGAAGATCAAAAGTGCCAAGTTTTACCAGTTCCTGTTGCTAATGAGGAAAACATTCATTACAAGTGTTTTCAAGAATAGCAGTATGTTTGCTCCCACAAATGGGTATCACTGACAAGCACTATTTGGAGATATTTGGTAAATGCTTAAAACTTTTTTTTTTTTTTTTTTAAATGCTGTAATAAAACTAATGCAGAAGCTGATGAGTCAGCAAGGCTATGGTACTTTTTTGCTAATTAAGTGCTAAGGCTTATGAAATTAATAACTGTTTTTAATAATACTGGGGAGGAGAAACCTTACATTTAGAGAATGCATTAAAGTTTGCACAGGTAATTGGATTGTATGGGAATTTTAGATAAGAATAACTTAATTAAAATGAAATTTTAAAACAAATGACCCAGGTTGTTTTTTAATCCCTTCACTTCAACTTGAAAAAATAGTTTACATCTCAATGTAATCAGTACATAGAAGAAACTGGGCTTTATGATTACTAGCTGAGGAGAAGAACAAGGCAGAGGAAGGGTATATAAGTGAGGAAAAGGGGATTAGAGCCATTCCAGAGTTCATATGTTAAAGTTACACTCATAAAAGTCCAGACCAATGTGACAGGCAAACAAGCAAATTCCTTAAAAAATAATAATAATTAAAAAAAGGTGCTTTTCTCCAACAGGACAAAAATAGCCTTCTACAATCGTTCTGTCCCTTTAGTCTTAGTGAGTAATTGAAGAATTCTTTCCCGGTAGTTAGTAATGAACGAGGTTTGCTCTGAAACCTTCTCCATTATCCAGCACCAGCACTTTCTTCTGCTGCTGAGGTTGCAAGAGAAAGCTAGAGGTGACAGGTACTTGTATATCTCTTCATGAACAAGTGAAGGAAGTCCTGTTGTCATCTGCCTGGTGTAAACCTGCAGTAGTTCCACTGCACAGCTGAGAAGGCTTTGGACTTGCTCAAGAATAACTGAAAGCAAAATGTGCAATTCCTTTTTTCATCTGGCCTGTTCAAAGGAACATGTAACTAATGAGACTGACAGGTCTCAAAATGCATGACAAAGTATCAGTCCATATGTCTTGCCTTTTTTTTTTTTTTTAAATAACCAATTCTTTCCCCGTAGTCCCTCTGTTATTCACCTTTGCTACCAACAATAACCTAAAGATTGTTTTCCCTATTATGCCCTGGTTCTCCCCACACAGTGACCAATCTTCTCCAATTTATATGAAAAAAAAGCTTAGACATTTTTTCATTTTTTTTTTCTGTGCTGAATAGATATTCCTGTTTGCGTAATATAGTTTACTATGGCAACTACTGGCAGCTTAGATTACCAGCATACAGGATGAGGGATCTGTACAAAGCTCTACCTCCACTCCCAACACAATTTGGCCTCCCTTCTTTTTTATGGCAAACATCCTTCTGATTACAGTCCTAGATTAGGGTCTTTTGCCTCTTCTTTCAACTGAAGGATTGGGGTCCTATTTTTTAATTTTTTTTCCTGAGAAAGGCTTGAACTACCCCACTGCAGGAAAGTCAGAAAAGATGCTGCATAATCAGCAGCTTTAATTTTATTCTAATTTCTTTCATGATGGTAATGACACATATAAACTCCATACCAAAAAAAGAAGTTCACATTTTCTGATGATCTCTGTTCAACATCTGATCTAACAGAGGAAATAAGCTTATTTCCTTAAAAATAGCATCTAGGAAAAAAAAAAAAAAAAAAGGAAAAAAAAAAAAAAGAGAAGGGAAGAGGGGTGTTTTTGTTTACTTAGGCTTTGGCTTTTTCTTTCTTGTTCTTTTTGTGGCATTTGTCCCTGCGAGTAAGAGCGGGTAGAGGAGTCACGTAAAGCATTAAAAATTCAAGCCCAGGAATGATGAGGACTATTTAGGTCTCATTTATCTACAGACTTCTGGGAGATCTTGTAAGGGGAAAGTAAAGGAAAGTCCTGTAGCTTATTTCTCTTCTCAGAAGAGGAAATTAAAGGATCCTTCATATGGTATAGAGAAATTAGAAGGAAGCATTGCCTCATTTTCTGTTTCTAGAGCTTTATCACAGAATCACAGAATTTCTAGGTTGGAAGAGACCTCAAGATCATCGAGTCCAACCTCTGACCTAACACTAACAGTCCCCACTAAACCATATCCCTAAGCTCTACATCTAAACGTCTTGTAAAGACTTCCAGGGATGGTGACTCCACCACTTCCCTGGGCAGCCTTTTTCAATGTCTAACAACCATTTCGGTAAAGAAGTTCTTCCTAAGATCCAACCTAAAACTGGATCCTAGGAATCCTAGAAGGAGTGAGGTAACCTGGATGAAGAGCTTAGACATAGGAGAAACAAGCTACTAGAAACCCCAAACTGAGAGTTGACATTGAATTGAGCCTATGGTACTTTGTTTGATGATGAGGGAATACAGTACAGAGAAAGGCATGCTTTGCTGTGGTGCAGACCTTAACCTGCTGTCTCTGGGAAAACTAATGTTAAGGGGATTGCTGTACTTGTGCACACTGTACGATTGCAAAAGAAGAGCTATAAAAGCTTTCTTCAATTAAAAAAAAAAGTCCATAATTTTGAGATTGCTTCTTTGTTATTCTCTTCATTTCAAATTTGCTTTGAAATCAGACTCTTTGCCTTCTAATGCACAACACAATCAACTGACAACACTATCATTCCCTTATGTATTTTTTTGCCTTTACTTACATTTTTAAAATTCTCATGTTGATTCCTAAAAAAAATTGTAATAAAAGCAAATGAATAGAAAATTAACTCATGTTAAAATTCCATAGGCCTTTATGGACCAGTCTTCTGCTACTCCTCATCCTTAAAGCTCAAGTCTTCCCAATAAACTGTCTTTCCCAGTGACTACTTTTACATCCTTCGTTCTTGTGCTATTGCTTCAGAATGTGCTAAGGTCTAGCAATTGAGTTTTTTGTTTGTTTGTTTGTTTTTTAAATAAATAATCTGACCCAAAAATCTTTCCAGCTAAAAAGACTCCTATTGTCACTGGACCTTCATTTATGTCACATGCAAACTCAATAATCATTCAGTATTTCCAGTATTCTCCTGTGAGTGTTTGTGTGTTGAGACATAACAGTTTCTTCCTTTAGATTCTCCTACAGTTGGTGGTACCAGTTAGATTCTGTAAAAGCTACAGGACCTACTTGGTAAAACGGTGGCACTTAACAGTGTAAAGAGGTGAACAGGTGTTGATCAAATAGGATTCAGCTCTTTACTTAAGCTTAACCCTCCCTATATGCATAAGAAACCCAGCTATTCAGGGACATCCAGTCCTTCACTAAATAAAGCTACTTGTTACCACGCACTACAGGCAATTAACACTTCATTACCTATTACAGCCCTCGATGTTATTTCTGTATTGCTAACTACAAAGCAGTTGACAAAAGGAAGACAAGATGTAAAGCAAGATCACAGAAGACTGCACCATCAAACAAGGCTGTACAGGTTTGTGGAAGTAGTAAGCAGGCAATAGCATGCTCAGACATAATGTGAGCTTGGGTGCATGGTGAAAAGGCAAAACTAATCTCTTCTGAGTAGAAAGCATGAAAGAAACAGAGACAAACCAAAGAGAAGAGGAGAATGAGACAAAAACAATTAAGAAAACCCAGTTGGGGGGTGGGGGAAAAGAAAAGATGTCAGTGGGGCAAAAATTGGTTAATGTTAATGATGGTATATTTTCACAGGGAGGTTATGCCTTCAGAAAGGCAAGGAATTTTCTTTCATTTTCTTAACAGACTTGCTCAGTGTTGCAGCAAGATAGGGAGGTTCTTCCATAGAGATATGCCATCAACTTGATTTTAAGTTTATGTTTCAAAAATTAAAAAGCAGCCAAAGAGCAAATGTCAGAAAATAAATGGAGAGGAAAAAAAAAGTTTATGTGAAGGGAAAACACACCTGGCATTTTCTGCAGCCTCTTATTTAGACTATTTGAGTATTCAGTGGGAGCGTGGGGGGGGAGATTGTTTATTTACTTTATTTTAAGAGTTGTAGTTTCATCTTGCCTATCCTCTTTCCCAGCTTAGTTTGACATCTTGGAAAACCTCATGTATTTCTGTTAACTGTGTACAAAAGAGGGGTATGTTGTGCATTATTAATCATACTAATTATACTGCTTATATTTCAGAAGTACTTTTTTATTTCTTGATCATCAATACAAGAGGGGAAAAAGGTAATGCTATATAATAGAGACATTTAAATAATTAAATTAAATAATTAAATTGCTAAATTCTGGCAGACATTATTAATAAATGAACATGGTTTTCTGTTAAGTATAGTTTTTTTTGGCTCTAATACTTTGTGCAAAAATTCTGTTTGCTGAGTTAAGCTCGATTATATGAATTTCTTGTCATGTGTTATCTCGTTCCACTACTGCAAACATTTTTTTTCATGGCTTTAAACCTTGGTCAAGTGGATTTCAACAGATCTGGCAAAAGTTAAGCATGAAGGGAGTTGTTCTCACCATTGAAATGATTTTCTTATTCCTTTAGGGCACTGTATGAAGGAAAACCTTCTGAACCTGTTTGACCTAATTCAGCACTACAAAAGTAATAGAGGGGGTAAGGGTGAAAAATCAATTTTTGGAAAGGGTCTTTTTGTTGAAGTTTTGTTTCATTTATATGTTGAAAACCTTGTAGAAAAGCTAATCCCTAGTCAGTTCTGCTTTTCAATTTATCTAAATGAAAGGTTTTGTATAAAAATCTTTTTTTTTTTTTTTTTTTTTTTTTAAAGGGTGCTGGCTAATAAAAGTTTATGGGATTTTTTATGAAATGAAAAATTATTTCAAAATTATTCTAATAGAGATTAAGCACCAGAGCTTGGTGCTCATAGTGGACGAAAGGGGGGGGAGAGAGGGGAAGGGAAAAATACTGTCTTTTTTAAAGTGGCTTTTACCTGCTTACTGTATCACTCTATCACCACACAGGGCTTTTGAAACATTTACAAGTAAGGCTGTCATCTACTATACATAATCATGGTCATCCTGCCCCTGCACAAGTCAGTGAAAAAAAAAAATAATTAGAGAATGATTTCTCTCTTCAGACAAAGCAGATATGTTAATACACATGAGAAACACTCAATGTTCAGAGATGAGAATCTCATTTAATTCTACCACCAAAAATGACTGGACTCTAGCTATCATACTCATCTAGTAAATGGGGCAAGGAAAGCTACTCTCATGCTATCTCTTTATAGGACAGGCTCATAAAAGGAGATGACAAATATTATTTACTTGATAGTCACTCCAGCATGAATTTAAATATTCTGCAGAGCTCAATATGTGCATATATGCATTGTTATACAGTATTGATTATAGAAAAGGGTAATATCATAATGGACAGTAATGAAAACTAGGATTTATAGTACTTTTTTTTTTGGTAAAATAATTATAATCTCTTATACAAAGGAAAAACTACTCAATGAAGTGTAATGCTGTGATCCTCAGATAATTTTAAAAAGATTAGGCTTAGTCATATGATATATTTTGGATATTTTTTTTATTTTTATTTTTTTGCTACTCCCATCAAAATGAAAAAGTTTGGTCAACAGACATTTTCTGAAACAAGTAATTATAGGGGACAATTCTTTGTTAGGCTGCAAGCAGTCATAGCTAATAATCATTGTTTTCTTTTTCATGTGTTTATTGTTACCTCAAAGTCAAACTATGCATTTTAATAACAGTATCTAACAATATCTAGCAATGTATAATAGTCAGTACAAGATTCCTTACAGTCAGTACAGATTCCTTATTTTCAGAAAGGCATAATATTACTGTGGGCTGGAAAAACCAGCTGTGACATGCCACCACTTTTATAAGCTTTCAGGACTTCAGTGATGGAAATGAGCACTTAGACCCAAGAGCAGTTACGTAATGAACCTCTCATGAAGGCTTTCTAGATATTAAAGTTGAAATATTCAAAGTGAAATGAAATTATAGAAGTCTTAACCCAAGGGTCAGGCTAATAATGAATAACCACAAGATATGTGAAAAAGGCATCATTCAGACTTGGGGGGAAAAAAAACAACACTGATATATCTTTCTGGTTTGATCTAGTTTACCATATTATTGCTGCTTCCACAAAACTGAGGCCCACAAGCTATCTTAAGGAGTTGCTAACATTAAGTTAATTTGACAAACATAAATTTTTAAGCAAAAACAACAATGAAGTGCATTGAGAAAAAAAGAATATTATGAAAAGTACCATCTGTCATAACCCCGGGGATGAAAATTATTTACCTGGAGAAAATATACAGCTCCTTATCAACTAGACAGTATTGGATAGTACTTCAGCGTGATCATTTTAGTCACATTATATCACATCATAATATGACTGCCCTAAAGGAGTATAAGAAAGGTCTCTTTAAAGAGGAAGGTGGAAAGCAAGGTTCCCTTCTTCTGCTTAGTTTTCATTTTTATAGAGGAAATCTCATGGCAACAGATTCTTCATGTTTTGGTTGTTAAGGGAGGCTGTCTTCCACTTGCCATGAGACAAAAAAAAAGTACAGTGGGAATCCTTACCACCTTTACTGAGGCCTTCACTCCCAACAGGCAATTGTGAATGGATACCTAATTAGATTTGAAAATTAGATTTTGATATAAATTTCGTTGTCTTGGACTTTGCTGGCTATATGAACTGTCTTCATATAAGCACACAAATTTTAAATCTGGTCTTTTTATTGAAACCACTGTTCCCATTGGAATCCATTCCCTTGGTGCTAATGTGATATAAATAAATGACTCCTTTATGCCAATGACTACTCATCTAGTAGGCTGTACAACATTTGGCTCCATGCCACAAGATTGATTGCTTTTTTGCTTTTCTGAATGTTGGAGTGCCTCAAAATTAAAGTGGAGTTACACTATTAATTGATTCAGGAGGGCCTTTTTTTTTTTTTTTTTTTTTTTTGAGTAATTATATTCAAGAAGGGTCTGTCAATACAATTTGCTCTCGGTTGTCACTGTAATGTAATGGGGTCGGGCTCATACAGGATAGTAACTTGCATGACTACAGTAGTATTTGCCAAATAAAGAACTCCATACATAAGATATAAAGAGAATGTGAAGTTATACTTTACCCATTTTACATCAGGGGTTGTAATAATAAATGTAGTTTTGCTGTTTATTTGGAAGCTCTGTAATGTTCATTTATGTATCATGGTAATGTTGGCATGTTGGTAATATGCATGTTGTATATTCATACTTCTTTGGCCTAAATCATTAAATTGCAGCATTGAAATAAAAATTTCTTTGCAATCAGGCATTGGCTGGCTAATCCCCCAAATAGCATTTTGAAATGAATTAAATTGTGCAGATGAGGGAACACGAATCCAGAAGGGTTTGTCAGGTGTCCATCAGCATGAAAACCAAGTTTAGAACTTGGGTATGCACAGATTAGGGACATGCTCAATGTAATCAATCAACTGATCTGCACAGGAAAAAATCCAGCAAGTTCAAAACTTCCTAGAATAAGTTCAGTATAGAACCGAGTTCACGTTTCAGAAAGCATCTTACAAAACAGTAACATGCAAACGTCTATCTTCCACTGTCTGCTGTCATTATCCTAGAGGATTGTTTTAGAAATCTTTCATTTATGTCACACTAGCATATAGAGGAGAACTCCACATTACAGTCTGTACCTTTTTCCATTTTATTTGGTTGCAATAATAGATGGATATATATGCTACAGGATATGTTTCTCCTTCAAAACAGTTAATGTTGTACCTCTGACACTTCCTCCTGTTCAACTCACTGAATTCAAACTATTTTGTAAACTTTTTCCCATTTCCCTCAGTTACTCAAATCTACTTCCCAAGTCCACTGACTTCCTTTTTAAGGTGACAACTTTTCAGAAAGTGTTTCGAGCTTCCCTTCTACGGTCTTTAATCAACAACAAGATAAAAGCTCATTTTGTGATTAAACCTGAAAGTCAGAAGAACTAAGTATATGTTATTCATCAAACTCAAGATATCTTGGTCACTGTAAAATATGACTAACTTTGATATTTAGAAATTTCCAGAAAACCAACCTGATAGTCCTCAGACAAATGTAGACACACTTTCACTGTTTTATGGATGAATAACATACTTATGTCTCACGTTTTTCCAAAGTCTATCTTACATGGACAATATACTATTTTAAATTTTTTTCCTATTTGGAGTTAAAAAGAATGCAAAGACATGAGGCTAGCTCACACCTCATAAGCAGACATAAAACTCCAGTAATCCTATTAAAATTAAAAGGATGGTCTGTATAGGCATTGGAAAAGTTAGTCATGGTCACATGTATATAATGCAGATCTGATGCATAGATGTATTACAAAACATTCACCACCCTTCACTAGGTTAACATGTTTCCCACCATCAAAATTGTGTCCATTTTTCTATTCTGCAGCAGAAGTGCAATTTGTCCAACGATTTAAATCATTACTTTTGTTACTAGCTTACAGAATAGAATTCACACATCTCTTAATTTGCTGAGGCAGGTGTTTCTGTTCACCTTCTCTAATCACCCTTCTGTAGTTTGCAATTCTCAGGTTCTGTAGGGGCACCAAGTTAACCAGTCCAGTTCATATTTCAGAGGAAATGTAATCAATAAATCACCTATATTAGTCTCATGTCCACACACAGGGGTTTCATTATTAAGGATATTTTGAAAGGTTCACTGAATATTACACATTGAAATAAGTGTCTGTTGCCTGGGAGCAATTTCCAAGCTGTCTTCTGGGAACTAGGACACACTTAAAAGGATTTAGTGGTGGAAATCTTTCATTTAGAAAATCCATTTCTGCAATTCACATGTTAAAGAAATAGAAAATGTTTCTATGCCAACTTGAGCTGCAGTAAATGCATGTGAATAGCTCTCCACCCCTGAAACAGAGCTAATTTCTGCAGAAGTTCATCCCAGAGATATATTTCTGAGCAAGTGCTTTGCTTCACTGTTCACTCCTTGAATTGTGTGCACTCCATCATATCTATCGTTTTGCCCTTACACAGTCAAGGAATTTGGTCTTTTCAGTTGAATGAGCTGGGAAAGGAGAGCGCATCACTTCTCATTTTAAAACATTCCATAGCACTTGGCTCCTGTGTACATATGAAAACAGTAAATAGCTGGGAAAACAAAGCACAAATTACCAGATATATCACCCTCCATGTTTACAGTAGCAGAAGCAGTAACACTTTGGAAGCATTTCTCTCCCCACTCACTCCTGACTGTGGCTGTTGTTGTTTTTGCCCATTTGCAAAAGTCAGTCTTTCCATCTGATAAGCCACCATTTCTCAGAAATGAAGATGATCCAGATAAGGTCAGCTCTGACTATGAGAAGCGAGTCCCTCTAGACACAAAATTCAGCTGGGAGTTTTCTTCCTCTGGCTGTCCTTACAGGGAGGAAGAGCAGATCTACTGCTGAACTTTATTTTGAAAGATATCTCCCATCTCATTCTTAATTTCCAAGAGTAGAATTTTTACTGAGGAAGGTCAGGAGTGTTAAGAAAAAGGTGAATTCCCATTTTGAAATCACCAAATGAAAAATCCAAATCCCTGATTCATCCTGCTGATATCTGATTTTCAGATCCAACCCTACCTTTATTTCTATGAAAGAAGGAAGTCAAATGTGATGAAAGAAGAATTAATAAAAAAATCCCAGGACAATTTCTAGCTGTAGACAACTCAAGCTATTCACGTATGCACTCTGTCATGACACCTCTTTTGTGACTTCAGGCCAATCATTTCCTAAGACTTCTCTATCTCTAAAGGGAAAATTATTTTGTAACACTTCCCTGACCCACATAAAGATGGTGAGCTAAGTCTCACAGATGATGTAGGTCTCTCTGATGTATGTTACAAACACTGTTTTCAGACACAAGGCAGAGACACACAGCATTTCACATCTAAAACATTTCCATATGGAGTTAGCATTTAAGCATATTTCTGATAGCTGGAACTGAGAGCTTACTGTGGTGAGTCTTCTTGACCATCATACATACGATATTAGGTTAATCAACCAAAACGACCTTAACATCTGAGCAAAGATGCTGAACAAAGTTTTGGCTATAAGATCTAATCAGAGCAACATGTGTTTTTTGTTTGCTTGTTTGTTTTTTTGACTTGCTACATTTAACCTAGAAGCAATTCCATAAAGCAAAACCCCAACATATCTTTGTGGATTACTGGAATTTAATACAAGTCAGGTTGCTAGATGGACACCAAAGCAAGCTCCAGACTCAGAGTAAGGCTGCAAATTGTGAGGGAAATCTCATTGTAAATGAGTCTTGAGAGAGTAAAGATAAAGCTCAATATCTTTTTGGTCATCTGGGATTTCTCTCAACTCAGAGAAATTTCTAATGGATTTATTAGCAGCACAAAATCTCTGGAACTCCTTTGAGGAAAGAGGTCAACTTCTCAAGTTGACTACAGAATCCAACAGGAGACTGACAGGGTAAGTCATGTTTGCAGGGCCATGGGCTGTTAATATTTCACAAGGAAAGGCCTGTATTTTCGTCAATATTTCTACCGCAGTACACCAGGAATCCTTTGCTGGTAGGAAACACTTCTGAATTTTTCAGTAGGGGATGAAGAACGTATCTTCAATATCAACCAGGATCTGAGTGCTGACTGGGAACCCTTTTACTGCATACTTGTTGTACAGCCAGGAGTAAACAGACAAAAAAAGTCATAAGCTAGAAAAAGGTACTAGTCTAAAGTCACTGAATAAAATGGTAGGAAAGGCAGGACTAGACTGCTTGTCTCATGTGTGTTGGCCCACTGGGTCAATTACTTCTCAGAGCAGAACAGTGCTAAATCAACCCCAAATAAATAACAAATGCAAACACCTTCTGCACTGGCCATCACAATCCAAATAACTTTTGAATCCATATCCCATCATTCCAAAATAAAAGGTGGGGTACAAATCACAGATGAAAAGAATACAACCCAGAATTTGTCATTTTGTATTTGCTTTGTTTTGTTTTTACTATAACATTCTGCACATCAGTTTGTTTGATTGGGTCACTTTGCTTGATGAATTTTGTCTTCCTTCCAAACAGATGGTGTCAGCCTAGGAATGGTTTTAATAAAATTCTTTGTGTGCTGGTTATATGGCACTTATTTGGCAAATGTCACTCCACAGACACACTTTAGGTTTAAGATGATACTGTAATGGCTTAAATCTCCCACCAGCTGCCACAAAATTAGAGCTGCATTAATATCAACAGAGAAATTAAGAGCTCTGGTAATTCAGCTGGGAACTTGAAGGGAAATTTTATAGACATTTGGAAGATTTGCAGTGGCAAGGGACTGTGAAAGTCTGCCCCAGCATTAGCAAACAGCAATATTATGGGTTTAAAGGTTGAAATTTAGGTTGTCCTTCACTCTCTGAGCTGACCAGTCAATGTAGGTGGTCTGTGTTTGAATCGTAACAACCTGGAAGGAATGCTGGCAATGTATGTATATCCTACGTGAATATTATCCAATGAATAATTGGCAAAATGTTTTTGAAAATTAAATGAAGTTTTGAAAATTAAGTGAAGATTTCCTCTCAAGAATGGAACTCTCCTAATACTGTTAGATAAGGTTGTTATATCACATGGAGATGCAAGATTAAGGACACAGTCACACTTCACAGGCTAAGTCTGCCCAGCTTCCCCAGCCCCCATTTCAATGAAGATTGGCCTTTCAAACCAATCACGTCTTGTCAGTCTGTGTAAATCTTGTAATTGCACATCTTGAATCGTAAGAAGAGAAAGTACAGGCCAGAAAAGAAAATACAGGAGATCACAGGATAACCAGGAAATGTAGCAAGGGTTGTGCAGAACACCAAGAGATTTGGGCAGCCTAGAATTCCAGTAGAGAGGGACTCCTTGGGCAGGCCAGAGATTAGTGATGGCAAACACAGAAGACTGCAAGTTCAGCCACTGCTCTGGATGTTACACTAGAGGACTTACTGCAGACACAACCTATTGCTTTAATGAAACATATCAATCTTACCCCTTCACCTCCTTCAATCTCTAAAATGTTTCAGATATCAGTGCATTTAGCAGGGTTTTGTACTGGAGGTAAATAATACGGATGATATGCTACAACAGTCAAATGCAATAGCAACAAACTTCCCCAGTGGATAAGGCAGAGCTATTCAGTTATTTTTACTATTATGGCCAATGGGGAAATTAGATTTTGGTTTTGGAATAGATGTGATTGGCTGTGGTCTGAGTGGGATATCACAGTAGATGGACCACTACTGTGTTCTCTTATGGTAGCTCCTATGTTCCAGAGTGTATGCACATTATTCGAGCTGCAAATGAACATATAAAAGTTAAGAGGCTTTTTGAAAACGATGTTTTTCAGCCTGCAATATTACATTAATTATACTACAGAGGTATGAGAAACTATCATTAGTGTGATCACACTATAATGATGGATAAGGAAACCATTATAAGTAGAAGGGACTGAGTAGCCAGGATAATTAGGAGTTTTTCTACTGAAAACAGTAATGGCAAAAAGGCAAGAGGGAAAAAAAAAAAAAGTGTTAAATAAAAAAGGGCAACTTTTAATATTATAAAAGAGGTCTTGAAAATAGGGCAGCTAATGGGGATATTCACTCAAAGCTCGTTATTATAAATCTGCATTACCATTAGTTTTTCAAATCACTGCTGGAAATAAAATCATAGTTTACAGACTGTAGAGAACCTAGTTTTTAACTGTCAATCTGTAGAAAAATGGGTCTATGTCAAACCAGATTCAACAGCCAGCAAGTTTGCTTGGCTAAATGTCTCCTGATATTCAGAGCTGAACTAATGGCTATCATTCTGACTGTAACAGGCCATTCTATGGTTCTGTTTTATTAGATCTTCTTCTGGGACCTGACATTTTGGGATGTATATGGTGGGGGGTTGTATATGTTATTAACTTTTTGGAAGAAAAAAAGGCTGTAATAAACAGCTGATAGCCTGCAAACATGTAAGAAGCCCCAAGACTAAAGGTCAGGTTAGTCCAGCCGGTCACAATAAGAGGTGGATTTTCTGAGCCTTCTATATATTAAAAATAGTTTAACAATTCAATTGGGTTATGACCCACTATTCACTCTGAAATGTTATTCCCAGGAGCTAGCTTGTGATGTGTTATCAGAAAAGTAGTTATAAGAGCTTTTTAAATTGCAAGTTAAAAATAAAAAAGCTTTTTTAAAAATATTTTTATTATTTGAATGAACAAACAAACCTCAAACAGATGTTTGTCTAATTTTTACGTAAGTAGAATATTTGAGTGAAAAAAGGAAAAAAAAAAAAAAAAAGACCAGCCAGAGAACCTGGGCCAGACATATCTAGACATATCTATCCAAATGCAAAATTACAGGCACAGATTTGTGGTCCTGCTTGGTATATGCCATCGCTGAATGTTAAATACATAATTGCTGGGGCTGTACAATAGTCAATTAATTACACTACTGAATTCCTTCAGCATATTTCCTAATCTTAGTGACTGTACCTGTAGACCACATAACCAATCACACAGAACTGTTTGCAAATTAAATTGTGGGAGATAACAGTAAGTGTAGTTCAATACAGATACCAAAAAAGCACTACCCATAGGATGATGTAGGATAATGTTTCTTTATATATATATATATAAATATATATATATATATAGTTATAGTTTTATAAATATATATATATATATATATATATATATATTTATAAAACTATCTTCATTAGATCAGAGGTATAGTAGGTTACCACATGTGAATAAACATCTGATACATCTGATTTGAACTGAACATCAGTGCATGGTACTTTTACAGGAACTGCTCTTTTGGTTTTGATCAATGTTTAAAATGCATCAGTGAAGAAATAATGAGAAGGGCAGACTGTGGGGAAAACTATGATTATAAAGCTCTACTTCCAGGAAAACTAGAAAAACAGAACTAGTATCTAGGTCTGCCTCAACTATTTTCTTCAAACAAATTATGAAAAGATATACTTGTATTTGGGAATATTAGAAAAAGTGTCTTGTAATAAAAAAAAATCATAAGGATATGCATGTTAATGTACATACATGTCTATCTGTACATCAACAGACATACATGCAGACATGTATTTGCATATATACATATACATTGAGCATGCAACTGCTGCCTAGGATCTTAAGGATTTATCTGTATGTGAGCAGCACTGTATAAGCCTCAACAGAGCAGGGAAGGAGTATTTGATTTGTGACTGCATGGAGATTTCTTTGGCTCTAATTAAGCAAACATTGGTTCACTTGACTTGACATTGTTCTTGTATTGGTATAAAGCTATTGGTATAACTCTACCAAGGGTAGAAAAGCTTTGCAAACATAAGGAGAATTATGTTCTCTATAGAGTAAAAGGCATGAAGGAGCCTTCTAAGACACAAGCAAGGAAATTGATTAGATTTGAGTGTTGTCCCATCTTCCCTAAAGGTTATCACTATGACACCAATGGAAACTTCATCTGGACATAATTTTAACAAGCTTTTGTTTGGGTTGTGTTTTGGTCTTATGTTTTTTCTAGTTGCTGTATGCCAGGTACTATATGCTGTTTAAAATCTTTATTATTCTTAAAACAAGACTGTCCTCTGATCTACCTTACATGAATAGATCTTCAAAGACAAAACAACTTACCTGCAATGACAAAAGACCATCCTTACAAGGCACAGAGTTAACTCATATCATATTCTAAACAAACGTCACTAGCCCTAGGTATGGAGTTGAAGGATTCCCGCCCCCCACCCTCCTCCATTAACACCACCTCTTTATTCAGAGACCTCTGTCACAAGATGCAGTAGCAGTTTTCAGACTCAGTGCTGCAATTGATCCTCATGATAGGAGCCAAATAAACCTTCCATTGAAAAGTAGCCTCTTACATTGATAAGCATAATACTGATGCTTCCATCTGTTTCCTTCTCTTAAAAGCAGACAGTCTGGGGATAGTAGCAGAGGCTGGATGTTTTCCTTTAATTGCATTGTATCATTTTACAATTTTTGTTTGAGACAGTTTTTTGGACCTATTCTATGCTTACATCTGCAGAAGACAGACAGTCAGATGAATATAATGGTGATAATTAAACACAAATGTTGCCTAGAGTGTTACTAATGCAGCTTGTGGTCCTGTGTGGGTTTTTTACTTTTTTTTTTTTTTTTTTTTTTTTTGCGTGTGTGTGTGTTTCAAACACATATTCAATTTGCTGTTCAATTTTGTATTAGAACCTTTTTTCCTTTTCCTGGCCTTAATTTGTTTCTTTCTGCACAGAGTATGAAAGAAAAATGATTGCTGCCTTGACTCCTATCTTACCTCTACCTAGCTACATGCTCTTCCGTAACCAGATAAGAAAGAAAAATGCCCTTTTAAATTGTTATGGCATACAGTATGTTGCATTTCAAGGCACTCCACAAATCAAAGTGATCATGTTTCATCCACATTGAATTTACATCCCTTTTTTCATCGCAAGACTAATAAGATATTTGTTAGATCTGTCAGGCTTCAAATTATCTTTCAGAGCTTCTGGATTTGATACACTCTCAAAACAGTCATTCATGGCCAGTTGTTGTGAACCTTCTAAAAGTAATAGGAAATAAAAAAAAAAAAGATTTTCCATTTGGTGTGGAAACTTTAAAAAAAAAAAAAAAAGATAAAAAGCTTTCAGTGTAATATCAATGCTAGACATCCAGAGTCTTCTTTTTGCTAATACCCCCCATTCCTTACGAAATGTAAGGAAATTGTTGTTAAGTAATCTTATGTCATGTTTTGCTTGATTTTTATTATTTTGGACTTTGCTCTCAGATTATGCACATTCACTCTCCTTATCTGTATTAAGACTCTCCTGAAGTTTTCTAGCTGAATATCCTGACTTTTCTCCTTTCAAGCTTGATTGATCTACCACTACCTGAGCAAAAGACAAGTTCATATATAATGAACTTGTCATTATCATATACAACTTCATATAATCTTATACCAAAATAGTGCTAAGATTTTGGTCTCAGACTCTCAAAAACACTTCGGAGGTTCCCAGATGCACAGCGGAAATTAAACACAAAGCAAAACTATTATATTCTCCAAATGTCTGGCTGATCTACAACTGTGATGTAGCAGTGTGTCCAGTTCTGCATCCATCCAAACCAACATCTGGTGACACTGCTGTGCTGCCAGCATTCCCAAGAGTTTGAAGGGATCTGTACTTCATAAATAATTTAAATAACATACGCTGCTCCCTATGTCAAATGGTCTCTTAAGTTCTTAATTTTCCCTCATGGTCTTTGACTTCTGTCCCTTAAAGGCATAGTTTAAAAGTTTCAGGAAGTATCATCTTGACAGCAGTCATAAGTTTTAAACACTAGCATATAAAATAATTATATTTAGGTTATTAAAAATTGCTAAACATGACTAACAAATACTAATCACTACTACAAGCTGTTTGTAGGAGGCACATGAGTTTTCTACTGCTATTAATAAATATGATCATCAAAATGACATAATATTAAGTGCATTCTCCCTCTTCACAAGCAGATCTCATAAAAACATAGCCTGATATTTTTGATTAGCAAGGCCAAATATGCTACTAGTATTTTCTTCATTAATACTAAGCTGTGTATGTTGGGAATATAATATACCTCCAAAAGTCACTCAAGGGCTTTCAACAATATTGAAGACATCTAGCTATGAGCAAAAGCCCTGAACAAGACTGCTGAGGAACTAGCTACTGGTTAGTTAATACGATTAAATAAAACCAATAAGATACGCATTACCTTGATACATAGTAGCAGTGCCTCATTGAATTGTTTGTTACAATAATTTCAGGGCTACTGCAGGTTCCCAGAGAATGCCAACATACATGAATTAGCATTAGTTTATTACTATACAAACAGCAAACTGGTCATCTTTCAAAACATATAAAATGAAACCACTTTATAGTCTAGGTTCATAACTCTTTCCTCATTTAGCCCTTTTTGTTAATGAGACATTCTAGCAAAGCAGCTTCAAAAAAACGTACCTCTTACAGCTTTGGGGTTTTGTTTGTTTTAACAGTTTTTGTTTTCCTTTGTCAGGACTCCACATAGGCTAGCAGCTGAGGTGGATCCCTTATCTAGCAGCTCTGAGCCCAGGGCATTAGGAACCTCTAGGAGGCCAGGCCAAGGCATGGAATTCAGTTTATGGGTTGGGGTTATGATCAAACCCAGCCAGGGGTCTTAGTGTTGTAACATATTTGCCATATCTCATAAGTGCAGAGAATGGGAAAGTTACAACTTTGATACAGTAGATGTGATACTTTCCAAATTACACATGAAATGTATCTTACTTTATGTTATACCTAGTTCATACCTTTAGTTTTTAATGAATATAAACTAAATTACGTCATATTTTATCACAAGAACTTATTGCAATCCATCAGGATTAGTAATAATAACAGTTATAAAAGACTTTTATACAAAAGGTGAAAAGTTTTATGAGGTGGTATCACATTTTCCCAGCCTAATAAAAAAAAGATTTTTTTTGAGATTATTCTACTGACTTACCCTAGCAGAAAAAGGAGTCACTGTGACTTCTCCTAGGTACTGTATATTCACCTTTTAAGAAATAAAAACAAATGTGAGATAGGGAAGGGAAGTACTTACATGTCTGTTTTATGAGTGTCAGATGAGATAAAGGATAAAATCTCTTTTAAGGTATAGACAAAATTCCTCTACAATTTTGCAGGAAGACAATTTCACCTGTGGGTGTATAAAAGTGTCAGAAGTGAAAGACAGAAGGCAGAGCTAAATTCAGAGCCCTTAAATTTTAGAGTATATAATTAATTATGATTTTATACATATATGCATACATATATGCAATAGTTACTGCTTGATTATGAACTAAATAGAGCCTATATATTCCTGCAGGATACTGAAGTCTCCCTGAATATTATTGTTTATCCTGATCTGGTTGGTGCTAGGTTCAAAAGAGAAGCTAAAATGTTAATACCCTAAATATTGATGTCAAAACCTGAGAGAATCAACCTCTTAAGTTCCTTCAGAGAGAATGTATTCTTTGTTATTAAACACATATCTGATGCTGTTGTTCAGTGTGCTGAACAACTGAACAATGAATGTTAATGACTTGTGCAGTTGTATGACAATCTGAAGCTTAAAGACAAAATTTCATAAAAAAAAAAAAACCTTGGAAAAACAATAACATAAATGTACTAGTGACATAAGATTCATTGGGATCATGCTAGTAGGTGAAGATTTCAAAGCTCCCTTTTTCTTTTATTAGTTCTGTTTGATGTTACGAGACCACAGAGTGATTAATTTTCTGGATAATATTTCAAGTATTTTATATTTATGTATCTCTACCCATATGCAGCCACATCTGTGAAAAAGAAATAGCAGGTGTTTCATTTTTATGGTTTCCTTCTGTTTATTTTTGACAAGTCCATTTGTTATTATAAGAGAAAATGAGTAATCTCTGAGCCTATTTGATTTGGAATAGAGTACCCTGTCTGTTTACTGTCATTAGTATTCCCATTGCAATACTCTGGCCATTACATAACTAGATACATTTAGCTACTGAGAATAAAAATGTTCTGTGCTCCATTTGACTTGATCCATAAAAGAACAAACCTATTAGGCCAATATTGCTCCATTTTATTAGTCTTCATAGAACCAATTTTAAATCAAATGTTGTTCAAACTTGTCACATGCTAACACCTTTATGCTTACATACAGTATAGCTAATAAAACTTTGCAGATGCAAGCAACAGACTCTTTCTGTTTCTCTTATATTATTGTGATGTGATGATCAGAAAAAATGAGTAAATATCACTGTGATCTTGAATCATCCACAAATAGATTATTATTATTATTTTTAATGCTGAGTCTATTATATAGGTATAGCTATAGTATATAGTGGAAAACAACGGTAGAAATAAAATAAGCATCAGACAGATGCACCTCTGTAACATCTCTGTTTTGACAAGGAAATACTAGTTGGTTTTGATTAGTACATAAATCAGAGAATTTCCAAGGAAAAAATGTGATTTTTTAGGAAGATTCTGCTTCAGTAAGAGACCAGTGTCCACATGGATCAAAGAATCAATGATTCAGAACTGTCAATGACCCGATGCCATTTATTCAATGTTAAGACGTATAGTTCAGACAAGATATAAATATTGTGGTAAAGAGAAAATATCAAATAAAAGAGGTAAAATATAGAGGTAAAAAGAAAATATCAAATTTATAATTATTGATATAGCAAGTTCTCATGTGCTGTTGTATTTAACTTTAGATAATTAATAAATACAATATATTTTATTTTTAGATATAATTTATGATTTATAATATAATTTATATATATTTTATATTTATAAAATAAATACATATAAATAAAACAAAAAAAATCAACTACACATAAATGAACTACAATGATTGCAAAGGTTGATGCTCACCCATAGAGACATCTGCCTCATCGACAAAGATTTAGATATTAAAATTCCTCCTGTAGTGTCAAAGGGATGTACAGTTGTTTTCACCCTCTGTGGCCTAGTGAATTCTACATACCCAGAGGTGATTATTTGTAGAGATGGGTGAAGTAAATTTTGTACATAATACCCATTATGAACATCTGTCTGAACATCTAGCTCAGAATAGAAAGTGATTTGCCAAACACAGAAAACTTAGGGCTAAGTCATTAAACGGGAAAGACTTATTTTCAGACCAAAGGAAATGCGGGTGTTAGAATCTCAGCAAAGACAGGTAACAGCTTAACTTCTTTTTATTCCTTCAGTGAAAAGAGGACATTGAAATGCCCACAGTGGTCTAAACAAATCCCAAACATATTCAACACTCAACTCTATCCAAATATTATGCCTTATTAAGGATGACAGATAACAACAGCCCATAAAATCCAGTTTCTCCTCCATACAGGTATGGAAGGTTTTTCTTGGAGTAACAGTTATATAACTTCTATATTATTTTGTCCAGCAAGTGACTGATATTATTTTTGTTATCTTTAAACTCTTCTTGCTACTGTTTGCTTTCTTAATAAAGCTGATACCACCCTCATTGCTGTTTATTTAATCCAGAGCTATTTATTCTTTTCTTTCTGCAATCTCATAGAATTACAGCATTGTTGAGGTTGGAGGGCTTCTTTGGAGACTGTCTAGTCCAAACTCTCTGCTCAAAGCAGGAACATCTATAGTGTAGGTTGTTGAGGGCCATGTTCAGTCAAGTTTGAGTATCTTCAAGGATGAAGATTACACAGTCCGTCTGGGAAATTTATTCCAGCTTTTGACCACCTTCACAGTAAATGAAGGAGCAGCTCATTTGTTCATGACAGTACTCCACAAGTGATCTTACTGTATCTATTTTAACCCACGAGTCTTGTTCTTCTTTTCTTCCTATTTTCTCCCAATCCCACTTAGAATGAAATACAAGCAAGTAGCTGTGCAAGTGTTTGGCTGCCAGCCAGGGCCAAACCACAACACTGCCAGAGATTGGTGTTACGAAGTACACAGATGGTTTCATTCTCTGCCATTTGGAACCACTTAAAGATTTTGCTTTGCTGCAGTGGTCACAGAGTTTCTCTTTGACCCTAAGCACATCTCTATGGAGTTCATTGGCCTTAGTTATAAGTACTGCAATCTTCTATTTGGCTCAGTGCATTTTAAATGGTGTCACTATCATCATCATATGCAGCTGTCAATACAGCATGTTTGTCATTGGTATGGACTTTAAGAAAAAATTCTTGTGCTATTTTTAAAACCAGAGGTTTTGTTCTTCTTTTTGGTATGATTTTCTGTGACATCCCTTTAGATCAATTGGGGTTAAAAATAGAAAGTGGAAATTATGTTTTAAAATAGCTCATGCTCCAATTTTATTAAAGTCCTTTGCACTAAAAATAGTCTTTTTAAACTGAAATCTCTCTTAAAGTCTTTAAGTGGAAAAAAAAAAAAAAAAAGACTTCAAAGAAACAATTGTCTTTTCTTCTTATCAACAAGTGGTGAAGTAAGGCCTGTCTTTATCATTTTGGTAAGATATTGCCTAAGTCTTGCCAGATAATTAGTAATTTTTCAACTAATCTCCGTATTTTTGAACTTCAAATAGCTTGTTAGTTTAGAAAAAAATTAAGGATTGTGCATAAACTTGCTACATTTTACTAAAAAAATCTCAGTATTCATGATATCCAGGAATAACTGTTAGCAAAATATCCAGCAAATTATTGTACAGAAACTTTCCATCAGGTAGCAAATGCTACCTGTAAGAGTTTTTACACATGGTTATACAAGTTCCATATTCAAACAGCAAAAATATATTGACCTTCAAAATGTAAATATTTATTGGAAGTAATAAATACTGTCTGTGTAACATTTCTCAATAATTGACGTCCTTAAATTTTAAAACACAAAGCTTTAGACTTGCTTACACAAGAAATCAGTTTCATTAAGGGTTTACCTATGGCTGTTTAGGTTTAAACTATAGGCTTTCCTCTCCACTAAAGGGAAAAGGGATCTTCTTTTGTGCGATATTTTACAGGTCTGATAAGACACACCATTCTTTTTGATTGTTAAGGAAGAATCTGATATTTCAAATACAAAAATACAAAATCCCTTTCCTTTCCCATACTTTTTTTTTTTTCTTCCTGATAGAGGAAAAAGATAGAAGTCTTAGATAGAGGAAAAAGATAGAAGTCTTAGATACCAAAGTGAACACCATATATTGTACTTGCTTGTTTGCTTCTTTCCACAGGAATTATGTGGCACCTCATGATTTTGTGAAAAGGGAGATGGCAATACTGAAAGACAAAATCTTGGCCCAAATGACACCTTTCATGGATATTCTTACAGACTATTCTTGTATCTACATTGCACTGAAACAGAGAAGTCTCACTGTAAGGATAAGTGGCCTTGAGAGAGATTGGGGCCCATACACGAGCACAGATCCAATTCTAAGATTCAAATTGACATTAACCATTAAGTGGGGAGCAGCATTGCAAAGCCTCTCTCAGCAAGCTTTTTCTTCTAATGTTATTTTAACTGTTGCTTTGTTAAACTTAAAATTTCACATTCCAAATACAGGACCTCATTAATCAATAACCAGAAATGTTATAAGGGAAACAAAAGCAATAGCTGATAAACAGAGACATAAGTAAATACAGAGTACAGAGCACACATCTAAGACCTGCAGATAGTTGGCATGCCCCAGAAATCCAGCATACCAACAGAGGAGCTTCAAGAAAGAACTTTTATTTGTGCAGGGCACTGCTGCAACTAAATATTGACAAAACCTGTATCTCTTTTGGGTACAGCTGGTTTAGAAGCACTGGACCTTTGAGTTTATTGAGGAAAGAGATGCCACCTACCATTCTACACAAAAGAATTCAAAAAACATTGCATGCTAAGAAAGAGTGGAACTTTTTGAAAAATACCATAACTAAAATAAAAGTACAGAAACATTTGTGGCAGCTTTTTGGAAACTTAATAGAATGCATAATGAGGAATCAGATACCCTAAATCAACTAAGAGCAAGCTATACACTTAACTTTGATGCTGGTAGAAATCAGAAATAACAGTGAAATAGGCTCCAAATTACTTCTCCCAGACTTACTATCTTCTTCTGTACCATCTTTATTACATGTGAAATAATGATGTGACTCATAAGTAGTTCGCAAAATACCGGTGTAGAATTTCAAATCATATTATCTAATAATTTTTCTTTCAAAATATACAATACATACTGACAAACAAATTAAAGAAATTTAAGCTAAATAAACAGTTTAGAACTGCATCTCAGACTGAACATAGCTGCAGGTAGCAACATTTCCACTGCCCTAAGATTACGTTTTTCTTAATTGACAACTGTCCATTTCTGTGACAGAAAGAGAAGACATCCTTGACATTTCTTCATTCACATAACATGCTTTAGACAAAGTAGCAACCAGGAGAGAAGCATAGAAGTGTTGTACATGGAAATACCATGGAAATACTGTTTTGTTTTTGTTTGTTTGTTTGTTTGTTTTTGTCACTAAAGATGAAGACAAGTTGGTAATAACTTGTCAGTTACTAAATGAATAAATTGTACTGTCTTACTTCAGTACATGGAAGTGAATACATGTACACACAGATACACAATTAGCTACCCTCATACATAATTGATGCCTCATTCATCACACAACAGACATGAAAATTCAACACATCTAAAATTTTTTTCTTACTTTATATATATGCCTATATAAATAACTTTGTTCCTCCAGAAGATTAACACACTCCATAATGTTTGTTTAGCGTCCACTGTAAATATCCTGGATGATGTGAAAGATTTTTGCTAATATGCAATTAGCTTTCGGTCAGGGGTGAACACCAAGAAAATGTTCTTTTACTTTCCTAGAAAGGTCAGCCAATGCCTATGGACCTGACTGTTAAGGGATCAGAATCATACAACTTTCCTCTTGGAAAGTTTTTTGGCTAGAAAAAAAAATACCAAAAGCTGAGAAAAGAAATGAGATATACAGAGCTGCAAGAAGAAAAACTTCCAGCAAATATGCAATATGACCAGGAGTCTAATTTGACAAACGTCCAGAACAAGGGCCCAGAAGTATGACTGATGGTGAGACAGCTGAGTGAAAGAGTTCTGTGAGGGGCTGTACCATGAGAATATTTGGGCAGGTCTTTTGCTTGAAGCAGCTGAATTGTGTGGCTGTTATGCTGTATAAATACTACAGAACATGAAGGCTCCAGTGAGAAGCAGCATCTTCCAAGCCCATGCCCTGATTGCTCAAAAAGTAAGCACAAACAAAACCAAGAGAGCAGATAGTCACCAATTAATATTGTCTTCTATTCAAAGGCTGCTATCTTTGGCATATAAAGATGTAAGCACAACTACTAGAAAAAAATATATTAATTTTGACAATTTTATGTTGAAATTTTGAGCATTGATGGCAACATTATGGTTTCTTCTTCTGCCAATTCCATTTTAACAAGTTTTCAACATTGGGCTGGTAATATAAAATCCTGAGTTTTGTCAATGATCACCGAAATAAAGGTGATCATTGAGTTCATAAAGATGATAATAAAGTATTCAGAAAGTTCTCAGAAAATTTAAATGTGATTTTTCTTTCCATATTAGCTTTTTTTCTTTTTTTTTTTTTTTTTTCAGAACAGTCTTGTGTGGGGACTCATTTTCTTGTGGCTGAATGCATTGTTTGATACAGAATAGTTCACTGCAACTTACCTAACAACCAATTCTTTTCCTTTTATCTGCAACAACTCAGGATAATTTCTATAGATAATACTACGGACACTTGTTAACAATCTTTCTAGTTAAGATGTTATGATAGCAAGCATATAATGCAATGAAGCAAAACCTTGCTAATTTCTACATGGACCTGCGCGGTAATGACACTGAAAATTTTGCCTCAGGCCTTCCCTGTTATAGGCAGAACACATTGAGAAGAAACTACAATAACCCTTTATCAGTCACACACAGATGATGTTTCCTTTTTTTTTTTTTTTTTAATTAAAAATAATGTTTCCACAGGCCCTTGGAAAAAGAAGTACGTGTTAATTTCTATCACTGTTCTTACTCTCATCCAGTATTTTGGATAGCATAAATATTTTTTCAAAAAACAGAGTTGTTCCCTTTTAAAATTTGTTCAGGTCCTAGCAAGAGAAGACTATGGGCAATGAACAAAAATGTAAAATGTATTTTGACTTAGAGTTTCCTACTGTATAGATATATAAATAAATGATTAAATTAGCTTGAAGTTCACCTTAAGAAGCATGTCTTTAAATATACTTATTTCTTTAATGTATGTGCATACATTTCTGCATTTGCAGCAGAAACAGAGATTTTGATATTTTAAATTTCTTTTAAAATCAGTAGCCTTAAAAAGGTAACAACTTACTTTACATGAACAGGCATTTCCATGTTACAAATACTACAGCCTTCCATAGGCATATAACCATTATAGGGAATGACTTGTGAACTTTGAAAACAGAGCTTTTAAAGTATTTAGAAAGGGTCTGTGGGCACAGAGAGATTAACTTTTAAGGATTTTACACTGTGCATTGTAAACCTATTGTATTAAACGAAAAGCAGATGATAATCCCAAGAACAAAAGGGAGTACTGTTCTGTTGGTTGGATACAGTCCTGAGGAGACTGTCTTCATATCCACTTCTTTTAGCTGTCAGATAGTGTTGAATTTGGAATAGATGAAGTTATCAACTTATTCAAGCCATCCAGCAGCTACTTAGTGAAGCCTGACTAATGAGTCAAATGCAGCAAAGAGTTGGAAGAGTTACAACACTTTAAGTGTCACAGAGCTTGTAGAATCTGTTCTAATTTACCAGTAAGAACTTCATGTAAACTTGCTCGAGTGTTTTCATAATCAGTCCCCTTAATATTCCTATTCTCTTTTTTAGATATTGTGCTTAGAAGAAATAGGGACTGTCCCCTGCATTAACATACATGGCACACCTGGCTTATCTTCTGTGTTCTTTTCTATGTTTCTGTGAGCCTGTTCCTCAGTAGTGCTGGCCTCTGGAAAGTTTCATGCTGACTTGCTGTCTTTTTTCTTCTTGGTTTTGTGATCTTCTGTTCCGAGCTTGTCAGTCACTCCTTCAGCAGCAGCATAGATCAATGTGAATGGAGACTGAAGAGAAATTTTCAATAATGGTAAGTCAGGCAAAATAAGGAGCTGCAAAGGCAAGCCAGGAGAGAGATTCTTTGAAGTCTTAAAGTTTTGATCTGCTATGACTTTCAACAGGGAAGGTAGGGCTGGGAGCAGTTATTGCCCAACATAAATGTTTCCATAAAACGTCTTACAAAGTACATTAAGGGCTGAATCCAAGCCCAACAATGTCAATCAGAACCCTTTAGATGACCTTCAGTGGGACTTGGATTACATTTTTATCAAGGAAAATGTTTTCTTGCTTGGTTTGCAGAAACCCACTTAAACAACAGTACTTTGAATAGTAAATGGAGACAGTAAAGAAATATATTTTACTGCCCTTTTTATGCTAAAGACTATTTACTGATGATAGCAGCTTCTTTTCAGTTATGTTTGATGATGATGATGAGTATAAGTTGATTTTGAAGTACCACTACATCATTCGTGTGCTCACAAAGTGTATAAAAGGGTGGGAAGTAGGGACATTTTACTTGTCCTAGTGTATAAAATTGGAGCGTTGACAGAGCTGTCACCTCTCTTTTTAAGTACAGAATTTCCTTAGGGGTAAAAACCAAATGATTTAGCAGACACTTGCACAATTTGCATTTTCTGTGATCATCTCTTCTTCCATTTGTTCCTTGGGTTTACTATATGCAGGAGCAATGAGTAATCAGAAATAGAATACAAACTTTGAGGGATTTTGTTAATTTAATATTCAAACACAGACCAATGGTCTGGCTCATTATTTTGGGATGGAGTTCATTTCACCAGTACTGTCCTGAGCTGTTTATAAATGACCACACAACACTACAAAAGTCACTACTATGAAATCAGAGCTCCAAAAAAACATACAGAAATTACACAACTGAATATTTATTAGCAATGTTTCTCACCCACAGCTGTAGAAATTAGGCTGTACTTTTACTAAGGGGAGAAGAAAAGATATTTTGAAAAAAAGACAGTCTACTAACCAGTATTTTCTCTGTAGACTTTCTTTACCAAAGAAAAAAAAAAAAAGAAAAAAAATGATTATAAGTTTTGCATTTTTTTATTTTCTTTAAGAATGCGGGACATCTGACTTACTATGAGAACTCTATACTCATATTAGCTGAGGTTGCCACTGGCAAACAGCACATCTATTTCTGTTCTATGTTTTTTTTTTTTCTGTAGTACAACTACTCCACTGAAACTACCTGGTTATAAATGAAAAAAAAAAAAAACAAAAACAAAAGCATTAATGAGGATCATTGGCAGATGAATGTAGTCATGACTTTGCTAGTATAACTGGAAAGTTGTTCAACTTAGAAAAAGCAGCAATAATCTGTTGTTAGATGCCATTCAACTGAGTTATTAGCAGAGTTGTACAGGTGTAAGAATTCCAAAAGTCATTTACACTGCAGCAGGGTGTTTTGCCTTACAACAGGTTCTTCCACAAAGCATATCATCTCCAAAGCTTAATAAAATAGAATAGTAGGGAAGTATTTGCAAACTGGCAAAATTAGGCATAGGAAAAGGTGATGGTACCATCACTCATGTAGTATTGTGCCACATAAGGACTAATTTCTGATTCTTGTCCCAATTTCTCAGTACATTACTGCAGGTTTATATTTGAATTCATGTTGGTGTGAAACCAGAACAATGCAGTGAACAATCAGGTTAAAGCATTTATGCTGCCTGGGAAAATGGAGAAGGACACCACAAGGCTTATCAGAAATAAAGCATCTCTCCTACAATTCTAGAGCTCTCACTATTTTGCTACACTGCATCCAGTCAACACCTTTTGGTCACATCAAGAGCCTAGATGAATTTTGTTTGTTCCAGCTCTTGTTTTTCCACTGCATTTAACACAAGCATGGTGATATTCTGTTTTGCTGACAAACAACAAGAGAGAGCAAATTGACTGGTTTATTCTATGAATTGAAGGTGACATTCAATACCATATTTGACTGGCATCACTGGCTACTCCATCAACAATCATGCCACAGTTTTCAGCAAGAAAATCATCATCAATACTCCCTTTAAAGCACTAGACATATTTTTGTAAGTTTTCAGAGTGTTTCCACAGTTCCTTATCCATGAGAAAAGTATAAGCTATCCTGGGAGCTAAGTGGCTTAAGTCCTACACAATACTTAGTCGAAATATAACTTCTTATGGTCCCTTGAATGCTACCAGAATTTCAGAGTGCTGATAAGGGGAAGAACCTCTGATGGTTTACAAAAAGCAGTGCTCCACATACCCCATCATTTGATTTACACGGTTTGAAATTCTGGCTTAAAGGATTTTGGTCTGATCTCCAGTCTACGCTCCCTCTGTCATTTTCCAGATTCTCAAAAGTCCCTCCTCAGAATAAGGATGCTGACCTTTTCTATGCTTACATGCCTACCACTACAGTGAGTATGTAGCCAGTAATGGGCTTAGTCCAGTTTACAGAAGTTCTTTCTTTATATTAAACCTGAATTGAAAGAAAAACAGTTGGCCTAAGAAGGCTAAGATGGTTTCAACTTCATCTGGCTGGAGTCCTTTCCTTGAAGACCCAGCTTTACTTCTGTGTGAAGTCTGTGGAGTAAATCCCTTCATAATCAAATGCCATTGTTTTCCTTCTAAAGGATAATGTTGCAATCAGCCTGAACTGCAAATACAATTTCCTTCTCGTGTTCCTCCTTTTTAAATAAAAATGTCATGTAAATATCTGGCTGTTCTAGAAACACAAGGGAAACATAAACACAGCATTACCCCTGTAAATGTCAGGTTATTTCCCCAATTAACCTTAAGTGCAAAGCCATGTTTTAAGCACTCTATACGATAGTATTGCTTGCAAACTGTATCCATGTAGACACTGAATTCTCTGGGCTAGGAGTTCTTGAGTACACATATATAAATCAATGTCAGGGTGTCTTGCATGAAATATTCCTTATGTTCCTGTGGGGAAATCATTCCTTCCTTTTTTAAGCATAGAAACATTAAGTCACCACAGGCACAAACATCAGGCACATTTTTATAAAGTATTTAATTAGACCTGGGCAGGAAAAGAATATATTTCTTCTCAAAATTTTAGTAAAATTCAAAATTTTTTCCCCTCAAACACATGCTTGCAAGAAATATTTCTTTTGTGCCTTATGGCAAATGAAATTTGAGTGTTTCTGTGTTTCTGCCATTCTGTGTTCTGGGTAAGTCTTTTTTCACCCAGCATTCTCTCTTGAGATGCATTCTGGTCCTCCTTTCCAGTAAACTGCAAAATGAGGCTTTGCAGTTGTACACTTTTGTTTTGCTGAATAGTTCAAATGGTTAAGTAGCAATAAGCAGACAAAAGAATAGAACACAACAGGGGATAAAAACTAAAAAACTATTGAACTGTCACTTTAAATCCTAAGACTGTCAAATATCATAGAATCATAGAATCATAGAATATCCTGAGTTGGAAGGGACCCTTAAGGATCATCAAGTCCAACTCTTGACACTGTACAGGTCTACCCAAAAGTTCAGACCATGTGACTATGTGCACAGTCCAATCTCTTCTTAAATTCAGTCAGGCTCGGTGCAGTGACCACTTCCCTGGGGAGCCTGTTCCAGTGTGCAACCACTCTCTCTGTGAAGAACCCCCTCCTGATGTCAAGCCTAAACTTCCCCTGCCTCAGCTTAACCCCGTTCCCGCGGGTCCTGTCGCTGGTGTTAATGGAGAAAAGGTCTCCTGCCTCTCGACACCCCCTTACGAGGAAGTTGTAGACTGCGATGAGGTCTCCCCTCAGCCTCCTCTTCTCCAGGCTGAACAGGCCCAGTGCCCTCAGCCGTTCCTCGTACGTCTTCCCCTCCAGGCCTTTCACCATCTTCGTAGCCCTCCTCTGGACACTCTCCAACAGTTTCATGTCCTTTTTATACTGTGGTGCCCAGAACTGCACACAGTACTCGAGGTGAGGCCACACCAGCGCAGAGTAGAGCGGGACAATCACCTCCCTCGACCTACTAGCGATGCCATGCTTGATGCACCCCAGGACACGGTTGGCCCTCCTGGCTGCCAGGGCACACTGCCGGCTCATATTCAACTTGCTGTCTACCATGACCCCCAGATCCCTCTCTTCTAGGCTGCTCTCCAGCATCTCATCGCCCAGTCTGTACGTGCAGCCAGGGTTTCCCCGTCCCAGGTGCAGGACCCGGCACTTGCTCTTATTGAACTTCATGAAATATGCCTATATGTACATGATATAGTCTGTTTAGGTGAATATTATCCTTATTATGAATATCTTAGAGAACTGAACTAAGACTAGCCACAGCTGTGTTACAAAAACAAACAAATAAATAAATAAATAATGACCAAAAGATGTTAAAAATAAAAACTTAATAGTTGAGGGAGATTACATAATTATTAACAGTCTGATGTGATTCTGAAATTGTCAATAGATAAAGAAAAGCCTTTTTAAATATTTATTCTGTTACTGGAAGTTGTAATTTCAAGGTGTGAATGATAACTAGAAGCTCAGAAGTTACAGTTAAAACTTTCATAGAAAGTCTTTCTGACTGCAGGAGCTGGAACCTGAACCGAAATAACCCCTCAAGGTTTTACAAATCTGATGACAGTTGGCAACTATGAGCACAATGAGACAAGGAATGTGGTAAGCTGGAAGCAATTGGCAGGTCTGAGGAAAACTTGCATCACAAGTAAGAACTACATCACATTGTAAGAACTACTGGCGAGAGTATTGTAGCCAAAATGAGAAGGGTAGAGTTCTTTGACGAGTGTCTAAAGCACTGCAGTGAACTGAAAAGATTTAAATACACTGGGTTAAATGTAAAGTATCTCTAACATATTTGTAATTGTAACTGCACAAAACACATTGTTGATTCTCTACACAAGACTGAAAGAAAAATCTGATTGTCTTTATGCACCTCTGTTTTCCTTTCCCTTTTGTCAGTCACCTTCTAAAGTGATTTTCAGTAGCCTCAAATGCAACTGATGGATACGTTGAACACATGTATTAATTATAATGCCATTTTATCCAAGCAACATAAAATTTGGTATCAATGGCTGGATTCCAAATGTGGTACCTTAACCTTAAGTTTCTGACAGTTTATATTGACAATTTTCTTGGAAAAAGTTTCATAATCTCACAGGAATTTCACTTTTGAAATTACTTCAAATTTTAAACTGCTCGTTTATGTGATTTCTGATTCTTTAGCAGCACAAGAACCAAATGCTTTTTGGCCCCAGATGATAATGAAAACTACAGCTGCAGCAATAAATTCCCTACAAACTGCTTAAAGTCAGACCATTAGTTTTCAATGGAGATTTTCTTTCTTTCTTCTTCTTCTTTCTTTCTTTATTTATTTATTGGTGTTGAACCTGCTTTGATTTTTTCTTTTTAATGTGATGGATACTTTAATTTCCTCTCTGTTTTTAATTTAAATTTAATTAAAATCTGGCCTCAGTGACTTTAACTTTCAGGTTCTGAGTTCTCTCTGTGTTTACCCTCCAAGTGTTTCCAGTACCTTGAGCACATTAAGAATATTAAGCAGTTAATCAAGTGTAAAAAAACATTAATTTGTTCTCCAGGATCTTTCATCAATCTTTTTTTTTTTTTTTTTTTTTTTTTTTCCCTAATCAGAAGACTATCCAACAACTAAGCCCACAGATTCCACAACAAGCATTTCATCAACAACCACTGATATTTCACTGCACCTAGGATTGTGAAATAAATCTCTGTTGACGTGAGTGAATGGTTTTCTGTACAGGAATCATCCCAGCTCCAGTGTAATTACTGAGTCTCCCATGCAGGTTTTAAAATAAGCTAAATAACTCCAGTCAAACTATATATGTGATTCCTTAAAGCCACATTAAATTCTCTAGCCTATTCCTAAAAGCTGAATGTATTTCAGCATTTCACAAGCCCCATCCCACTCTGTAATCGTCTCTATTCTCTCAAGCCTGTATCAGAGCTGCCACCTGTCCCATTTCTGCAAGTGAACCAAGGCCTGTCCTTTTGTGGGCTAGGTTTTTAGAATTTGTTCAGCTAAATAACAGCTGTGAAATCCATTCTACATGGTGAATCTGATCCAATGCCCTGGCATAAACAATAAAGTGAGTAAAGGGGCAGAGAACTTTCAAACACTGAACTGTGCTGTTATAGTTATTTGTATCATAGTATTGCTACCACTGGATCTAAATACCCAGTACCTGACCCAGAAACAGGACATCCTTGTATCTGGGATATTCATTATATCTGGAACTGTTTAAGTAAATGTCGCTATACTAATTTTTGCCACAGGGCTTGGTTTACCTTCACAGGTATCAGCAATATAGCCCATGTTAGCCTATGAATCTTAGTATTAGAATTCATTTCAACACCAATATAATGTGAATCTGCATTTGGGAAGAAACAATTTTAAGACCTGAAATAGGGCTATGCTTTTTGAAATCCCTAATCTAGGCATTACAACTTTGTTGAAAAGTTATAAAACTAATAAAATAACTGTTTAACTTATGAATAAGAAGCCTCAGTCATTATAGAGTGATTGTTTTTTATGATACAATGAAAAAAACTAAGCAATATTTTTAACTTGCCCTCTTATCCTATTGAATCAGGTGTTTTCAATCCCTCATTTGATCAAAGATCCCTCATTTGATCAAAGATTTGATCAACAGTCCAGGTGGATAAGCAATTGCCACATGAACTCTGCAAGCTTCTGGGTGATGTACAAAACCCCAAGTCCTGAATTAACTAAGATATAAGATTTAGTCATGGGAATGAAAATAAAATGCATAAAATTATTTGTGCTGACATCCCTTGTCCCTATGTGTACAAACAATAAAAGCTTCTTCCAGTTCATTGACATATACAAAATATAGTTAGAACTTTTTGGAAGTGTTTTTTTTTTTTTTTTTCTTCTTCTAAATACAAATAGTTTTTGTATTTCTGGGAAAGCTTACAAATATAACTGAGTTTTTATCTTTCTGATGAACTATGAAAGTCTAGTTATTTTATATATATACTTATATAAAGATCAAGCACTTTCCCCTAGAATGTTTTTGATAACAATGTTAATTATTTTTCTTCACTACCTTGCAGAGTTGCCACAAAAACCTGGTAATACAAGAAAATTCCCATTGGGAAGCTAGTGCTTACTAGTAGGTGTCAGAATGGAATTTCTTGAGAAATGAAGCCTATGTCGAGTTAAATACTTGAAACAGTAGTTACATTAGATGTAGCACCCTACTAGAAATTCTGATGAACAGGGGGTTATATAACAAGATTCATTGAGAAACGATTTACAGGTGAATTCTGAGTGACTTCAGTGGTAATGCAGCTAAGTAGTTAATAATGGAGATTGTAATATGAGCAAACAGTAATGCTTTAGACTTTGCTTTTGAAAGTGGGAAATTTTGTCCTTGATCCTCATAGAAAAGTTATGATGTAGATGAGTCTTGCATTGAACAAAGTGATTCTGCAACCTTCTGGAGTTTACTAATTTAAGGCAAAGTAATCCTACTCCAGCCCCATCTCAAAAACAAGCGAGCAGCATGAGAAACCTGTTTATGAATCAAGTAACTGGACAGTCTGTTGGTATAATGCAAGATGATTCTTCATAAAAGAGTGGGCTGTAAACTGTGGGTGAACAGGAATTGTTTCCTGAGCAGCCTCCCTGACTGCAGCAGTGGTAGGTCAAACAGTTAAGCAGAACAATCTCATCAGATCTGCCAGTATAAATTGCCATGAATGGTAAATGAATGGAGGAAGACAGGACAAAACACTAAGCTGTTATAAATTCATGCTTGCACATACTGTACAATGAGATCCATATACAGACAGGTCCTTAAGGGTAAGGAAAAACAAACAAACAAACAGAAAGAACAAAGAAATATAAAAAATCTTAAAGATGCCTGTACCTTTGTGAAAAACAGACTTTCATCTTGCATTTGTCAATTTACTTGGTATACTTTCATACACATACTGCGTTTTTATATAATGTTATATGCGATATGTTATAATAAGCACACACAGATCAACTCTCTCTAGACTTTCCTATTTGTAATCAGAACAACATAAGTTGGAAGCAACCTCTGCAGTTTGTCTGATCCAACTCCCTGCTCAGAGCAGAGTTAACCATAAAGTAAGATTGGTTCGTATAGGGTTTTTCCAGACAGGTTTCAGAAATCTCCAAGGAAGGAGATTCCATATTCTCTGCACTGTTGTTCCATACTTGACCACGTTTGTGTTGATTTTTATTTTATTTTATTTTATTTTATTTTATTTTATTTTATTTTATTTTATTTTATTTTATTTTATTTTATTTATTTTATTTTCTGTTAACTACTTAGAATTTCCTTTCTGCTGCCTCTTGCACTTTCACTTCACACCTCCAAAGGTCTGGCTCCATCTACTCTGTCCCTCTTGCAAGTAAAAAGCTGCAGGTGTATTTCCCTACCCTTAGGTAGGGAAACTCTTCTCTGAGTTAACAAGTCCAGCTTCTTCTACATGTGAATTTAAGAAGAGATTGGACTGTGCACTTAGTCACATGGTCTGAACTTTTGGGTAGACCTGTGCGGTGTCAAGAGTTGGACTTGATGATCCTTAAGGGTCCCTTCCAACTCAGGATATTCTATGATTCTATGATTCTATATATTAAGGCTCCAAGAGTATCTTGGTGGCCCTCTGCTATGACTCCACTCAGAGTAATAATTTTATAAGGTAGTAAGATCTGACTTGAAATGCTTATGAGGTGCTGAGATTGTGCAGTATTCCAATAGATGTATTTTTTAAGGTGAATTGCTGAAATAGAGAAAAATCTAACTTTACAAAGTTCATAATTTATGCTAGCTATCTAAGACTGTTTCTCAGCTGTAATTCTCTTATTCTTTGTCATTTTTTTAACTTAAAAATTATGCTTTGCTTAACTAAAAACATTCTCACTGCAGTATCTGAAACTCAGAAGAAAAATGGAAAAGGCTGATGCTGTCATTTTCTATTTATGAAGAGGAGCACTCTGGAAAACTTAAGAGACTTGACACAGGTTACACACACACTAAGAACTGACAAGAGAAAAGTGGGTTTCTAGCAGTATATCATATTTTGTGGTGTATTATTGCATTTCTAGATTAGATAAATAACCTTTTTGCACTCACTCCTGTTCTCCAACAAAATAATGGAAAGCAATGCCTTGCACATGAGCTATGAAAAAAGAACAGTTTCTGTTCTGCCACTTTTAAACACACTGCTGCTGTATTTTTAAATATATCCAAATGGTCTTTTTTGCATCAAAATGAATCACATCAGTTCATCTCTTCCTATAGGGACAGACAATCTGAAAAAGAGTCTCTAACAGAAGCTAATATTTCCTTGATTTACTGTGAAAGAAACACTTATTTGTTGTACTGTTTCAAGTGCTGATACTGATGACCAGGAAATGAAAGTACTTGAGAAGCTGCCAGGCTAATTTCATGACAGATCAGTCAGGAATGGCACACAAGAACCTGATTTTGGTCATAGCTATTAATGTCTAGCAACTCATTTGGGAAAAAAGATATTAGCATTCAAAACAAGTAATCAAAATATCCTCCAATGGAGAAGATGTCAGTGTTAGGTATTTATCACTAGGACTGTAACAAGTTTACTAATCTTAGAAAATTGGAACAAGAGATACATTAATTCTGTTCATTAGGTACCTCCTGCTGTTATGGTTTGATTATTATTCATAGTACTTGGACACTTCACTTAGGATTGGGTTATTAAGAGTTCTAAGTACTGCACATAAGCATAATAAAAGTCCATCCCCAGCCCTGCTTTATAGCCTTACAGGAAAAAAAAAGACTTGATTTGCAGTTTGGGAATGGGCACAGAATTACATTATGCAACCTGTGCCCTCTCTAAGAACCGAATAAAGACATTCTCTATCACAGACTTGTGCCTTAATGCCCTCATACCTTGTCCTCCCCATGAGTCTCTTCTACTGCAGTGATATTTTCTTTTGCTTTGACTTGTTTATAGACATCCAGCTAATACATCGGAGGCAGCAGCCCTCACACACAGAAAGGTCAACAGAGAATACCACAGGTACACATTGCTATCTGTACCAAAGGATTCCAAGGGACTCCAGAAATCCCCACTTCTCAAAGCAGGTCTCTAGTAGACTGGTAGCTCCAATGTTTCAGTCGAACTACAGTTTTGGCAGTGAAGTTCTGGCTTGCTGAAAACCTTAGTGTGAAAACCTTAGTGAAAATCTTAGTGGCCCATCAGTACCATTTTCTGTGAACAAGTGTCACAGTTCTGTGCACCGGAGTTTCTATTCCTGTAAATATGTGTTTATTTAATAACCACAACAGACCAGGTTTTCCTTCCCCAGCTGCTTCCTGGAGAACATGCAACAGAGGATTAAGGTTCAATGTTCAGGGCAGATCAGCATCTCTTGGGTTTTCATCATCCAGATCTGTTTCTATACAGCATGATCTGTCAAGAACACTCTGTAGACCAGACTTAATTTTTCAAAATACTGAAGCCAGGAGGTGCATAACTGTATTAACTGTTAATAAATTCTTCTTCCTTATCACCATAAATATGAAATTGACCTGATTTTGGATTAAGTAGGTCTGAAGGTGAATTTTGAAAATCCTTGTGAATTCTTTCTCAGATCTTTAATCACTCTAGAAAAGTGATTCTCTCAGACGGCAAAAATTAAATTTCTTGGCCTGCCAGCTGAGAAAGTAACAAAAACTTCTAAACTAAACTGTTCTAAACTAAGCATAATACATATGAATTAGAAATAAATGGTGAAGTTAGATTCTGTAAACAAGCTGCTTTTAAAATCCATTCTATACTCAGAAGAAGCACTTCAGACAAATTTTAAGTTCAGCACTGGGCAATTTACCTTCTCCCTTGTACTTCTGGAGAGAGGAAAGGAAAGAAAGGAAAGGAAAGGAAAGGAAAGGAAAGGAAAGGAAAGGAAAGGAAAGGAAAGGAAAGGAAAGGAAAGGAAAGGAAAGGAAAGGAAAGGAAAGAAAGGAAAGGAAAGGAAAGGAAAGGAAAGGAAGGAAAGGAAAGGATAAGAAAGGAAAGGAAAGGAAAGGAAAGGAAAGGAAAGGAAAGGAAAGGAAAGGAAAGGAAAGGAAAGGAAAGGAAAGGAAAGGAAAGGAAAGGAAAGGAAAGGAAAGGAAAGGAAAGGAAAGGAAAGGAAAGAAGGAAAGGAAAGGAAAGGAAAGGAAAAAAAAAGTGAAAACAGTTCTTGTGAACTACTACAAAGGAGTTTCATCAGATGTAGAAATGAACATTAATAAAAGAACATCTCTGGCAACTTTCAGTAAAGGTGCCATAACCTGTTGGATGCTCATCCAATTTCTGTTTCACAGACAGAGTTCCCAGCTAATAGAGACTAACCAAAAAGATACAGAGGAAAAAGAAAATGTGCTTTTTCCTTCAAAAAATTCTGCACAAGAAAAGAAAAAAAAAAAAAAAAGTGCAGAAGAGCTAAGGTGACAGCACCTATCGTAATGCACTCAAGTTAGGGTATATAGACCCTATGCTGATATACACAAGGAATCACTAGGGAACCTTAAGAACCTGGTAAATGGAAATTCAATGACATGTTGACTAGGCTAGAACTGTGGAGGAGTGTTTGCAAGTTAACCTGCCATGCACAAAGATTTTCCTTATGGCTATGACACAGAAGGCCTGAGCCAAGACAGCAGTGTTTGTATCTGTCCTGCACTAGGAACCAGCCCACAGGACTTTTTGTCTCTGTATGGTTTAGTGGTATAAATCCAAACTAACGTGAGAGAGTAATCACAAGGACAGTTTTTAGGTTGTGAAAATTATTCCTTCCACCTTCAGGTCTTTGAAGGCCTAGGGCCTCCTTTAAAAATATTATACAAAACAAAACAACAACAACAAAAAAGCAGCAACAAATTGTCTACTAAAATACTGGAATACTTTGATCTGAACCAATAAAAATCTGTCTCATGAAGTTTCAAACACAAGTCTGGATGTGTAGCAAATTTTCAGGGATCTTCTGATGATATAAGTTGCACAAGGGAGTGTAACAAGGGAAGTTATACAAGGTAAGAATTGGCTCCAATAAGATTGCCTTGAGCCAGAGGTTCAGACACAGCTGTCAGCACAGCACCACTCAGACCTTGTCTTTATTGTTACCAGAGCATCGGATACAAGAAAGCAAAAACTTGTGCTTCTCCCCTCTCTCAGTCAAAATCAGATGATTTGCAAAGAAAAGAAAGGGAGGGACAAAAGAGACTACTTAATGAGCATAAGCCTAATAAGTATTTCTGCTGGGAAGAGCACACTGACGTCTTAGATGCAGTACTCATGGCAGAAGTTAAAAGACATGTTCTAATTTCATGTAGTCTTTATGTAGGAGGGGGAGAAAAACCTAATACTTCAATTTAGATTAAATTTTACAGCTACTGCTAGTGTAGATAAAAATTATAGTTTCACAGCTGTAAAGGTTTTAGATTTAATTAGAGGAACTTGTTTCCCTTTACGTGGCAACTTTTGCAATGAGCTATGCTCTGACAATTTGCATTAATGTGCTTTATATAATTCTTACTGAGTTTCCTGCTGTGAGTTGCTATGCAGTGTCATATTTTAGGATACAAATGAGAAAGGAAGTCTTCATTCTTCTTGCTTGCATTTGGAATTTGTCTGTTATTGATTTATTTTAAGACTGATGTCCATAGACAAAAGATTTTCATGAGCAGATCTATTGACTAGGTTTCAGTACATTTGCAATAGAAAGTTTGGTGTTAATGAAGTTCATGAAAAATTCATTCAGGGTTTATTCTTAAATGGTTCATTAACACATTCACATGATAAAAATCTCTTCTGACCCACTTATTGTTTATTTTCTGGTACTTACAATGTGAAGAATTGGAGGACATATGAGTCAAGAACTACCTTCATGGCAACAAGATTTTTTCAAAATTTGTTTGACAAAACATGGTTTCCACAAACTCCTGTTAATGGATTCTAGTAACTGATCTACTGCTTTGACTACAATCAATGTTGAGTTTATTTTCTAATACTTATTGGTGCTATGTACCTGTAATTTTTAGCAGTGCCATAACATTGGTTATTTTTCATACTTACTATATGCAAAACAAACCAGATCTCTAAGATCTCTCTTTTAAGACTTCAGATTTAAAATTATTAAAGCCTGTTGATTTTGAATTCAGAATATTTAACAAGTGCCATTTAACATTATACTTGGTTATAAATAGCCTAGAAAAATAAAATCATGGTCATATCATGCTGGTTTATATATATGTGTATAATATATAAATATAGGTAACTATTAAACACACCTGCATTTTTTCTGCATTTTTATCAAATTTAAAATTCCACAAATAATTTTTGTCCCTGATTCATTTTTTTCTTTTTATTATTAACTGTTAGATATTTAGGTTTCTCTGACACTTTTTAACTTCCCTTATCTATTCCTTGGTATGAATTTTAAAATTATATTAACACTTTCTTCCTCTCTTTCTCTTTGTATTTTGCTTATAATTTCTGCCTTTGATATTGAACAGAGATGGGATTGTAGTCTGTTGTCTTCTTACCTGCAAAATCAAAACTTCTTGGGCATCAAGACTTTTACCGTGCCTCTTATTTTTATTAATTTTCATTCTAATTCCTACCACCGCTCTTTCAGAAATTCAACACAGAAAAGTGAAATGTCTTTTGTTGCAGCAAAGAAGACTAATGGTATCCTGGGCTGCGTGAGGCACAGTATTGCCAGCAGGACAAAGGAGGTGATTATTGCCCTCTGGCACTGGTGGGCCATGCCTGGAGTGCTGTGTCCAGTTTTGGCCTCCCAAGAGAGACATGGAGCTACTGGAAAGAGTCTAACAAAGGGCCATGAATATGACTAAGAGACTGCAGCAACTCTCCTATGAGGAAAGACTGAAAGCTGGGACTGTCCAGCCTAAAGAAAAGAAGGCTCAAGGGGGTGTACAGTGAGAGGACAGTTGTCCTTGGCAATTGACAAAAACTGAAAACACAGTAGGTTCCAACTCAACATCAGGAAATGCTTTTGTACAGTTTGTAGAAACTAAAGACACTGTATTATTGGCTGCATAAAGATTCCAGACAACAATGTTTACCCAAAAACATTTGTTAAGCCACTGATAGAAGTTATCAGCACCACAGAAACAGATGGGCAAGAAAAGAAGGAGCATCAAGAAGGCAGAGAGAGACAAGATGCTGCATCTGGCAGTGCATCTTGGAAAACTCTTTTTTGAAATTCTGCTCACATCAGAATCACCTTCCTAGCAGCAGGCACTGTTCTCCTACCTGGGGAAAATGATTTTACTTCCCAAAGTCATTCATTTATTAGCTTGGGTGTTTTTTGTTTGTTTGTTTTCTCTTAGAGAACTGGAAGTTTACCCCTTGTAAATTCAAATAGTTTTCTTCAGAAACCTCAACATTTTCTGTGAAATTTCACCTCTTTCTCTTCACAGGTTGTCCTCAGCAGTACTCACATTTATATAAATAAGGAGAACAATATATCATCTCCAAAGACAGAAATAAGCCACTGGAAAAAGGTCCAAAGAAAAACAATGAAAACTCTAATACTCTATAATTGGACTGCAGAGTTAGCTATTGGCAACACAAGAAGGAGTACATACTTCATATTGCTATGTCCTTGATTTTATTTATTTTTAAAGTTAGTTCAAAGGAAAGGGTTAGCCATTCAGTTTTTAGTATTTTGTAGTATTTATATCAGGTGGTGGGAAGAAACTTGATATTCTATGTGCATAACCAGAAACAGCTTTTACTCTAAAGATACTGAAGCTGGTGTTGCATTTTGTTTTTCCCTCAGCAGCTAAACAGAATGAAAAGCCATCATCTGTCATTATCAGTCTGTTAATACATCTGGCTGTATTAACAAGCTGGTTTAACAATGGGAAATTGTTTATGCAAACTGTTTTATTTCAGCTTGTCAACTTTTTCCTTAGTAAATTTTAAATATGTTGCTCAATTTTCTAAAAGATAAAGTACAAGACTTCTCATAGAGTAAAACTTAAGACATATCATAGAATCATAGAATCATAGAATCATAGAATATCCTGAGTTGGAAGGGACCCTTAAGGATCATCAAGTCCAACTCTTGACACCGCACAGGTCTACCCAAGTTCAGACCATGTGACTAAGTGCACAGTCCAATCTCTTCTTAAATTCAGTCAGGCTCGGTGCAGTGACCACTTCCCTGGGGAGCCTGTTCCAGTGTGCAACCACTCTCTCTGTGAAGAACCCCTTCCTGATGTCCAGCCTAAACTTCCCCTGCCTCAGCTTAACTCCATTCCCGCGGGTCCTGTCGCTGGTGTTAATGGAGAAAAGGTCTCCTGCCTCTCGACACCCCCTTACGAGGAAGTTGTAGACTGCGATGAGGTCTCCCCTCAGCCTCCTCTTCTCCAGGCTGAACAGGCCCAGTGCCCTCAGCCGTTCCTCGTACGTCTTCCCCTCCAGGCCTTTCACCATCTTCGTAGCCCTCCTCTGGACACTCTCCAACAGTTTCATGTCCTTTTTATACTGTGGTGCCCAGAACTGCACACAGTACTCGAGGTGAGGCCGCACCAGCGCAGAGTAGAGCGGGACAATCACCTCCCTTGACCTACTAGCGATGCCGTGCTTGATGCACCCCAGGACACGGTTGGCCCTCCTGGCTGCCAGGGCACACTGCCGGCTCATATTCAACTTGCTGTCTACCATGACCCCCAGATCCCTCTCTTCTAGGCTGCTCTCCAGCGTCTCGTCGCCCAGTCTGTACGTGCAGCCAGGGTTTCCCCGTCCCAGGTGCAGGACCCGGCACTTGCTCTTATTGAACTTCATGCGGTTGGCGATCGCCCAGCTCTCCAACCTATCCAGATCCCTCTGCAAGGCCTTTCCACCCTCATTCGAGTCCACAACTCCTCCAAGTTTGGTGTCATCAGCAAACTTGCTCAAAATGCCTTCTATTCCTACATCCAGATTGTTTATAAAAATATTGAAAAGTACCGGCACAAAAATGGAGCCTTGAGGGACCCCACTGGTGACCGCCCGCCAGCCTGACGCAGCCCCATTCACCATAACCCTTTGGGCCCTGCCCGTTAGCCAATTGCTCACCCATCGTATGATGTTTTTATTTAGCTGTATGCTGGACATTTTGTCCAGTAGGATCCTATGGGAAACCGTGTCAAAAGCCTTGCTGAAGTCCAAAAAAATCACATCAGCTGGTTTCCCTTGGTCTACCATACGGGTGATCTTATCATAAAAGGAAATCAGGTTAGTTAGGCAGGACCTACCCTTCACAAACCCATGCTGGCTGGGACCAATGACTGCTTTGTCCCCCAGGTGCGCCTCAATACGTTCGAGAACCATCTTCTCCATGATTTTACCAGGCACTGATGTGAGACTGACAGGCCTGTAATTGCTAGGGTCTTCTTTCTGACCCTTCTTGAAAATCGGCACAACATTTGCCAGCTTCCAGTCTACCGGGACCTCTCCAGACTCCCAGGATCGTTGAAAAATAATTGAGAGAGGTTCCGCGATGACGTCCGCCAGCTCCTTCAGCACCCGGGGATGAATCCCATCCGGACCCATGGACTTGTAGGGATCCAGGTGGAGTAGCAGATCCCGCACACGTTCAGGGTCGGTTGGGAGTTTGTCATCCCCACCGTCCCGGTCCTCCAGCTCGGGGCACCCTGGGTCCCGAAGCCCATCATCGGCATTGAAGACAGAGGCAAAGAAGGCGTTAAGCGTCTCTGCTTTGCCTATGTCATCGTCTGTGAGAAGACCTTCCCTGTCAAGGAGCGGCCCTATGTATTCTTTAGTTCTCCTTTTTCCATTCACATATCTAAAAAAACCCTTTTTATTTTCTCTCACAGACACAGCCAGCTTCAACTTTAGGTGTGCTTTAGCCACACGAATTTTCTTCCTACAGACACGAGCAGCATCCCTGTATTCTTTCCATGTCACCTGGCCCTCCTTCCAGTAGCGAAACACTCTCTGTTTCCGCCTAATCTCCATAAGAATGTTCCTGGTCAGCCACGACGGCCTCCTGCCCCGCCTGCCTGACTTGCGATATTTAGGAATTGCCTGTTCTTGTGCTTCTAGGAGGCATCGCTTAAAGAGTGACCAGCACTGGTGGACATCAAGGATGTCAATATCTACGCAATTCTGGAAGAGGCTTTAGATATGTTCTTCAAACACCACATACAATTGCTGAAGACCATTATCAGGTTGAGTTATGTTGTTCATGCTGTAAGTCATGTTAAGTAAGCTGTTTTGTTAGTACCTCTTGCTTATAGCATCAAAACTGAGAGGAACATCGAGTATCTTAGGATACAAATTCTAAGTCTAAGCTAACACATAACTGAGCTCAAGGATATCCTTGGTGTTCTGCTCAATCTCCATGTTGGTGGCCATTCTGGCTTTAGCCTACAGTGAGTGACTGTATAATCACAGAATCACAGAATCACAGAATTTTCTAGGTTGGAAGAGACCTCAAGATCATCGAGTCCAACCTCTGACCTAAAACTAACAGTCCCCACTAAACCATATCTCTAAGCTCTACATCTAAACGTCTTTTGAAGACTTCCAGGGATGGTGACTCCACCACCTCCCTGGGCAGCCCGTTCCAATGCCTCACAACCCTTTCAGTAAAGAAATTCTTCCTAACATCTAACCTAAAACTCCCCTGGCGTAACTTTAGCCCATTCCCCCTCGTCCTGTCACCAGGCACATGGGAGAACAGGCCAACCCCCACCTCGCTACAGCCTCCTTTAATGTACTTATACAGAGCAATAAGGTCACCCCTGAGCCTCCTCTTCTCTAGGCTGAACAAGCCCAGCTCCTTCAGCCGCTCCTCGTAGGACTTGCTCTCCAGGCCCCTCACCAGCTTCGTTGCCCTTCTTTGGACCCGCTCAAGCACCTCGATGTCCTTCTTGTAGCGAGGGGCCCAAAACTGAACACAGTACTCGAGGTGCGGCCTCACCAGAGCCGAGTACAGGGGGACGATCACCTCCCTAGCCCTGCTGGTCACAGTGTTTCTGATACAAGCCAGGATGCCGTTGGCCTTCTTGGCCACCAGAGCACACTGCTGGCTCATATTCAGCCGACTGTCCACCATCACTCCCAGGTCCTTCTCTGCCTGGCAGCTCTCCAACCATTCCTCTCCCAGCCTGTAGTTCTGCTTGGGGTTATTGCGCCCCAGGTGCAGGACCCGGCACTTGGCCTTGTTGAACTTAAGGCAAGGAAAGGTGCAAGGCAAGGAAACATGCGCACTGGCCTGGGAGGAGAGAAACAAGTGCTAGCAACTCTCAAGCTCCCTTGCAGGGATATTTTCCTGAAGATCATTGACAGCTGGGACTAAAAATAAATAAATAAAAATGTTTTCAACCTGTTTACCAGAACCAGCCTAGTAATAGCCCCAAGTAGAGTTCTTCTTCATAAAGTTGTATCACATGCCTCAGCAAACCCTCAGGCAATTGTAGCCTGAAAACATGGTTTCTACATTTTCTTTATCAGTTCTATTGCAAGTTGCACATACACTACATTTTACAGTATTTAACGAAGAGTGATATAATTCTTGGACAGGTTATTTCATCTCAATAAGTTATATAAACAGAATTTATGGGAACAATGCAGATGCCTGAAAAAAAGTGCTATCAATTATCCTTCTACCTTCCAATTGCCACAGTGGAAAGGCATTTTTGTCTTGTCAGTCCTAGGTCATTTCAATCAACTCCAAATTAATGGCTCAGAATTTCTAAAATAGATGCCATATAAACACCTGTATTATTTCCTGCTTTATGACAGACAACAGCTTTTCATTACATATGACTACATGCTACTGTTCCTAGCAGCTGACTGAATATTCATATAGATGCTAAAAACAGGCTTACAGCATCCTGATTCTTAGAAGCAACTCATAAAGAGCTTGTCTCAAACCTGAAAGTTGTCCCATATCTTTAGGCCACCATGAGACTCATCAGTTAATTCCCAAATAGTGCATGTCTGCATTTGCTTTGTCTGCTTTGAATTGAAGATAGCCACATGCTAATGATGTCCATAATGTATTATACAATCCTGCCCTCTTGGTTCAAAGGCTTTGGTGATTTTATTAAGAATCTATTTTTAAAATAGGGGGTTTGGAAGAAGATGTTCTTTAAGGTCCCTTCCGACCCAAAGCATTCCATGATTCTGTGAAAACTTTTATTCCCTTTTGTCTTTCTTAAGGTATTTGCCCAACTTGTAGTCTCTGTGTGTCCACCTTCATGAATTCTCTGTAACATTTCAGAGGTTGCTTCTAATTCCTTAACATGACCATTAGAATTTACAAACATTGTTCACCCTTAGTCATAGCAAACCCTATAAAGGCAGAAAAAATCTGATTCAGATTCCATCACTTTTGTGGATATTTGGATATTTGAGAGATGATTATCAGCACAAAGTTATTTTTAGTTCAAATTATATGTGTTATGCAGGGACAGATAAACCTGTCATATGAGTATTTAAACCCTGTCTCCAGAAGTTTCTCTGGAATATAATGTTGTTCTTTTAAAACATATTATGAGACAATAAAAAAGAGACTGTTAAACGAATTCTAAAACTCTTAATGATAATTAAGTGATCTCTTCACAACAGCATTCCAGTAATGATGAAGTCATATATACATTAGACATAAAACTTTGTATTTCATCAAAAAATTTCTGGCAGTATCCCAGCCACTTTCACAGAATTATTCTCACCTCTTTTATGTCAATATTCATTCCTTTTAACCTCAGCTTCCCAGCATTTTCTCTGTAATACTTTCTTGTCACAAATGCTGTTGCTGAAAGTTGAAAGTTTTTCCCTCTTCTTCTCACTTCACTAACTTCACTCAAATTGCTTGCTCTTGTTTAAAACTGAATTAATGGCCAAAGTAGTCACATTGTTGCATTAAAAAAAAAAAAAAAGCCAAAACCAAACAACAAAACACAACTAGCTTAACTATAAACAAATACAGTATCTCTTCTGACACAGTTTACCTTGGAAAACTAATATTTACTCCAAGAAAATAGCTTTTAGATTATTTTTTCTCTGTACTTTCTTAAATTCCTTTTTCTTTTTTTTTCTTCTTTTTTTTTTTTTCATTTTAATTTTGTTGGGGGCAGAGAGTGATTACAAATCAGGCTCCTTTTGTGCAAAGTCTTGCACAATAGGTCCTTTAGGTTCCATCGGAGTGCAAATAATCACCATGTCATTTGGTGTTTAAATGTCACAGAGATGTGCCTAATTTAAACAGGTGCACAGTCAGATGAAAGAGACTTAATTGGAGAACTCCAGCCTCTGAATACCTGATTAAAACTTTCACCTCTTCTAAAATTATCAGCAAGCATTAATGAACTTCTCACTTTAATCTGAAGATATTTACTGACGTAAAAGTGTAGTTATTCTTGTCCAGAGTAAATAAGACTTCTCTTAACTGCTCAGAAATGGCTAAAGGTTGAATTTACTGAACAAAAAAGAGTGGGTTCCTCTGTCAAAAATTCCAAGGATCTGCCTAGAGCTCAGAGAGTAATAGGATTCAGCAACACAATGCAGTGCTTCCAGTCCAGTGAACTTCATAATCCACTTTACAGTTCAGGTGACTCCAGCCCAATGAACAAACTAATCCACTCCAGACTTTATGTGATTTCAGCCCAATGAACAGCATAATCCCTATTTTGATTAGAAACCATGGGCAAAGAAAAAAGGTTTTTTGAGTAATCAGCATGTAACTGTGCTCTATACAGTCAGAAAGGGAATTTGTACTACAAGACGTTAATAAGTTAGCTTTGTAGCACTCAGAACCTCTATGGACTTGCATTAACCTGAAAATAAGAATGCAATCATTTCTTTAACCATAACATGTAAATCTTCCTGTTCCATCTGACTATGGGTGATTACCAGCTAGGTATGACTGGTTTGTCATTTCCAAGTATGCTTCTTCCATGTTTTTCTGGTTAGCCAAGCACTCCAGATTGGATAAAAAGTGTCTAATAGCCTAATTTTTTTTTGAAAAAACAAACAAACAAAAACAACAACAAACAAACAAAAAACAAAAACAAAAACACATAAATAGAAGAATAGATTTCAGTTCAGTGAATTTCATTTATTAGTTTCTTTGTCTCTTTATATTTAATTTTGAAATGTTTTAGTGCATTCTTTGTTGTCTTCTGCTTTCTTTAATATTAAATCACTGAAATCTCACAAAATATGTGGAATTAAATGTTGCAAAGGCAATTCCGGGAAACCTCCATTTCTGAGTGCACAGTTTCAGTACTGAAAAGTACATATAAAAAACAGAATGTTCCACAGGTCACGTCTGGATAAAGGACCTATGAACACTACAGATTTGACAGTAAAGAGAATCACTTTCAGAACAGATGAAACCTACAAAAGAACACTCACCAGAATTACTGGTGAATTACTGGAGAATTACTGACATGTACGTTTTTTAAGGGTTGTCTTGAAACTGAAGTCACAAAGAGTATTGCTTAAAAGTCATTACATATGGAGGTACTGATCACATATCACAGCTTACCACTCAATTAGTCTTGACTGATTAACCTGCTTCATGTCTAAACCCTCACCAAGTTCAGTGAATCTTAACTGCTTTGTGCATGTTATAAATTAGTTGCAGTTTTCATCTCTAAAATTAAGGTAGCTGTTATTGGGCTATGATTACTATCTGTAACTGTTTTCACCTACTGACTGTTGCAAGCTAGTTATAGTTCCCACCAGTTCCATCTGAATGGAGAAAAATTAAAATCCCTTCCAGAAAAGGATTGGTATCTTGCAGTGTACAGTATCTGTACAGGTTTTCTTTGGATCTGGTTTACTGCTGTGTATCTTTAGTCTTTCCATAACAGCAAATACAGTGAAAAGGACATTTCCCTGAGCAAACTGATCTAACTTCAATTTTGGTCTGCTTTAGCAAGAGATTAGCCTACATGACCTCCAGAGTCCTCTTCTACCTAAGTGAATCTAAAAGAAATAAACATGAGTAAACTCATTTATGTGAAATGAAGTGAAAGATGTGTTGAATGAGTGGGGAAAAAAAAATAACATTTTCAAACAGATTTCTCTTGAAGTCACTGAATTAAAAAGAAAACTCCAAATGTGGAAGGTCTGTGCTTCCAATATTACTTTACTCTATCTCATTTTACTGTCTCCCATGCCTGTCTCTTTTTAAGGATCACTCTTTCATTTCTTTTAAATTTTGCATTTGAAATTCTCTCTGGAATTTTCCTAATAACTACTGATGAACACTGGTAAAGTCATACATGCTTATGCTGAAATCAGGATTTTTCAAAGCAATATTACAAAACTCAAAATGACATTTCAAAATGAAGCAAGGCATTAACAGAAATCTATTTTAATATGTTAACTCAAATGAAATGAAACATTTGATCACTAATTACCATTTCTGGGAGAGAAAAAAAAAAAAAAAGCATTTTTTTTTTGTTCAAATCTCCACTTTTAACACTGAAATACATAATTTTAGCTGAGGGAGTTCCCAAAACAATATGAACCACCATGTATTTCATTCTTCTATTTATTTATGTAAGCTTTGATCATTAACAATTTTTATATTAAAAATAAACATTATATTTCATGAAAACATGTATCAAGATACCAGGTATTCCCCTGAGATGTAAATTATTTTCTGAGTAGTTTGAATTGAGAGATATTTATAAAAATCTGCTTTTATTCAAAAAAAATAATAAAAATTGTTCTATATCAAATATACTAATTGTAGACTTGGATTGTTACATTCTTTATTGCTTGTAGAGCTCCAACTGCGATCATACTTGATGTGGATGTCACTATAATATGAATAATGGTAAAAAAGAAGAATATATTTCTGCCTGTTCAAAATACTAACACTATACAATTGGAAATGACCTCTGGTTAGCCTACCAATTATTTTAAGATTAGGAAATGAAAAATACCAAGGAAATGCAAAATGCTGCCATACTGTCATTCAGATTATTTTATTCGGTTCTAGCTATGTGACTTTCATTCACTTTAATTGGCACTGAGAAAACTATTCAGTCACCCATGTACTTGACTGTTAGTAAATGGAGAGTGAAAACAGCTCTCCAGCATCTTCGAAACAGGGGTGTTTGGTGGACAGATTGTCTGGCCACTGCAGTATGATCCCCATCCAACTCTGAAAATGTTTGCAAGGAATAACATAACTGCCAAAGGTGTTTAAGAGCAGTCAGACACTTTAAAATGCTACAGAATTTAGTTCCCTGGCAAATGCCCTAACAAGCTTTGCTACAAAATGTCAACATTTGGATTCACTGCATCCCAAGATACCTGTTAGTTGCAGCTCTGCTGAAACTCCGAAGGTTTAACTATCTGAACAATGAAAAATTAGTTAGAGCTGAAGCTGAAAATATAGCAGCATTGAAGCCTAACTTCTCTTGGAAACAATGTGCCAAGAATAGGCAAGAGTTTATCTGAGCTGAAACAAACATGCTAGAACTAATGTGATTTCTGTGCCTTGGTAGTGTTGTCCCAAAACACATATTATTGGATAAGCTGTAAGATGTAAACTTTATCCACTGAACTGCTCATCATGCCATGATGCACAAATAATAAAGTTCCAGCTTTTTTGTTTTGGATATAAGAGAATCCATTGTAGAAATATGTTAAAAGTAGAGAAAAAGATGCTTAGACCCTTATAAATTGGATAAATAATAAGTTAGCTATATTTTCCAAAGTGTCTACTTAATGTGGAATCTTGAGACTCATTTTCATAAATTAGCAAAGAAAATTTACAAAATTATCTGGATGCCTTTATAAAACTAGTCTTATTTTAGCCACAGTACTAGACTTCGGTTTTAATAAGCAACTGTGAAAAAAAAATTTTTTCTGCTTCGTATTATGAAGTTTAAATTACATCTTCAAAAGTATCTTGGGGATTAGGAAACTAAGTCACTTGGGCTGTTGGTGGAAATCTTGGTAAACCCTGACCTTCAAATGTATTTAGGTATGTAAATATCTTGACAATGGTTTAACTTATGGTTAAAAATCTATGTTCCCTTTAAAATAAAAAGTTTGTAAAATAATGAAGGGTACTATTGTGTTAGGATGACCTTAATGAGAAACAGCTTAAACAGCTACTGTGCACTGCACAAATGATTACAACATTAAGTCACAGGGATATTTTGGCAAACAAATGTTTATAGGCACCACAAAATGCCCCAGGCCACAACTAGCACAGGGCTTTGGGATATCCAGGTCAGGACTTGTCACAGTAGAAGGCTGAGGAGCTGTCTGCCGAAACAGGAGTGGAGGGTAGTGGGTCTTGTCTAAAGAATGTTTTTTTTGTTGTTGTTATTTTTTTTTTTAATTTTAGCACTGGCTGATTAGAATGACATGACAGAACAAACAAACAAACACACATACAGACACTAAGACTAACTAGAAAATGCATTTCTTTTACTTTTTTCTTGCCTTGGCACTTCTTTCTCTGCCTCCCCTGTGCCTTGCTGGAAGCCATTTACTCTCACAGTGCCCAGATGTGTAAGCACTGAGTCTTGGCTGAGGCACCAAAAGGCAACAGCGCATTTTAGGGTATGATGGCAGCATGCAGACAGGTTGAGAAAACACGTCAATTCTGAATCTCAGGAATCTTTACAGTTTGGGTGAATTAGATCAGAAGTTTCACCTTCAGTTGAGAAACATAATATATTTTAACCACAAATTGATAGGTTTGTTGGTTTCTATGTTTTCCTTTTTTTTTTTTTTTTTTTTTTTTTTGAGGCTATAATTATTTAAGCTTGTTCAGAAATCCTGTGGCATTTGGCCACAGAATTATATATATAGATAGAGAATATATATATTATATAGAATACAATGCCTTCCATTCCTTAAAAATCTTAATCCAGACATATTTTTGCCTGAACTCCCCATTTGCTTATATGTTCCTGACTCTGAAGTCATGCCATACAGTTTTATAACTGCACATACATTTTAAAATACAATTTGAAAATGTCTCTGTTAAGCTTCTCATTTTGTTATTCTGTCTGATCTCATGATAATTCAACTATGGCAGAAACCTGTTTTCAGTAAGCACTTACAGAAAAAAAATATTCATTAAAAACAAAAAAAAAAGAAAGAAAACAAAAGTCAAGACTAAACAGAATTCCTTGGCATTGTAAAAGAAAATCAGTTCTACTACACATTAAATCTCTTAGCTACACTTAAAAAAATAAATAAATAAATAAATAAATAAAAGTATACGAGTCCTACCAGGGTAGTAATGACTTAATAAATAAAAAAGTCTCTGTACTGGTCTGACTAAATATCTTAATGTCTTAAAGTGCATCAAATTATATATATATATATATACACACACATACAAACACGTATTTTTTTCAGTAATTATGCAATAACAAAGGCATAATCTCAAATCATAATGTATTTTGTTCCTAATGATCATCTTCAAAATTGATGTTCTTACTTAGCCTTCTGCAGGATATGTCAAGTGCCAGAAGTCCATCATTGTGATATTCTTGCAAGGAATTTTTAAGGACTTTTAAGGATTTTGATTTTCCACCACTGAATCAAGACACTGTTGCTGACACTGTTTCCTGCAACAGTGTGCATATTTTCTCATATATTTCTTCTTAGTTTTCTATACCTATGCTAAGGAGTTTGAATCTGCTCAGCAAAGAACAGCTAGATTCTCATCAGGGGCTGTAATATTGTCCATTGTCCCTTGTAAAGATCACAATCAGTAGCAGGTCTTTGACAATAAAAAAATATATGAAGCCACACAAGGACACTACAGCCTTGTGGTGATGTATATAGATACAAACACAGATTATTATTACACCAATTAATTTGAGCAGAGAAAAAAAAATCTCTGGATAGAAAGTTGGTGGTTGTATTTTAATTATTTGGATCCCCCTAAATTTGACCACTCTTAAACATTTTGGGGGAAATAGAGCTTTTATATGAGCTGTCCTTTGTGAAGTGTGTTTATCTGCACACTTTATGAACATGTCATTAAGGAAGTCATGCAGTAAATAAGGCAGGCTTGGCTTGAATTATTAATAGGATAGTATATGAGACGATTCATGCAATGTAAAAGGAAAATTGTTCATATCCGAAGGGGTTCTACATCACATTTGTTTAGAAACTGGTTTTATTCTACTCCATGGCTGTAGAAGGCTTGATCCTACCTAAAAGCTTAACTGCAAAGCACATGTAATAATAACCTCAAAAATAATGAAGAGAATCTGAGACAACTCTTTCATACAGATAGATCACAGACTGTATAATTACTTTCTTTGACTGATTTAACTGCTCAATTCAGAAAGCATAAAACTGAAACAAAACAGTAGAAGTACTTGGACATTTCCTAATGAAGCAGTTTTCCCTTGGAAAATACTAATAAAATGATAGCTTTTTCTACAGTGTTTTAATTTATGTTTGTGGTAAGTCTCTTGGGAATTTCTCAACAAAATATATAAAGTCATCAAAGTAGAAAATATAAAAGTAGAAATATAAATGTATTTTGTAATTCTTATAATAAGATAGTTTGAAAAGGATAGTGCAATATTTTTTCCAGAATTTTCAATTTTTAAGGAAAAATTAGATTTATTTTTCAGTTACTCTCCAACCGATGGTTTTGTAGCTAAGACAAAACAAAATGAAATTTTAAGAACCAGGGAATCCCTTGCAGAACAAGAATTCGGATATTTGGTTACTTTATAAAATATCACATATAACAGTTTTTATTATTTACTTCTAACATTGTTAGCTTAAAGTGTTGTTGACTGGCATACTTCAAGTCTGAAACGATCTTCAATGTAACAATTCAAGACTGAGAATTTATTAATGTATCAGCGGAAGTACATAAATAAAGCACAGCATTGCAAGTAAAGTTTTTGCTTACTTTCTATTCTGCAGGGTAAAGCTGACTGGAGGCACCAGGAAGAGGGAAATGATTTGTCTCAGTTGTGAAGGTAATTACTACCTCTTTACCTAAAACAATAAGGCAATGATTTTGATTGGGCTACAGAGTGATATTATAAGACATAAAATTTTTTATATTAGTGTCACAATCAGACCACATATCGAATTACAATCACATATCCAACAAGATAAGGTCTCCAAAAGGCAAGTAAAGAGATATTTTTGTCAGGTTTAGCCACTAAATATTTTGGTAATTAGCACAAATTTTGAGAATCTGGGGATATTTTGCTCTTTCTTGGTTGACTCAATTAACTGTCTCATTAGGATTTGTAAGTTTACCAATATCAACAGCCTCTTAAGTGAGGGCAAACAGTTTTAAGAAGAGAATTTTCTGAACTGTGTTGTGTACTCAGAACAAATATACCTGTACAAAAATCACTAACAAAGATCTCTAATAAATACATATATAAATACAATGCATCTATAACTATTATTGAAGGTTTTATAACTCTTGATTGCAATTATTATTTATGCTTTTCTAAAGAAAAATTTCACTTATAGGAATGATGAACCTAAATCCTGTCATTATATCAAGATGTCATTTATTCACGGCAGGTATCTGAAAGCCATTGCTATGTGACCTCCTCTGTCTCTGTGAAGAGCTTGCTGCTCTTAGCATCTAGACACTACCATACCAACTTTTGAACAATGTCAAAAAAAATGACAAACGGGCCATGTCAGAGTAACAGAGATGATGTACTGTAAAGAAGATGATTAAAATTCCCCATCCCTGCAGGTGTCCAAGGCCAGGCTGGATGGGGCTTTGCCCAACCTGATCTAGTGGGTGGCATTCCTGCCCAAAAAACAGAGTCTAGAATGATGAATACACAACAATCCATTTCCTACTGGTCCAAGAGCTGATTTATTATTTAAGATCTAGATCTTTACTCATGCAGTATTTTTATGAGAAGTAACATTGCTTGGTATGGTCCACAGAATGCACACCACATGCTAAACAACCAGCAGCTGTAAATGGATATAACTCCAGTGATGTCCTCACAAGTGTGATGTGTGATGATTTGTATCTGTTGAGACCTAGTCACCTATCTCAGCTAAAGTGCTGAAACAACAATTTAATGGAATATCTTTATTGTCATTTCTGCAGTGGGAGCCCACTTAAGCACAAAAATTCCTTATGGCAGTAGTGGATTATACTCTGGCTTTTTTATGAACCATCTTGGAAGATGGCTATAGGCATACTGAAAAAGAAGCTCATAAAGAATTAGTTTTGCATAGTATTTCTTTTATGCTTCTGTCTAAACTAATAAACCTACCTCATTTTAAAAAATAAATTTAAATATATATATCATGCTTATCTACATCTTCCATTCTTTTCCTCTTCTCAGGCATTTCCAGAGAACATACCATAATTAGTCTAGTTTTCTGTGTATATTGTTTATTTAATTACAGTTCCCTCATCTTTTCTGTTGTAATTCTAACAGACACAGCATTTACTACACGTACCTCAAGGAATCAGAATGCAGGAAAATTTTTCTAGCCTGGAAACATTGGTCTTCAGGGAACAATACAAAAGTAGGTGTAAGGAGTAGACTTGAGGTCTACTCCCAGTTGTCCCACACATTTCCTTTCTCACCTCAGGCAAGTCACTTGACCTCTTCGTAAATCACTTACTAGTTTGAAAATGTGAGAAATAATGCTAAAGAGATAAATTGGACAAATACTGTGAAAAAAAAAATGTATTCTATAAATGTAGCTTAAATAAATGCCACAAATTTATGTTGACGGCATCAAATATATTTTAAAGCAGTCAAAAAATCATCTGTACTAGTAAGTGCTCCACAAAAGGACTCACAGTATGTTTTTTTTTATTTTTGATTTATGACCTCACTTACAAATGCAGAGTTATATTGCTGACTCACTTGGCAGGCAGAACAAATGGTCCCTATTAGCTCCGACTCAGGAATATATAAAAGGAATATATAAAAATTCTTGTCAAAAGAAAAGAAAATAGCAACAGCATATGTTGCAGGTTTTTGGTTCTGCTATGCACTGCATGGGATTTGAGTAGAGAGGGAAGGAGACATGCCCAGCTATTCAAACGCAGTTACAATAAAATCTTTGAAGGAAGACCTAATTGAATCAAGTTTTGTTGCATATTTCAGGACCTTTAGACAGTAAGTGCTTTTCCGTGTTGTGAAGGACAACTATTAAAATCCACTACATATGTAGTATATACACACACACAAATATACCTACTGCCAGTACTAATTGACTTCAAGTAGCAAACTCTACCTCTTAATTCTAGGGAGGTGAGAAGACTTGTAGAATGATCACATATGCTTTTCAATAACAAGATAATAAAATTTAATACTAGTAAATGGCAACATTCTTTCATTGCCAGCAGAATCAGGGGCTTAGGGACTCAGTTAACCCTCTTTACCATTCTACAACTATATTCAATCTGTCATTCATTAAAGTGCATCTTCAAACCAGCTTACTCTGGTTCCATATAAACTTTGACAACCAAAAATCAAATGGACATTCAAATCAAATGAACATTCACACTGGCTTAATGTTTTAAAACTCAGAATTAATATGCATGGAAGGTCTGATAAAAAAAAAAAAAAAAAAAAAAAAGAGAGAGAGAGAGAGAATTTATGGATAGATCTATTAACATCTATCAAGTAAAATTAAATGTTATTTCAGATGTTTGTCATTTTCCTCTGTGGATCTACAAAGTAAATATTAACAAGGTGTTTAAAGTGAAGCAACTCATTTAAATTTCACCTGTTCTATTCAAACTGCTCTGTTCTCTCACTGTGATTCAGCCATTGTACATAGCAGCTTTAGCAAGTCATAAAAAGTAATTTTTGACTTCAGATTTGGTGATAAATTTAATCATCAGAAAATTGCACGTCAGTCTAATTTCATGGCTGTATTACCCTTCTGTCTAAGAACTTAAAGAACTAATTAAATTCTGAATTAACTGAAATCAGAATAAGTCCCAGACACTAGGCTCTAATCTGGACAGCCATCTCTTGATAGAAAATAGAATTAATGTGTCTCATGCTTTAGGAAAGCTTGCCAAAAGCAGAACCCTTACTGTTCTAGGAACATGGCCTTGTCTCTACCACAGGTGTAATTTACTACTACAGTGTTCCTCCCTGAAAGATCTTATTGCACCTTCTTAACATACACTGGCCTTGACACAGCAAAGGGATGTAAATTACTAGCCTAGAAACACAACTATATTGTCAAGTCAAGAGGATCTAGTAACCCATGTTTTTCCTTAAATTAACAAATATGTGTAAGACAATGATTTACATCATAAAATGCTCTGCCAACCATTTGCAACTATCAGGATGCTTGTAGACTAGGAATGTGGTAGCTGGCATGACCTTTTCATAACAGTAGCAAGGAGAAGCAAATGAAGATGATATGCCCAAAGGATGCCTGGAAAAGAACAAGAAGACGAATGCAGGGACTGTGACGTGCAGATGTGCAGAGACTGTGATGACACATATGTATGCCTTTTTTGTTTCCCTGTGCAGCTTTTAAAAGAAGCATTCCCCACCTGCACACCATCTAGGTGACACCAACAGCCCAAGTGACTGTAAGCAGCAATCTTTACAGAAGCTTAACCGTACAGCTAGAGTGGATGTTACCTTACTGCAATGGACTGTCTGGCAGACCTGCATGTGAGTATCAGGTGGGGATAATTTTAACTTCTCGGTCCCCTTAGTCTATATTACTTTCCTGCCAATTAACAGCTTTCACTCCTGAGGATTATATATGTCCTGCGGCTCTTACCAGCAGGACATCTTCTCATTGCTGCCTCCTGGCTACATTTAAATGTTAATGAATAGTTCTATAGCTAATACATGCAGTTGATTTTATCTTTATGTCTACCAGTTTTAAATGTCACGGCTTAGACTTGCCTGAGATGAATTTTGCTAAACCATCTCCTGTTAATTATCTTTTACCATTTATAGTTCTGTCTGTGTTGTCAATGGGGCTGCTAAAACGTCGTTCAACTTTCTGCCTTTAACACTGGGAGGTGGAACAGCCAAGCCCTCAAACCAAAGCAGAGTCTGGTCTTCCTTAATGTGGAAGCCATGATTTGTTAAGATGAAAAAAATATAGAAACCCAATAATCTAGCTTCCATGATATTTATAATATTCATTATATTTATGTACCTCTTTAATTGTGAATCATTTACTTGAGGGATTTATTTGTTCTTGAGGCACAACAGCAGACATATATATATATTTTTTTTTACAAAAGAAAATGATGTCCTACAATCATCAGTGTAATGTAAAGAAAGTAAACAATAAGTCCAACATCAATTCATTTCTCATAATTACCACATCCATACTTTTCAGGAAAAATAAAAACACATTCATCTTTCTAGGCTAGTGATCATAGACTTTTTTTAGGTAAAGATAGTTTTGTGCATGGAACTACAGGCTGATTTGAGAAGAAAGTGGTCATTAAGAGGGAAAAAAGAATTTTGTGAATGCATGTTTCTATTGTTTTCTTTCTAGCTTTCTAGCCTCAACAGTATACAAAATCATTTTCAATTATCTATTCAAGAAGTCTTTTTCTCAAGTGGATAGGTATCTCAGTGGCAAGAGCCCTAGCTTGATGACAGAAAAACCTTTCATCAGGTTTTTAACCTGTAAACAGGTTAAAATTTCTGTCATGAAAACTTCTTGCATGACTTGACTACAATGAGGTGAAGACTGGATGTATCATGAAGACATGGACAAGTAGTTCTTTATATACAAAACTGTGGTTATGATGCCATACATAAGGTTAATATGGACCCCAGATAACTCAACATGTTTGGCTTCAAACAGCTGATATACTTGGTGGTAAACAAAACCATAGTGCATATAGTTATGTCCTTGTTGGACCATTTAGTTGGCTTGAACAAATTCTTGGCCCATATAATGCAAATCATAATGCAAATATTGTGTTATGATTAAATTGCTAGGCACTAAACAAAATTAACCCTTGCTAGAACCTTTCTGTAATTCTGTAAGGCTTCTTAAAATTTCTCTGTCTCAGTTTTCAAAGCAGAAAACAGAAGTTTATACTCCACTTCAAATATGAATTTTCTGTGTCATGAAGATAAGCCTTAAGATCAAGAGATACATATGCCAGAGCAACTTTCAAGGGCAAAAGAAGCTGACTGCTGGCTTTGGAACAGAAGGCTTGAGTGTATATTCTGAGATGGTTGTACATTTTTACATCAAGGCAGTTGACAACATTTTAAACTACTTTTTTTGATGCTAGAAAGCAATGCCGCCATAATTGCTACCTGGTCTAGTAGTTTTAAAATGCAGCAGAGGCTTAGCCTTGAATTGGAACTGATCAACAGTATTATCATATTTTCTATGTAACTGTCAATCATAAATCACTATATTATGAGAAGACAATCTTTTCTTTCTAGAGATTATTTGTTTTGGTTATGATAAGGTACCTCAAGACTTGCTGCCTATTTCCTTTCAGTTTCTAACTCTGTATTAGACAGAAGAGAATTGCAAGTAATTCTTACAGCAAAAGCTGTATTACTCTGGACCCTGAAAGATTCTCCTGTTTAGTTATGTGATAGATTCTTCCAGTATATCAAAAATGATGAACTAGAATTTGTCCTCTCCACAGTATGACTATTCCAAAAAGCCCAGTGGATATCATGATAAAACAGGTAAGAAACTGTAGCTGTAGCAAAGCTCCTTCTCCTCAGGCCTTAAAGAAAAAATAAATAAAAGGAAAGAAAAAAGAAAAAAAAAATCATAATTAATTCTGAGCCCTGAATATCTGTCTAGTATTAATAAATTTTCTGTTTCTCCAGCCTTAAAAAGGAAGTTCAAATGTAGAATGTGATAGTAGCTCATTAGCAGCATGAACTCAGAGCTGCAATTTACCAAACCCTAGAAGGTGTGAAGAAGGACTCATGTCACTGACAGCCCAAAATGGGGGAGCAGGGGAAGCATTCTTCCACACAGAGCACCAATTGCATCAGACCTGACCAGAATCTTAAGTGTCTTCTCAATACACAGAAATTCAGAGGAATTCAGGAATTACCTGAGGAGTGGAATCTCTTAGGCTTCCAGTGTAATTATCATTAAAGGTATGCCTTTAAGGGATTGCTTTAGATTAGATTGCTGATAACCTGCCACCATTTTTTTAGTTTTAATCCAGAAGTCATCTCTTAATTTAATAAACTTATTTCCTTTGCAGATTTTTATGGAAAACACTGAGATTTAGAGTCCTCCTAAGACCCACCCTCCCTGAGATCCAGGTGAGACAACAGGGTAATTTTCTCAAACTGTCCTTTGTCCAAGGCTGACCTGACACTAGGACTGCTTCTCTCCTTGGCTTACTTTGGCCAAGGAACATGGAAGGACATTTTACTTCCCCTTGGTTTTGATTAAAGACTCTTTTTTTTTTTTTTTTTTTTTTTGTTAAATTCCACCTTATTACATTAGAGTAGGGACCGTAGGGTTCATAAGTATGACTAACAAGTTGAAGCAAAGCATACCAATTTTTAAAGAAAGCAAAACGCTTGATGCTTAATATTTTTCTGATGGCTTAAATGTGAAACTCATGAAATGAAACTGCAGATTACCTGTTTTTAAAATAATTCTCTTTTGTCACTTCCTTTTACTGTATGACACCTATGCATCGTCCTACCGTTTTCTAACTCTCCTCAGAGCCAGACCAACTGCTGTATAAACATCTTAAATCTACTCTCTCTTCTTTTTTCCACATCTGCATATCCTCCCTTGCTGTAAAGCAAGCTTCTCTCATCCTCCAATTTTTCCTCTTTGCAAAAATAAAGAAAACATGAGTTTGATGGTTACCTGTGGCTGTACAACAAACCAGGACACAACAGAGATGAACACAGACACTGTGTGGATAACCTAAAATCCCATGGATCTGAGAATGAGATGCAGCCATTATATGCATTACAAAATCTGCACACTTCCATTAAGCAGTAAGCCTAAAAGGTTGATCTCTGAGGAAGAGATAGGCAGATGGCAGATTACTTGGTGTTTCTGATGACTCCTGATGTTGACCTTATGAATTCTGCAGTGACAATAATTGTTGTATATTTTTCCTAGAAACTGGATGGTAATTCTGAGTTTGTTTTTGATTGATTTGATTTTTTTTTTGTTTGTTTGTTTGTTTTTGGGGGGGGTGTTTGGTTGGGTTTTGTTGTTAATTGTTTTATTTATTATATATTTTTTGTAATTTTAAAATATACAAAAACATAAAAGTTCTCTGTTATCAACACAAAATAGTTATATATTCATATACATAGGTTTCTGCCTTTTCTCTGAAGCATTGTTTCATTTACCTATCCCAAAAATCCAATTTCTTTAAAACAATTGCACATCGCTACATGCTAAATAAATTGTCATTAAGACATCCTTTACCATTTTGGTTCATAAATAGAACAAACTTCAAGAAAAGTATATGGAAAAGCATATTCAATTGTAACTTGTATTTTGCAACCCAACGTTTCCTCCTCATTTCCAAACTTGAATTAAAAACTTAGCTCTCTCCCCAAGTCAATGGGGATGTCTGATTATTAATATCAATTAGCACCCAACACCTGAAAACAAGATGTGTACAATAAGATGATTCCATGGCTTTCATACATTTTAATGGGAAATTAGTCCCTCTGATTGAAAAACACTAAGCAGAGATAGAGATGGTTTGATTCCTGCAAACACTGACTTTGTAACTCAAGGATTATAAAACTACAGATGTTTGAACCTTTGAAGTAACTAATGGCATCCTGAAAGCAGTGGTGGTGTTTTGGAAGTGGCAGATAATCTGTTTTCAGTAAGCAAATAAACAGCCCAACCATAACCAAAAAAACTGCCAAAAATAGTAGTGCTCTATGGTATGAGCAAAGAGAACGTAATTTCCAAATATTTATCCTCCAGCAGTAAGTCAATATTTTTCAAGGATAATTACTCCTATTCTAATGAAGGACTTGTTATATTTTCTAGTACAGTACAATCTACATGAGTGAAAAAGGTTTCCATGCTGCCAGTAAGTGAAGAGATAATGAGCCATGTTAGTATACTGGGCATCATTTTGTGACTATTTTAAACTGAGAACAAATGTCCTGGTTGGTTGCTCCTGCGACATGGAAATTAAAAGGTGAGAACTGCCAGCACCATTGATCAGACGTTCTCCCTCTTACGGCATATTTGTTGACCAGAATGCCAATGTTCAACATGATAAAAAGCATGCAAGTTACATCTGATATAGTACATAAATTAAGATATACCAGATACAATGAGCTTCCCTCTGACAGCAATAGAAAATGAATTAAATAAACCTGACCTTATATTTGTTAATTAAAACAATTATCTTGTCACAGGCATAGCAAGCACAACCAAGGTATTCAGAGAGGATGCCAGTGAAAAAGCACAAGAGTACAAATAGCTGGCTCTGGAGATCACACAACTGACATCTGACCATGGCATTGTGTGTTTTTGCATTTCCTTTTTAAAGAAAAAAGAAAACAGTCTGGTAGCATTTATTATAACAATAACTGTTGACTACACTTGGTGTCAGCTGGTTAAAAAATTAAGTCAACAATCCTTCATGTATTTGAGTATGTTATAGTTTTATTTTCAAGTACACGTAAATGTATAAATTTAATGTATAAATTTAAACATAAGTGCATTGACACTGACTGTGAGATGTTTCCTGCAACATGACTCATGTGACAACACTCACCTTAATTTCAATGTGTACCTGATTATGAGTAACTTTTGCAACCTGGTTTATTTTTTCCATCTTACTGTTCTTTGTATCTACATTCATTTGCAAATAAACACTTGTGGTTTTTCTTTGTTGTTGTTTGTTTGTTTGTTTTTTTTGTGCCTCTTCCTAGGAATTTCATAAAGATCAGGTGCATTTGTAACAGGCCAATGGATAGTAGCCACATACGCATTGGGTTCTTCTTATTAATATTAATTATTCAACTCCTGCTATGCCAGGGATAATCAAAACCTTCATATCTAATATGTATAGAAGAATCCAGAGATATACACTCTTACAATTTACATTTTCTATAATTCAGCTACAGAGCCTACTAAATACAATTCACTCAAATTAGGAGTGATTCAGTCAGTCTCAGAGTTTGTCCAGAGAATGACTTAGAGCAGGAACTTCATTGTATGTTTTGTACTGCCTTCTCTTTTTCACCAAAATCTGCAGAGTGAGCTTATCCTGCTAAATTTATTAAGCTGACTAAATGTTGTGAGTCAGGTGGAATAAGGAAATTCCAAACAACTAGCCACTTACAAAACCTCTCCTCAGACTAAGAAGGTCAGAATGAAAGGAGTATGTTCCAGCGGCAAGCAAGGCCAACAGAGGACCTTGTCCTATGATGTACCAGGGCTTTGGAGGGAAGAATAAGCCACATCTAATTCAGCACAAATCCAGTGCCATTCAACACAAGAAACTGGTGGTGATGTATTGTGGGATATGGTTTTGTTTGTTTGTTTTACTTTTTTTTGTTTTATTTCCCCCCCCCCTTTTTTTTTCTTCTTTGTCAGCCAAATAGACAGAAAGCATCCATACAGGCAACATTATGTAAACGATGGCTATTTTCAACAGATGTATTCATTTGTTAACACATAACGAGTATTTGTTCTGTCAATAAATATGTTTCTTCTTGACATATTTTTATTTAGATACATACATATCTATGTATATGATCAACCCACACTCTGGCTCCATACGTACAATACATACATATATACAGACAAGTATTGGTTGATTTTGTAGGAATGGGTGTGAGAGGAGTATTTACTAATCATGTAATCACTTGTCCCTAGTACTTTTTAGAGGGAAGTACAAACTGGAAGCAAACACTGTCAGGTAAGGCACTACATTTCACAGAATCACAGAATCATATCGGTTGGAAGAGACCTCCAAGATCACCTAGTCCAACCTCTGACTTAACACTAACCAGTCCTCCACTAAGCCATATCACTAAGCTCTACATCTAAACATCTTTTAAAGACCTCCAGGGCTGGTGAGTCAACCACTTTCTTGGGCAGCCCGTTCCAATGCCTAACAACCCTTTCGGTAAAGAAGTTTTTCCTAACATCCAACCTAAACCTCCCCTGGTGCAAGTTTAGCCCATTCCCCCTCATCCTGTTGCCAAGCACATGGGAGAATAGATCAATCCCCACCTCACTACAGCCTCCTTTAGAGCACCTATAGAGAGCAATAAGGTCGTCCCTGAGCCTCCTTTTCTCCAGGCTCAACAAGCCCAGCTCCCTCAGCTGCTCCTCATAAGACTTACTCTTCAGACCCCTCACCAGCTTCATTACCCTTCTCTGGGCTCTCTTGAGCACCTCCATGTCCTTCCGTAGTGAGGGGCCCAAAACTGAACACAGTACTCGAGGTGCAGCCTCACCAGAGCCGAGTACAGGGGGACAATCATTTCCCTAGACCGGCTGGCCACACGTTTCGAAGAAGCAATAGAAGACTTTCACATTGGGTAGAAGCATCTTTCTTCTACCCACGGAAAACACTGAAAACAAACATCTTTTTCATCTAGTAATGAATACATGAGACAGAAAAGAGACCTGCAATGATTTTCTTTCCTTGTTTAATGTTGCTGATGAATTGTATTTAATACCTTATAAGCAGGTTCTGCTCTTTATTTATTGGAAACTCTTTGATTCTATAAGATTTGACAGCTTTCTGACATACCCCAAATTGTTCCAATAATAACAGTAACAATGACAATATCATTTAGAAATCTCTCACATAATGTATGTGAATGGAGTTACATATCTACTATAAGTAACAGAATAATGGAACAGCAAATTACTTTGTAGAGGCAGCTGAAATTAGATTGTGCCATGCTGCCATAAGAGACAAAGAGACAGATGAAATCTAGTGGGAGGAGAAATTGTTACACCCATGAGAACTGCTGGTTTCTCTTCCTTACCTCAAGGATGTACAAGCCTTTCCCATTTTGACAAGAGGCAAAAAACCTTCATCAATTCATAAAACAGAACAAATTGTATAAGTTCTATAAACAGAGAGGAAGCATGTGGTTATTTCAACCTGCTGACTAAAGGAACTAAGTTGGGATTTTCAACCTAAATTTTTGCTGATTATGTCCTTTAAATGCCACTGAAAATTCAAGCACTCAGAAGTAGTCCTAGGTACTTCTGCTGATAGGAGCCACCCCTTCTCCCTGTATATTCCATCAGAGTTCCTACTTAAAGGAAACAAATGATTCTTAGCATTGCAAGAAAGGCCTGACAGATTGAATGGTCATGCAAAAATATGCAAAACTATAAAGAATATCTTTAGTAAATATAGCAAAGTTTAACTATGAGAATGAGATCTGCCTGAATATGTGTATATTGTCACAGATCCACTGTAGCCAATAGTGCAAACAAGTTTTTCTTCATTTGCTGAACTCTCCTACAGATTGAAAGAAAACTTGTATGTCCTGGTATGAAGGGGAAAATTTTGTGGAAAATCACATGATTTACACTAGTGTAAGAAAGAATAACATCAGGTCCATTACTTCTAAGGAACACAGAGGTACAAAAGAAATCAAGGAAAGAAATCATAAAGCACAAGAGAGAGCAAGCCAACAAAGAATATCCTTGGTGAAGCTGAATGTGTTTTGTACACTTATGGGTGGAAAACTGTGCTTTGGTATCAGTTTAGCAAATCATGCCTATAGGATTGTGTACCACTGATTGTGGCTCATACTGCAGTAGAGTCAGAGCAAGAAGTAAAGCTTCATTTCATTTTAACCATTCACTGTTTGGTATGTTTGCATTATGCTTCATAAAATACAATAATCCTTCTCCTATGAATTTATTATCAGACTCCTATAGATAAAATAGATCCAATAATAACAATAATAATAAAAAAACATACCACAGAACTTGAGGTTCTTGAAACAGTTATTGTGTAAGGATTTGCAAAAAAACCTGTCATATTTCTTGTTTAATATACTGCTTAGTACATGTATATCCTTGTTTATGCTGTTAAAATACATGTATTATAAATTATTCAGGACTGTCTTCTGGTGTAAATCAGAATAGCTCTAGAAAATGTAAAGTAACTGAATTGCTATTGATTCAATTCAGTACCTTCAGGATTACCAATTAAATGAAAGGGGAAACTCTAATCTTCTACTGCTGCAGTGTTAATTTTTTTTATATCTTTTTGCTTCCTTTTTAATTAAAAAAGTGAATTTTTCATTACATGTTAGTGTGAAAATGAGAGGTGGGAATAAAAATAGGTCAAAATAAGAAAAGCTCTGAGACTTTAAAGAGGTGCAATCTACTGTTTAGAGACAATAAGAGGTATGCAGTGGGGCCTTGGGAACTGGGGATGATACTCTCAGCTCTAATCTGGACATCCTTCTGTGAGCAGGGGTTGTGAAAAGCAGATATATCTTTTGTCCTCTAAAATTAATTTTAAAGACTATTAAAATGTTATATGTTATATGAACACATTTTTAAGAAGGAGCAAACACTAGGCTTTACTGCACAGATTTTCTTCATTCCTACAGAACCAATGTATTATATTCAGAAGAAGGAAACAGACATTGTGAATATTTTCATATGCTCACTCTTTAAATTCTCAGATTTGTATCCCCTAAAAAAAAATGAGTGTGTGGGTTTCAAAACTGGACTAGATTACATCAATATAAATTCAGCAACAGGGAATCAACAGGACAGGGAAAAATAGATGTATCTTACAGAGTATAAGCAAAATGTCAGTTTGACAGTGGTTTTTTTTGTTGTTGTTGTTGTTTTTTTTTTTTTTTAATTTGAATTGATTCCTCATTGTATATGGCACTGAAAACATAAACATCTAACCACATATATACAGAAAATTTTATCGGTAAATTTTATCAGATCAAATTATACTGTTTCAAGCAAGAGATCATCTCCATTGATTTAACTAGACACTACCCTATGTTACTCCTCTGCATGAGATCTGCATAATATCACACACTGAAAACTCAATGTCCACTTCAATAGTTATACCAATTTATATCAGAGGGAACCGACCCAATGTTTTATACGATATAGTGATCTGCAATGGTTAACAAAGGATAAATATCCTGGCTTTTACTTCACATTACTTTCACTGAAAGTTTAAATTCCAAGTGAAGATGTTTTGTCTACGGCATTACCCTTAAAAGGAAATAATTTCCATATGTGGTCATTACATGGTATCCATCTCATGTTAGAGATCACAGGAGGTCATCCTTTCCTAACAGTGCCTCTCCAAAGCCTACTTTATGAAATAAGGACTGAAGCACAGAGGAAGGATAATGTAGGACAATTTTGCTGTTATCAAAATATTGCCCATTTCTCCATCTTTAGTACAGGAGTGAAAATGACTAATGAATCACCTGATTTTGCAAGAGTAATTAAAATATAATTCATTGCATACTGAAAGTGGAGTTTAGGCAGAATATTATGGTGAACTGTCCTACCTGTGTTGAAAAGCAGGGGGATTTTTAATGATCATGGGCTATTTGTTGTCATAGTTCATCTCTTCTACCTCCTGCCATACTGAGTCCTTACTGCACAACAAAAAGATCCCAACTTCCCAGTACCACTTTCCTACTGTGCCACATAATTTCATTATACCCTGAAAAATTAATCCTTGGGGCATTACACAGTTCTTTTATACACAAACCTCCCAGATCCTGTAACTAGACTGATAATGAGCTATATCAAAGAGACATACCAACCCAGAGGATTGTAATTGTCAAGAATAAAGCATACACCCCCGCTGATCTATAGATGCTTCATCCTATACATCAGCCCCAGAAATCTGCTGAGACAGCTCCTGCATGAAAAGCAATAGCGTTGTCAAATATTACAAGATACACTTCTAATCTTCTTTGGACAAAGCTTCAGGGTGCCAGATAATCCAAGTTGTTGTAACTCATCAGGAAGCCGCTGGAAAAAAATTCAAGGTTTCACAAATGCTGTTCTTTTTACATAGCTTCCTGTTTCTTAGACTGTAGGGAAGACTGTCTGTTAAGACTGCTGATGGAGAAGAGAGTCTTCTAATAAAACAAAGTCTTAGAGAAGGGGACTGAATTGTTGCCTTCAGGGGGCAGTGGCGACCTGGTTCAGGAACGGCACGGCGGCCAACCCCAGGCCGCTCGGTCCATCGGCTCACAGACACCAACGTGGTGGATGGCAAATGGCGTTTATTGTCGAGTCACATGGGCTTATATACCCGAGGCCCATAGCGTCACTTCCGCTTGCTTACAGCAGAGGCCACACGCTACTGTCCATCAAGGGAGGGGCTCCACCTTTCCGTACATCGCGACATCTTCCGGCCGCCAGACCCTAACTACCCACATTTCCCCCCTCCCTATGCACAACCAAATTAGCTAAAATATAACAATCTTAAGATGTAGACATCATAACTTAACTAAAAAACATAAGGCACAATAACCAGGAGAAAACTAAGAGGTAACTGGTAACCCTGAGTAAATACACTCTTAAAGTAGTTGTTGGTGTTCTACCAACATAATGTTAACTTTCTCTAACCAACTTTTAACAAACAACACAAGCATATTTAGTATACAAGGTCCAAAGATAAGATCACACAAACGCATTGCAGCCCCCCACCCACGGAGGCCGCTTCGCTGGTGTCTGGATTCTGCCAGTGTGGAACTCTCAGGCTTAAACAGGACGCTTGCTGACTTATTGTCTTCTCATATCGCCAGGGTATACAGATTACAGGGGTGCCCGATGATCCGTTCCTGTGAACAGAAACTCAGTTTTCATTAGTTTTGTTCTGAAGTTGGGGCGTCGGCTGTTTGGAGCTTCTCTGGCTGCACGAGTTGCCATACCTTCGTGGGCCCTCAGGCCCTGGACTTGCGCCCGGGGGGTGACCACTGTTGGGTCCGTACCCATTCGCCGCTGCAGGCTAGAGCCATACAGTGTGTGATCCGTCCCAGTTACTTGGGCCAGTTGTCTCATACAGTTGTCCCCCCATTCTCGTTTTAAAAATGATCATCCCACCCCCGTCAAAGATCAGTCTACAAGTTTGTTTGATATCAAACGGGAGCATGTCGTCTCCCCTGAAAACACCATCTATGACGGTGGAGACCATTGCAGAATGAAGCCCTTTATCCACAATGGCTTTAACAATCGCTTGTACATCCTTAGGGTTTGTTGGTGAGTGAACCCTCTGCCCCCCGTCTGTCACCCAGACCAGGAACGCTAGTATGGCCGATAGAGCCAAGATGGTGCACGCAATCTTAATTTTCCTCCAATCTGTGAGAGGAATTTCTCTGCCTCGCGGTGCAGCTTTATTTCGGATGGGGATATTTTTGCTATCTGTCCCCATTTCCTCCTCCGAATTTGAATCGGTATCTGATCCAGAGTCAGATCTTGACTGACTGCTCACCTCCACGTTCCGGTACCCTCCCATCGAGTTCCGGCCCCGCCCCCCACCCCTGCGGGCGGGCCGCTCCCTGCCTCGTGGCTCGCCCCGCCGCCTGCTCAGCGAGGCGTTTGCCCCACAGGAGCATGTTTTCGGATGGCCGTTCCGATCGGCTCTCTGCCCCTCTCTCACGCTTCTACCTCCTCCCCGGTCGTCCCCGCAACCGTTCTCTTTTTCGCATTTCCACGTGTTAGTAAAACCTAACATTTCATCCCCGTTCCCGCCGGAGGCTTCTTCACCCGACTTTTCGTCTTCTAGTTCAGCACCGTACTGGGGCGCACATGGCCGTGGTCTCTCCCAGATTTCCTCAGGCTCTGGTTCCCCACCGGCATCCCTGGCTTCCTCAGCCGAGCCACCCCATAGCTTCCACAACTTTGATACGACCTTCACAAGGGTTTCCATCTTCCTTGTTGGTCCGGGAGCTTCCTCCCCGCCGGGCTGGTCCCGCCGCTCCGGCCGCCGTTCACCCGAATCCAGGAGTTTTCCCGGGTGTCGGCACCACTTGTTGCCTTCAGGGGGCAGTGGCGACCTGGTTCAGGAACGGCACGGCGGCCAACCCCAGGCCGCTCGGTCCATCGGCTCACAGACACCAACGTGGTGGATGGCAAATGGCGTTTATTGTCGAGTCACATGGGCTTATATACCCGAGGCCCATAGCGTCACTTCCGCTTGCTTACAGCAGAGGCCACACGCTACTGTCCATCAAGGGAGGGGCTCCACCTTTCCGTACATCGCGACATCTTCCGGCCGCCAGACCCTAACTACCCACACTGAATAAAAAAAATACTTACCCTTGCACAAGTTTTTGCATATTGCTTTGTTTTCTGTACATTCACACATTCTGAGGAAGTGTTCATTATGTACATCTTTACGCTCCCATGCCTTTCCTTGGATTGCTGGATTACTGTTCATCTGAGTAATATAGAGGGTGGAATGGAGATATGTAAGCAAAAAGAGAAAAGATACAGAGGGAGACCTGAGGGTTCGGTCAGTGTGTACCTAACTGGAATGTCTATGCTTTTTCAATTCTTGATACAGGTTTGTCTACAAGCATGATCTATTCATATTACTACAAAGAATGTGAAAATGTATGTGGAGGACAGTTAAAACACTGAATATTCAAGTTTCTCAGAAGATTCTTTAGCATCTAGGGTTTTAGAAGGATTTGATGTGCAAGAAAAAACATCTGGGAGTCCTTGGACTAAAGTGTTTAAGTTGCCTTTACATTGATTTGGAGTTCAAAGGGAAGGGAAAAGAAGGAAGATAGATGAGATTAATACAAAAAGGAACAACATTTATTTCTAAATTTATCTAGTAAGCAAAGTGGTTAAAAATAATAATATATATATATATATATATATATTAATTTAGGAGGAAAAAAAAGAAGTCTAAATTTCAAAAAAACATTTATTTATTTTTTTTTAATTTCCAGAGCTTTTTTGCTATCATTTCTTTGGATGTGGGGTGTCTGGTTTGTATAGCACTTTTGACATAGAAGACAAAGGACAAAGTAGTTGTATAGAACTTAGGACAAAGAAGAACTAATTTTAGCTGGAGCCTGAGAGAACTACTGAAAACCAAACAAAAGGCAATAATAACATGTTTCAGGAAAAGCACAATGAAACACTATGAAAATTTTAGCCAGATATGTTGTCTTATAAGAGAGAAATTAATAACCCCAGGATTTACTTTCAAGGATGACTTTTGATGTGTTATAAGTATTTATTTAGAAAAGAAAATAATACTTTTTGTTTCTTAAATACAGATTTTAAGTGATTCCAATGTTGACAACTGTATCTGATAATTCTGCCATATTGAACTGTAAAAAAAAAAAAAAAAAAAAGAAAAGAAATTGCAGCACTTTCTCATGCAAACTACTCTTTCTCTCACTTTTCCTATCCGTATATGGATTTCCAGTTTCTTTCTCTGTGTCTCATAAATTCTTTTATTGTCTCTGCAGCCAAACTTTCTAAAAATCTTATCCAGTTCTCATCCTGCCCTTTCTAAACTGCTATAAACTTCTTGTCTTGTCTTCCCCCTGCCTGCTACCTCATGCCTCTGCATAACTCCCCACTGACTGGAAGCTAGCCAACATAATACTCATCCACAAAAAGCACAGAAGACACAGGGAACCTAAGTGTAACCTCAGTCCCTGGAAAAATTATGAAGATTATCCTGAGTGCTATTGAAAGGCATTTAAAGAACAAATCTGTTATCAGTCATAGCCAACATGGATTCATCAATGAAATGCCCTGTTTTAGTAATTTGATCTCCTTCTATGATATGGTCAGCACATCCAGCCAGTCAAAAGAGGTGGTCCTCCCACTGTATTTAGCATTGATGCAGCCTCACCTTGAGTGTTGTGTGCACTTCTGAGCTCCTCAATAAAAAAAGGGTGTTAAGACAGTCTCCAGAGCAGGGCAACAAAGCTGGTGAAGGGGCTGGAGGGCATGTCCTGTGTGGAGAGGCTAAAGACACTTAGGTTGTCTGGTCTGGAGAAGAGGAGGCCAAGAGGAAACCTCCTTGCTCTCCCTCAATTTTCTGAGGAGAGGAAGGAAAGAGGGAGGTACCAGTCTCAGATCTCTGGTAATCAAGTACAGGGTGTGAGGGAATGGCACACAGCTGCACCAGGGGAGGTTCAGACTGGACACTGGGAAAAAATTGTTTATTGTGAGGGTGGTCAGACCCTGCAACAGGCTTCCAAATGAGGTGGTTGATACCCTGGGCCTGTCAGGGTTCAATGACCTGAACAATGACCTCAATGACATGCTTCAAGTTCTGGTTAGTCCTGAAGTGGTCAGGAAGTTGGACGAGATGATGTTTGTAGGTCCCTGACAACAGAACTCTTCTACACTATAACTCTGCTTTGTGCGAGTCATGAGACAGAATACCAGACAGAGATAGACCCATTTTTGAGCACATTGAAGATGCTTGTTAAAAAGCAGTGTTTTTCTTCTCTCTAGTTTAAAACATGACAAAATCAATTTTAAAAAGCTTTACATCTTAAAGTGATTTTGAAGCTCTGAACCCTCTAAATGATGTGCAAATGGCAGAATGATATCACATTGCCAATCAGTTTCTTGCTGTTACAAACTGCATTTTCCATGCTGCTTCAAAAGCATGGTATAATCAACAAGTGAGCCTTTAAAATGCAAATTAAACAAAGTGTACCTTTAGAATGAAACAAGAAAATACACACTGAAAACAGAAATGTCTATTTCATCATAGTGACTTAGAAAGTAAGTGACTGGAAGATTCAAGAGGACATTTTTACCCAGATGCCCCAGTATTGAACTCCTTGGACTTAATTTTCAAAGACCTGTGTTAATTCAACATAGCTAAACTTTTCTGTGCTATCCACACAGAACAGGAGATTACTGTTGCACATAGCACAGAACTATTCCCATCTGACACATGCTTCCTGCTTCAGAGAGTGTGGAAATTAAAAGTCAACGCTAACAGCAGAATGCCTTTGTTATTATGAAAGATGTGGAAAGGAAAACGTTTCTCATCCACTCTGGATAACCAGCAAAAAGGCTTGCTAAAGTCACCAATATTATGAACATTTAAAGGTGACTGCACTGAGAAAAGAACTGAGATTCTTTGAAACCCCAGCCCTCTGGCCCACCATGGCCTTTCAAGAGAGGAATGAAATACATTTGCAGTTTCTAAGGCCAGAGAGGAATACCATGTCCATACGAGACAGTACTTTTCCTCATCACAGGAATGTATTCAAATAGATGACAAAAGATTTCCCTCATTATCTGACATGAATAATATACATAAAGAAATTGTCTCCATGTTTAAAAGACATGAAGGATTGCAGGTCTGCCTCCTTGTCCAATACGCTTTTTTAATTTATACTCTCTCACAGAAAACTGTTTCTTGTGTGTTAAATCCATTTAGCCTCATATTCCCATCAGTGGGTCTAGTTATTCCTTGTGATTAAGACTGAAATTCCTTCCATCTGCTGAAATTCCCCACCACCTGCTATCATATATTTTTTTGTTTGAGTATCTATCCGTGGCAAGCAAAATTGTCCCTCAATTGCCTGTGAACCTGGATAAACTGAGATATGTTTTTTTCCTGACTATTTTTACTGTCCTGTGTTGATTTTTATTTTTTTTTTTTCAGTGATGCTTACCATGCTTCCTCATGTGCAAGTACCAGAATCAGCCACTGTATAGAGAGAGCATTCAGAAACAAAGTTTCTATTTTGGGGACTGGTTGCTCATCAGTGAATACACAGAGGTGGGAGGGCAGCAACCACAAGTAATTATGCCAGTTATTGCAAGTTTACCACAGCCTCAAAATGCAAATGATTTCAGTGGCCTGAGATGACAGAAGGAAGGAAGCAAGCTGAGCCTTGCACAGAACCCAGAGGTGTTAAATGCTCATGAATTTAGCTCTACAAAAGCAAAGGTGGGAAGTTTGACTTTCTCATACAGCCCCATAAATTGTACATTTTGAAATCTCCCTATTTGTAAAGCTGAACCAAAAGATTTGTCGCAGCCTTTTCTACAGTTGAGATGACAGCTTTTTGACTTTAAAAATAAGTGACATACCATTATGACACCAGACTAACTTGTCTAAACAAACATATTTTTGGAGCATAAGGACAACTGAAAATCTGCAAAGATGGTGTGGCCTGTAAGAGATTATCCTCAGGAAAACAAAATTATTTATTTATTATTTTACCAAACCACCTGTATATTCGTTAGATTGAAGCTTTGCTTTCAAGCAATGGGAAAGAAAATTATGAACAGCAGAGCCTGTCATCATGAAGCCCTTCATCACCAGAACAGCTAAGTGCTTTCTGCACATCAGTGACTACCCAGGAGAATGACTGCCAACTCCCAGTCTGTCACCATGCATGACCAGCAAGCAAGCAGGGGCTAAGAAATATCAGCATTTGCAGGAAGTACAATTCCAGTGCTCCTTCAACAGTTACAGCCAGTTTAAATCCATCCTAGCATTGGTACTCATAATACATCAGTTGCAAGTTGCTATTAGTAAGAACTCTCCATGTTACAGCTCATGAACCAAAATATATATCCAATCTATAACATTACTTTGACGCATAAGTTACACACTTACGGCATATTAAGAAGTAACATGGACATTGTAATGAGAGGTTAGACAAATGCAGAAGACCCTTGCATAGCAAACACATCCTTCCATTTGACAGACTTTGTTAATGCATAGTGTTGTGTCCATCCTTGTATAGCAAGTAAATATAACAAGTCTGAGCATGGGGCTTTCAGATCTCCACTTCAGCCTACCACCTTGAGTTGAAGGTCATTCACTGACAGAAAAATGGAAAGAATCTTCTCTGGATCAGGAGAGACGGTAGGAAGGGGAATGAATGCTTTCCACACCATATAATAGTGCTAAATTTGTATAGTCCACAGTAGAGTCTTCTCATGCATCACTGACCTCGGATGAGCCCTGTCACCACTGGGCTGCCTGGCTATCCTGGGTTTTTGTCTGACCCTGGTTACCCCCATTGGGTCTAATCCTGACCCTGACCTGCAGCTTACTTTCCAGCCCTGACTTGATGCCCTGGGCTGAAGGCTGCCCCCAGAGCTCACCCAGCTCCATCACTGCAGGGCTGAACCCAGGCCCTGGCTGCTGGGGCCCTGCCCTCTAGCCCCAGGCCTTCCCCTCGGCCCCTGACACTAAGTCCTCCTTGGCAATGTAGCATTTGCCTTCATCAGAAAACAGCTGGTATTCATTTTCTTAAAGCAAAGTAAGGTATTTCTGAATGGTTTTTAATTAGTTACCCCTAGGTTTTTAAAAAAACGTCATCTTCATGAGGGCCAAAATCCTCCAGTTCAACCTTGAAATTCCACTGGATTTACACTATGACTGATTCAATGCTGCAGGTTTATTAGCCCTGAACACATGTTGTTTGTAAAATCATTTACAAATTTATGAAACAAGCTTTCTCTATAGTTGGAAGACCAGATCAAGAATCAGGATGAATGACAATTCCTGGGAGAGTAACTGTGATGTTTCTAAGTTATGTTACTGCTGACATTTTATGTTATTTTATTTTAATTTAATTTTTATTTTTAAACTGCTTATTTTATGAATATAAGGCCTTGAATTTAGCTTGAATGGGAACATAACAGCCGATTGTCTTCTGGCTTATGGGATACAGACCAAGGCAAACAACTCCTTTGCATTTCTGTTCTTAAGAACTGAAAAAAAAAAAATAACAAAAAACTCCTACTGCATTCTGTCAAAAATGTCACAATTCTTTCCATCTAGCACTGCTAATTTAAGAATCTTTCCAAATAGTTCTGAAGTTAAACAGGTAACATCTACTCTTATGTCTAACTAATTGTCATAGGTCATGAAATTGAAGCTGGAGAAGCATAAGAGCCCTGAAGAGGGATTTGATTGAATCAGCAAAACATGACACATACTTTTAGAAGGCACCTAAGAAACACTTTTAAAGTCTTAAGAAAATACCATAGTTGAGCCCTAAAATAAGCTGCCAAAGGACTAAAATAAACTAGGAAAGAACCTCAAGTTTATTTCAGCATGGTCTCTGTGGCTTGGGAAAGAACAGATCAGTAGGAGAACATTTTTGCAGAAGTATTAAGAGAAAGCTACTAGTGTTAATAAAGTATCCTAGTTGATTCTATTTGCTTATCAGAAGCAATTGCACAGGAGTTAATAGGCCTCTGGAAGCAATAACACCCAGGAGGTTAAAAAGTTTCTATCTTACTTGTAGGCTATTCTTCAAAACAGTATCTGAGTGAAAGAGGAACCCAAGGGCTTACAGACATGAAGTATAAAAGCACATGTTTTACTGTATGATCAATAGATCTAGTGATTCTTTTTCTTCATTCTAGACTATACTACACAGACTACAATGAATAAATAAAACAGTGAAGTGAGTTGAATATTTCAGCTTAGTGGACAAGAGAGTGCATGCATGTGTGTGTTCACATATTTGAGAATTTTGCAGTCTTATGCCATCCTTGGTAATGACTGCAATATGTACAAAATCAGAAATATGTATTTGCGTTATTAACCTGAAATCACTCATCACTCAAAATTTGGTGCTTAAAATGTGTGAAATTACATTTTCAATGAAGCATGGTTTTTTTATGTTTTTTTTTTGTTGTTGTTGTTGTTTTTTTTGGTTTTTTTTGTTTTGTTTTGTTTTGTTTTTTTTTTCTGTTTTTACTGCTGAACAATATCTATACATTCCATACAACATGTATTTCCTTGGAGGTGGGTTTGAAAACAGACTTCCGGCTTATCCAAGCACGGCGATTTTCATCAGTACCTTCATTCTGAAGTTAATTACAGCATATGTGGGCTTTCACTATCTAGAAGTTTGAGGTGCAAAGTACTTTTACCTATGTTCTTGGCTGAAGCTTTCCTAAAAACTAAAATTCTCTAACAGAAAAACAGCTGGAGAATTAGCCCAAACTACATATCACTGTGATGTAGTTGATATTTTTCCAAAGTATCCTTTAACATATTGTGATATGCTATGTTCTCAACTTTACTTGAAGGAAAAAGGAATTACACTGTAAAAAGTAATTATGAAATTATTAAAGTATAGACTTTCTTATTATTTTTTATTTTTTGTCAGATAGATATAGATAGAAATCTGAACACTCCAAATTGTACAAGGAACATGATGAAAATACATCCTTAAGAAGAGAAATGTCATGATAGTGTTTCTGTTTGTAGGTGTATTGGAAAAAAAAAAAAAGTCAGATGCAAAATAAGTGAAAGAGATGATCCCCTGAATTTTAGTAGCTGGATTACTGGAAGGCATGACTGTCCACACTGCTCCCGCAGGGAGAGTTACATTGCACCACACATTATAACTTTTGCCTGGAGAAGTGAAAGCAAGATCAGTACGTTTCTCACTGCCCTGACATGCAGGCAATGAGCGTGACTGTTTTGCTACCCCTACACATGCCAATAGCCTAGATTTCAGCCTACTTTGTAGATGTGAAAAGTTGGTTCTGCCGAACTCTTTCTCCTGGCAGCACACCTATCTTCACCTCACCATCACTCTGCTGCTTAGACAAAATCAGAAGTTGGGGTGGACAGTATAAAGGAGACATAGATGTGAGCTATAGCTACACAGAAAGTTCAGAATCTGGGTACTTTATCTGTGTTGTGTCAAAAAAAAATTTGAGAGAGTACAAACTGAGCTGATCACGTCAACTGCAGTGGTGAGAGGCTCTGATAGACTGTCTCACTGTCTCAGACAGACATACTCTGTTATCTTTAAAAAATAAAAAAAAAAAAAAAAGAGGAAGACAAAGAGGAAGACAAGAGACAATAAACAAGTAAAAATAAATAAATAAATAATGCAAAATGCAAACGTTCAGCACCAGTCACCCAATGCCCAGCTTCTGCACCCCTAACCTCCTCACTGGCAGGGCAGCACGAGAAGCAAAAAAGAGCTTGACTCTGTGTAACCAATGCTCAACACCAAGTAAAATATCAGCGTGCTATCAGCTCTATTTTCATTACAAATCCAAACTGCAGCACTATATGAGCTACTATGAAGAAAATTAAGTCCATCCCAGGCAAAACCAGCACAGAACCTTTGTCACATTGACAAATGCTCTTCACCCTATTCATTGGCATATTTCTGTGTTGCACAGAGTTCAGACAGCTTTCTGCATCACACACTGTTTCCCTAAGGCTGGAGGGCTCCAGGCAGAAAAAAGTACATGCAGTTCCACCCAATGTATTTACCAGCTTCCCAGAAATACAGACTAAGGTCATAGAGTTCAGAGACTAGTGATGTAGTTTTCTTTAAGTAAGCGCCATACATAGCACAAGTTTTTTGTTTGTTTGTTTGTTTTTAGATCTCTAGGTAATACTAAAATACTCATATTTATATTACTCATTATAATGTTTCATTTTATGCTGTAAATATATGCTTAATGAACATCTAAAGGAATTGATACAGTCTTAACATCTTCATATAAAAAAAAAAAAGTAAAACAAAAAAATACACACACAAACAAATTTTGACCTATGATGTGCTCCAGCCAGGAAAACACTTTAGCATCTGCTTTATGCCTTCTCTGGGGAGTCCTTTTATGCTTAAAATTAAGCAGTTTCTTAAATGCTTTGCTGGATTAGCTCCCTAGAGCAAACACACAAGATTCTACAGTTTGTCACAATATTTCTGATTTAATGAGTCCCTGTGCTTTTGTCAATTGGCATCTGAACATTAATTTTTTCCAAGTATAGTTGTTGCTTGAGTGAATATGGGTAATAAAAAATCTGTAGAGTTGCACAAAAATATTTGATTCTGTCCTTTCATTTGCCATGAAGATATATTTTCTGCACCCATCTAATAGTGTAAGTTAATTGTAAAGTAGCAGCTGCTGTAATATTCTTGAAGGGTTTCTGAACACAATGTTAAAAAGAACTATAATTCCAAGGTCTTGAAATACTATGCATATCTTTACATTTTCTCTCCCTCTTTTCTTATGTGGTTATTATTTTAATGAACAGGTTTAGCTAACACCTCTCTGGAAAGGTAGGTATTAACAGATCCAATTACTGTAATATCCATAGCTAATCAAGAGCTATGAAGTGGCTCTGCAGGGAGTCTAACTCATAGCTGAGAATTGATCTATAAGGAATTTGTGTGTGAGAAAGAAATGATCTAATTCCTACCAAATACATTTTAAGGCATTGTGAGCACTTGGAGCATATGTTGTCCTTTCTCTACTGTCTCCCAATTTGGTAATCCTCTTGGTTGCACATAAAAGTGAAAAAATCCCAGAATAACAAAACACTTAGGATATAGATACTAATCCCCAAAAGGGAAGAAGAATTTTTTCTTTCACTTTCTTTATGCTACACCAGTTACTATGAACTCCAATAATGAGAGCCTTACATGTTGACTGTATCACTACGATCTTCCCTAGACAGCAACTATTACTTGTTAGAAACATGTTACAGGGTTGGGTAGTCTTTTGGTAAGGATATTTTTATGTTCTCACTCTGGTAGGTGCTGTATAAAAAAATAGTCTAGAAATTTTGCAATCTGAGTCATAATGAAGATATGGGTCAAAAAGACTATTTTAAATATATACTCTGAATTAATTAGCTAAACGTAACTCATTTAAATCGAATCCCAGTGAGCTTAATATTTGCTTAAACAAAGATTTGGTTAAGAACTTCAGAATTTGACCTTCCTTTTTTTCTTTTCCTTTTCTTTTCCTTTTCTCTTTCTCTTGCTTTTTTTTTTTTTCTTCTCAGTATGCCAACATTATTATGTAAGTATACTGATATGATGGGAAAAGGATTTGTCACATCTAAGTCATATAAATATAGTAAAGATCACAAGAAAAAAAAAAAGTTTTTTTTTTTTTTCATCTAAATTACAAATTTAGGAGAAAATTTGAAACAACAACTGCAGGGAAAGTGCAAGGAAAGCTTTCTGAACTGCTAGAGATGAGATAGTATTACAGGACACTTAAAATTAAAGGGAGAAAAAAAAATGAATTTTTCAAAGTTTAAATTTTCCCTTAAGCGAAAGACAGCACGTTTGTTTTGAGGACTGCAATGCAGACTGTGCCATGTTCCCTAAGAACCGAGAAGAAAGTGAAATTGTTTCCTGTGTTGTCAGCAGAAAATAAGAAATCAAAATGAATGGTGGGATAAATCCATATTTTGGGTAAATCTGTCTTGGTTTGGATGTAACTGTTGTTTTATACAAACTAATTGCACTTATTTCAAGATAAAAAGTAAAAAATCCTTCTGTCAACTCCAACTTGGGAAGCAAATTCAGTGGGAAGTCATTCTAGTGCAAATACGACACCATGCTCAAGATTATGCTACTTAGAGCACAGTGAAACAGAACTCTTCCCCAGCAAAGAACATCTTTTCAGTTTACAGGCATAGGTATACTTCCTCCCATTCATAGCAGACAGAACCTGTTTGAGTCACTGTTGTAGTCTGAGGCAGCTATTGGTGGGGAAAATGGCTGTATGGTGCTCAACTGCTTGTCAGGTTAAACCACACCAGTCCTTTTGGCACCCAACTGGGGCACAAAGGGATTTGATCAGAGCGTGTTAAAACAAATTTGATATAACCATTTTATATGTTTAATAATTTCTGGTAACATTGTTGACTTATTTGCTCTTGAGTTGTGCTTGTTCTCAAAGACATGTTATGCAGCACCTCACTTGCTCTCTATGCTCCTTGTTGCACTGTTCATCATCTCTAGAAGTTGGTTTAAGGTTATCATTTTGCTGTACTGTGTAACATTAGTTTATGATATAATAAAATTACCAGTCGTGATTATTTATTATGATATAATAAAATTACCAATCTGGTGTTTGTATTCATCATTGTTGTTATCTCTTTACTTTCGAAACCATCTTTCAGAGACTATTAACAATTACATTGTCTACATTTTCTCCTTGAGGAGCCAATCTCTGGGGGAGACCATGGGGATACACTTACCCCCACTCTTTCCCTTTCCCTTCTCCTCTAAGGTAGGCACAATAGTCCTTAAGAATTTTTAATATCTTTGGGATGTTCAAACCAGCATGTTTCTATTGCTATGTTTTGTGAATGTGTTTCTGTTTTTGTTTATGATTAAACAACTATTGAAGAATACCACCCAGAAGTCTCCCCCAAGGTAGGGTAGTTATGAGTGGCAGGGCGTGTGGTAGGATTTGGGCAAGTACCTAGGATCCATTGATGTAAAATGTGTGAGCTATAAAAGAGACAGCACAACATTGCAGTAGGTAAATACAAAATGAGTCTTCCCACTTTTCCTTTCGGCTTTTGTCATTTAAACTGACTCCAAGCCAGGGGCTCTCAGCAGTACAGAGATGGACTGAGAGTTCTTCAGATGTAATATAAAGTGGGATATCATTTACATAATCTGTGTATGATCAGCGACATGCTGATCATACACAGATTACAGGCACATGCTCCTGTAAACGGTAATTCAGAGCACCGACAGAAGAACTCTGAATATCTGAGCTAGGTGCAAGTGCCCACCTTCAGATGAGTCAACTGAGAAAAGGAAAGAAGGAAGACACAACAGTTAATTCCAGAAACATGTACACCTATCCTTGCTGCTACAAACAGAAAACTGTCGCAGACCGTGACAGAAAACCCTCGAAATGACAGTGGAGCTCTACCTATGAAGCCCATAAAAGATCTTTCAGAAGTAATGAAAGCACAAAGGTCATCGCTAAGATGATGATCTTATCACTTTAATAGGAAAAAATAAAAATAACAAATGGAATCAGCAATTCTTAACCAGATTGGGAAGCAGCAAAACTGTTCCATCTTGATTCCAGTCATCATGGTACTTACTTCCTAGGGAATAAACTGTTGCCGACGGAAGGAAGACCCAGCACATCAATATGAGTGAACAGTGAACTTCCACCTTAATGGATAGCTCAGTCGCCTTTTATCTAGTTTGAACATAATCAACTCATACATATTGCAGAAACTAAGCTCAGGATTGGTTAACACTTCCCGGGCTTTTCAGTCTGGTCCTCCTTCTTTTGGCTACCTGTCCCACCTTAGGGACTTTCCCGATGGCCCAAGGGCATCGTGTCCTTGAGCCTGATTGGCTCTCAGCCAGCGGTGTACGTGCCAAGGCTCATGTGAGTTGAGTACGGTGCTTCACCAGCCCATTGTCTCCCAACTGCTCAACATTCACATGTCCTGCCTCACTTAACGATTCCTCCACAATTCCCCCGTTTTTATTTTGCAGCAACTATAATCAATATAACTATAAGTAGAAAACGAAGTTCCTCTTTGACGAAGAAAAAACCATCCACCCATGTTCCCAAAAAGAGATTTAAACCAACCTTCAAACCAACTATCTTGTACTACAATTTTTTGCGTATGATCCCTTAACCATTTCAAACATAATCAACTCATCAACGAAAGGATCAGACGCAGAAGCGAGGAATAGGCAAAATGAACTTTGTCCGGTTTGATTTGATATTGGTTTGAGGATCGATTTTGACTTTTCTTCAATGGCTGGTTTAACACATCGACTAGGAACCCAGGTTGGCCCTGTAGGGGAAGAGATACACACATAACCTCGCCCCATATAAATCACATCAGCAGGCCCCAGCCATTGTCCCGTTTTCGTATCTCGGTACAGTACTCTCATAATACATTTATTATCATTTTCAGACTTAATGTAATGACGTGTCGCGGGTGGTTCCTCATCATCCCCATGCTATGAACCCCTAAACCCTGCTTAGCAGCGTCATTGTAATCACAGGTGTTATTTGTATTTTTGTACCGGTATGGCCTTTTCCAGGTTCCTGTAGCAGGAATCATCTGATACCCAAGGCTATGTTCACATTTGTAGCCACCTTTCAGGTTGATACATATTTGACTACAGATACCAGGGTTTTGACATTTATCAAAATCTCCACAGTTTCTCTTGTCTACAAACTCAAACCCAGCTGGACAGTCACATTCATTTATGTTGCATTCCTTCAGGGGCTCATCACCCCAGTCCTTGCAGTCTCTCTGCTGGTTACACACTTTATTGATATCTGTGCATTCTCCACTTCTGCACTTGAATTTGCCAGGTCCAGAGCACTGAATAACATCGTTACAGTTTGCTTCATCAGTGCCATCCAGACAGTCTCTCACACCACTGCACTGCCTACTCCTATGAACACAGTTCCCATCTTCACATCTGAACTGGTCTGGCCTGCAAGTCTGAGAAGGGCAGTTAATTTCATCACTTCCATCCTTGCAATCAGGATCTCTGTCATAGTCTTTTTCACCTGAGCCGCACTGCACCTCACTCACATAACACTTCACCAGAGGTGCAGGCTGGCGGCCACACTGCTCCAAAGATACATCCAAGTGGTCGGAGCAGTCACCTTGACCATTGCAGACAAAGCTTTTGGAAATACATTGCCCACTACTGCATGTAAATTCTGCTGCACTACAAGTCACAATGCCGCAATTCTCTTCATCTTCTGCACTGTCACAGTCCTTTTCACCATCACATTTCCAGGACACTGGTGCCCGCCGCCCCACACCTGTGTCACTTATACTACTGCTATTACCCGTGCCGTCAGTGTCAGTGGCATCCTCCTGGTACCGTTTCTGTCTTTGCCGCCCCTTACTCTCCCCCTTTTCTTTTTGCCACTGACCATTCACCACAAATGGATGAGACACATGATTACTAGTTAGGAAAGAGCGTGTAACATCTGCTATACAGCTGCAGGCGATCTGCTGGTTTTGGTAATACTCTAGCTGCCTCTCTGCCAGGTCCATGCACTGCAGCAGGTTCTCAATGAAGTGCTGGAGCCTGGCTTTTCCCTGCAATTCTTTTTCTGTCTCCTCCTCGAACTTGCTGAGGCGCTGCTTTAAGGCCGTGATCATGTCCACTGCCATGTCCACCTGCCTGCTGAGCACCCGCTCCCTCCGCTGCACCTCCTGCTGCTTCTGCGAGAGCTGCACAAAGGCCTCCCGCACCTCCAGCAGCTCCGCGGTCTTCTGGGCCAGCTCCCCGGTCAGCCTGTCGAGCCGCTTCTCCTTCGTCTTGTCCATGGCCTCCACCATCCTGCTGAACTTCGCCCTGACACGCGCGCCGCAGTCGAACCGTCCGCGCTCCCCACGGCGCGGGCGGCGGAACGGCAGCACCGGGCCGCCCACGGGCAGCGGCTCCGGCCACGGGAAGCCGCCCCGCTCCGCGCTGTCCTGCTGCATCCTCCGCCTCGGCGGGGCGGGCTTGGGAAACTTCGGGCACAGGGACCGGGACCGGCCCTGTGGCCGCCCGCGGCCGCGCTGCCCCGGCCGGTGCTGGGGCTGGGAGCGGAGCGGCCACGGGAGGCGTTTGCGACTCTTGCCGCTGTTCCGGCCGTTTCCCAGCATGTTGCGTCGACATGCCGCTTCCTTGTGATTGTTCGACTGACAATTTGAGCACCATACTGCCCCAGCTTTGCAGTGTCGTCTCACGTGTCCAAAAGCACCACAACGATAACATTGGCAGCGGTGTGGTAATTGGTTACTAGGGGGTGGTACTGGACCACCGGCGGTTTGCAAAGGAGCAAGAGCTGCAAGGACCTGACTCTGTGTAGACTGAACATGCTCTTTCACAGCCTGTGCCTGTTCTCGCATGCTGTCACCTAATTGCTTTACTGCCTCTACTAACATAGCCTGTGGGCCTACTGGTACCTGAGCCATTCTTTCCAACCCTTCCTCGATTGTCCAAGTTCCCGGTAACGTAGCTAATATACTACGAGTTGAAGGGTTGCAGTTTTGAATTGCACACTGCTTTAGAATAGTGCCCTTTAGATAATCAGGTACCCCAGCCGCTTGTATTGCGTTTGCTACTCGATCAATAAACAACCCAAATGGTTCCTCCCTTCCTTGCTTGATGCCCATATAGGATGGTATCCCCCCTGGCTCTCTAATTTGGTCCAAGGCTCTTCGAGCCAATCTCATTGATTCTTTAGCTTTGTCTGGACCCAGCAACGCTTGTGTCTCTAATCTATAATATGGTCCGAGTCCCATCAATTCCTCCAACGTGACACCATACAACGGATCTCCAGGTGCCCTTATCACAGCTACTGCCTCTTGACAAACACTTTGCCAATGCGCATTAAAAAGAAGCTGTTGATGTTGTGTTAGGATCAGCTTCATTATACCACGTATGTCCCCGGGGAGCAATATATTAGTTCCCCAAATATAATCTAACATTTGCCGAGTAGGTTCCCCCTTTAAACCAGAATCATTTACGGTAGATCGCAATTGAGTTAATAGTTTCCAGTCTAAATTTGTCATATAGTATACTACCGGAAAAGCTTGTGTTAACTGTGCTGCCGTTTCATAATTCCCTTCACGCAGTGCCTCATTTGCTATTTGCCTCCATCGCTCCTTTCCAAGGCCAATAGGGCCTGGGTCAAAAGGCACGTTCAGGTCAACAGGGGGCGTAACAGCAAAGGCCTTCGATGGCTGCAGACCTTCTCTTCCCTGCGCCCCTGTTGTGAAGGGATTTATATTTGATAGAAATGAGTTAGCACTGGTCCTTTCACTTGCTCCTTTCTCACTTTCTATTGGAGCAGTTGGAGCTGTTGGTAGTGAGAGCTCCTCCTTTGCTACAGAGGACATTGTCACAGGCACCCCCGAAATTCCCGAGGCCCCCTGTGTAATAGTAAAAGTTCTAACGGAAGGTGGCAACGGGCAATCTGTTCCTTCCATATTTATTTGCTGTGGATTAACATTATTAACCCTTCTTGGTGGTCCTGACCACTCTGTTGCAGCAGCGGCAACTCTTTGTTCATCTTTATGTGTGGCTAATGCATTAGCCACTACTCTCCATGGCCTCATCAAATCTCCCAGTAAACTTAACATCATTCCTAACATCATCAAACAATTTATTTCCAAATTTACGCCACTCTGTTTGTTCAAAAAACTGTATCAGGACTTGTAAAACAACCCTTAGCTATCCCATATACTAATAACCTTGGCAATCTTTTTCTACAATCTGTATCTAAAATGCTCCGCTTTTCTAAAAAGCATTTGAGCAAATAATACGCCGCTTATCTTTTCATACCTTTATATACGTCGGTTGCAGCCTTTGCAAACACCTCGGCGGCGCTTTTCCGGCGGGACCCTAAATAGGCTCATCCCGGGTGCGGGGACTCCCTTTCACCTTCCGATTCTTGTCCTTTTCACCTCCTGGGCTGCGTTGCAGGACCGGCTTCTCCTTTATTCCGTCCAACCGTGGCCCTGGATCACTGCCAGCAGTGTCCAAATCCCGTTCAGACTTGTCCCTGTTCGGGCGCCAATTTGTTGCCGACGGAAGGAAGACCCAGCACATCAATATGAGTGAACAGTGAACTTCCACCTTAATGGATAGCTCAGTCGCCTTTTATCTAGTTTGAACATAATCAACTCATACATATTGCAGAAACTAAGCTCAGGATTGGTTAACACTTCCCGGGCTTTTCAGTCTGGTCCTCCTTCTTTTGGCTACCTGTCCCACCTTAGGGACTTTCCCGATGGCCCAAGGGCATCGTGTCCTTGAGCCTGATTGGCTCTCAGCCAGCGGTGTACGTGCCAAGGCTCATGTGAGTTGAGTACGGTGCTTCACCAGCCCATTGTCTCCCAACTGCTCAACATTCACATGTCCTGCCTCACTTAACGATTCCTCCACAATAAACAACCTTCTATTTAGAAATTGCACCTTAAAGAAAAATACTGCATACTACTGCAGCAATTGCATATATTATTGTTGTGTTTTGAATGAATAATTTGCAACACAGCTGTGTATATACATACATCTAAAGCAAAGGAAGATGATGGTTCTTTTGTGTCTTATGGAGCTCCAGTGCTGAGGCTTCGGAAAATACTATCAGCTCAATTTTCAGTAATAGTCTGATTTTATAAAGGAAACTACAAGGACAAAAAAAAAAAAAAAAAAAAAAAATCAAACTGAAATGTTTAGATTTTGGATAAACCATTTGTACATTTCAATTCAACCATCAACGTTTTCTTCAGACTAATAAATACTGCAAAACTCATTATTTTGCTTAAAATCCATTTTTTTTCACTGATTTTTTTTCAGTTATCTTTACCAAAACCTAAGGTCCTGTATCAGCAAAGGCCCTAAGTTGTACTTTAAGCTCCTTCTTTGAACTGACCACCATTTGCTGCTTTTTTTCTTTTTTCTTTCTAAGTGCATCTTAAAGATAGAGTTTACTTCTCTGAATAATGTGGTTGTTTAAAAAGAAGGAATCATAGATGGCAACAGATGCAATGTGTGGACCATTTCTATCTTAAGGAATAGAGATCAGGCAAGTTTTCCTGAGAATCTAATTTAATTCAACCACGTACAATGGAAATTTTGGCATACACAGGTGAAAACATTAAACTAGTAAATATTCAACTTACTTAAAACACATCCACTGAGGACATAAGTAGTTATTCCCAAATAAATAATCCTTTTTCTTCCTCTAGGTCAAAATATTTTTGACATCCTATACATTCATGATTTTCATAGAACTTGTCCATCCAGTTCTATATTCTATCTCCTATAACAATTCCAGAGGATGATAAATGATATCCAGTAACAGAGAAGCATGAAAAAGCTTCCTCTGAGGAAGCAGGTTTCCTACTTCCTTCTAAAACCATCAGCACATCAAATACAGACCCTTCCTACTGATCCACTGTGTTTGTTTAGTAATACTGCACAAATTTCAGGCCCTGCTCTTCCCCCAGTTTGATTGCTTCTGTGATTTTCTCTCTGTAGACAAGGACAGGTTTGATTATGTTTTGTTCAAAGTACTGTGCTTCTGTCCCATACATCAGAGCTGATGCTCTTCCTTCCACAGTGAGACAGCATTTGTTTAAGTAAATCCCTCCAGGATTCCCGTGACCGCCAACATGTTACAATAACATCTGTGACCTTAGTGGCTGGTACAAAATGTGATTTCAATGAAGCCAGTTACTTTGGTTTTGCAATCAGTTCATCCACTTCAAATTTAAATCCTGGCAGAAGTAACAAGGACAATTCCTGTGTATATGACAACTTTCAATGACTCATCCTTCTTCCTTAAGAAAAAATAAGTACATCCAGCAATGTGGAATGAAAACAGATCTATGTAAATATTTCACTTAACTATTTCATTTTCATTGTGTTTAACTACTGCATAATAAAGCAAATCACCTAGTCTCTCTGTTATCTTCCAGTACTGCATAAAATGCAAGACAATCAATTAGTTAAATGCACAAGTCATCATAGTGCAGACTGAAATGACCAGGTCTATGTCTCCTCATGAATAGCTCTTCTTATTCTCCCAGGACGTGCATGAATCAGTTTTTTTGTCAGTAGTCACAAGACAGCATCATAAAGTCAATGTCTATATTAATATCATCCAACATCAGTTCACAAAAATATATCGCACTATAAATTCAACTCATAGGCAGCTTCCAGATCTCAGTGGAGTCTGAACGAGCATGTTTGGAACCATGGAACTGCCAAATAAATGTCTGAATGCATATACATAGATATAGGTATACATACACATACATGTATATGTATATATGCACGTATATACATATATATATAGTATATATGCTAAGAACAGGATGTAGAAGGGTTTTTAACTTTTCCAAAGTAATATCTAAAAGAGCAAGTACAGAGGCACAAGAAATAAACAAGAATTGATATGTATATGTATGATGAGATTACTGATTTCTTAATAGTTAATCAAATGTGATCAACTGTTAAATTTTTCTTCAAGTGACAGAATTTATTTATTAATTTTTATTAAAACTGCCTCTTTTCTCTACCACTTTTAAGTATTACTATCTTTCTGCAATAATCTGACAAGATGTCATGAAAGATGATAGAAAATGTTATCCTGTCTTCTAAGGTCTTAAACATAAACAAGCTACAAAGGATGGTAGAAAATGATTTACACTTAGGAATACAACTACACTTACTTATCAGGCCTGAATTTCTATAAATATTTCATTAATGAAATTTGCACAGATGTCTGTCAAATTCCACTGAGTTTACTCCACTGAAATTCCACTTCAGTGTCATTCAGTGAAAAGCCTAGGTTTTAGCATTTTGACTTATCAGTTGTGTGTCATTGGTGAGATTTTGTCAGTTGTCTATGAAGTTTTTAAGGAACCAAATGAGATTTAAAAAGGAAAAAATATATTTTTAAAGCACAAATAATTGATAGCTAATATCCACTGACTGTCAAATGGAGTTGCAGAATCCAGATTCTTAACAGGACATGGGCTCTGAAGTTGTGAATTCCTTGGGAAAATTCAAATGGAAGTGTCAGTCTTTTCTGAAATGCAGATAAAACAGAAAAACTCTTTTTGTGTTTTGAGTCCTTCCTGATTCCATTACTGATAACATACACATGGTTACTCTTGATAACATGAAAAAGAGAAAACATTGCAGAGAAGACTGGATTACTTTCTGGTATACACATGAACAGAAAATGTTATGAAACTTTATTGGGAACTGAAGAATAAGCTACACATCCTGACATTAAGATAGGTCTCTTGACTGCAAGTGTATCAGGTGGCTAAAGGAAAGGCAGGATTCTGCACTTGGAAGAAACGAGTAGTAAACTACAAAACATTTTCTCTTAGTCAGTACACAGCAATAACAGCAAATATTGCAGACTGGACATGGAAATCATTAACACTAGGCAGAATTTTATTACAGGAGTTTCAGCATAACTTAATATGCATATTTAAAACTGTGCCATTAATACTAAAGAGTTAAAAGGTAAGAGATTCTAATTATTATAACCCATATCCTTAATTTATGTCATATCATCTTTGATGAAAATACATATATTTATCCTTATTATCAGCACAAATAAATTATTGAACTGTATGCAGTCTAACAATTGATGAAATGTATGTCAAAACTGGTCTGCTGAATTTTTTAAAACCATATATTTTAGATAGAAAATGCAATTTTAGCCTTAAAAATTCTAACAAATACATTTTAGAGAGTTGATTTTTTTTCCCATTGGTAGAAGAGGAAAAAAAAAAATGATAAAGCTAATAAAAACCACTCTTTATATCACTTCTTCTTCATTGTTAGTGAGGACAAATATGATCAGAAAAAGTTATGTTTTTATATAAAATATAGTGATATTCATGCAATTTCACACAGATAATACAAATAATACAAATGCATTAAAAAGATTTCAAAAATATTGAAATCTCTTTGATTTTTTTCCCTTATAACTCCTATTGTTCTCCCAGCCAATCAACTAACCTTCTAATAAAACATGGAGAAACACACCCTTGATAAAAAAGTGAGACCAGGTGTTGTTTCAAGTGAAATGAGATCAATTTGCAAATTACTCTAATTGCACATTAGTGCTTATAAAACTACACAGCAGGGAACTAAGTACAAACCACACAAAATAAGTGCTTTTTTGCCCCTCAGAAAAAAATTCTACTCTGTATGTTGGGGGGAGGGGAGGGGAGGCAGTCACCTCAATTAGTTCTGTGTTTTTTGTCATTTTCCATGTAAGAAAAACCTCTGGAAGTCTGTTTTTTTTTTTTTGTTTTTTGTTTTTTTTTTTTTTGTTTGTTTGTTTGTTTTTAAGGTAAGGCTAAATAGACTTAAATATATTTAAGTATCTCCTAGAAGGTTGTGTTTTTCTTGAACTACATCTTCAAACCTTGCTAAAAATTAACTCTAAAAAACTCACACCTATGCCTGATTTTTTTCAGGATGTAGTTCCACCCATAACATGCTTGATGGTATTTATCATAAGTCAAAACAAATAAAAGCCCCACTGTACAGCAGTGACAGGGGCAGCATCAGGGGAATCTTTGGGATAAATCCAGTTTCAAAAAAGACCATGTTTGAAAGGATGTGGCTATAAGAACAATCTGTTTAGAGCCTCACTGTAACTGAGGTGTTGCTAGAAAACCAGCCCAAGGATTTATCTGAGTGGATTTTTTCCCCTATAGCCTGGAGGATGGACATCTGGTGCACAGGGATGTATTTTCTAACTCTAATGAAAAATATTTAAAACATATTTGAAGCTGACAGAAAAGAAGCAGCAGGGACTACACCGGTTGCATAGACAGGAATTTCTCTGAAGTTATGAGAGCCTTTGAAGAATTCACAACAAATCCAACTGTGGGAGAAAGAACAACACTTCTCAAGGTTAGTCAGAGCAACAGTTCAACAAGGAAAACCTCTGTCACCAAACTGAAGGGAGAGCCAGCTTGTTATTAGCCTGTGCCTGATATGTTAAGGGTAAAGTAATAAACTGCACACAAAGTAACAGGGTTGGAGGACCATGAAGTCAAATTTATGGGATTGAGTTTATTAGCCTTGAAGACTCATCAGCAGTATAATTTTGCTTCAGCTTTTTTTGTAATGACACTGGTCTATCTCTCTTCTCAGAACTTCCCCCAAAAAAAGTATTTATTTAGCCTTGGAAGTACACAGTGTCACATATGTTGGTGAATGCATGTTTTAAGCATCAGAAGAAAAACACTAGCAGTAGTAATTTGCACAGTAAAAGCAAAAGATAATGCAGATATTCCTTTTTTAATAGAAACCTTTCCTGGAGGGAATTAAAAAAAAAAAAAAAAAAACAAACAAACAAACAAAAAAAAAGAAAACTGGCCAAGTGCCTTTTCTTTGTCAGGTAATAGTCTGGGTGTCCTAAGTCATTTTTATGCTGTACACTGTGACACTTTGCCTTTCATTCCAGGGTGACCCTGATCTTAAATGGTTACTCGACCATGAATGTTGTATAAGAAATACAGAGACTCATATACACCTAATTAGTTTTAAAACCAGAGACTATTTGAGTAGGGGAGAGAAAAAAAAACTTTTTATTATCTCCTGAACCTGATCGCTGCCTTAAGGAGTACTTTATAGTGTACAGCTGTAAAGTTGGGAAAGTACAGTGGCTACATTTTCCATTAAAAGTCAAAAGGAGATGGTACCTTATACCCTTAATATACCTTTCAAAATTTCTGCAAAAAAAAAAAAATGCAACCTTCTATCTGCTTTTGTCAGCCTCTGATATCCACATATTGATTTGCCTCAGTGCAATATATTCTGCTAAACATAAATACTTTGAGTGTTTATGTTTAGCAGAATATATCAGTCCACTTCTTCAAGCCTGATAAATATGAAACATAACTTGGAAAAACATTCACCCTTTTGTCCCACAGACCAAATTAAATTACCAAAAAATACAGAAACAGAGATGAAATATCTGTCTGCCAAAGAAGACTCCTCCTTGATCATCATCCATACTGAACTCTTGCCAATGGCCTAATATAACAGTGCGTGCCAGTGCCAAGCAACTTCAAAATGGTTTCAAGTTATAAATGGTTTATATCAGAGGTAGAAAAAGCATACAAGTGATGAAATACATCTGGGTGTATTCCAACCTCCTTCTCTACTGCTTCCTGCAGGATGGCATGTCATGCTGCAGTGCAGGTAACAGCAGGTGCTTCCCACAGACTGCCTCAAAGACAGCCCTTGCCATCCAAAAATTCTGTATAGGTTAAAGACATATTGCATATCATTTTCCAGTCCTTCTGGTGTATATTGATATCTCTGTCTTAAAATCTTTTCACCACTGTTACTCTGGTAATGTCAATGTCTGAGACACTTTATCTGGCCATAGACATAAACTAAAATTTTAGGTTTTATCCTTGGGATCAGTTTTAGCAATGTCCACAGAAACCTTTGAACAAGTTCTCCCCCTGTCTGATGTGATGCTTTCTATGGAAGATGACTTGCCTAGCCCCACTGCAGAAAATTAGGCAGGCCCACAGACAGCACAAGAGCCGCTTGTAATGAAATGAGCAGAAAGTAGTGCAGCAGGTTTCTACAGATCAAAGCAGCATGTTGGCTTAGGAAGCTCTAAGAGGCTGTATGCATGCCTCAGATATGATCATGCTTTCTGCAAATTTTTCTAGTGTGGTGGGATATTATGCATAGGCAGAAAAGTTTTGAGTACAGCAATTGCTTGAAATATTACCTGATTTGACATTTTAGGAGCTGGGAGAGGGAGAGAAAAAAATTGATCTGATGATGCAAACAGATCTTTTCAGACACACACCTACACTCCAACTAGCTTTGAGGGGCCAATAATCAGCCCCCAGAAGGCATTAATTTAGTAATATAGAAATAGCCCTAAATAAGTTAATCAGTAGCAGACAGTAGCAGTTCCCTGGAACTGTCAAAGACTGGGTGAGGTTCAAAGACTAGAAAACAATATATGTCTATGAGAGCAGATAAAGGCTGAGAAGAATTAACTTAGTAGTCCTAAAGCAATGAGCAATAGTGATACGGATCTGTTGAGAAGAAATACAGGGGGAAAAAAAAAAAAAAAAAAATCCAACAAAACCACCACAAAGAACAATAAAATCTAGACTACTTCTTGGCAAATAATAGGATTTACGCATAAGTAAACAGCAAGAAGTGTTCACTCCAGTAAAATGTTTGACAGTCTGACATGATTTTTCCATCATCACTGTAGAAAAGGATATGAATCTATTAGCTGGTAGGTGGAAACATACATTATGGCTATTCTGGAAATATATCAAAAACCAAAATCACCGTTCAACAAGCATCAGATTTATTCTTTCTCAGGATCTGCTTATAGTTTTCATTTTTTAACCTCAATAGATACACCTACACCATGACTGTCAAAGGTAGGGACAAGTTTTACTCTATAGAAAACTCTAACTTTTCAAGACCAGTATCAAAAAATCTGAGACTGGAAGTTTGGATGTCCCAAGTTTCACATGATCTCACACTATCTCTGAAAATTTACAGTACTAAATCTAGATGTGAACTCTGAAACATTATCTTTCTAAGGTCAGTTACATCTGTAACTACCAAACATCTAACTGAACTCAGTAATGATGCTGAAATGTCAGAACAGTGAGATAAGGATGAGGTTTTTAACCTTGGTATGTCTGGCTTCACTGAAGCATAAATCTTTACAAGGGACTTCATGATGCTTTTAAAGTGCTGCATAGACACCTACTCTCTTAACCAATAGCAAAATCAAGCATAGGAGCTTGTAAGCTCAAAACATATACATTACACTTCAGGTACAGGAAATTATCTAGTCCTAGAAGAATCTCATCACTTGTCCTTTGATTAGTCGAAGCCATTACTAGGGCTATTTGGTTTCCCACTTCATAGAAACTATCTGTATTATCATATACTGAGCTGCTGTGCAGCTGAGAGCATGCACAGAGAAGAATGATGTAGCTGGTGAAGGGACTAGAAAACAAGATTTATAAGTGAGGGAATTGGGGTGTTTAGTCTGGAGAAAAGAATGCTGTGGGGAGACCTCGTTACTCTGTACAAGCACCAGAAAGGAGGTTGCAGCAAGGAGGGTGCTGGTCACTTTTTGCAGATGAGAAGTCACAGGATGCAGGAAAATGGACTCAAGTTGCATGGACTCAAGGGAGATTTAGGTTGAATATTAGGAAGAATTTCTTCATGGAGAGGATGGTCAAGCTGCCAAGGGAAGTGGTGAAATCCCCATCCCTGGAGGTATTTACAAGACATGTAGACAGAGCACTAGGGGACATGGCTTAGGACTGAGAGTTGGTAGATCAGGTTGATGGTTGGACTTGGTGATTTTGAAAGTCTTTTCCAACCTACACGATTCTATGATTCTATATTTTAACGCAGAGTTTTAAAGGGGAGAGGGGATCCATTGGACTATTATGCTCGATATTTACAAGCTCTCTCAGAAGGTCTTAAAAAGTTTTGATGAGCTGCAGGCAACAGAAAGATTGACTGACAATGAAACAATCCTTGCTGATAGCCTCTTACCCTGTAGATAGTCTTATCTGGTGAGCAAGTGGGTCCACAGGAATTTTGTCCTGCACTGCATTGACCTTTTTATATCAAGGTTTTGAACAGAGACCGAAATGGACCTTTGATTAATAAAAACATGGGTTTTAAACACTTGAACTAAACCCACCACACTATAAACAAGAAAGAGAGTATGTGTCCTCATGTCTTAAATCTGTAAAAGAAAACTTGAGAGCTGAAGGAGGGGTATTTATGGGCTGAGATTATATGCTGAAGGAGACAGAATAAAAGACAAAAGAAGACTATGACGACGTCTCTGTGAAAACCTCCCAAAGATAGGCTTTCTTCTTTAAAGTGGAGAAAAAAGGCATGGTAAAATTATAGGATAATATCAGCATAGCTAATAAATAGACTAAGTCTGCTCAATTACAATTTGGATTTAAAAACTAGAGCAGGAGCGGTCTTTTGAAATAGAAACTCAATGCAAGTGGGAGGATTCATTTTTTAAAATCATCACTTAAATTTTCTGGTGTCCTTGAAAGGCAGATCAGCAAATGAAGTAGTGAGTTATCCAATTAGAAAGAATAGTACTTCTTGTGAACGTGCAAAACTGGTTAGGAGGGTTTGAGCAACACAAGTGTAACAGACCCCCGCATGCAGGACAGAGAGTTTCTAATTCACCTCAGCAACCTTGTGAACAAGTGCCATGTTTGAAAAAGTGGTACATGTTGAGATACACCAACTGTAAGGAACACTAGAGACTCCAAGGAGATGTCATACTCGATAAAGCTGGTAATGTCAAAACCCATCTGAAGCACTAGCTAATATTTCAGAGCTCTGATAAGTGGTGGCAGAAAGAACCACTAGCAATTATGAGCTTTAAGAAAATATCCATGAATTCCAGCACACTGGAAGTAGTCTGTACTAAAACAGTTTTCATCTTTTTTTATGTATTTATTTATTTCATTTGTTTTTTCTCTTCTCTTCTTTCCTTCCTTCCTCCCTCCCTTCCTTCTTTTTTATAAACTCAGAGGAATTATGACCCTTTTATGTTACAATAAATAGTAGCTTAATGCTAATCTATTTTGCTATAGTTTCACACTGTGAACCTCAATAGACAAGGAATTTGGCACCAGAGATAAAATTGGCCCATCCTAAACTGAAGAAGTTGGAAATGGACAGCCTCATTTGCAAGAGGATTAAATGTATGCCTCATGCACTGTAAACCAGAGCAGAGCCATACAATCTGATCAAGTGATTTACCCTATAGCCTTTTCTAAATATCTGTCTCTTTTGTATTCACTAATAACATGCTGGTGAGTTTCTGCTAATGATTTAGATTTTAGCTATACATGAAATTTTAAGCTTTTCTTCAATTTGTTCTACAGGATACACTGTTTGTTTGAAATAAACCCTTCCACAAATGAATGAATACTAGTCCTAAGCCTGTAGTTATGAATGAAGACTTACATAGACTTAGATAACAAATTGTAGTGTATAGAGACCTTTTGGTGTCATTACAGAATATTCTGCAGTGTTGAAACAAATATGCATTGTCATCTAACACTGAATATTATGTCAGTGTAGGAGAAATTATAAAACATTCAATTTTGGCTAGGACTCTTACATCTTTGATCATTATGGCAAGATTTATCCTTAAGGAATATAGACCTCATTAAAATGTACATGTACATTCCCTTTATCGCACATACATTTCAGATTATTCTCTTTCTAAAATAACACCTTATACTTCCAGTTGTCTCATTTGTGATACAAGAGGTTTGCTGTACCTTGATAATTTCTTGTCCTCTGGCAAAAAAAAAAAAAAAAAAAAAAAAAATCAATTAATGATTTTAATCTCATTTGCCTGTGTTACAACTATAAAATATCATTTTGCATTTTTATCAAGAAAGTGGAAGAAAGTGGGCCCAATCAGAACTACATCTTCAGTAAGTATAAGAAGATGCTTTACACTACAAAAGGTAGAATTTGACCACAGGTTAGATTGGTCCCCTTCTCTGTAAACTGTATTTTGCTGATGGGTTTCTCAAAACAACACAGAAAGCAATGAAAACCAACCAATCAAACAAATCATGAATTCTACAACAGGAATCACCAAGATGAAAATTTCCACTAACAAAGAAATACATACTACAATTTCTCCATTTCCACATGCATTGTGCTATCTAGAAGACAGGCAGATAAATGAAGTTTTAACAGGCAATCTACATTGAAAACTTAACACAGGCAAAGTACATCTGTCTAAATATCTAACAAATCTTTAAAATGGTTTCTGCAGCAGCCAGTAGTAGTCATATCACTGAATCCTAATTCTTCAGCTGGAAGGTTAGGGAGGAGGTTAACAATGGTCTTTTTCCAACACACCCGCCCTTGTCAGGAAGGATGCCCTCATCATTAGGGGTAAGATCATCAGGCTTGACTTCCCTGGATCATCAGTTGCCTACACTTATTAGCGTGCTTTAAATCTCTGAATTTTTCAAACACCACATGCAGCAGGATCGTTTCTGGTAAAATTTGTTCTGACAAGTTCACATCAGGCCTGTGTTCACCTCCTTTGTTGGAAGTATGAGACACTTCACAGGTCAGCACTATCAAGACTGTTCTTTCACTTAGGGGAAGCTTTTTCAAAGTCTGTTCTTTTATCTAAGAAGAAGCATTCCCTTTCTCTGAAGTCTCATTTCTGTTATACACTGTCTTCTGGATTTCTGTTTGGTTTTGGTCTTTTTTTTCTTCTTAACAGAAGGAAGATAGGAAGACAATCTTTATTATCTTGTCTACATATTACACTACCAAACCCATTATACTGAAGTTTTCTAATGGTTACTCTTGCAATACCTACAACACAAACTGAAGTCTGACATATGAAAAGGATGTCCCTTTTTAAAGAGTAATGTTCAACACAGCTCAGAGGCCTCAACTCATGAGTATTCAAAAAAAAAAAAAAATCACACTCCTAAGTGTTTAGGGAGAGGTAATGAAGTCAATAAGATAGCACAGATATGTAAGTTATATATATACCACTCCTCAACTATTGCTCTTCCTGGATCACAAATATTAGCCAATGTCCATGTAAAGGTTTTGCAGTGCAGCTGGAGGAGTTTTAGACACATCTCCTGTAAGATTCGTACAATTATTATAGCCACAGTTGCAACTCAATATCTGTTCTTGGCAGCATGTCATTAGAAAATGTATACAGAACTCTGAGGTGATAAAACAGCTCCTGCAGTATTCAGGAATTTTAATCTATTGTACACTCCACAGCCAAATAAACTGAATTGAAATATTACTGGAAGAGATCTTTTCATCTGTTACTTCTAGTCCACAGTGACCTCTTTACAATAAAAAATGGATGATATTTTTTTTTTTACTGTCAATACAAAAGGAGTTTGTTGTGCTTCACAGAAATGTCCCCCAGAGAGCAGATCTTTTATCCTATTATTTACTATTTCTGTATATACTGAAACAATTTAAAGTTAGAAAGATTTCTAATGTGACAGAGGCTGGAACTCGGAGGTGAAAGCCTCTCCATCACTTGAAAACTGTTCTGAGATACCAGCCAGCCAGCACCCACTTGCTCAAATGCACTGTAGTCCTGATGGATGGATAGCGTAATGCTACTATGGTACTCTGTTGATCGATTTATCACACCAACTATTTCTCCACTGTGATCCCCTTAAGCAAAAGGAGGAAACAGGGAGAATAGAAGCAGGGACATAAAAATAAGTAAAACAAAATAATGTCCATCAAGCTAGTAGCAATTTCCCAGTGGCACCAGCAACTGACAGGGCCTTTGTACCATAAGATGATGAAACTTGCAGTAAATGGTATGTCATCTGCTAGCTCCTGTAGTTAAAACTTCAGGGCAGTGGGTGTCAGAATGACAAAGGACCAAACAGACTTTAAAAACTTCATTTCATATGTATGGAATTTGTGACTAAAAGAGGCAAAATGAGTCCTGTTTGGACTAGCAGCATGTCATCATTTTTTGTTCTTGTTTGAGCAGCTCTCTCTTTATGAACCCAGATCTCCAGGCAAATAATGAAAGAGACAATTTATACAGGGTTTTTAATCTCTTGCCATATCATCTCCTTAAAACTTCCAGTATTGATCTTTAATAAAAGCATACAAGAAGATAAAGACAGCAGGTCTGGCCATCAAAGTAGGAGGCTCTTACTGGTTTGTTAGTTTCTACTGAAGTCAATAACAATGATATTTAGATATTTAAAAGTCCTGAGATGGAATCTGTTCATTGCATTGGAACATTTAGAAAAATCTTATCATATCAGTTTGACATACTAGCATGACTTTGTAGAGTGATGTAATTAAATCACTGTCCACTTGAACTGAATGAATAGATGAATGAATTAATCATAATGCAGATTCTAAGTATTTTAAGTGTTGAGTGTGACCAGTTTAGTTCAATGTGGCAAAGTAATCTGAAGAATTCACATGAAATCTTCAATTAATGGTAAGCAAATTGCTTTTGAGTCAACACTAAACTCCCAAATTTGGAAGAGTCAGGCACGGAGCTACAGCTTAGGCACTCCAGACATGGAAATAAAGAAAATCTGAGTAATATTCTTATCTTATCCAAAGTAAGAGTGGGAAGCAGGACAGATAGGAGATTTGGCTCAAAGCAGTGTATATTCAATGAGGGTGCTGGGAAGCAAGACCCATAATCTTCCATATAATTACTTCAGGTTTTGAGTGGAAAGTAAGAAATCCTTGGATCACAGGCAGATAAGGCACTGTCTGAGCCTGGAAGAGTATTCTGAGGAAAAATGTTTGCCCCATTCTTTTCTTAGACACCTTATACTGGCCACTCTTGGAGACAGGATACTTATTTATATGGACCCATCACCTGATTTATTCATGAGTAATGTGCTATATCGCTGGTCACATAGAGAAGTTGTACTTTGTCAGTAGAAGTTTTCAGGACACTCTCACAAAGCCATAGCTGAGCTGATCTCATCATCACAATAATTCCACTTTAAGCAGGATACTCTGGAAGTCCATTTTAACCTACATCTCAATAATTCCATGAATGATCTTATGCTTGTACATTATCTTTTATAAAGCATTCCAAAATTTTAAATTAGTTGCATTTAAACATGACAAATTTGTACCTGTATGTTTTAAAATCTCTAGAAATTGTCTCATGTTTTTCTTTTGGTAGAAAAACGAAAGAAATAGGAATTATCAAGTAAAACAGACTTTCTATTTCCACTCTTGTCAAGTAAAATGAAACAAATAAGCCAATACACACCCTTCTCACTCTATCATGTACACAGAAAAAAAAGAAGCACATCTAAACAGAGGCAAGGACAAACAAGGTTTAACAGACCTGGTGTTCTCCAAAACTCACAAAGTAAGCTCCTAAAACTTTATTTGAACCCATCATTTTAAAGCTGAAAGGAGAAGTTGTAGGCTCTGTTAACTGGTGGGTTAAGCAAGATGAATTATATGTGTCATGAAACAGGTTGCTGACCTGTACAGTATCTAACAGCACTGCTAAACCAGTGCCTTCCTACCAAAAAAGGTGAAAAGCAGAGAAAAAAAGCTTGTATCAGACTGCAAATGAAGATTATGATTGCTGCCAATAATGTAGATGACAGGGTATGCACCCTGCTTGCACTCTAATGAAGAGAGAGTCATTCAGCTGTACTGTCTGAAAGCCCTTAAATCAGTAGTAAGACAGAGGAAGATGAAGAGTAAGACAAAGCAAGACAGTTATTTGCCTAGAGATGACGGAAATAACTTTTTTTTGTCCCCCTAACACAGGAAAAAATGGTGATATTTACTATAAGGATTTCTTTTAGACAAGGACTTCCACAAAGACACAAGTATGAAATCCATGCCCCTCTTAGACACTTCACTTTCTTAAGTAATTGAATCTTTTGCTCTTCAAGACCATTCTATTACAGAGAAAATTGGTGCTTTGTTTCTCTTTAACAATCTTTCTTCTCCTCTGATATCCTAATCTTGCCAGTCAGTTAGTAGGAGCATGTTGCTCCATTTGCTTGAATAAACTACTGTAAAAAGTACTCAATGACCTACATGAACATAATGTTCAATTTACTCCCTAGGACTGAATGACAAAAGAAAGGTGACTTTTAATGATTCTAAAAGCATCGAATGAGATCAATAAACCATCAAAGATTTGATCCCAGGAGACCTCTTAGCAGCTCTCTTTGCTCATAGTTTCCTTTCAGGGAAGATTGTATGTGAAAATGAAGTTCTCTGTTAATGGATTTTTTAGGCTCTTTTGTATGCATTAAGTAAAGTATAATTAGCACCTGCATTCTTCAAGCTTTCAAGAATGTTACTTGTGTCTGTATCTCTGTTATTTTCTTGTTGTGATGGAAGTTGCAACCCTTCATCACCAAGAGCTTTGTTATAAAAATACATTGTGCAGGAAAATAAGTCTGTAAGAAGTAATATAATTTAGTAAGAAAACTCATTTTTCTCACAGAAAAGTCTGGTTTTGAAGCAACAGACAGACAGGCAAAAGTGAAATACTACGGATAAATATAGATATAGATTCGGTCAGCATTCTAACGTGCCTCATTTAGTTTACTGGAGCATCTTCATGTCTTTTTACAATCTGAACTTCTTGTTAGATCTCTATTTTAACTTGAAGAGGGAAAGTAGGATCTCTGACTAGTCACAGATTTAAAACATAATGGAAATGGTACCATAGAAAAGGGTATTTTGAAAGGAAAAAAAGTATATTGATCCATTCAACTGTGACTGAAATGAACTAATTTTAACAATAAATTAGGTTTATTAGATATTCTTAATTGTATCGTGAACTCACGTTAACATTCATCTGATTGATACAACAGAAAATAAAAATTTTAAAAGTCTGCAGTAAGGTACCTATATGGCTTTGTTCTTTACTTTTGATTCCATTTGGGCCATGAGGGTAGCCAAAATTTTAGTTTTTCATCAATTAATATTTTTCAGATCAACGTTTCTAACAGTTCACCAGATTTCCCTGAGTATGAGGAGTATAGTTCTATGTGGATTAATACCGCTTTCTAGTGCTTGTATAAATTTGCTCTGAATTTGATTATTTTTTTTTTAAATATTAATTCAAAGAAATGATCACAAGGAGTGCAAACCAAATGTGTCCCAGTGTCTTGCTAGCACATAAGAGACAGAAAAAGAAAGTGATCTAAACAAAACTGTAATTGGCTTCTATTTTCTAGGCTGAGCTCTATTCAAAATACATAGTTTGAAAAGTAATTAGCTGTTGTCCATTTAGTATAAAATATACATAAGTATTTTTAACATAAATGAGAATTAAGTACATGAGTATGCATAAGAAAGTATAGTAACTGCCAAAATGAATCAAAATAGGAATCCAAGTAATCTTGTATGCTGTCTCTGACAGAGGGCCTGATACATCTAAGAATAATCACATATTTCTTTAAACTGTTCAAGAGAAGATTTATAGTTATATAAGACCCCTTGTTAGACTTTTCTAGAGCATGAACGTTGATGTGCTAGAGTAAGCTAATAGACACATTTTTATGAATATAATCTTTTCTCCCTCTTCTTTAAAAGAATTGTAAACAATTACTTGAATAACAGTTCCAAAGCTATAAGTTTAAGGGACCAAATGTACCAGCTCTGTTTGTAAATTAAATGCACATTTAAAATGGGTGGCTGGAGTACAGCTGGATGATCCAATGGACAGTTCTGGATTGCATGGCCTTTCTGAATTCTATTGCTTGCTTTATTACCTCCCATCTTTATTTCAATGAGCTCATCAGTGACTGTCTCTCACTTCACTTCCTCAGTGGAAAACTAGAGATGATAAAACAAAGCAAGACTATCTTCATTTGATCAATTCAGATTACATTTCTTGAGCCTGAGGCTGGCAGTCAGGAAATACACATGTAAGTGAGGACAGTGAAACTCAACTTTCCTCTGATCTTTAAGTATTATGCATATATGCAATAAACATACAAGGGTTCTGAAATATTTCAAAGAGAAAGACACTGCAAATCTTGTTTGGACAAATTGAATACTTGGTATTCATGTCTCTAATAACATATTAGAGATATCATAATTTTACTTGGAAAATTTAAAGCAATTTTTCATATAGTTCCCTCCATTTTTCCCTAGCATAATCCCATTATACTGAAGTGAAGCCACATTCTCATAAAGAAGTATTGGTGACTTTTAGGCTAAACTAATGTACTTGGAACAGGGCCACAGAAGTGGTTATAGCAGTATTTAGAATTACAGAGTTCCTGAAGAGTATGTTATTTTCATATTGAAACACAAGCTCTGCTCTCTACCATGCAGATGAGTTTGTTTTTTTTTTTCCTTCTCCCATTCCCTTTCCTAACCTGCTTATCCATCCTACATTCTCAGATTCTAAAATGGCTTTATGCAATGATCACTTGGGGGAACAAATTCAAAACCAATATTTTCCATAATACTTTCTCGTGTTTTATTTCTTGCTACATTTTTCATTGAAAATTTCATTTGAAAATGAAAAATTCTCTCTTCTCTTCCTTATATATTCCTAGGATTTTAAGAAAGGATTTTCCTAGTTATACTCCCAATTAAGGTTTAACAAGATCATTCCATACATGGATTGTAAAAAAAAAATAATAATAAAATAAAAATAAAATTTAAAATTGTGCAAAACTACCACAATGTAGTAAGTGCAGAGTGACTGCTTAAAGCTCACAACTGAGCTAACACAAAAAAAAAAAAAAAAAAAAAACAAACAGCATGCATCTAGAAGTAAAAAATCTCTAAGTAAGTTTAGCTTTTCCTTAGTCAACATGAAACTAAGTTTCATCACACATGCATACAAGTTCAGTCACAAATGGACTGAAAAAAGACTCAGCGCAGAATACAGCTGTGAGATTTATAGAACATACCATGGGTTGGTGTGATCCAATACCCTAACAAAAATCATTTAGCTTCATATGCCACTGAACAATCACAAAGTCAGTGTCAGCAAACAAGTTAGCTGAAAACATTCTGACAAAGTATTTTTGTCACTTTAGAAAGTTCCCACAAAACAGCTTTGTTTCCCCTGGAAAAAATACAGCCAGAAAGTGGTCTCTTCACCCCCCCTCCCCCCCGTTAGTTTGGCCATCCATGTGTCATCGGTACTTTTGTCTGCAAGGCTTGCAAGACAATACTCCAAGTCATTTGAAATAAGGCTAACACTGATATTCTCCAAATATTTATATACTGCTAAATAAAACAGAGCTGTGGGGCAGGTTCAAGTATTAACCTCCTGCCTGTTTATCTGTGAGCTCATTCTCCAGTACTGCTTTGGGCTGCTGTGCTCAATCTGTACATCAGCTCTGAAGGGAACCAAACTAAAGCCAACTGAATGACAATCAGTTACTGCCATCTCACCAGTCTACTCTTATGAAGCAAAAGTCATAGCCTGAGTTGTCTAAAGTAGCCATACCTACCTTATCACCTTATATTCATTACTGTGGCAGTTACAAGAGTAAAAAGAGATAAAAACTGTTCAATTATCCTGGGACACAAGAAATAAAAATATATTCAGAGCACTCAGAACTCTTGGCTACATCTGTAACGACAAATGAAGGGGGGCAGGGAAAAATCTCTGCCCATGAGGGCAAACAGATGACAATGGCAGAATTTATATGGCTATTCTCTTTTCCCTCTGCCCCCATAGGATGCTCTCATCCCTGGAGTCCTAGGCACAGGCTATCTCCTGGATCACATCCAGGCATTATGCCAACAGTTTCACACTACTCAAGTCACATTAGATAAGGAAACATAACCCAATTTCTAAGCATTACAGTCCCATCTTCTGCTACATGTGTCAGACAAATCCTAAAATCCCTCATCCATTAAAGCATCTAAGCATATGCTTAATGGTGTTTGAGTCAACAGTCCCACTGATTGGTTTTTGAATTCTCTAAAATAAAGAATATACTCAAGTGTTCTGCTGAGCTGAGGCCTAAATCCCTAAGGTCCTTGGCACTTGTTCATCCAGAAATCACTCCCTTCCCTGCTGTAACAGCTGAGGATGCAGCTGTCAGTACTAATACTCAGCTGCCTATGGTTGGCAGCAAAGATTTCTAAGCTGTGAGTCTTTGGCCAAATGACCATTGGAATTGGAATTTGTCGGGTTTACTGTCATTGTAGACAATCAGAAACTAAGTAAAATGTGGTGTGTGTGTGGGTGTGGTCTTGTTTAATGGATGCAGCCTGCATTAGTCCAGATGTACTTGTGCAAGTAATAATGTATTTTGCCTTCTCCATAGTATTTAAAGTATTGTTTTCTTCTGGGGGCAAATTTAGTGTCAACATTAAGCAATAGGAAGCTACCTATTAATTTAAATAAATATATCCTGTTAATAATCCAGATCTCTAGATGTTTTTAATCATAATAACTATGTAAGAAAATAACTTCAAGATTTCATATTTTCTCATTTCTAATCAAATCATTTTTAGCAAATGTTTTTTAAATTACCACTCTAATTATTCAGTGAATTTTGAAAATTAAAATAAAGTTAACCAATCATGTCAGTTAGTTTTCCTGATTATACATATAGTCCTCTTGATTTGCATATAGCAAAATGCATATTCATTCTAATCTTGCTGGCCAGCTGGTGGAATCGCTAAATATCATTATTTCAGACAAGATGAAACACCAAATTACTCCAAATATTCAGACAGCTTTGGCCTGATAGAGGCTAATTTCTCTTTGAGTGGTAAAGATCAAAAACATATTAGCAACAAGCATGCAAGTTGGTGTTCATAAGTTTTACAAATGACAGTACCAAAAAGGATGACCTTGTAATTTAAAACTAAATTCTTACTGTGATTGTAAACATAGTATTTTGAAAGAGACACCAGAAAAAAAAAAAAAAAAAAAAATCAGAACTCTCATGCACTTATCACTTGAAACTTCACTCACTTTAAGACAACAATTTAAATATCAAGTTGTGCTAGAACAGAACTTCAGTAAAGTTGCAAGGCAGATCCCCCAATACCTCTTCCCTAGACTGATGTGTCTTCATTTTTCCTGTTTTTTGTTGTTGTTGTTTGTTTTTGTTTTTTACTTTGATAAGAGACAATGTGTATATCTTCACTTATTCACTCACACTGCATCTTTGATGCATCCTGTTCACATATTACAAGAAAATAACAAATGGCAAGACAATCCCTCTTTTTGGTTTTCTTAGAATAAAGACACCAGAATCTGAAAGCACAATTAAAATTCTTCAGGTGTCATACACTTCTTGTGTGCCTGCAAAATAAAACTGCATGAGACTGCAGCTTGTCAGCACCCAAGAAGGACATGGTCTAAGAAAGGGCATACAACAAGTTTCTTACACTCCTCTGTTTGGTCAGGATACACATGGGCACAGTCTAGTTGTAAAAAGGCTGCATCTTATTATTAATATAGTTTCATTTATAATCCCATACAACATGAGAGGTAAATATGTTCTTTTCTAATTAGGGAAGATAATGTGGCATTAGAGATACAGAAGAGTTCTGGATAAATACACTGAGCCTCTAGCAAAGATAATACTTACACGTTATGTAATTACGCTAAATATCTATATAATCAAGTACTTTTTCTTTTTATTGTACTCTGTTCTGCAGTGAAATCTGTTGCTTTCCTATGGTCTTAAAGAATAGGAAAGGAATGAATGTCTTCCCTTTGTTTTTACCAAAAGGCATAAAAGCACTTCATAAGTCTATTAGAGTGTTTTTCCATAACAGTCATGGTTTATTTTTCAGAGACCCAAAAGCTTGCAAGAATATAAATCTCATGTGTGGCCATCTTTCTTATTATTTATTTATTTTTTAACCAACCAGGACTTCAAGTATGAAAACATTAATATACTTTTTACTAACCTGACAAACTTCCTCGTCTCCCACATAGAAAGCCTCACACTCCTAGTAAAGCCAGAGCATTAAACAGCAAATAGGGGACTTTCTTACCTCTCACCAAAACATCTGTTCTCTTTCTATTAAATGGCTTGTTTTAGATCTTCTCTTTCTGGCCTTTGTATTTCCAGTAACTTATAGATGCTACTATAAAACTGAGCTACACTGTTAAGCAACTGACTAGAGAGTAAGGTGCTTGTAGCCCTTCCAGCCTAAAAATCTGCACAGAACCAACAGTTGTATCACAAACTATGGGTACACAAAGCAACAAGTATCCATATTACTATGTGTGGCAGATGTGACAGAGAGCATGTAAAGAAAAAATAATATCAGAACAAAGTTTTTCTATTCAGAAAATAATGCATCATAGATAACTAATAGAAAGGTATAAGACAAATGTTTAAGAAACTAATAACATGCATTTAAAGGAGGCCTATGACTGTGCCACCATCTTCACAACATGGTAACACTGACTTGCAGAAAAGGGAACTGAAAGTAACAGCTCAGCTGAAAGTAACAGCTTCTTTACAATAACTGCAGATGACAGAGCTGCAGCAACACCTATTTTAAGATGGCTGTATAGCATTAAATTCATGTTATCATGTAGTTGTATATCCTAGGCTCTCCCTCAATGTCAAGAATAATCTAGACTGACACAGCCTAATCAAAGATAACTCTAAATCAAAGTTCAGAAGGAGACAGTCAGTTCTCTTTCTGTTTTCAGAGATACACTTTGTCCAAGTGAGAGCACTACGAATTTAAAGTGCTTACTGTGCATTAGCCAAATACTGCCTTCCTCTCTCAAATGCATTTAAAGAAAGGATTTGAATCTCACTGCACAGATTCTCCTATGTATTTCTTCCTTTCTAGAGATATAGAGAGGAAACAGACAACCACAAAAGAAACTTTCCAGCACAAGAATTACATTAACAGACTCCTACCAATCCACTGTATTTCACTAATAGCTATTTGCTGCAACTAAACTTCAAAACCTCAACAAAATTAAAAGGGTGCCCATAGACACATGGCTTAAATATACAGACACTGCTTGAAGACTTCTAACCTAAACTGAAGATTTTCCTTAGTCTTCTAGAGTAACATCAACAAGAAAAAAGTATATATATAGCTTACCAAAATAAACATAAGCATAGAGAAAATATCCCTCCAATTTCAAGTCCAAAAATCTGACTTAGTTACAGAAAAAAAAAAAAAGAACTAAATGCTTTGGACAGTTCAAGTTTAAGAACAGCAAAAGTATTTTCTTTTGCATCTCCTCCACCATTTAATGTTCCTCCTTCTAACACTACATTAAAACAAACAAACAAATAAATAAATAAATAAAAACACAGAAATCTATAAAAATTTGTTAATATTCCTCTACCTTTTTATATCTTCTTTTCTGCTCTTCCTTAAGGGTGCTATTATGATCACACTAAACTAATCACATTCAGTTGTTTTGTGACTGAGTAGCACTTGTAATGAGGAGAACACAGCTGATAAGGATATTCTGGTAGCCTGCTGGGTTTCAAGAACAATGGATCTGAGAGTGTTAAGCAAGAGAGTGCATGATATGGAAGTGTTTATAAATAACTCATTTTAGGTAATTGCAATCTTTTTTAGTTAGAAAAAATAATGTTATGATGAAATTAAAAAAGGAAAGAAGAAAGAAAGAAGGCTGAATGCAGCACATGTTGTGTGTGCATGAATATAAATATATATATATAAAATGTATAGCTACGTTTTAATTTTGAAGCAAGAGTTTCATAGGTTTCTCTTTTCTTCTGTTTTTGGTAGAGGTAACTAACATCATCTTCTTTGATCCCTCTACCTAGTTTAGACCAGAGTAGCTTACCCGGCTGTTTCTAATTCTGTGTCCTTGTCAGACCATGCTGCAAAAGGCATGAAATTAAAAGGCATGAGAATGCCAATCAGCCAGCAAGCAGCAGAAAACAAAAGTTCTAAATAGTCAAGCAGTCATTTAAACAAAAACTCCAATCCCGTACTTCTTAGTACCACCATATCTTTCTCATTGTTAATTACCCTATCTAAAAGTGTGCCAAGTGCACCTGAGCTACTGAAAAAATCATTATCTCTTGATTTGTTTAGGTAACATGTTGGTTTCAGGCTTTGCAGTTTCAATATGGTGTCACTTCAATATGCATCAACTGGGCAAAGCACTTAGAATGTTTTCACCTAGTACCCAATATATAGCGAATACATCCATAACGAAAACAAGCAGTATTGAAATGGAAATAAAAGAAGCAGCAAGATATGTTTATAAGGGAAAGGATCCATACTGACACTGAGTCTAACTATTTTTCTTTACTACCTAATCTGAGGGGGGCTAGAATTACTCCCAAGTGTCACATACTCAGAGCACTAATCCAATACAGAATTATTTTCTTCTAGGCACCATGTTTTGTTTTGTTTCACTTTGCTTTTGAAAGTGGAAATCCTTTCTTTCTTGTAGAAAACAGTCTTTACCTACTAATGAATTTTTAGGTCCAACATCTCAATCTCAACAGGCTGATAAAGTTATCCTTGATAATATAGCATCATCCCATACCAATTTCATAGGAAAATACTTTGCCAGCCCATGCATCTTTTAGTGAAGAGAAACAAGGAGACATTTTCTAGAACTCTTTTGGTGTCTCTTTTCTAATCAAATAAATACTTCTAAAATCTATCTTGCAAACAGATTACCTCTTTGGTTAACAAAGCTCATTCCTTCAGTCAGACAAGAGGCAGCAAAGAGAAATAGATACAGAAAAAAAAAAAAAAAAGAAAAAAAAAATCAAATCAGAATAAAGAAGGAAAATTCAGTCACAGAATAGAAAACTGAAAACTATGGGGGAAAAAATTTAAAAGAGATACACTGACTAATTTGTCTCTCTTGCTCTTGTTCCCTACCATTATTTTTACCATGCTTGCATATAGAAGCAATAATCGACCCTTAAAAGCCATGGTGAAGTATAGATGGAATTGAACTTGTCACCTCTATTTTAGGAAAGGGATGAACCTGCTCTTTGATTAGACAAAAGAGCATGGCTATGATGTGTTCTTGTTTTGGACAGGATAGAGTTAATTTATTTTCTTCATAGTAGCTCATATAGTGCTGTATTTTGAACTTTTGATAAAGAGAGAGAAACAGCAGCTATAATCCTACCTTTTACTTCCAGTTTTAATGGGAAATTGAGAAGAATAAAAATAGAGTAACTGAGAATGCTCCATCAGCTATCCACTGAGCAGAACACAAAGTATCTTCAAATGTCTGTAATATCTGGAAACAGGCTTAAGATATGTAACTATTCCATGTGCATCTCGTCTGCGTCCCATTAGGAGACTATGTCCTGAGTACATGAACTCAGGACCACCTTTGCAAAGGACTTAGATGTCTGGAAGCAGATTTCAAAAGAATTTAGGGATGATCTGTACCTCACCAAACTCTAGCCATACAGAAGCATCTCTTGTCAGCCAATTATTTCAGCCCTTGCTATCATTTACACAGACAGAAAGATGCTCCCTGGGATCAATTCATTCCATGACTATCTTAGAAAGGGGTGAACTGAGATCTGGAGTGCCAATCTCTCTCTCCCTTGACTATAAATGACTGCCTCAGTTGGTTGTCTAGACTGACACAGTTAGTTAACACAATTCTTGTCCTGTGCTTAAACCTGAAACGTTCCCATGTTTCTGAAATTTCTGTTCTTTCACAAGTCCTTGAGTATGCATTTTACAGAAGTTAACACATTGGGAACCACTTCAATATTATCATTGCAAGTGCAAATTCATTACCTGGAGCAACTGTAAGAGAGTTTAGGCTTCAGTACATGAAAGGACTTCCGTCCCATCTATTGTGGTTTAACTCATTTTGTGATAGATACAGGAACAGTTATGGGAGCAGGAACATGACCCACATCTCCCACATTTTTAACAGTTAGCCTAAACTGTCCTGCACTGTATGTTGCCCTGGTGACAAAAATAACTTGTTTTTCCTCCACCATGCACAAATTTGACCAATTTTTTAGAAAACCTGAGGCCAGGGAAGCTAAAACCTCCATGGATCTTTCAGCCTCAGGGGATGTGGATGACAAAAATGGGTTCACTCATAGCTAAAACACTTCACTTGATTGCTACTACCTGAGCAAAATGATGGTGTGGTGCTAACCTACTTGCCTGAGGGCATATGTCAAAATCTCTGTGCAGCTGGGTGTAATTGGACAGTTTGATATTGATAGTCTGAGAAGAGGTGCTGCAGAATGAATTATCCATATGGATTGTGCTTCACCTCTGCTGTCTCACGTGTTCCTTATTTGATGGAGCTGAGCTTCTCCAACAAAGCAGTCTATGGGAAAGTTGGTGTTCTTGTTCCAATAGATCTCTCAATGGTTAAATTAGCTAGTTTGGTAACACTAACTTAACCTTTACAAAAGAAGCCCTGTATAACTTCTAAATTTTTTTGCAACATAGCATTTTTCTTCTGAAGTATATAACTTGAATTTCTATGAAATACAAATGTTCATCAACTTCCTTCCCACATCCTACTCAGGGTCCAGTGGGAAATGAGATATCTATCTTCTAAAGCCATCCTGGAAATAAATGTTTTAAATAAATAAATCAGACCCATTTGTCTCTGCCAGGAGGTATATTTTAAATAAATCTCAGCTTGTTCCCATTGACTGTCATGGTGCACAGCTAGAATTGTTATTTTCATGATATCCTGTTCCACTGTCGTTCCTGCCACTCAGTACAGTACATGTTTCACTCTTATTCTCATCAAATACCTTTGTTGTCAGTCTAAAATCTAATTTCTTTTCCTCAGTTACAGTTCTTCTCACCAGTAGTTTCCCTTTATATTAGTATTAATATCTAAACTATTAGCTGATGATATAAAAAGTCTTTACTCACTTAAAAATATATATTCATTTGGGTTACCTCTATTATAAGATAAGTAATAAAAGCCAGAGATGTGTGGATGATTTTTTTTTATGCTTGATGCAGTGGCAATTGGAATGTACAAGGCCATTCTTTAGGGATGGGTGAATCGCGTAATACATTTGCTGAACAGCACAAATTTTAGTGCTACTCAGCTAGCTGAACACTGCTTGAATGACATTGCAGGCCCTACTGCAGAGTACCTGAAATAAATGTGGAATGTTAGATTTCTGAGGAAGGAGGGAAGGGTCTGGAATTTACAGCCTAATATGTAAATATTGCAGATACAAGCAGATGAAGATTTTTACATTTCAGTAGTTTCACAAGTTTTGGACATTATTACTCTCCATTTTCTCCATCTTTTTCTAAGTACATACCTGGTTCTTCTAGCCTTTTCTAATTCTAATTGTTCTGGGACAGAGAATACTGTGAATAGCTTATAGTTACAGCATGGCTTTGAAACTAAGTATTGGCCCATCAGTCTGAAAGAGACCACATTGTCATTAAACCCACTTGCCTGCATGCTTGCAAAAGGTGTTTAACTGAACAGAACATCCACAGAACATCCTGTGTTCATATCCCACCCAACAGCTTCCATGTACTCAAAGTACATTTGCAGATCACATACTTCATGAACATATTGGCTGTTTTTGCAGAGAACAACATTCAGAGCAGAGAGTTTCATTTTCCTGCAGGAAAAAAATATGTTTTCAAAATAAATAGAAAACTCTCTGCTGTATTCAGCAGAAAATAAATCACCCTTCGATTTTTCTTAGAATGCAGATGTGTCTATCTCTGCCTATTGCAGTTCTTCTGCCACCTTTCTGTAAAATGATAGCTAGTAATTAGACTCCATAAACACTGGTAAAGATCAAGGTATGAAGTTTCCTAGTGAGTAAGAAAGACAGCTCTAGAGTCTACCAGAAAAAAAAAAAAAAAAAAAGTATTTATGTTCATGCTCTAAACTGCAGGTGCCTCCAGTCCCAGACCCATGCCCTCCTACACAAATGTGTAATTTAAGTTGACCAGAGACTTTTCCCTTATCTGATAAAAAGATCAAGCACCTGTGAGCCTAAAAAGTATTTGCAACACAAGGCAGGGCTAACTGAATTTCTGTTCTGATCCACTTGTTTTTCCAATGTGTTCTCCAGTAAATCATATCTTGACATTACATTCACTTTTGAGTTATAATTAAAAGATTAAGGGTCTGAGTGTCTTCTCACATGCATCAACATAGCAACATAATTCTACTCGGCTTGTCATTTTTACACTAATACCTTCTTACACCATTCTTCCTTGGAGTGGACAGCAGTATATAGGAGAATTAAGCGGAAGCAGGCACTGCAGTCTTGAACAGAGTTGCTCTTCATGTATAGAAAAACAGAAGAACAGAATCTGCACTTGAGAACTGTTTCAAATAACCACGGAGGTTGCCCTTTCTATAAAGAAAGGGGCTGTTAAGCTCTTAAATCTGACTGAAAGATGAAATATCTTTGCTTCTATGTTTTTATCAACACAGAACATAAAGCCAAGAGAAAGAGAAGGAAGATTAAACATCCACAATGGGAAATCCATGGATACTAAGATTTCTTATTTAGGATCTTAGCTGCCAGGACTTTTGCTAGGCAAGGGTGGTTTTCAGAAGAATATACATGTCAACAGTTACAGAAGTTACTCTGAAGAAGTTTATCTGCATCCATCTGGAGAAAATAACTCACAGTCACAGAAATGCACATACCCACCATCAAACAAAGATGATAGTACTGAACAAGTCTGAAACCAAAATGATATCCATAAAACTCTTTGTTTACATGTGCAGAAATATATGTTTTCTATAACAGCCTGAAGTTTGGGAGGCTACAATGTCATATACCATCAAAAGACAAGTGTGTATCTCCCTCTGTGGATTTCTTGTGGCTCTTAACGCATCACAGTTACAAAAGAAATATGAAGAAGCAGCAATGAAATACAGCAAATGGTAAAAAGGAGGAGAACAAGCTAAAATACAGTTAAATCAGACTTTCTGACTATCAAATTGAGGGAGAATGTGTTTCTTAGAGAATACACCATTGAAATTGTAGTCAATATTAATTAATTATATTCCTGGTTCACTTATTGATTGTGTAGCTTCACTCGAGTTACTGAATTTACCCATCCTTCATTTTACACAGCTGTTAAAAAAAAAAAAAAAAAAAAAAAAAAAAAAAAAAAGCAAGTTCAGTTCATTGTTTGGTTGCTCTGAAATCCTAAGGTAAAGCCTCCTGAACATGATTGTTCTTATAAATGTCAATAACTTTAGTACAGATAAAGCAATTTACTGCTGTGAAAGAGAAGGCTGTTTATAAAGCTCTACCACCCATTGAAGAAGACTGAATGCTGTGAAACAAAAAATTTAAATTCTCCTTTTGAAGTAAACACTGATAATGTTGACAAGGTGGGAATAAAGCCTTAACGTGGTAAGAGAAGACACTGGTCTGCATTACAGCTGAATGTAGCTTTAGGAATGTGCTTTTTTACACATTTTCTTGCTTCACTTTTTCCACATTAAGAAGTGATATCTGTCTACCTACACTGGAGAACAAGTGAAGACTTAGGAACAAGGACAACTCCTTAGACTTATGCTCTCTCTCTGTAAGTGTTTTTCTTTATAATGCTTCAATGTGCATTCTCTTATTCAAGAAGACAATACATAGCATTGTTACTGTGCAAAAATGCACTTACAGATATATTCACTTGTACCACACATGGCATTCTAAGATTTGTACCTGCACACCTGAGCTACTTCAAAATTAAGTCATTTTTTTATTTTATTTTTATTTTTATGGCATGATCTTGCAAAGTAGCAAGTTCCTTTGTGTTCCAAGCCCAGGGTAATTACCCTAGAAGATGGGACCAATGTACTTTTAATACTTTGTTTATTCCCAGATCAGCCCTCACATTAACAACTGCACTATTTCATTATTTCATAGCCACTTATTTGAAGCTTGATATATTGCCATTTTCATTTACTTTCTTGTGCTATTTGGACTTAGGGTATCAGTCTGCACAAGTGTTCCCATCAAAGCCAATTTGGAATTAATCTCTCAAGTAGGAGCTCATGTCACCATATCGCATGTTCTCATCACTAACATAGTGCATCTGCTAAATTCCCATCATCCCATAGATTGTAATTCGGTTTTAAAAAAAGCACTGACATTTCTTGCCTGTCAATATTTTCTCACTGCTCGTGACATAGTTGTTCTTAAACTGCACAGTGAATCCTTTCTCTATATATATTCCATCATTATGCAGGAATGCAAATTAGATTTAGCACATATAATTGCCATAATCATGTTGTTGGGCTTCTTTCTTTTAACTTGGAACAAACCCTTTTCTTACTTTTTCCTTTGCACCAGCGAACACACACATTTTCAGGTAAATAAATTAAAGGTCTAATACCTGCATCATTAGATTTTTCTATGAACAGACTTTCCACTACCTTATTGGCTTTCTTTCTACATCTATCTTTAAAGCATCATAATTTGGTTACCAATGGGTACACAGTCTTCCATTCGATATGAAAGACATTCTTTAGAATGTCAATCAAGTCTACCAAGTTTATATGAAACAAATTTAGTCAGTGAATCATCATTTTTCATTTGCATATAGTGCTTATTCTGGTTTCTAATTTAACCCAATAGACGGTAAGGATGACATTCATCTCATAGAAGTTTAAGACACTTGCAGGTACATATTTCTGTCTCATTTCATCACCTTGGGCTCTGTTTCTAGCCAACTAAGAGACAGGACTGTGTAAGAACATGATTAATCTGATTTATATATTCTAATTTGAGCAGAAACATTCTATCCAGAGAGACAGAACCCAAACCCAAACTAAGAGTAGTATGTGCATAAACAAGGAGTGCACAAGACTGCCTCACAGGACTTCCTCTCAAACAAGAAGAGCTTGCATAGAACAGTATTCAAAGAAGTGTTCTTCATGGTTCCCAATTCCACTACTTGAAATACAGTGAAAAAATAGGGTAATAAAGTGAAACTTTTTCAAAAGCAAAGCACATAGAATGATAAAATTATAGTTTATATAACCATATTCATTTCTTAAGTTTTAATGACGGATATGATTCATTAGTAGTATTACTGCTATTATTAATAACAATTATCGGTTATGATGATTTTTATATGGAAGGGAAATAGTAGTGATGTGGAATGGAAAATGCTGAAAGGAAGATCTTTCCAATCCCGGAATGTTTTCATTTGTTTGTTTGTTTGTTTACAGCTTCCTGTAACATGTGCAGAGAAACTGCACACTGTGTGCAGGAGTAATGCCAGCACGTCTGTGCAGTAGTTCTGCCCTCCCTATAAAAGCCACCAACGTACTGTAGTAGTACCTGGAGAAAGAAAAGACCTTAATGTTTACCTGCCTGATACCTTGTGATAGAAATCAGTTGTTTCTATAATAGAATATGTTTTTTTACTTTCAGCAGTTACCATCTCCAGCTCTTTCCTCCCTATTGTAAGCTTTGTTTCAAATTCTATTGGTAAAGGTTTTAAAGGCATATCTAAATCTGAAGAATTCTCATTTCACTGTGGTGGTTTTTATGCTTGCTTTTTTTTTGTTGGGGGAAGGGTGGGATTTTTTTTTAATTTTCACAACATCTGAGATCAGAAGGGGAAAGGCCAAATTCTGTGTAAACAAGTGAAAATTCCTGAGTGTGTTTTAGGCTGTTAAATACTTGTTACAGTTCCCTTAAGGTGAACCTAATATTCAGATTTTTTTTTCCAAATTCAATGGTAGTGTTTTCTTGATCATTCACTTCTCCTTTCCATGGGGCAATATTGATCTGACAGGAAAAAATATGATCTGTATTTATGTAATCTAATAGGAACTGTTAAAATTGTCATCAGATCATCAGTCATCTGTCTCTCATTTTCCAAATCATTTTATAATTCTGTGTGAACTTTTACAGGTTCTAGATGAATATGGTACAAGATACAGTTAATTCAGACTGTCTTGTATTAACAATGAAAACCTTCAAGGACTTCTTCTTTGCCCCATTACAAAACAGAAGTAAAAGAGCATGGCATGGAGAATACTAGACAAGAATAGACTTCTTTTTCTGAGTCCTTAATATGTCATGAAACATAAGTCTCTTTGAACTTTACCTAACGTAGCACTCTCAACATCTCACACAGCTCACTTGCCTAGAGGTGTTAGACAGTTTTAAAGTGTAATGTTGTTCTGCTATATTGCTGACCCCTGTGTTCTGAGGGGTTGTTTCAAAATTTCTCCGCAATTCTGTAAGAGAGAGTTCCCATCACGTAGAGAAGTGCTACCTTTCTGTCTCGAATTTCCCAAACAGGAACTTGCTTCTATGTGGTTTGGAGCATGAAGTGGTATTCTGTGCATATGTTGCACATGTGGTTTGAGCACAGGCAGTGTGTCCACTGGATTCAAGATATGTTTTTTTTTTTTTTTTTTTTTAATATATAGCAGATGAGATAGGAACAACAGGGCGGACCTATTGTTGTGATTTAGCCCCAGTGAGCAAATAGGCAACACACAGCTCACTCTTCCCCACAGTGGGGAAAGAGAATCAGAAATTTAAAAGAAAACATGTGGATTGAGATAGTTTAACAGGTAAAGCAAAAGCTTTGTGCACAAGCAAAGCAAAACAAAGAATTAATTCACTACTTCACATTAGTAGGCAGATGTTCAGTCATCTCCAGTAAAGCAGGATTCCTTCACAGGTACATACTTTGAAATACAAATGCCATCTCTCCAAATGCCATGCCCCTTCACCCCTCCTTTTTTACCCACATGCTTACTGAGCATAGTGTCATATGGTATGAAATATCCTTTTAGTCAGGTTGAGTCAGCTGTCCTAGCTGTGTCTCCTTTCAACTTCAGCCTACCTGCTGGCAGAGCAGCATGAGAAGAAGAAAAGACCTGGACTGTATAAGCACTGCCTAGCAACAACTAAAAAAATAGTGTGTTTCAACACTGTTTTCATTACAAATCCAAATCATGGCACTATATGGGCCTCTATAAAGAAAAGTAACTTTTCTTTAAATTACTTAAAGAAACAAACAAAACAAAACAAAACAAAACAAAAACATACAGAAAAACTCATGCTGTATATGTAGTCAGGCTTTCCAGTCATCCAAAGCCTTTGCTCACTCACTAATTTCTCTTCATGACAGATATGACTATTAAAATGTTGGTTATCTGGTGAAGGAAATCAGAGAAAAAATGCAGCAAAACCAGCATGACTAAGATGTCCCTACTCTTTCAGTTAAAATTGCGTTAGGAAAAAGTTCAGCAAATCACTGCCATAAGGCAATGCAGACCTGAATAGGGAATTTTCCTATGCACAAAGAGGTCTTTACTTTGAAGCAGAATAACCTCTTGTTTATACTGAAAGAATAAATCAGTTCTCTTTTGAAATTTTCAAAGTGTCACTCGGATAGCAGGAATTGCTCTAGACTAATGAAATAAAATACATATGAACACAGCAAATATAAACTCTAAAATAAGCCCATTGCCACATCTGTTTCTCCAAGCTGTTATTGCCTACGTACACACAGACAGAAGTGCTCTCTATAACAAATATATAGTCTCCATAATGCCTTATCCAAAGCCTGTTAAGATCCAAAAGTCTCTCCACTGACTTTCAAAGGCACAAGAATATTAACAAGAGTAAAGCAAAACAAAACAAGAAGACAAAAGTGAAAGCTTCTTGAGGGATTAGACAGAGAGCACAGATTCCCTTGCAATGTGTCAGCTCTGAGCAGAACTCATCTTCTGTCTGAAATCACGGAAAAGAGTCACAGTGAGTTAAAGAAGTAACAGTCCTGCTTTTATGTTCTACTTGTATTAAATAGTTTTGTCTGGATGTTTAAGCTATTACTTTTAAATCCAAGACAAAAATTTCCAACTCCAGATTGATTTGCAAAGGATATGCCTATACCAAACAATTCTTTAAGGTAGATTATTTGTATTTCTATAATATCACATAAACTGATAGAATTGGGAACAGCCTCCACATTGTTTAAGTACCTATTGTGCTGTTACAATTAATACCAGCTTTTAACTTTTTGACTTTTTGCTGCTGTGGAAACAAGTAAGTCTTGTTCTTCCAGCTGAGAGGGAATTGAATCTATATACACCATATACACCTCTGCAGCAAGACCAAAATGCTAAGAGGCTTGCTTTGGTGTGCTGACCAAGCAAGAACACATTTACAAAAAAGCACAGATATTGATATGTGTTGATAAACACCTTTAACACCAGATCTAAACTTAAGTCAATGGAAAAACTTTGGGTTCTGTAATTTGAATCAAGCCTTTAATTTAGCTTATATAAAGTAGACTAACTTCTCAATTTTGGAAAGAGCTGATAGAAGCAATGAAGAAAAAACATATATCAATTGATGTGGTATTTGTTTAAGCTCATTCTGCTTTGAAAGCTTCTGAGAACGAAATACTGGCAAGATTACTGTAAATCACAATTCAATCATTCAAGACACAGAATTTTATGCATATCCAGACAGAAACAGCTCAAGATTCACGGTCACAGTACTACTGACTGCACAATCTGAGATCCCATCTGATTTTATATTCTCCTTACCCTAACTGTCTACAAGCAGGCTGGAAAATTGTTAAGTGTATTTTTGAGTTCTGCAGTGACATTCATCATCACAACTATTAAAAAAAAAATCAATTTCAATGACTTGAATAAGGCAATTACAAATGTTTAAGTTTCACCCAAATCAGAAGAGAAGAGGAATGCAATAGTATCTGCCATAAATTCATTACTCATAAAGAAAATTTGCCTTTCTCCTTGGTGAATTTTCTGTTTTTCCCAGGTACAGTAAACGAGCATGAGCACAAGAGTGAAAAAAAATCCTGTTTTATGTGTGAATAAACAGTAAAACGAATTTGAGAGACAGAATATCTCTCAGCAACAAAGTAGACTGTCTTACTCAGTGACTTGAAAATTTTGAAAGAGCCCAGAAATGTTACAAACTAAGATGAGTAATGTAAGATTGGAGATTTTCCCCATAAGAGGATGTGTATTATTTATTCATTCATCCTGATGTGACAGTTGCTGCTGTTGCATAGTTAGGATATTGGATAGTGGCAAGAAGGTCAATACTCCCACTGTCATTAATGCTTTAGAAGTTTGTCACCAACAGACTTAGTCCTGTCTCAATGTAATATACTTTTGACCTTTCCTCATAAAAGGACATTTTTTTCAAAATCATGCCCTACATCTTATTGTGCTTAGGATATGTTTCATGATAAACTCCTTTGCAAAGGACGTGTTTCATGGATTTACAGGATCTCAACCCATATGTCCCAAATCAAAGAAATAGCATTCAGCCACCTAAGTCAGGCAATCTGGAATTTAGCAAGCTATCTTCATAAACACTGTGAGTTGGGTACCTTTTTGGAACATGTCTCTTTCAATAGCCTGCAGGAAGAATCCATGTGGAGTAATTTGTGTTCCTCAGATTGCTACATTTAGAAAAGAAAAATATATGGCAGAAGTGGTTGCCACCTGAGTTGACCAACGTTCTGTACAAAAGAAAAAGCTTTCCTTCCTAGCAGCCCTGTCCCTTTCTGCTCCTTCTTATGAAAATATTAGGAAATACATTTCTGTGGTTTATTCCTTGGCCTTTCCCCTTTTTGCTGCATAGATCTATATGAGAGGTGCTGATGTTTTGCTTGAAATTCCTTCCACAGAAAAGGCATTTCTTTCAATGCTTCTAGACAGACAATAATGGCTTTGAAGAAAAGTTTCACTTCAGCTGTTGAAGATATACAGGAAAGGAGACTGCAATTGAATGTTATGAGAATAGATTCTACAGTAATGCTACAATCTAAAATGTTTGTGAATATAAATCAATAATGAAATGCCACAAACACTACATAGACCATGAAATGCAAAAGGATAAAACAAACAAACAAACAAAAAAAAGGGGGGGGGGAGCTTTGGAAATGTAAAATACATGTTAGAAAATATATATTAAATTAACTTTCTCAGAGAAATAATGTAGTTTTTGTTCAGAAGAGTGTAAGTTTAACAGGTTCCTTCAGGAATCAATAGTAAAACAGTCAAAATAAATAGCCTGATAAAGAACTGAAAAAAATACCTGAAGCAACATTATTGCTTCTTTCTGGATAGAAGGCGACTGACAAGCCAATTCTGTGATTTGTCCATCAAGACTTCTATATCCAAAAATCTATAATTCTATCCTATTTTTTCCTCTTGCAAATGTAAAATCCTTTAGCGATGTTTCAGTGTTGAAAGGTTCAGACAACCATGGGATTCGTATGCAAGAGTTGTTTCTTTCAACCTGATTTTAAAACTAAAAGTCAAATATATTTGCAAGTATGTGACTGGCCTAAAGATTGCACAACTTTTTTTCCACTGTTGAAATAATTCTTTTTCTGTATTTTTTTTTTAATAGAAAACATGCTAAAGTTGGGTCCTGCAGTTTTGGAACACAGTTGTCCTTCCAGATGGAAAAGGACCAGAAAACACTAGTTAGTATCACCTGGTTTTGGTTTTGGTTTTGGTTTTGGAGAATCATGGTGTTTGGGGTTTGAGTCAGGATGTTTAGGGGACTGAATTCTCCTCTCAGCTATATCAGTACACTTGCAATGAGCTCCTTGGAACTGAAGGGAATATCAGAGTCTAATATCTCATAGTTGTTGTTAGTCAAAAGCTAATCACACACATGAACTTGCTTATTGCTCTGGATTCAGAAGCCAGAATGCATTCATAAAGCTACATGAACCTTTCATATCATAGTAGGTATTTGTCCTTCCTGAAACTGTGACGGAGTTCAAACTATGAAAGCAGGGAGAGAAGACAGATGAGTGAGTATGGGACTTTTGGCATAAGCTAAGCATGTTCTTAATACCTTCCCTATAATTTGAGTTCAGCAGCATACACCTGGAGATAGAGCTTGTTGCAAACTGGGGATGAAGTGTTACACAAACTCTCTAATGTCATGTAAAATAGGTTAATGTTATAGAAGAACCAGTGTAAAAGTTGGTATTTGTTAAAGATTTAACTAAATTATTAACTAATTAGTTAAATTACTAAATTAACTAAAGATGAATTAACTAAAGATGAACTTTGAAAATCCAACATACAGGGCTGGTTTCAAATTGCACTATTCAGTTACAACAGAGAGGTCAAAGTATGGATGTTACATTACAGAAAGGTGTAGGCATACCAGAAAAAGTCAGAAAATATGTCCTATTAAGGTTAAATGAAACTGAGTTTGTTTAACATAAGGAAGGGAATAGTAAGAAGAAACATGATCAAAAGCATTTCAGTATACATGAAACTGTTATAATGGCAAACAGTTGTTTGTGAACATAAGGGAATCAGTCGAGGAATCAACCTTATTTTCCAGTCATAAGGCTATTTATCCAATAGTAAAGAAAAAAAAAATAAATCAATGAAACACTGTACCAGGAAATCTAAGGAAAGCATGTTTTGCTCCAGCTGTCTCCAGTGGTGGTAGCATTCAATCCTGCTCCATATAGAAGCACAGATAAGACTGTCTTTCAAGGTCCCTCCAGGCCTGCATTTCTATGATTCCACATTCACACAGAATTCAGTTTTAGCATAAGAAACCAAGGAAACTTAGTTTTCACCTTATCCTCACCAGACTCTAATCTAGTTGGTCTAATCTTTATGTAGAAAAGGGACAAATGTTCTGGGATTAGAAGTTTGACTAAACAAATCTTTAAAAAACATATTTTCAGGCCAAAAAGGAGGTATTCATCTAGAACCTTTCTAACAGCAGCAACAGCCTCCCAGTGAACTATTTAATGTTGATCTATGTTTTAACCTTGTTATTGTTTCCATCCTTAGCTAAGTAAAGTTGATGGAAAGTGTTTGAACCATTGAGTGAAACACACACTTGCTCATTTTCAGACCTTCAAAAATGTTATGAATGAAGAGATGAAGAATTAGATCTTAAAGATCCATCTTGTTTAAAGCTACCATAAATTGGGAACTGCTTGGCTTTTCACTGTTTCAAGTACTTTTATTTTATCTTGAAGAATTCAGACATGGCAACTCCTCTAAGGGGAAATTTAGGAAAATTGTCATTGTTAATATCTTTTACTATTCTCTATGCTGAATAATGTCCCTACCAAAACAGGAAGAAGATACATTGCACCTTTTTACAAGGGCCTTACAAACAAATGTACAGTAACATAAAATGAGGAAGTCATGAGATGGAACTGAACAGAGAAGAAAGGAAAGAAGAAATATTAATAAGATTATGTATGACTACTCAATAAAGGCTCCTGCATAGGCTGATGGGCTGAAAAGCGTATTTCCAGAGGAGGAGTTAAATGCATATATTTTTGCATTCTATTTAGTGTAAATAGCCATCTGGCATTTTGCTGAATTTAAATCATTTTTGTTATTTATAAGCTGCAGCTGAAATGATGCCTAAAGTGTTGTTGGTGTAGGTTTTTTTTGTGTGTGTGTGTGGTTTTTTTGTTTTCTTTTGTTTTGTTTTTTAGTCTTTAGATATTCTAAATGATGCTATTAGTTTTCTACAGTTGGGGTTTCACTTTATATTTTATTCATACCTAATGTATATCCATAAATACACATGCATACGCACACACAAGGAGAAAATCCTTTTACCAAGACATTAATGATTTCTGTTTGCAAAAGATAATTTTGCTAGAGCCTTGGTACCTTCTCAAATCTTAGCAGGTGGACCCTAATAGTTGACTGTAAAACCTGTTATTACATAAAATTTCCATTACCATCAGCGTAGAAAAAGGTTTTAGAGAAACAAAACTGGTTAGGATGATAAGTGTATGGTTAGCTGTAATATGATTCCATTAAATCTTACTGCATTGTTTCTATATTGATGCCATTCCATTAACTTACACTGTGTGTGCACCCTTTGTAGGAGGAATTATGACAGTATATATAATCTTGAGAAGAGAACCATGTGTTTTTTGGCGACAAACCAATAAAAGAATCAACCCAGTTCTTTACCAGAAATGGGAAAAGAAGGATATGTTATACTATGCTGCCCCTGCCCCCTAACAACAAACAAGCTTAAGAAGTGGAAAGTCTCTTGCATTAATTGCAATGTTGGCAATTGGAAGTGCCTAACAATATGGATCCTTTTCCCTCCTACCAATCTAACTAAGAAAAGTGATCTCTGAGGTTATCAGCTCTGGGCAGAGCAGCAAAGTATATGAGAAATCCAGGAGGTTGTTCAAACCTAGGCTCACTGAAAGTAAATACTTTAAGAATTTTTTTCCACAGCCTGGTTGATTTCTAACAATCTACTTTGCTGCTCTGTTTTGCATAACACAAATGTACATCAGGAGGCAGTTAACAGAATAATATTGTGCTGGAAAAATCTGATCTGACAGAGTCAAAAGGTAAGATGTTGATTTATTTCATGGGGACATGGATATGTGGACAAGCATTCCCATGTCTACAGGCTGCCCATTTTCCTGTATGAGTTGCAAGAATCCCTGTAATTTTAGGTCTCAGAGACATGTTGTGATGGTTGTGCCTACTGTTTATTCCTCAAGAGTTCTTGACATCTTGGTTTCAGGCTCAAGAGGTAAAAGGTTTCTTTCACTCTTCGGAAACACAGACTTCGCATGGGCTGATAACTCTGCAGGCAAACTCTCCATGCCTCCTGGGCTACTGGGCTTCCCAACTTACTGACTTTCATAGCTGACTGTTCCTTAGCATGATGCAAAATTAGAGGTCTGGGAAGTACAGAGAATAACCCCCAAAATTAATTTGAGAAGATTTTGCTCCTGCAAAAATTTGTCCTTTGACCCTGATTTGGTGCCTTTTTGTTTGTTTGACATTTTCATTTAAAGGAGTCACTATAATTCCTCTTCTTTCTTCTCTGTTTTCTGCAGTGCTTTCTCCTTGTTTCATGTCACCAGCTCAGACTTGTTTTGAGCCAAGTATCTTATTGGTCTGCTTCAGAACTAATAAATCAGTGCTTTTCTTCCAGATTTATGCCCCCATACAGTTCAAGCAAAAGAGGGCTAACATTCAAGATGACTGTTTTTCTCTCTGCACTGTGTTTTTCTCTCAGTGCTGATTATAGAAGTGTAAAGAACAGTTATGTTTCAGGTTGCATTTTTGCCTAAGTTGCATAAAACCCTTGGATAGCTTTCAGCATATTTTAATTTATCAGTTTCATGAAGGAACACAGAGCATGTTAACATGCTTCCTTTTATTAAAAGCACTGGTCTGTATTGGGATTGTTCCATGCATTAATTTTACATTTTTGCCTTGTATCTACCTTACTTGTAAAGATGATAAAACTTTGGATCAAAGCTTTGGATCATGACCAAAACTTTTAAAACTGTTCAAATCCTGGCTAAAAAACAGAGACAGGTGGAATGGAAAAGAAATAAAGTGATCAGGCCACCTTGAGAGACAAGGTCACTGAAGAGATGTGTGAAAAATTCACCGTGCTTCAAAGATTGCACTATAATGGTTTCAATTTAGTTTATTGCAAAATAGCTGTTTAGATCTAACTCTCTTAAATATTACTTCTCTATGACCTGGGCGTCTGGACAAATGAGATTACCATATACCTCTGAAATTCTGAGTTTTATATATCTCTCTGACAGGCTGATTTACATAGTCTTGAGGTGGTATTAGTTATCTAGCATGACATTAGCTATGAGACTAATTAGCTATGAGACTAGCATGATTGTGGACCCATGACATGGAATCTGAACTAGAAAAACACACCACAACTGGGAAAAGAAAGAAAAAAATCCATGAGACACTAATCCCAGATAAAGTAGAGAGCCCGGCTAGCAAAGCTGATATCATTGGTAATTTTCTTATTTTCAGCCCTCTAAGACAGAATCCTGAAAAAAGGCAGTGAAATTGGAAGAAAAAAAAAAATAAAATAGAACAACTCCCATTGCAAAAATATCTTCAAATTGGATTCTTGGTTACAAATAAAAGCAGGCAGCATTTTCCAATTGGACTGAAGCAGTGGCTCCAAAATTTCTATGTGATCAGACCAAGCATGGATTTTTTTTGTAAGACGACTATATGATTGACTGCTAAGAAATGGATTTCATTGCCTGTTAGAAAATCAGGGGAGCTTCTCAACAAAAAGTTTCCACTGTTCAAAAAGGCACACACAACAATTTCATAAGTTTATTGTATCTTAGAAGATTGAAATATTGTCATGTTTACAAAGACCAAAATTTTTCTTACAATTTTGACATTTAATATCAATAGTTGCTTCTTTTTTCTTTTTTAATATACTGATGCAAGCAATACAGAAACATTCACACTTAAACATGAATTATTGAATCCTATGACAGAAGCAATCTAAAAATTTTCAGCAGGATACTATTTCCCCATGCTTATACCTACCACATTCTTTTTAACATGTGTCATTGTTCAAGAAAGTAATTTAAATTTCTATATTCAATTGTTTTATCTCTGCAGCTCTGTGGAAATGTTGCTATAACACTGGAAACCATGACAACTGATTCTGGTTTCTGATTTCATTACAATGTTATACCTTACCTAGGTTTATGAACCTTTCATACAAGATGGAGTTAATCAGTAATTGCACAACTGTATCTTTCAATAATATATGGTTTTATAAAACTATTCTGTTTCGTTTGATTGCTCATTTGAAAGAAGCCACCTTTACTACTTCAGTCATATTTCCCAGCTTTTTTAACTGTTGCCCAGTAGTCCTGCATTTTTTTTTTTTTTGACAAAAGGCCAAATGGAAAATCCTCCAGATACAAAGCACCTCAAGAAATAAATCATGTGGACTTTTGGCCTTAATACCCTTCAATATTTACACCTGAACCAAGTTTGTAACATAAACAGACTGAGCAGTTACACTTTCTTTAATATACATTTCCAACATCCTGGAAATTTCCAGCAGTTGAAAGTGAAGAAGGGCAGTATGACTTTCTCATTGTTCTTTAGCATGGATCTAGTTTATCTAGCTTACTTGTTGCTAAGTCTCCGTAAGAAGTCATAAGAAACAATTAGCCCAAGCTGGGGAAATGGACTAAGCCTCAAGCTTTTACCTGGACCAGTATCTATTTTCTTTCTTATTGTGCCTTTGAGAATGTGCCTTCCATTTACAGTTTAGGACTGTCGATCCTGACAAGTTAAATTTCCCTACAGTTAAGAACACATCCAGAACAAAGGCAGAATTCCAGAACAAAGGCAGAATTTGACATGCCATATTAGCTAGGTTAAGCACTGCTGTCATTATGTAGATATTTCTGATATCACTTCTTTCACTTCTGAACTACATCCTTTTGATCTGAACGGGAAGAAATCTAAAAATTAAATGTAACAATGCTTGCTATTATAGTTTAAGTCTTTGGAGTTATCTAGTCCCTACGTAAGTAAAACATATCCAAATAATTCATCTGAAATAAGGTAACTTCCACCAGTCTCTAATATGACACACAGGCAGAACCACTCTCAGAAAAGAGTTTTTCCTATGCTGACTGCTATATCATTGATTCTGTTAGTGCTGTAGGAGCACAACAGAAACTCAAGAACTGTTATTTAACTAAGAACAAAATCACAACACACCAAGCCTTAGAAACAAAATTTGAGTAGATGACCACTGACCTTGATCAGTCATGACCAATAAAATATTTCTTTATTTTTAGTTGGAAAGAATCCACAGTTGCCAGGAAGTTTCTGATATTTCCAGACAGTATAAGCCAAAGCTTTTCAGTAAGAATTTAAAAGGGTTATTATTAACATTCATTTTGAGAAGGGAATGTTTGTTCTGAAAATAATACCAAAGATTGCAAGATTGATGCATACATAAATGTTTACATTCTAACATGTAATTTAAGAAAACACCAAAAAAGTTTAATAAGAACAGAATCACTCTTTCTTACCACAGTGCAGAATTTAAAATAGCTTCTTCTATGTTGCTCACAGATTGATATGTTTTATAAACTCTCATCTCTGGCTATGTTTTTTTTTCCTTTCCAATTTTACTTTCAACTTTAATCTTATTCAGATTTCTACAATTCACAAACTTTTTTTCAACATTGAAGATTGCTATTTCTCTTTTTTAAAATCCCCTTTCCTATTTACTTTTAGCTAACAGTAGTTTTGCAGCTGTCATTTGTTTCATGTAGAGAAAGTAGGGGAACCTGAAGCTCACTTACATTCAAATTCTTGGGAATTACACAGTTTTTATCTCTGCAAAATAGTAGTTGAGTGAATTTGGGGAGTTGGTTACCAATCACTGAAAATAGTCCACCAATTTGGGTCACCAATTTGAGAAATCACACTTTGTTTTAAGACTTTAAGAGTTTAAGTGAACCAATATCTCCAACCAAACTCCATGGGGAATGTATACGTTCAGTACCTCTACCAGTTATTATCATCATATCTTTCTATTTGATTCTTGTTCAGATAATGAGCAGCTGCTGCCTGAGCATGGATATATGTACAAGCTATGTACAAGTCAGAAACCAATATATGTCACTACCTGACTATTATATGCAATCCAGCACAATTTAGTGTACAGGCAGCTTGTAAGTACTCTCAAGAAGTCTAACTCCTGAAAGAAGTACAATCAACTTCCAGCTTCTGAAGGATATTAGTAAATTAACTCTGCAAATAGAAAGTGGAAGGGCCTTGATTATAGATACTTTTTATTTAGTATCATAGAGTTGGTTCATGTTATCTGTGTCTTGTGGAAAGATGGGTGAAGAAAAGAAGTTTATTTTCTGTACTTCACTTACCCTTAAAATAGATCCAGACTCTTGATGCTTTGACTTCCAAGTAAGACTGGGTTTGTTCGTTGTCTGTGACCTTGGTACAGCTGCAAAGTAGGTCTCCTAAAAGGTCTCTACCATCTCATGTCCTAAAAATCAAAGGCTATAGTCAAATTAATTAGTACTTTAGCAAAAATGCAAACAATAGGGTGAAATCCCAGATCTACTGTAACCATAGTTTTGCTACTGACTTCATTAGGGTCAGGGCTTCTCTCATTGTTTATAACATTTACATCAGGTAAATGGATTTCCAGGTTCACCAAAACCCCAAAGCACAAACAAGAGTTCAGAATGAATATGATATTGCCATGTGCAGAAGCAACTGTGTTTCACATTTTGAATGGCTCTCAAAAATAACTTTCAGGTGCACACCTGTTTATGTTACTTCATGGTCTCCATAATGGATTTATGTCTTTAAAAGCACCATATTAACCTTACATTTAAAAAATATGCCCATATTGTTAATTCCTTGTCTAGACAGTGGTTCCAGAAAGCCCATTCTATTTTCAGTCATCCTGAAATTCAGAGGTGCATTTATTATAAAATATTAATGGCAATAGTTTCAAACCTGCTTTGGAGTATCGGTAGGGATAGCACCTAATTACCAGGTTTCTTTGGGGTTCACGTATTACCCAATGTTTTATCTGAAATTTTTCCCCTCTTTACTTTTTCCTCATTGATTCTTGTGCCACCATCTTCTAAGACATTATAATTATTTTATTTTTATGGTTACCTTGAAGTTAATAGACTGTATAAGGTATTTATAGACTTTGATCATGTTCCAGTCTGCCCTTCTCCCTGTCATATATTTGTTTAGCTCCTTCCATGTCGGCTCATATATCTCATTTTCTAATCTGTACACCATTTTTGTTGCCCTTCTATTTTCTTCTGATTGTTCTGTGCGCTTCCATGCTGTAGTAACTAGCACAGTAATACATAATATAGGAGAATTCCAGATGTTTTTTTGTCCAGTGTTATGTAAAGCAAAACTGTATAAAACTAACCTACTAAACTAAACTAAACTACTGAACTAAAACTAAAAACTGTATAAACCCTAAACATGTTGCTTTCTCGAGCATACTGTTTGTTGAGAGTTTAGTTCTGAAAAGCATAGTTTACCAAAGGCCCTGTTCATTTCCGGAATCCCTTTTGTCAAATCACAATAGTGTATTGTGGGGCTGAAACCTCTGCTTTCTGTACTATGTTTTCTCTGGCCAAATTATTTTATTTCTGTATCCTTCCCTCACAGAATTCAGTGCTTTTCATCTGGGTTCTTTCACACTATATGGTAAAAACAATGAGGAATATGAAAAAGATTTTAATTTGAACCCACACCTTTTAAATACTTGTGTAAAGCATTGGCTTTTATGTTATTGATGGGCCTGCTGCCATCAATATTAATGGCAGCTTTGTCTTCTAGTTCAATGGAAATACAGTCAGCTTCTGGGACTGGGTGATATACCCTAGTAAAACAGGACTTTCATGCTTTAATGCCAGCTGAAATTGCACTTCTTTTAACTGTCGTGACTTTTACTGTCCCGATTTCTGTCTGTATGCTTTTCAGTAATACACAAATACCGTCATTGCCTTTGTATAAAAGAGCTGGCTTCCTCCACTTCTCAGACTGTGAATAAATAGGCTGTTTTAATACAGTCTGAAACTCTTACATCTCCTGCATACCATTTTATTCTTTGAATAGTCCTACTAGTTTTGTGAAGTAAAGAACTATTTAACAAGAGTGAAAAAAGATGAACTAATATAGTGTATTATCTACAATATTCCAACCAATTAGGGCTTACATAAATATTTTTGTACAATTCAAATATGTCGTGTTTTTGCTGCAGATACTAAAAGCTTTTCTTTATTTTTTTCAAGAATACCACAGCTCTGACAACTTATGTGTACAAAATGATTATGTGTTGAAGAATGCCATTTAGATTTCAATGCTTCATGTAAATAATCCAATTATGCAATTAGACAAAGCCTAGTTAACTAGGGTTAAAACACACAATCAAATGGTGCACTTCCTAGAACGTCATCTCTCACATGAGCATAATTAGGTTGCAAAATGAATCTATATGTAAGTGGAGTTCTTGTATTTGAAGATAAACAAAAATCAGAGATGAGCCATCATAACTTTAATCATCAAAATTTATCATTCATAGAGACTAGGCTCATAAAGACTTTTGAAGAGAGACTGTTTTCAGGCCAGAATTTAATGAGATATTCTTTTTTTCTATCCTGCCTCATCATGTGCCATGTTCATAATGACACATTGAAGATATCTGTGAATCTGTTTTGTTGTCATTTACAAGTCATCCACATATTTTTTTCTATATATCTGCACTAGTAAATCCTGATATTCACCAGAAAACTTAACTGCAATAAATTTAATTGGCACATGTTTATACACAAATTATTTTATTTTCTTTGGGACTCACAGGGACCAGTCAGAAACTTCAAAAAAGTGTGGAAAGGATTCTCTCTCTGTTTTTTCAGCTTGCACAACAAAAGATTGTGCCAATTAAATCAGTAGTCAAACCCTTTAGATATTTTCTGTCTTGGAAAATACAGCCAGGAAAAATGCCATAAGGATTCAAAAACCCACAAGACTGGTGGCTTTTGTTTTTTTTTGTTTGTGTGTGTGTGTGTGCTTGTGGTTGATTTAGTTTGCTTTGTTTTATGCTGCTTTTTGTCTTTTGATTATAAAGTAGAATTAAACTGAATGGTGCACTGGCCATAATTACAGTAGTAATCCACTTCATATCTGTGTCTTGCTGGTTTATCCCTCTGTAATGATGGAAAACATCCACAGCACCCACTCAGGCAACTTCTGAAAACGTTTCAAGTGCTTTTCTAGGGCTAGATATGAGTTTTTATGAGATTAAGTCTCCCACTGCTCTTTAGTACTCTACCTCTTCCTCAGAAGTACACGAGTTCACTCCTGCTTATGTTTTTAATCAAATTTATGACCTTTAATTTCATATGGTTGATTTTTGCAAATCTTCTAATTTTTGTTGTGGTAATAACAAAGCATTTAAAACAAATACTAGCGGGCAGACCAAACCTACTTTACATCATTAATATGACCTTCTGATCTTCAGTGGGTCAGCAAGGTTTGATCCTGAACTGGCACTGCCTAACAATCATTACAGAAGAAAAATACAAAGCATAACTTGGAACAGACTGCTCGAGGAGGCCTTGAAGTCTCCAGCCCTGGGGCTGGTTAAGAATATTTTTGGGAAATGTTATTCACAAATGAAACGCATGGGCCTACTGCCACGCTAAGCCCAGAGTAAAAGCTCTGGTCTGGAAAAAAACCTCTTACCTGGGCCAGTCCCAGGCTCCCACTTGAAGCAGAACAGGCACACCCACTGTGCCCCTGAACACAGGTAATCAGGCATGCTGAGAGGCTAAGGCACGGGGTGCGGCTGCCCGGCCAGTAGCCACAGGGGGCCATGAAGTGCCCCGGCCCAGTCATGACTCTCTTTAGGTGGCTTCCAATGTCCGATAATGGCTGCCCGCCTGCCGGATGTCTGCTTGTGCCAGGAGAGTGCGGCTGGCGGGGCTGGAGGCAGCAGCTGCAGGACCCTGTGAGGAAGGTCTGAGGGTGGCAAGCAGAGCTGAGCCAGAGAAGAGATGGGGCAGACGTAAGGAGAGCCTTGGGGATAGAAGAAGGAGGTGGCTCTTGCTCATTACAACCCCAGGTGTGTCTTTGGAGAGTTGTGAAACTGAGAAAACACAGGGTGCCCGGAGCCAGCGCCTCAGTGAGGTGTGTGGTGGAGGGGTGCGCTATGCACTCCCCAGTCGTGCTGCTCCTGCAGAGGAGATATGCCCAAGGAGAGCCAAAGGCAGTGGGTGCAGTTGGTATGTGTTCAGTCTGCTGACATGGGTTTTGTAGGGACAAAGGATGAGGTTTGGAAGAGATGCATGTTGAGTTTGTTATACTGGTAAGACATTATGAAAGATGAAGAGAGATTTCTCAAGGGTCAGTCAAGTGCCTTAAGCAAGTTGATGTTCTAACCATCCAGCTATCCTGTGGTTTGCTTCATGGCTACCAGGCCTTCAGTTAATGAATCTGCATATAATAATCTGAGATTAATTCTACTTAACCTTTCTCAATTGGCAGCTCTGGTGCATTTGAGAAGCATGCTTCTTTTCACTAGTTTGTTTATAGTGGGTAGAAAAAAATAAATAAATAAAACAACAAACAAAAACTAAGAATTAAAGTACAACACCTGGGAAATGAGCAAATGTATTAATTTTGTGTAAACTTTAAACCCAGCAGAGGTCAGTGCCATAGCCTTAAGCAAGCCTAAGGAGGTCTAAAGATACAAAATCTAATTATTGTAGTCATGCAATTGAAATAATGGGGACCTGAGAGTATGACTGATAAACAGCTAGAAAATTAATTAGTAGGATGCCTGTCATCCATCAAAGGACTGCCAAATGCCTTTCAGACTGCCACAGAAGACACTGTTGTGTGCAGGGGAAAGTGCAGACCAGAACACTATTTAAAGATCTGTGGCATGAACCGAACACATGGTGTTGCTAATGACTGGAGTTTGTGTGCCCACTGTGTATGGATGGAGTAATTAATCACTTTAAAATTGTACAATGGGAAACAATAATTAATAAAAGACTATGTGATACAGTATATGAGGGAGAGGAAACAAAATTTGCATCCTCTGGATTCAAGATGACAGACTGTAGGAGTGCTTTTTGGTCACTTGTGTGATTTTTAGTCGCTGTACAGCATTGTGCTTGTTGTCTACAGTGATTAAAATAGTTTTGAAGCAGTCTTTGCTATATTCCAAAGGCAGGGTCCTTGGACAACCTGCAGATCCAACAGTCACCAGCAGTCACTGGGGTCCCCATAGTAGCTAGTGGCATATGCAGGAGAGAAAACTTACATGAACAGTTACTGTTATCATCAATTTATCATCCAAAAGATTGACATAACTCCCTGAAGAAAGCTCTCCTGTATTTACTGGTTTCCCTGGAGGCATCAGATAAGCTTAAGCAGAGAAAATGAAAGAGACATTGGTGTCTTTACTGGTCTGGTAGCATGAAACCTGAAGTGGGCCTAAGTGAATTTGAGCTTCACGTCTGAGCTCAGCTTCCCTTCAGAACATAGGTACCATCATCAGGACAAAAACCTATGTATTAGATGGTCCATCAGCAGCTAGATGCTTCAGAAGAAAGTTTCTGAGTTCTCTGAGTCTGAGCCAGTGCTACATAATCATCCTTCAAGACTTTTTCTAAGCCCTGATGCTAGGAGGTAATTTGAGGCCTGAGGTGATTTGAGGCCTGAGGCATTTTCCATTCATGGTAGTTACTGCTATAGCTGTGTGGTAGTATCCTTCACACAAATGTATTTTCATATGACTTTGGTGAGCTTATAGTCTGTCCATTGGGGCATGATACTGCCTCCCAGGTTCTCAGGAGCCATGGTCTCTGAAGTGCATCTTCCATGTTTTTAAGATGCATCTGTGTTATAAAAAAATACAACCTTGTCTTTCCTTTGGGAAAGAGGTGATCTCTTGTTGTAGGGCAGAGTGAACATCTCTTCTCATGCTAGCAAATACTCCTATGAGTTGTCCCCTAGAAACCGAGGGAATATTTAATAAATTGAAGCTTCAAAGAGTCAGTCTAATCTGTGCCCAGTTGTCTGGCACTGTATACAGTGGTAAACTGAGTGAGGGAGCTTTCAGCTTAGGGACTCCACATGTTATTGAAATATGAATAAAAATACTAAATAGTATGAAAAATAATACAGAAAAGGACTGGAATTTTCCCAGTGAAGTAGAGGTTAGCTGTTGGGGTCTCCATTAGCAATATTGGGCTTTGATGATTTCAAGACCTTGCATCAGCTCCTATGTATACTATCCCCAAAAGTCTTTAAAAGCATATTTTGCAGTCAAACTTCTCATGCAAAGCAACAGTTTGTGTACTTGATTTTATCTGGCACACATTTGTGAAGGTTTTTTTGACTTATCTGTTCTCAGCTTAATGAAAATCTTACATAGTGTGTTCTAGGGTTCTCAATATTTTCTGTAAATGCATTAAAGGTAAAATATTTCTTTAGGGAGCATTAGAACAATTAACAGCAGTTTCTGCTTTTCCACTTTCCTATAATTTAATAACCTTCAAATGCACAGACTTCAAAAAATGTCAAAACATGAATGAAGGGAAAAGGACATTGTATCTCTTCAATTACAGACTTGGGATATCACAGGAAACATGAGTTTGTCCCTTGGACTGAACAAGAAGGTTGATGGGATTAGTAAACTGAACACCATTCATGTGAATCATTTGAATACTATGTGCTTTTACAGAACATTACCCATGTAATAGCTGCACAGAGTTTATTAGCACATAAGGCAGTAATGTGTACAATATCTTTATTTGTTTGTGGTTTTGTTTTCTTATGCTTCCTCTTACAAACTAACCAAATATATTAAAGCCCAAAGTTGGCAAGCCTTGTTATTTTTTTAAATGTTTTTTTGTGTGTAAATTCAAAAACCAGCAGTGCAAGGGTTGTCTCATTCGACCACTGCATACTGTATCTAGTAAAACAGGCTCCTCCCTAGAGCAGAGATTTCAAGGTGCTGAAAGAGCAATCAAACCATAACTGTTATGGAGTCTATCTCCACTCCCTCTGCTGGTGGATGTGTGTCTCCTGCTGTGTGTTAACAAAATCAATCATCATACTAAGGAGTAACAAGAAAAAAATCACTTTATACATGTTTATGTATGTTTCTTGTCCTATATAAATACGGGATGTAGAATTTTAAAACTTTTAAAAGCAAATATCCTGACATCTGAATTATACAAAGTTGTCAAAAAATAAAAAATAAAATAAATTAAAAAAAAAAAAAAAGAATGATCTTTCATTCAAGAAATAAGCCATCCCCAGAACATATTCTGTTCTGGAAAACTGGAGCAGAAATGGTCAATGTGAAATTATAACAAGCTCTTGACCTTCCCTGGCCTTTTATGCATTTTCATGAAATGATGTAATTCATTATTTCCACTGATGTGTGCAGAGTGGTGGGCCAGCTTACTTTGTATTCATTTATTCAGTCCAGAGTAATCTGTGTTTAATAGAGTGCTGGAGCGTGTCAGAATGAACAATTAAACCTGATTGTTATAGAAGACAACTTGCCATTATTGCCAACATTAGTTGTATGTGCTTTATATTTTTAATAAAGAAGGGGTGTAGCAAGTACAGTATATAATCCCCATGTTAAAGTTGTACATTTTTTTATTTAGAGTGCAAATACCTGTCACATACTTTGGATCATAGCACTTTGCAATGAGCCCCAAATTGATTGATGATGTATACTATAATTTTTTGCTAAGTCTGTTCTGCAAGGGTAAGCTTACTGGGAATACCGAACAGATCACTGTTCCATAGGAGAGGAATGGGATGGAAAGATCAGCCCTCTCATCAGCAAGGTGCAAAATTTTGGATGAATATATTCTGCAGTAAAGAAATTTAGTGTTTTTTATGGGTTCTCAAAGGAAAAAAAAAAAAAAAAAAAAAAAAAAAAAAAAAAAAAAAAAAAAAAGATGGGACACTATTTCATGGACAATAGGTTTAGTAAATCCATCTGTATTTTGGCCAAAGATAAAATTACCCAGGAGTACTTTAAATGAGTGGGGAATTATGTGTACAGGGAATCCGAGGGAGATAAGGTATGGAAGAAACAGTCTAGTGTAGATTATGAAAGAATAGGGTACTGTGTATGAGTTTTGGTACCCTCTCCTGTTCCAATATGGACCATAATGTCCTAGAGTCTAAAACCTCCAGGGATTGCTCTTTAGTTCTTCCAGTGGGAGCCTGCACCTTTGAAATAGAAATATCTGAGTTTTATGTTCACTGAAACCTTAAAATTTCATCAGCTTAATTGCAGCCTTAGATTACAATGTTTGAATATAAGCATAAATATTACACATCTCTTGTGTCAATTTGTTTTTTCTCATGAGGGAAGTGCAGAGGCATCCATGAATATAGAGCATGAGCAGGAAGGGAGAGAAATCAAATTTGGATCAAGAAATGTGTGTGGTAAAGGGTCTAAGTGGTCCAGATTTCAGTGCAAGCATGTTTGTTACTGTCTTCTGTAATTAATCCTCCATGCCTTTTTCACGTTGATAGTTACAGTAAGACAGTGTGCCAGTCTGTGCCACCCTCACAACTGCTACATGAGGAGGATTGGCTGGTTTGGAGGTATTTTGCTGTTTTATAGCTTCTGTTTATCCTAAGCCAGCAGAACCTCAGTGTACCTCAATGCATGCACCATCCTTGTCCATCTTCAATAGGTGCTACCATGGTGCTCAGCAGATGCCATTCCCTTGTACCACTGGACAGGTGAATCACATTGAGAGGAACTGCAAGTGTTTGGGGCCAGTGTCCCACAGAGGCACTCTCAGGATCCTTCATCCTCACTAGTAAAGGGAGTAGTGGCTTTTGGAAAACCTGGAGAAAATCTTTCCTCTTAGCATCAGATGCTGAAGTGATCAGATTTGTCAGGATAAAAAAGGCCCTTTTGCAGATGGCCCATGTGGGTCACAATAGGTAACACCCTGTCCCATGAGTGAGGATGAATGCATGGAGACAGATCAGAACAGCTAAAGGTCAGCCATTAGGTGATAGCTTAAATAATCACCAATCATGCACTGTCGTTTCCATACCCTGTAAATTAGCAAGAACTAAAGATGTATTGCAAAGCAGGTTAGGGAGAGGGAGGCAGACATTGAAGAACAGTGAGTACAAAACATTTGAATGTTGAAGACACCAAATGCAGAGCTGTTTGCCAACACTTCCCTGCCCTGGGGTGTTCTGAAGGAAAGAGAAGATATTTTGTGTCAAGAAGCAGGTGGCTGGAAGAAGTCCTAAGAGAGCCCTGTTATTCTGTGTCATCATCTGTGCCTGTATTTACTTCTTGGTGCAATGAAGCCTTATGAAGTAGCAACAGGAGTGGTGTCTGCTGTTTATGTGCTTATGCATGTAGACAGCTATGAATTTTTAAGATTGCAGAATGAAATTCATTTTGCAATAATGAAGATTTTATCTGAGGTAACAAGGAACACCAACTCAATGTTTCAACTCAGAGGGATGACACAGATAAAGCAAGCCTGCAAGTAGCAAAACAGATAAACACATGAGTAGGTTAAACCTGTTCTGTTAACACTATGAGATACAAAGTTATAAGAAAAGAAGAGAAGTGCAAAGTGCTTATCAGCATAATGCATAATATCTCATACATAGAAAACCATAACTCTTATTGTCTTCCATTGGCTCCAGGAAAGCTACAATATCAACCCTAGAGAAGTTGCAAGGTACATTATACATGGTTGTGCAAACTGAGTCCAACATTGCAGAGGATTAGAAGCAGTATGCTAGACCAAGTGGTAACCCCTCCACAAGGAGTCTACCTGCTGTTTCTATATATTTAGTTGTAGGTTTCTGCAGTGTCTTTCATGTATCAAAATATTTCAGGAGCTGGTATGTTCCCTCAGTGGAAAATACTGCTTGAAGAATGGTGTTAGCGTACCAACTGGTACAGATTACTCCTTACAACTGATAAGACAAACCACAAATATTTCTCACCTCCTGACCACAAACCATGTCTGAGAGCTTTGTCCAAACACATGAACTCTGCCAGGCTTGGTGTTCTCTGCACATCCCTGGGAAGCCTGTTCCAGTGCCCAAACTGGAACTTTCTCCTAATGTCCATTCTGAATTTCCCCTGACACAGCTCCATGCCACTCCTGCTTCATGCCATTCCAGGAGTTGTAAGCAGGTTGCTTTCAAGGTAAACTATGACTAATTTTCTCTAATATTGTCCTCCAAAGAAAAATTTATAATCAGCAGACTACAAATTGCCAGCAAAAACATGAGAGCTGTTAAGGATTATATAAGGTGCTCATTGGATGTGTCTAGCAGATTAGCACAGTTGTTTAGAGCAGGTGTTTTGTTAATTGTGATATATTCAGAGCTGCATGCTGTGTTTGAAATGACCCATAAATGCCCACCTCACACCAGTGAGATGAGAAGACAGAGTGCACTGAGCTGTGAAATGAAGCAAGGAGGGGGGACAACAGTGGCCCAAGATCTATTCACTTATATTCATTGCCAGTGTTGTCAGGGCAGCCTTTTTTCCAACACCCCAAATCTCTGATTCTATTTGTAACCTTTCTTTATTATTTAGCATTTTGTAAAATGAGCTAAGCTGTTTGTAAGGAAACTTGTAGAATAAATTTGAATGAAACTGCATGAGCACAAAAGGTAGAAGATATGTGGGTTGGGGATGGAAAGCTTTTTGTTCATTTATTCCTTTTTTTCTAAAGATAAATAGTGCTACATTTGAAGAAAATGTTTCCTCATCACATGTAGAAACCTTAGAGTATGGGTAAAAGAGATTTTAGCAGCAGCACATAGATCACAAGATCTCAGAAGCACATTTTAGCAGAAAGGATGCTGAGACAGTTTCACATGCACAGACATTTAATAGCAGAGTCTGATGGAATACTTCATGTGCTTCGGGCAGGTGCCCCACTGGCTGCCCCAGTATGGCCAACAGCACAGGTGGGGGGGACAGGGGATGACACAGGAGAGAGCTGCTGGGGCCACCCTACAGGCAACAACAGGAGAGCAGCTCTGGGCAGCGCTACAGCTGTGCAGAGGCAAGGCTCTTAGCAGTATAGAGGCTGAGGCAGAGGAAGGCACCAAAAAAAAGAAAGCTCTTTCTTTTTGTCTTTTTCTATCCAGAATACTTTGATATGTTTCTTTCTGAATTGTACCTTCAGACAAAATTTGCTTTTAAAAATAAATAAAATGGAGACCAAAAAAAAAAAAAAAAAAAAAAAAGGCTGGAATTGAATATTTATTCAGTCGCATTTTTTTTTTTCCATTTTGTTTACTTTGTTGGCTGACAAACAAAGAAATCCATTTTTCACGCTGCTTTGGTACAATATTAATCATCACGAGTATAAACAGCAGAGTCTAAGCCCATGTCTATTCATACTGTTACACTGCTTCATGCTTCTGCATACTGAGTAGCACCTACTCCAGAAGTAAAGAAAATGAGGCTGTGTGTGATTGAATGTTTGAATAAGGCTGGCACTTTCAGGTCAGTTAGTTACTCATGGGATCTCAGATATTAAAATTGTTATTTTGGCCCAAAGTGATAGTAACAGCAGTTCTCTTTTAAATACATAAACCTCACTCTTTTTCTTTTTTTTTTTTTCTCTCTCTCTCTCTTTTTTTTTTTTTTCTTCTCACAGGTTTTCAGGCATGACTTCTTGTGGCTGAGAACTCACTACAAGATAAAGAAAGAGGTCCGAATTATAGCAAGGCAACACAGATGAAAAATGCAAACAAGCTTTGATGTGCAAGCATGGAAAGGTTTTAGTGTTAGAGTTTAGGGTTTCTGGAAGTGTGCAAAGCAAGGAGAATGGCATATTGCTCCTTGCCTGCTAGGTTTCATTCTGAGTATCTATCAGGAAGGCTTTTCAACACCGTTGAACAAGAGCATCTTCAGGGGAAAAAGTGACAGCATTTGGCTTTTGAGCTCTAAGATCTGCTTTTCTAGAAGCACAGGCCACTCTATCCTCAAGCACTATACTATAAGCTGACAAAGTAAAAGCATTCAGGTTTCTTTCCATCACATGTTCAAATGTTCCAATTCAGTAGCTGAAACTACTACTTATCAGTAGTTTGCTGCTTTTTCCCAGAAACCCCAAGAATATAGGTAAAGGTCAGTGAGAAAAATCTATAGCCGAAGAAATGTCCCAATTTACACTCCATTTCTTCAGGCCATCTCATAGGTTAGATTAGCATTCATTACTGAAAGTAGAATCTAAAGTCCAGACCAGAAGGACCAAAATCTTAGGTCCTGAATTGCTTTTCATATAAAATTTCCTTGGAAGATATTTCTACATAAATGCAAAAAGAGTGGGAGATGTTCAGATGTGTATTTGCTCAGGTTGTGTGTTGCTCATATCATCAAAATACAAAACAGTTAAGAGTAGAAAGGCTTCTCAAGACTTCTTATGTTCAGTGTTTTGGGAAGGTAGGTGCTTCTGATTATGGACACTGATATTGATGAACAGATGGATGTCTGTCAGTAAGTTGGATGAGAGTTGTGCGTCTATTGAAGAAGTGATACTATGACCTCAAAGAAAGATACCTGTTAGCTGTTTTGTGGTAACTGCCAGTGTTTGCATTTATTAGCAGCAGCTAATCCAGAGTAATTTGTTCCACAATGAAAGCTTAAACTAAGTCCTACATAGATTGTATGTCTGAATATAAGATGTTTGCAAAGCAACAAAGTCTTCATGTACCTTTCTGGGTGGATACTTTCTGTTTGCTTTAAATAGGCTTGCCTACACAGGAAATTTATGATGAACTTTCTCAAGAAAAATTCTTCAAACCTTCATGCAAAAATAGTTACTGTGTTATGATAAGTAACAGCTGAAATCTAGCAGATCGAGAGTGAAAGGAGGGGCAAGCACTACATATCACCAATGAGGGCCCACTTTTAAATCTGAACAGAAACTAAAGTAATAATAAGTCAAGTATTTTGCCAGATGGAGAAAGAAAAAAAAAAAAAAAAAAAAAAAAAAAAAAAAGAAGGAATTGACTCTACTGTAAAGGATTAAGAAGAGGAAGGACTAAGAACAGTAAGAACAGTCACTTAGTCACTTTAGAAGATGAAACAAAACAGCAACTAGCTACACAGGAATAACAAACTTTTCTCAATTGCATTGTCTTTTTCAGACCTGAGCAGCAACAATAATGCCTCTTGTAAAAGGGCAGAGCAACGGTGTTAATTAGTCTCAGAGCTGCATTTGTGTAGCTGTTTGTAGCTGAGGTTATGTCCGTCAGTAGCTAGCTTCAGGAGACTGATGTTATAAATAGATAAGTACTAAGTAGTGGTTGTTTCGGAAGGTTTTCTGCTACCTAAATGTAAAACATTTCTGCTTATGTTACTTCTTTCTCTTCTAATAATCCAGGGGATTTGAGGCTTGGCCTTGGGCAATGGGATATGCATAAGGTTTACCAGCTGATAAGCAGCCTTAAGAGGCATCATGCCTGAGGCTGTTGTTCGATGATACAGTAAATTCAGTCTTCAGGCTCCTAATATCACTTCAGAAACGTCACAGCTGCATGAACTGGTGTCAGCCACACTGATACTTCAAGATTGTTTAAAAATACTCAGCTGAGTGAACTTTTTGCATCAGATTTGACACTGCATCAGATTCCACTTGCCTGCATCACTCTACCTTCAGTTGGGATCTGGTGTACAATGAGGGTGAGAGCATAATCCCAAAGGTAGGTATTCTGGATAAGGATCCAGTTTTACATTAGAGCTGCCTCAGAGCACCAAGATGCTGATGATAAAACAGTAGTTCTGTTTCTTTGTCTCCCATGTGCAGCTCACTCCCATTGCCACTGATATCACACCAGTGTAGTACCACTATTTCCAGCACAAAGGATAGTGGGAAATGCACAGGACTGGGAGGTAGATCAGTAAAGCAGATTCTGGCACCAGCCTGCAGTGGCATCAGTGAAACTGTGATGAAGCACCCCCTAAGCTCAGCACAAGAGCAATGTCACATGTGCTTGAATCAAATTTAATCTGCTGTGCTGGTTGATCTGGGACATTCAGTACTGATGACTGCAGAACCACACCAAGGGCACCTTGGTGAGTTGTAACTTTTCCAGTGCACCCTGCTTGCTGTGGGCAGGGAGTCTTTTTTAGTGCCTTGTCTAGAAAGTAATTACTGCCCTGACCATACTGCCTTTTTTCATTCACTGGTGATGGTGACTACCCTTGTCCTTCCAGTCCAACTTCTGCTGGACAGAGTAGGTGAGCACCACTGTTTAAGCCAGAATCTGCTTCAAGCATCCACCTAAACTGCTTCTGAAAGACTATTAAAAATGTAAACTTTTTCAGCTCCCCAGTCTGTGTGCTAAAGCATAGCCCAGAAGGTGTTTTTGTTGTTGTTGTTATTGTTGCTGTTTCACAATTACAATGACTCCTCTTAGCACCAAATTGCTCAAGTATGTTTGTCTCGAAGGAATTTATTAGTTTCTGAAGACTTGCCATTTATTCACAAATAGCATCCTGATGTCTTGAAAGCAGCAGTCAAGAGACAAAAAGAAATAAATAGACCTAACTTCCTCCGGGTTTTTCCCCCCTGTTTTTATTTTCCACCTTTCTTGACATTTATAAAATGTTACAAAACTTTCTGCCAGAAAAAAGTATAAACTACATTTACAGTATAGTTTTTTTTGTTGATTACAAAAACATTGTTGCAGTAGCAGTAAAGCAATAGGCTTGTAAATCTCCTCCGTATACTTGGCTTTCATTAGATTTCATGAAGTGACAGTTACCACTCTGAAAAAATACAATATTTTCAAGGAAAGATGCGACACATACTGCTTCCAAGCCTATTTCTTACAGCAAGTCAGTCAGTTGTCACACTAAATCTTAACTGGAGATTGATGAGGATTGGTGGGAAAATCATATTTGTCAGAGAGGTGCTGGGTCATGCAGTCTTTTATTTTTCAACAAGGGCACTTGTTAGACAGCATCAGTTACAGTCACTGCACTGGTGATTGTTTTGGCCAGTATACGAGCTATATGAGCTCAGTTCTCCTTTCCACATATTCTGAAGATCCAAGCACCCCACCTAAAGTTAACCATCTGCCGAGTGGTCTTAGCTTCTGTTGCTGTTGGTTTTACATGAGCAGTTTGTGGCTTTCCCACTGGGTGTGAGTCACTGCTGCTTGCTGTCAGCAAAAGCCCAAGCAGCAGATTCCAGTGAATTTGGATTTGATATTCATAGTGAGTGTTTCATTGATTCCAATGTACTGTATTTGACTCCTCTTTAGAAGATGGACTAAGTTCTAAACAAAAGAAAAAACAAACAAACAAACAAACAAACAAAAAAACTGTAACAAACAGAGCAAGGAAGAAATCAAGAATGTATCAACTTTTGTGCAGATATACGCACATAGTATTAAACATTAGTATTAACAACATCACTCATGGGAATTGCTTGTTTGGCTCCCATCAAGGACAGTATGACGTTTTAATTGTAGAGCTAAGAGTTTCCTTCCATAAAGTTTTGAATCAAATGTCAGAATTCAGTGTTAAAACAGAGTAACTAAGTTCACTCTTCCAAAGGAAGTAGCTGTTGACAGGAGAAAATGCTGTGCTAGAACCTGGTCTGAAAATCCTGTCTGGTTGCACAAGGGGAATACGGCTTTGGGTTTGCTTTACTTGGCTGCCTGGTCAAGAACCAACTCCAAAAGCTAAGCCAGAAGGCTGTGAACAGTATTCCTATTTTGAGCATGAAGCAGAAGTAGTATTATCCACACTGTTTATGGGTTTGCTTAGCAGCCCAATATATGCTTGCAGCTGCCTGCAAAAGACACTGCCAAATTTGTATTGTAGCCAGTGAGTACTAGGTCCCACTGGTGTGTACATGGGAATTCTGGAGCATTTTCTACTTTGTGCAGTGCTGGTCCAGGGACAAAATCTCTAGGAAAAATCTGAGCTTCTGTCAATTGTCAGTACAGATAGGAGGTATGCAAAATGTCTAAAATTGAACATGGATCTTTATCTGTGAAACTACAAAAGGTAGCAGGAGGTTTAGTTCTTAATGTTGCAGTTGTCTCTCTTCAGCTTCCCTTATGTTGCTGGTTTCACAGAGACCTGTAATATTTATTTCTGTTTTGCTTGGTCAGTTTTTGTTTGTTTGTTTTTGTATTAACATCGGTTTTATTTTAACTTGTTTTCAGACTGTTAAGATGCAAGCACTACCAATAAAGAGTAATTAAAAGAACAAAAATGCCTAACTTATAATGAGAAATGGGGTATAAAATAAGGTTTCAAATAAATGTTTTGAAGTAGGTACAATTTTAAAGTAATTACGTTTTAGAATTCTACAGGAAAATCCTTTTTTCCCTCCCTGTAGTGAATATCCTGCAAAGTTGTATCCTCAGTGAAATTTCAAAGTCACCAAATGCACTGCTATTCAAAGGAGCATGATTTCAGTCTGTATTTGAGGAAGAGTGTGCTGGAAGTGTATCATCCAGATAAACGGGACAAGCCAAATCCTGAGATTAGTAAAATGGCATTGTTAATTGTCAAGATGATGCTGAATAGACAGAGGCATTTAATTGTTGTGTTTGTGCTCCATTGAATCATTGTCTCTTTGTGTTGTTTTTAATTTGCTTTCTACTGTAACTCATGAAACTTACATTACTGCCATTAAGGTGAATTTTTTGAAGCTGCATCTGCTCATTGGTTTGCCGATTCTCTCTCTTGAAATTAGATTGATGTAGTGTTATATATTCATTCCTATCTAATGACTTTTCCAGAGCCCCAGAGTAAAGAAAATGGGTTTCATTAATTTCCCTAATAGCATCACTGAAAGACATGTAATGTGTGAAGTTAAAACTTCTTTTGTTTTTAATCTCTTAATGATCTCTTTTCCCTTTGTTCAGACTACCCTTAGTTTTATAAAAATAGAGAGAAATAAAATTGTCTCTTGGTGGATTTGTAAGGGAAGCGAGACTTCAACCATTTTGGCGGAAATGTTTCATGGCATCTTTATGTTCTCTACTGATGTTTATTCCGCTATTCAGTCCATTTATTGCTCCATAAATTGCAATGTGTATGGTTTCTTTTATTTTTTCTCCCAACCCAAGTAAAATGAAGACCAAGTTGTTCAGCCACATCCTATTTGCCATCCTGAATTTGTGTCTTGCCTGTGAGTAAAGTGTAGAAGTTCCGTTATAATCACAGAGTTATATTAATTATAGTGAAATCAAGATCTGCATATGTTTCATTTGTCCTGGCCTAACTTCACATTGGTGAACCCATTTTTTGACATACTACGTTTTTTACTAAATGTTTTTTTTGTTTGTTTGTTTTTTCTGAAAAATGAGTTAACTTTATTACAGTTATGCTGTGACTTGGACAATGTGGAAAGGAATAAATATCTTAAGAACAGGCTGTTTGAAGTTAAGGTGTGAGCCGACCCCAGAAGTTAGGTGTTTTTATGACTTAAATCGAAGATGAGGAATAAACAATCTTTGTTTTGAGGTTGTCCCAATCTTAATTCATCAGTGCAGTTCATTCAGTCAAAGGGTGAGGTTAACAATTAATCATAGGTTTCATCTTGTCAAAGCCAATAGTTTATGATTATTTCATGTGCTTTTTGTTATGCAAATTAATGCAACTTAAACTTGCATTTTGGCCAGCAAATGGTAACTAGGTAATAAGCCTCTGTCTAGTATTGCAAAAGTTTCCTGTGTCCATCTACATGTGTCACCACTGGGGTTTCGTTTCCAGGTTTAGCACTGAAGAAAGAGGAATCTCTCATCATCTCTGCAATGTACAGTAATTTTTTGGGGGGACCTATTTCATGGACATCTGAGTATTTAGCTATCTTATAAAGTGGAGTGAGATATGGTGGAACCCCAAACTACCTCAAATCAGCATATTTGGAACTACTAAATGACTTCTCTTACTCAAATACCAGGCTTGCAGACTCTGTTATGGCCTTTTACTGACATAATTTGAACTTGAATTAATATATATTGACTCAGGAACATTAGCGTGCCACACAGAACCCAGCAGGGATACAAGGCAAATGCCAGAAATTGAGGATGTTGCCAGCACTGCAGAGATTGTTAATTTTGAGCCTTCTGGACAAAAGGCCACTGTTTCCTCTATGGTATAAGCTCCAAGGACAACAGACATGAAAAAGCCCCTTTCCCTCCCCGCTCTTTTTTTACACCTGGACTGAAGACCAAGTCTAGTTTAGGAGATGCAGTAGGCATTTCGTGTAGACTGTCCTAGTCCCTTTAGCAACTCTAAGTTTGACCATCATAAGTGTGCTAAAATTAAGAATGGAGTCCAGGCTTTGTCATTAAGCAGTGCTATTGTGAGACAGTCACCCAACCTATAAGTATATCTTTTAGTCAGGAAAAAGGCACAGGAGGATAAATAGTGGGCAATCAGAGCTTGAGCATTATACATCAGATTTTCTCAAGGCAACGGGGGAGTGTGGTTGTTCACCTCTTTTGAGTCATTTCTGACTCTTAATTCCACCTCTATTCATGTTTCCAAAGCTATCTGAAAAATTTCTCTTTCTTCAGTTGAGAATGCTTCATTGTATTGATCCATCTTACCTGATTTTCTGGCAAGGTTTTACTGATTTATAAATTCTAAATTTTAGCACAACTTTATATTTTTTTATTTTTATTTTTTAATGACATTTAGTCAATCTTTTTCAATGAAAATTCACTGTTTTGGGAAAGTGATAAGCACCAATTGACCTACTTTTCCTATTATTTACTATTCAAATTATGTGTTTCAGAAGCTTCCTTGATGAGCTCTATGGTCAATTCTTACATGTTCCAAGTCTGACAGAAGAGTCAGCTCATTAGTGCACTGTCTGTGCTTGTGTAGGAAGAATATCATCCTATTTTAGCGTGATGTGTCTGACATTTTCTTTCAAATTGCATAATAGAGCAGGAAAACCTAATCCTGAACTTGGTCTGCTCACCATGTATAATGGAAAACTCTAATTATACCATCCTGAATCCAAATCTATTGTGCATTTTGTTAGTAGTCCCACAAGTCTACATCACACACTAATGAATATTTCAGTTATGAGCTAAAGGAAACAAAGTTTGGGAAGTTTTATCCACAGAAAGACAAGCAGAAACTTAACTCTGAGTAGTTTGGTTCCTGGTTATGAATTATCATGGAAATATGACAGTGGCAGGTAAATCTCACTGCAAGAGGTAGTGTAGGTCATGCATTCCATGAACTTCATTGATTAGGTTATGTTGTAATTTGTGGTGATCCAAGCAATGTTTCTCTTCATTTAATGATATGAAGTTCTACATGTATTTCTCCATAACAGCTTTGACCATTTTCCTTAGTGCCATATGACCTTATCTGTTTAAATACTTTATACGTATTGATAGATGTATCCATAAGAATAAAAGTTATAACAACCACAAAGATATGCTCAAAGGGACATGAAGAAACTGGTCTTTGAGAAACAGTTTTAGACCAGGCAGAAAATATCTCTGCTTAGCACTAGTGCTTCATGTCCAACACCAGCAGAAATCTGAATCAATGCCTTCACTCTAGGGAAAGTATTTCCTACTATTATACAGAAGCAGTAAATGGTGTTCTGTCTTACTCCAAAGCAGAGTCCTTACAAGCCATGTTATCAAGGTATAGCCAGAGAAGGAACTTGAACAAAAGTTCCTTTTTCCTCTTTCTATAGAAGAGTTAACTACATTGTGAAGGTGAGAAGTACCGTGTATTTTTCACTATCATATTATTAAACAAATGTGCTGTCAAAATTAAAACTGCCCAATACTTTCAATTGCAGATTCAAATAAGTACTCTTTTATGTGCCTTTTAAATTTCTGTCCTTATACACATTTCAGTAAACCTACTGCTCTATTTAACCATTAAGCTACAGAGCAGATGCACAGAGTTTACTGCTTGTCATTACTCTGTGTCCTTGTAAATCACATTCTCAGCATCTTGCTATTGTCTTTAGTTGTAAGGATACTTCTAAGTGGTATTACTAAAGAGTCTTGTGCCACACTCCAGGATATATTAAAGAAGAAAAAAGGCAAGAGAAAAATTACAACAGTTTTTTTTTCCTAATTTCCTTTTATATATATATATATATATATATATATATATTATTTTTTTTTTTAACAAGGCACACTTGAAAGTGTGTAGTATTCTTCATTTACAATTCAGACAGTGATCCCCTTCAAGTCTGAAGGAAAGAAATTCCAAAATTTGAGTCTCTTCCGTCCTTTGTTTTACCACATATATAAACTAATGTACACAGATGACAGTAGCATTCACTGTATCCATATGCTTTGGCCACTGAATTAATTTAATTCACTAAGTCACTAAGGTGTTCATCATGCCTTTCAGCTGCAGAAACACAAAGTGGTTCAGAACTGCAATACTCAGTTTTTGTTTTTGAGTGTGGATTTGGAACATTCTCAAGGTGATGTATTTGTTCTTCAATATCTAGTTTATGTCAGAACTTTACAAACAAATAGAAAAGCTGCTTTGACTCCATATTCAAAAACCTCTCTCTTACATGCCAAGATTTTTGATCTGTCTGCACTAGAGCTATCGAAATGAAGATTGCTGAGAGGATTTGGGTAGTATTGACTTCATCTAAATCATTTTTTTACCTGAATATTTAATGTATTTTTGAAAATACAACATTAAAGGGTATGGTTCTGGGTGGAGCTGTACTTGTCTTTTGATCTCTCCTAATGAGACTAGCTGAAAGGTTGCCTCCATGAGTTTTTCTCACCTATCTAGAGGTAGAATCTTGTGAATGGGACTTTGGTACCAGAGTACCATGGCTCATCACTCCATATTTCTGATGGCTAGGCTTCTCCTTTTCTTTTTTCTTTTTTCTTTTCTTTTCTTTTCTTTTCTTTTCTTTTCTTTTCTTTTCTTTTCTTTTCTTTTCTTTTCTTTTCTTTTCTTTTCTTTTCTTTTCTTTTCTTTTCTTTTCTTTTCTTTTCTTTTCTTTTCTTTTCTTTTCTTTTCTTCTCTTCTCTTCTCTTCTCTTCTCTTCTCTTCTCTTCTCTTCTCTTCTCTTCTCTTCTCTTCTCTTCTCTTCTCTTCTCTTCTCTTTTCTCTTCTCTTCTCTTCTCTTCTCTTCTCTTCTCTTCTCTTCTCTTCTCTTCTCTTCTCTTCTCTTCTCTTCTCTTCTCTTCTCTTCTCTTCTCTTCTCTTCTCTTCTTTCCTTTCCTTTCCTTTCCTTTCCTTTCCTTTCCTTTCCTTTCCTTTCCTTTCCTTTCCTTTCCTTTCCTTTCCTTTCCTTTCCTTTCCTTTCCTTTCCTTTCCTTTCCTTTCCTTTCCTTTCCTTTCCTTTCCTTTCCTTTCCTTTCCTTTCCTTTCCTTTCCTTCCTTTCCTTTCCTTTCCTTTCCTTTCCTTTCCTTTCCTTTCCTTTCCTGTTCTTTCCTTTTTAAAATTTAACCAGCTGTCAAGAATAGCTTTGTTAAAACAAAAAAAGCATTTTAAGAATTGGAAAAAAGGATTAAAAGGGTTTATTTAAACTGCAAGAAGCCATCAATCATATTCAGTTTCACAGGAATATATTCTTTTTTAGAAATTAAGTTTCATAATTTTCATATTAAGTTACAGGGTAAGATACAAAGCACCTCTCATTTTCATTTGTAACCATCCTGGTTTACATCTTCTTGGAGCCAAAATTCCTTGTATCCTTTATGGAAAACTAAGGGGGTCTTTAAACATCTCACCTCTTCCTTATGTGCTTGCTGTACAGCTGAGGTGAGGACAGCATGTGAAGTCTTCCTTTCCTTCCCTTCCCTTCATACTGTGCTACTCCCAGCAAGCAAGAGCACACAGAGGCTTTCAAAACAGTGTATAGACTGTCTATTGTCCTTCAGTCTTACTGTCTGATGTGTGAAATTATTCCTGTATTTCACTGTAATTCTTATGCTTGTATAGTAGCAGCCATAAAGTGGTGGGTTTTGTTTGATTGTTTGTTTGTTTGCTTGCTTGTTTTTGTTTCTTTGTTTTGATATAAAATTAATTATTGCAAAACGTTACTTTATCCTATACTATTCCCTTGTGAAAAAAATACTGACCAACATTCTCATATTTCTCCCATCTCAAATAAAAATTCCCACACACTATATTAGACAATTTTTTAATAGCTTTTGTTTCATTGTTAACAAAATATTTAGAAACAGCATGGATGTTTTTCATACTTAGTCATAACTTCTTTACGTTTTGAAAAAGTGTAAGAAATCATTTATTAGGCTATAAAAGTAATGTTTTGCTTGTTTTATGGTCTCATACTTTTTCAAGTAAAAATGTATTATTATTTTGTTGTTGTTGTTGTTGGCTAAAATAACATCTTGATTTTATAATTTTAATGAAATCTTAATTTCAACTCCAAAGAGTAGCTCGGAAGATCATGTATGTTCTCAGTGTCAAACACTATTTAGGATATAGACCAGGGATATGCAGGAGAAAAACAAACAAACAAACAAACAAATAGTAAGGAAAATCCTATCAAATTTGTCTAGAGATTGGGTTGATCCAACCATGAATCAATTTACTTAAGGTCCCATGGCATTCTAAAGACCTTGATCTGAGCTTTTCAAGTTTTACCCAAGTTTATGAAAGCAGAACTGCCATTTGGTTCTCTGATCTGTGGTGAAAGACAAGTATACAAGAAAAGAATTTTCTGTATGCCAGACTACAGTTGGACTGGCTTCAATGGAGACCATTGTCATCACAGGATAAGTACCTTACTTGAGTGTTGCAGTTTTATGCTGCAACCCAAAGGCTACACATTTACAATCAGTCACATCTGTGCTACAGTACTGCACCCATCTCTGCTGAAACAGATCAAGGAAATATTGCAATGGACATCAGCTCACTGATAATCTTTGTCACTGATCACACCAGCTGATAGTGCTACAAAAATACTGATATGGACTTCAAGTTTAATATCTCAAGAAAGTAATCCCTGCAGAGATGTGTCAGCTTTATCAGGCCTAATTTAGATAGTAGTTGAACCATCTGAACTTGATTTGTGTAGACACAGAAGAATAAAAATCAGTTAGCAGACAGCTTACTCTCATTCCATTTCTCATCTGCATTGGCTGATTCAAGTGACTGCAACCTTATAAGCAAGAAGAGACTTCATTTCTTTTATGAACCCAGATTCATATTCACTGTATTTTAATCTAAGCCCCGCAGTACTTAGGCTCACAAGGAGATTACTAAAATGAATATAATCATTGGATTATAAAAGGAGATAGAAAAGTTAAATGATCTGAAATATATTTTATATGAGACTTTCATTTTTCAATAAACCTTCAGAAAACAAGTCTTGTCTGTTAGAGGAAGGAATATATTACTGCAGTGCAGGAGGTTTCAATAACTTCAGCCACTCACAAAGGATTATTGAGACATTTATGACTGAGGGAAAATGTTCCCTGTCAAAATAAAGTGAGATATGTTTTCCAAGATGCTAGCCCAAGCAACTGCTGGAGGGGTCAGAAGACTCGTTTGGGAAGCACTGTGCATTAGCAGTTCCTCTGGTGACTTTCAGTGAAGTGAAATAATGTGAAATGTTTGGAGTTGAACCTCATACACATAATCATGCACACCACCTCTGCTTACTGTGCTGTACTTCTGTTCTTCATAAATCCTATCATATCTCTGACTTTTGGCACCCCTGTCCTTTACAAACTTCCTTTAGTATAAAAGACAGGGCTCAAACTCCGTCTCTTAATCCTAGATTAATCAGGTTTTCAACATTGGCTGATTTCAGCTTGGAGTGGGAAATATGCATTTAACTTCTTGTGTTCTGGATTTTCTGTTTTTTTTTTTTTTTTTTTTTTTTCATTATCCACTGACTAATATTATAATACATATATATGTAAAAAAAATAAATAAAAAATCCTCCAGAACGGAGCCAAAAGCATGTGCACTCTTTCCCATTTATAAATGCTCTTAGGCACCCACAGAAAAAAATCTAGAGGCCTTTCCCTTTTTTTTCCAAGACTTGAGTTTTTCTTATCTGGAGTGTAATATGAATCCAATGTAGATGTCAGTACCCCAAGAGCAGCTTTGATTCAAGATCTTAAATTGCATAGGGAGGGACAGGAGCTGAGCAAGCTCCCCTTGGCTCATTCCCAGCAGCTTATCTCATAGCACCTGCCCTTTGTGTCAGGGACCCCAGGAAACTCTGTGGATCAAATTGCTGGGGCCAAGAAAAGTTGAGCACCGAAAGGAGCTATTCTGTACCTGGGCCTAACTGGCATTTCCAGTAAAGAAACGTGAAATAAGGATAAGAATTAGATCACAGACAAGTTCCTTAACTGAAATCTAATCTGTATTAGAACAGATTGTATTTCTTACCTTCAAAAATGGATTTGAGATACAGAAGATGGACCCTGTTTACCCTTTTCCAAAATTCTGTGTATTACTTTAGCTCAGTTCACTATTATTTGTGTCCTGCTTTCCAGATGATAAAATTATTTAGATACCTCAGCATATGTAGGTACAAAATTAATTAGGATTTTCTGCTGTATTCGTAAGATGCAGTCTCTCAAATTCCTATTTGCATTAGAAAAGCAAATGATATTCCCTCTGATTATTTGAACTTAATCAATATACAGGATATGCTTAAAGATCTTGTTTCTTTTACTATGAATGCACATAGAACATCAAGTATTTTAAGAGAGTAGAAGGAGAAAAGAGGAAAAGGCTTAAAATTTAGCATCTGATAAGCAGCCAGTCGGAAATCTGTTAACAAAGCTTAAATGAGCCCAACCCATTTTGTTGAATGACAGTGCAATGCATCATAATGGATTTTGGCAGCACAGAGGTGTGCTGCTGAGACAATATATACATTCCACTGTGAAAAAGACACTGCAAAGTAAAAACCTGAACATACCTCTATAGAAATTAATGGTAATTTTGTCACTGGTTACAAAGGAAGCAGGGTCAGAAATCCAATTTCTTGCTATGTTGACTCTACCTTCATTAATGGCAGAGGGTGAAGGAGGGCAGCAGAGGGATGACTTTTTATTTGTATCTTGCCAACTTTACTTTTCCCTAAATGGACTACTCTAATTTTTCAATTTCATTTACTTCTGAAACATACTTCAAAATGAGAAGTACATGTAGGCTATATGAAATAGACAGTTATCTTTATAGGTAGAGACTGAATTAGCCTGCTATCTCATAGCAGTTTTTCTTCGTCTTCTTCTTTTTCAAGAGCTATTTATAATCAGTGATAGCTAGAAGAGAAATATAGAACAAGACATCAAATGCCCAGTCTGTTTACTTAAACACCACATGTTACTCGTTACTGATGGGCATCTTGTCCATGTCTTCACTCAGCTACAGTTAGTGTGTGGGACACAAGAAGATATTCTGAAAAGAGAAAAAGAAAAAAAAAATAATCTTATAAATTATGACCTTACATAAGGATAAAATAAAATAAAACAAAATACCAGATCAGTGTTCTGGCTGGACTAGAAGAGCAGTTCAAATTAAATTAGTTTGTTGTTCCAGTCCAGTGTAGTGAAAATATAGAAATCTAGTTTGTATATTTCAGGACCACCTAAAGTCACCAGTGTGGTTTTGGCTTTAGTATCTTAGCCAAGAAAGTGCCTATAAACATATGTCTTAGGCTTTCAGAATGACATTTGATAATTCATTCTTATGTAGTACTTATTCTGAGAGAATGTATTTTCTTGGCTTAATCACTTAACTTTGTCTCAGTTATTAGACTTAATAGAAGACTGTAGCAGTGAACCAAATCCAAGTATGAGCCTCATCTGGCATTTTTCTGTTTAATACACTTGTCCATTCCATTCCTGAATAGGCAAAAACCCTCTTTGGCCAAGCATATTCTCAATTGTTAATCCTCTTGTTATCTCAGTGAAGTAAGAATTATCCTACACAGGATGCACAGCCGTCCTACAGTCTTACAAAACTCGGTCAAAAAGTCACAGAGAAAGGGCAACTTAATCAGAAAAAAATATATCCTTTATTTTTACTTGTCCTAGTTTGCACAGCAGAGATTCAGTTTATAAACAAAAGATGAGCCTGTTTAGACATAGTAAATAATAATAACAACAACAATAATAATAATAAATAATAATAAATTGTTTCTTCATCTTCCCACTCACCAGACCATTTTCTATGTCTTTCTTTTTGGAATGAAAGATTGAAATAAGATTTATAATCCTAAATCTTGGAACTCTCTGGATAACAGTCAGTATGGTATCACCCTTATATCTGGGATAATCTAATACAAATATTAAACGATAAATAAGAAATGTCAGAATATTGTTTGTAATGAGAGAATGATTTTGAAATACTTATAGAACACTAGTTTTAGGAAAGGAAAATTACCAAAATTGACACTATTCAACAGGTTCAGAAATATTCTGTAAGTGCATACATGTATTTCAAACACTCAGGTGCTTGCTGGAATAATATCTCCTGTGTTTCATGATGTGCTGGAAAGCACAGCCACCTGGTTTTGAAGCTCCATTTTTATGGAAGAATGCATCAATGCTTTTGATGAAAATTCCCTCTTCTGGGACTAGAGACTGTAGTGTGTGATTAAAAATAATTCACCTAACAGTTACACACATAATAACCTGCAAGAGAATGTAACTTGCCTTTGGCAGAGACCTTGGCTGCTTTCACCTAAACACAGAGCTCTAATGACAACTGTTCTACTTCATCACACACATGCCCTTTTTCACAGTGAAAGAGTCTGGGTATTAGCAAAGGAACTGCTCTCATTCCCTTGGGCTAATGCAGACCCAAAGCATTTGCCCTGCATGCTGCGCTCGTGTGGTCGAGTGAAACACCATGCAGCAGGGTGCAGAGCACTTGTCTCAACAAAATATATTTGTGCTGAAATATCCTTTCAAAGCCAAAAAGTTTTATAGAGAGAAAGCAGTTGTGGTGGAGCTTTTGACAGGAGGAAAACTAAAATCACCTGAATTTAAATATGCCCACTTCTAAATGAAAACACAGTTTTCAGCCACATACCCTTTGGGGGATGCACTGAAAAATGGACAGAGAACAGCAAAATAAATAAATAAATAAAGATAAAGCATTAAATTATCATGAAATAAAACCTTTTCCTCCTACCTGTTCTAGTCCTTTCTATGGCATTGATTTCATCTTGGCTTTGCTTTTTCTGTGCCTATTTACATGGGCCTGGTATTAATTTTGACTTCTAATAAAATTGAGAGTTTACACACAGACCAACAGTAACTCTGACAAGTTCTTCCTGATTCCCTTTTCCAGATTTCAGGGTGGTATCTGTGGACATTTTCCTAAAATTACTTTGTAAATTAGGGCTTTTCAGATTATTGAAAAAAAAAAAAAGGAGAGAGAGAGAAAAGAGCATTGCTGGGAGGTAGTAAAGTTTGAGGTTGAAAGCGCTGGGGGAGTGAGAGGGGGGATTGAATGCATCTGTTATATCTCCACAGAACACCCCTGTTCGGGACTAGATTGCAAATCTTCTCAAATGGGAAAAAAAATAATAATAATAACAAAGAAATCTATTACTTTGATGTTTTCCCTCCTCTGTATTAAAACTTGAGTAATTTTTTTCATCACTGAATAGAGCATTTATTTTTATGACTTTTCTAGTTTAGATGGTATTGTCCCATTAAAAATCAGTTTCGCATCCTCAAGTTCATAAGCTTTTGGACCTGTTACGCTACCCACTTCAACAAACCACAGCAGAGCACCCTATAGAATGACATGGGCAATATTCTTGTCAGTCAATGTGCTGTCAATCAAATCCATGTTTCATTAGTTTGGCTTTGTCCTTTTGACAGGAGACATTCATCTTCCTTACAATCAAATTCTGTGGTGCCAAAGGCCATGCTTTCTTTTATCAGTCTTTGTGGTCCTCCTTATGCAAAAGCCCCTCTCAAGTGAGGCCCACGCAGTAACTGGCACATCTCTCTCACACTTAGAATGATACTTTTGGGTAAATGCAAGCTGAATGTTCTCATCAGCTTCCACTGCTCACTGATGCTTAAAATGAAAGAATTGCATAGGATGATTGCTTTCCTCTATTGCTTTTCAATTTTATTCTGTTTCACATTTCACACTTAGAGATTGTGTCCTTACTTTTCTTCCCTGAAAGGGAAAATCCCCTCATTTTTCTCAACATTTGAAACCCATTCTTCAGCATTTGAATGGACCAGTATGCAACAAGGTCAATCCTTTAGTCTTTAGAAGTACCATGTTATTTAGTGCAGAAGTACCATGTTATTTAGTGCAATCAGTTGTATCTCCTGAAGATGGCATGAAATATATTACTCATTTCTAAATTGAAGAGACAGGTAATAGGCAGAGATCAGTGAGTTTTTCAGACAGAAAAGCTCAGCTGATCTCTTCTGGTTAGTTTAGACATTTTGTTTCCTCTGCAACATGCAGAATGTTGAACAAGTTTCTGGTACTTGAGTCCTGGAGCATGACTGGAATATTATCACTTATTACACCTGTTGTACAGCACCAGCTTCTGCATCCATGTAGACTGCATAGAAGCTTTGCAAGAGACAGGCTTCCTCAAGATAGTGGTGAAATTCATGACAGCAGGAGGCTTTTGCCTGACCTAAAACACTACTTTAACTCACATCTGCAGTTACTGCTGTTGCTGCTCCACCATGAGTTACTACAATAGCTGCTCAGCACTGCACAGTGCTATTGACTGCCCAAACAGCCCAGCAGGAAAAGCACAAATTTTAAGGAAATGTTGAGGACATCTGGTTTTCTGTCCTTTTATTCCTTATCTTCAGATTAAGATGATATAATAGCAAGACCAATTTTGAAGGATATCTGCTCACTGGAAAACAGGTAAAAGCAACCTATTTCATACACTATAGTATATGAAATATACTATATATACTATATATAGTATATATGAAATATATGAAATATACTATACTATTATATATATATATATTATATATACTATATATAGTATATTTCATATACTTCATATACTGGTATTAATTGCTTAGACTGGTCTTAGACTGGGACTTAGACAGCTTAGACAGGGACCAGAAGTGCAAACATGAAAAAAGCTCAGAACTCCATTCACCCTACCACCAGTCCCCCAGCCTGTATTGGTAGTCTGTAACTTTTTTTCAGACTTATGGAGTATTTCTGTACTCCTACTGAAAGATATTCCCTTTCATTTTGTCTACCTTCTACTCTACCCTTCATTTTGCCAAGGTAGTTTCTTGGCTGCCTGAAAACTGTCTGCGAAAGCAGTGTACACCACTGCCTAGCAAGTGTTCTGGGGAAAAGTGGCTGCACACGCTGAAAAAATCTGTTTCCTGTAACTTTGTCTGTTTTTGCATACAAGCTCTCTTTCATGTTTCTCAGAGTGGACTTGAGACAGCCTTCCTGAATCTCCAGATGGCTGTGGATTACAGACAGCCTGTCTATGATGCAACAAAGGTTTTCCAATTATTGCACAAAATGGAAAATCATTAACCAAGGTACAGCTCATCACAGTCAAAAATAAATAATTGTCAGAAGAGAAAAATGCTGTCCATATCATCCAAATGATACAGATACAAAGATAATAGGATCATCAAAGATGTTACAGATGGTAAAACTGTTTTTCCTCATCTACTACATGATGAATTTCTTCTCTAAAATATGTATTGCTCCAATCAATTTCAACTTTTGTTGCTTCAAGTTCCCTAGAGGAGAAAAAACTGTTGAGTCTTTAGCCTAAAAATTTCTATGGCTAGTATGGCTCAGTTAAATGGACTATAAATGACTAGGATTGTTGTGCTACTGACCTTAGCTTATTCAATTCATTCTTTCTTTGGAAGGTTTTCCTACCCCAAAAATGAGTGGAAAGATCCTTACTTAACTAAGCTCTCCTTATAAACTTCATTGTATAGAAACTGTTTATCACAATTAAATGAATACATCACATCAGAGAGAGACCCCAACCAGGCCATATTCCACACAGAACTCCTCTCTGAGCAGAAATGAAGAGGTACCACAAATGATGTCATTTCAGCAGAGGATAAAATTAAAATAACAAAATAACAAAATAACATTAAAATAAAATAAAATAAAATAAAATAAAATAAAATAAAATAAAATAAAATAAAATAAAATAAAATAAAATAAAATAAAATAAAATAAAATAAAATAAAATAAATAAAAATAATCTGTATTTCTAAGATTTCTAAAATACCTTCACAGCTAAAGTATATGTTTTCAGTACAGGGTAATTTCCATCTAATCACTAAGAAATAATCTTTTAATCTTCTCACTCTCCCTCTTCTTCATTTCATCACCAAGGCTTATAGCATTTTGGAACCATTGGCTCCTGCATATTCTGAAATGCTTCTATTGCACAGTGTAAATTATTTAAGACTAGAGATCCAGGGTCCATTTCATATTGACTGTCTGGGAACAGATCAACATAGGCAGTCATGATTGCCTCTTTTTTATTTTATCATTCTAACTACAATCCCTCTTCATATGCAATTTATTTAGTAAAAAGCATACAGACCTTTGACATAGTCATTCCTGGGAAGATGGTCTAAAAAGAAAGGACTAAACATGTCTGAATTATAACTTCCAGGACAACTGACATTTTGGATTCTTGATCAAACCAAAACAATAATTTCATCAATATAATGACTTTATCTACCTCAAAATATTTTTTTTCACTTCTTCAGTCATCCCTCTCCTTATAATTTTGAAATCCTACGAGGAGCGTCTGAGGGAGCTGGGCTTGTTGAGCCTGGAGAAAAGGAGGCTCAGGGGTGACCTTATCGCTCTCTACAGGTACCTCAAAGGAGGCTGTAGCGAGGTGGGGGTTGGTCTGTTCTCCCACGTGCCTGGTGACAGGACGAGGGGGAATGGGCTTAAGTTGAACCAGGGGAGTTTTAGGTTGGATCTTAGGAAGAACTTCTTCTTTACCAAAAGGGTTGTTAAACATTGGAACAGGCTGCTCAGGGAAGTGGTGGAGTCACCATCCCTGAAAGTCTTTAAAAGATGTTTAGATATAGAGCTTAGGGATATGGTTTAGTGGAGAACTGGTTAGTGTTAGGTCAGAGGTTGGACTCGATGATCTTGAGGTCTCTTCCAACCTAGAAATTCTGTGAAATTCTGTGATTCTGTGAATTCAAACAGACTTGAAAACAATACCAAAAATGTCAAAATTAAATTTGTTTAAAATAAAACATTTTAATGTATTTTGACTCAGACTGCTAGCCATACTTGAGCATGTATCCACAATAACCTCCAACTGAAACTGCATTTCTCTTCAAGAAGCAGATCTAGCCAAAAGTACAAATGTCCTGCTATGACTTTGCCATCTCTTTTCTTTTCAAGCTTGGTTGCAATTAAGTAGTGCCTGAGGATAAAGAACAAAAACTGAACCAGTTTTGTAGTTCTTTAAGAAGATTCAGCTTGAAGGTGTCGCATAGCACAATCCAAATTTGTTTATTCTATCTCATGCTGTGACAGTCTTCAGCTGTAATTTGTTTCAGCTGTCCCTTCTCATACCTTGTTCATTCTCATTGTGTCTTTTACACGTATTTTTGCTTCCATGTCCAAATATTCCTCTCCTTTTCAGCAAAAAAAAATTAGTACTTCAACTTCCCCCATCATTTTATAAAGTGAAATATCAAATAAGAAAATTAATAAGAAATATTATCACCTGGATTAATTTATAATTTATTTTGGATTATATTAGACATGGCCCTTTATCAAGATACGGGTTGAAAATGGTGGTATCATTTTCACAGGTGAAATCCAGTTTCATGGCTACAGTTCATCTCTGGTTCCTATTGCCTTGCTTTTTTGTTCTCTGTGATCATTCTTTGTCTGTGTGTGTACACTCTTCTAAGTATGTGTCACTGTTTAAAAATACTTTTGCATCTCACAGAGTGATATCAAAAAGAATCACTGGTGTCTTGTCGTCGTGTCAGACTCACAGTATTTATGGAGCATCTTCTACTGTGCAACAACAGCCTTCCTAGTTCTTATGTGCCAAACAAAGAAGTTAATTCATGTTCATTGCTATGTCCTAAGGGCAGTAACAAATGGAGGTATTTTAGCAGCACATCCCATCATGTTGGCAGAGGGCAGTGGGCAGTCTCCAAAATTCACCTTTAAAGAAGAGGTAGGAGACATTATAGTTCTTCTACAGTATATTTAATGCCAACACTGTCCAGGAAGATTTGCAGCTTCTCCTATTGCATTCTTGTCATTGATATAACTAGAATATCCTACACATTTTACTCCCATCTGAACTTTACATGTTGTTTTCCTTGTTTGACCCTAGGGATACATATGCTTCTACTTTTCATCTCTAAAGTTCAATCAGATTTTTCTGTTGTATTCTGATGTCAATATGAATAAAAATCCATTCCTTGCAAAAAGCAGTATTTGGCAGAAGAAAATGATCTTTTATTTTGTTAAAACTCTTAATAACACTAACAGTACTGTAAATTTTATCCAAACTTCACAGTTATGCATGGAAAGAAGACAAAATGTAATTTCTTGCAAAAACATGTTTCTAGAATCCTTTCTTCCAGTGTTCTCTCCCCAAAACTTTTCCCTCCAGGCACATGTGAGATAAGAGTCTCTATTGCAGAAAAACGTTGTATTGAATTGTAGAAAATTGTTAGACATAATTATCCAAACTGTGCCCTAACACTACTAGTCAAGTAGCAAGTCATAAGTTATTCTTTCTAAAGCATGCTATGTGTTTATCAGTTTCCCAGTGAAATTGTATTTGCAATGCCACTGGCATAACCATTTACCATCAAACAAAGATGAATGCACAGGCTTTTTTTCAGACTTATTTGTGAATTGTTATGTCTGCATTAAGGTCCACCAATAAGATCTGGGTTTTGTAGGCAATGAAGGGGATTTTGTAGGACTAGAAGGGGAAAGCTGAGGGGGCAGCATCTGTTATGCATCCACTTTAATGTTTTCTTCTGATATTTTCTGGAAAGAAAAAAAAAAAAAAAAAAAAAAAGAAAAACAAACAAACAAACAAAAACACACCTCCCTTTCACTCTCTATTCTCTATCCAGATATCCATCTCCTTTTGAAAACTCAGTATTCCTTTGTCCTTTCCCTATGATCTGACTTTGCCCAGTATCAAGTTGCCACTTCTTATTTGGCTCCAGAGGCAACAACAACACAATCCATTCTGCACTGGGGAAAAACAAGAATTTAGGTACTGATGTTAATCAATATGGCAGAATGGCACTGCAGAAGAGTTTTCATTCTGGAAAGTCATATTGTTGGCTGAGTAGCACTACACAGCTGTGTATATGCTCTCTGTAGGTTTAGAGCTCAGGTCGAGATCAGGGTCCTGTATGCAGAGCCAATGCCTGAGCAACATTTTCACTCAGGGAGAAGTCTGAATGAGAGCATGTGGCCTATGCAGTCCTGCACAGATGTAGCCTGAGATACTCTACTGGCACAAGTAAAATTTTTGAGGCTTAGAGACAGTCTTCTAAAAGAGTCATGACAAGCCAATTTTGATCTTCCCATCAAGTTGCTCCAAAACTTTGAATCATAACATTAATGATGTCAGACCAAGATTTTTTTTCTCTGTTTGTTATCCATGGAAAATTTTCTGTCTGTCATATTTTATTATTGTTTATATACTTTGTAAGAAATTATTTTAAGGGTTTAATTGTTAAGCCTAAAGCTCATAGTTGCCTATATATTAAGCTATACCTATCAAGTTAGTGTGTTAAGTTCAAAGTCACAGTTTATCTTGCTTTATATTTATACAAATCGCTGCAGACCTAGTCCTTGTGATGGCTGCTTGCCAGCTATTATTCTTCCTCCACTCTACTGATGCCAAGAAGGAGAAGGTGCTCAGCACTGTGGTACAGGCTAGTCTGGTGTTCTATATTATTTCTGAAATAAAAGCTAATTACTTTTTGAGATATCTTTTGCCAATATCTTGGTTTATATAAAGCATGTTGTGATAGCTAGTCGTATATATGAAAAAGATAGCTGGTGCTGTTACCTTCACCTAGCTACTTAGTGATTTCACAGCTGAACTCACACAGACACCCTTTACTTTTTCTCAGTTTTATGTTATAATATATCATATAATCCACCATCAATAGGTTTCCTGCCATAGGTGGCATTTCTCTGTTTCACTAAGAATGTCTTCAACATATCATCTCTGAGATTAGGAAATTAGTCTTGCCAGTTACTGATCTAAATAGTAACAATTTTGTATGTTTTGTGTGTGGCAATGCTGTGTGAATGCTTTTGCTGGACAGTTCAGACTTAGCTTCTTACCAGAGCATTCCAGATTTTGTATTAGCAGGGAGATACCTAGTTGAAGGGGGGTTGTTACTCTGGGGGTGAAAGTATTTCAGAAGGAGATATACACGTAATTTTGGAAACTAAAATATGTGAGTGGCAGCATCAAAGGAGGGCTAACATGTTGTGATTCTAGATGTTCATTTTTGGCTACTGTTAAGGACAGAATATTAGGCAAGAGGAACCCTTAGTCTGAATCAGTTTGGCTATTTTCACCCGTGCTTCCTCTTTTCTGCAGAAGATTCATCCTTTGGAAAATAATGTCCATAACCCCACACTACTGTCCTGTCACCACAGGATAAATTGTATTATAGAGACTCAGCAAGGTAATCCTTTATGTAAGAATTTATTTAAAGCACATTACATATTAAAAAAATAATAATAATTTAAAAAAAAATAACTTGATCAGATCTGCAGAAAATGAGATTTCTACACAATAGTTTCCAGCAATTCAGGATCTTACTGCATATATTGACTATAAGGAAGTCTGACTTGACATTGAAGTTAAGTTACCCTACAAGTGATTTAAAGATTTATTAGAATCATATATTTTAGTGTTCATATGCATACCTGTGCATGGCTAAAGTCATATTTATAGTTAGTCCAGTGTCTTTCAGTTTTTATCAATAACAAACACTGCAAATCCCCACACAAACGTGTCCCTCTGCTCTCATTTCTCCATATTATTTTCAAGCCTTTTGTGCTACTAATTCTCCCAGGAGTGAACAATATAAAGATCTAGCATAAGCTTTGATGTAATTTATCATAAACTCAGTACACAGTCCGTGCAAGAAGCCTCAGAGATTGATATAACCATTCTGTGTCGTTCTTAAATTTCCATGGATACAATATCCTGAGGTGTGCAATAGGACCATCTGGTATTTAGGGCTGGTTGCTTAACCTTTGAATCTAAGCATCATGCTGGTACAAAATTGAAAGGCAATAATTATCAGAATTAGAAAAAATAATGGGAATTTATTAATGAATCATCTTTCCCCTTAAGCTGCACTACAGCAAGAAATAATCACAATAATAATGAACAGTGTTATTATTGGACCACATTATGAACACCAGTGATTTTGTACCAAGCTTTTACTGTCAAGGGAATGGTTCATTAACCACAAAGAACATTTCACATTAGGGATTCAGTTTATCTGGCCAATTTAGACATTGTTTAAGTAATTTTTAATTAAAACAGGGATCCTGCATTTTGGTAAAGTATAAGGAATTGTTCAAAGGAATTATAAGCACAATTACTTCAATCTAGTTGCTAGTAAATGTTTTTGTTCCAGGTGAAGTTTGGGCGCTGGTCAATCTGTTAAACCACCATTCTGGCCTACCTTGCAGTTTCAGTTCCAGTCAGCAGTAGGTGGATGAGAAGAGGAGGAGAAGGACAAATAAAGATTTTTATTTATTTTTTTTTCATTTGGCAAGGGATAAGAGAAGGAAATTCCCTGGAAAGTGGGTTATAGACAGGAAATGAACAATTTTGCTTGTAACCTTAATATCAAAAACTGATTTTTTTTTTGATCAGGCCAGCTGTATGTCACATTATTTTCTGTGGTAAATATCCTTTGGGGGATGAAATTGAAGCTGGGGAAAAAATCACATATTGTTCACAGTATTTTATCCCATTACAGAATAATATAATATTAACGAAAATTGCTGTCAGTCTGGAGAGGATCCCTAACCTACCCAGCACCAGGCAAAAAAGTTGCCAGTGCTAAATCTTAAGGAGGATTTGGGCTAAAACCCCTGTCACTGTAAACATCATGTAATTTCATGGACTTCTATATCTAAACACGAGGTAAGGATCTGTCACACCTAAGTGTGCAGTTCACACCATGTTAAACTTCATTTAAAATGAGGAGCAAGCACAAACAGTGACTGTAGGTACTTCTTTCCTGTATATGAACTAAACTGTACATTAAGATCAGCCATCAGTATGAATGATGGATACAAATTCAAGCCAGACATCAATGGGTTTTCTGTGTTTGTTTTCACATCTTTCAAGCATCCAATAGCCAGACTGGGCTCCAAGTGCCAGCAGCACTGTCAAGGTGGATGCAGTCAGGGAACCTCACTGGGCTGCAACTGATGTCTTAGGGTGTGGGGAGTGGAAGGAGACAGGCTGTGGCCACACAAACTGGAGCTACTGTTGCAGGCAATGTTTGTCAAACTGTCTGTAGAAACTGAAAAAAGTCAGACTAAAAAAAAACTTTATAGGCAAAAAGACAAACCTTGAGGCCATAACAAACTATATGTGGGTGGAGGACAGAATGATGGCCACTGTAAAATTAGAAAATGAGACATCAGGAAGGCACTTTGAAGTACCTAAATCCATCATCCTTCTAAGCAGTGCTGAAGCACATGCTATAGGAATTGGGTGCTTAACAATAAGCGTATGCTTCAGTTTTGAGTTCTGAGGAGGAATAGATTTTTAAACACAGGTTTTAAAAAGAGGAATTAATGTTGTGGCAAACTTGCCTTTCTAATTACCAAGACAAACTGTTTAGCTCATCAACTGTAAAGCTGATTTACACCAAAAGTATCTAATTCATTTTGTTCCTCTTGAGATTAATTGTGATAAATCTCTTCCAAATGTGCTAAATAATATAATGAAATGAAACATATTCTTTGTGCCTAATCGGATGGTTTCTTGCATCCTAATGGAAAATTGGTGGAGTGTTATAGTAGGCAGAAATGACTCAAATACACTTTTTAAGAAGTAATAACAAACAGGTAAAGAAAGACCACAGGGACTCCACTAGGCCAGTTTCTCTTTGATTTCCTCATTTTAATTCACCTATTTTCTTCACACTATTCCCTTTGCTCTCTTCTCTAAAGAAGTAATGGAGATGTCTTTTGAAGATTCTGATGACTCTTGAAATTATATTTTTGTTGTAATTTATTTCATGTGTGTATTCTTCCAGAGGAAATAGCTATACTTTTAAAATGGGAGAGGAGACTTTTTAGAGATCTCTATGGCAAAAGAAAGGTGTGTGTATATCTTCACCAGAGAAGCAGAGAGAGTATGAGGAGAGGAAATTTTGACAGTGCTTTTTATTTGACATTTTTATTTGCCATATGTATAAAATATTCTTCTTTTCAGGGAAGGAAAGAGGATAGACTGTGATGATCAGCCTCATTAGTTAGTGACTTGGATAATGGAACAGGGAAGTAAGTGCACATCCCACCCAAGTGCATTACCATCTAGCTTCAGTTTTGATATCACAACTTTACACATGCACAAATTAAACAGGATTTCATTTCTCTTGGAAGTTCAGTGAAGTAAATATATTCAAATATGCCCTTTCTGAGATGTTCTGTAGACCTTACTACCTTTCTCATTTAGTCTGACTTTAGAGTTTCTCCAGGTGCTCTTAGTTTTTCTAATGTGCCCTGTTCTTCTTAGCATCTCCTTCTACCTATTATCCATTGAATGTTCAGTATTCACAGTACTCTGTTGCTGGCCTTGGAAACCAAACTCAGGTCTTCAGTTGTCTCTAGTGGGAACTACCTCTTATTCATGTCTGGTCTGCATGGCAGACTAGCAACAGACCTTTCCTCTTCTATCAAGAAGAGAGGATGTCTGTCTAAAAAAAAATAATACAGATATGTCACGCTTCCAAAGGTTGGAAATTGGCATTTAAAAATAAAGTGTCCATGTTTAACAGTGAAGGTAATAGCAGAACAAGTTGAATGGCATAGTAGTTAGCAGTCATAAATAGTTATATGATGCAGACATGAAGCCAACCAAAAATTCAAAAATCATTGTCTGGAACCCAGAACAGAAAGAACATTAGCATGAGATGGTGAAAGACAATCCAGAATTCAGGAGAATGAAGTCTTCCAGTGGAGCATAAGAAAAAGATAGTAAAACAAGAAAACAAGGTGCCAATACAGAATTACATATTATGATTTTTTCAGTCTTTCATTGCAGTTTTCAAAGCAGTATCATGAATGCTGATCACATGTGAACACCAAATCCATTTTATCTTCTTTGAAAGTTCTGAGGGTTTAAATCTAAGAACACAAACCCGTCCAATTTAAGAGCCAGAAAAAAAAAGGGGGGGGGAGGGGGGGGGGAAATGGCTGGAGGAAGAAACACAAAAGATTAAAGAGATTGATACTTCTTTTCATTCACTTTCTTCTATATGATAAATTGAATTTCTTTGAGTAACTTGGCACTTCTGCAGATCTTTATTTAATGTCAGGCAGGGGAGAGGCAGTAGGTGTGGGTAAGAGAGGTGAGTCATACCTTGCTCAAGAGCAAACCTGCTGTGCTGTTCATAATGCACTGAATTAAGCTCACAAATATGAAAAAGTTTCTTTCTCTCTTGTTCCTACACCTTTTCATTCTCTGGTCTGACAGACACCCAAATTCATCACAGTTCATTAGTATTCATTTGTACCATTGATAATTAACTTCAATGATAGTCTAATCCTGAAAAATGATAAGTTATTCCTCCTTTTTACATAAATACAGTAAAAGTTTATTGCATTTATGTATGGTTATCTGGTACGGAGGAAAGAACTCTTCTATGCAGTAAACTGGGAACTTTGCCACCTCTTCCAGAAGTGGTTCAGGCTGGCTGCAACATATGTTGTAACAGCCTCCAGATTTAAAGATGTAAAGGCTATCATCCAGCTTTTCTCTACTAGAACATCCTTTTCTGATAATTTGAATAAAAATCAGATTGTTGGGGGTTAAAGTCAGGGGAGCATGTAACAGTGCAATGCTCTGTTATTTTAAGCCTGGAAGTCTTTGATATCTGAAGACATTGCAATCTGTTATATGGAAAACAGGATTTCATAATCATAGAATCACAGAATGGTTTGGGTTGGAAGAAACCCAAAAACCCATGCAATTCCACCCTCCTGACATGGTGGGATGGGGGGGCACACCTCCCACCAGACCAGGTTGCACAAAGCCCCATCCAACCTGGCCTTGAACTCTTACAGTGATCAGATATCAAAAAATTCTTTGGGCAACCTATTCCAGTTCCTTGTCATCCTCACAGTAAAGAATCTCTTCAACTTTTGATATTTGAGGGGAAAAAAAAAATAAAACAAACAAAAAAAAAAAAAAAACCACCTGTAACAAACTTATAGGAGGGGTCTGATTTGTTTTCCCTGTTTAACTGTTTAACTGTAGTGATTTTAAAGCAGATTCAAATGTGATTTATATGTTTCAAAGAGAAGTTACTTAAGCAGAAGGGAAGAGAACATTAGTGGCAATAATGAAGAACCTTTCTCTTTTGAGAGAGAGCTGGTAGGCCCTTGTGAGTATGAGCCATCATTCATATCAGAAACAAAAGTTGCAGTCTGGGATGGGGGGGGGGGGGGATCACCAGACCTTAAGTTTCACTTTCTTCCATATTTATTTATTTTCTCTATGAGCCAGTTGTCCAAGCAGAACATGACAGTTAATTACACCACTCTGTTTCCCTCTGACAAACAAAGCACAAGTAATGCCAGCAGGGATTAAACTGTTTGCTTTTGGTTTACAAGGAATTAAAGAGTGTACGCAGTAAATTTTCCAGTAAAGGTCTTTCCTAAAGCTGTAGACTGGGGAAATAATATTAGCAGCTAACATAGTGGATGCAGAGCTCAGTTCAACAACCTTTAAATAAAAGGCCAACATGTTTTTCCCTCCAGATGGGCTTTACTCAAGGTGTGTCTACCTGGGCTTTGGCAGGCAGATATGAGCACACATGTGCTACCCATGCATCCTGCCAGTCAAACACATGCATGTCCACTCTGACAGTCCCAGGTGGATTCATTTTACAGGTCCTGTGCTGCACTAACCACAGCTTACGTATTTTCCAGGTCAGAGCCTCTTTATACCTGCCAGGCTCCAAGTGCAAGCAAGACTGTGCTCAAATTGCAGTGGGTCTGTGACTTCAGTTCTGAACTGAGGATGTTTCAGTGATGGACATGCTCCCCTGCAAGTCTGTCACTTGCTTGTCTTGATTGAATTCCCTGCTGTCCAAATACTCTTTTCTAGTTATTTGTAACAAGACCTGTTATGTTCAGAAGACCTAGGTCTCTGTGAGGAGGCTGAGTAGGCACTAATGGGGCAGATTATTGACCTGTCTGCAGCTGATTCAAATCTGTCAGACACCGTTGACCAAAGGAAGTGCTGTGGATCCATCTGATGATGTCTGACTGAGTATCTAATCTAAACTCTTATTAAATAAATCAGACTGATAGGAAGTTAGTTCCCTGTGTTGGCTGTCTTGCAAGCAACTGTGCTCCAGTCTATCAGTGCAATGCTCAGGCTGTCTTAGACATGGGAAACCACTGCCCAGACCTTGTGACAGTTTTAGGAAGCAGACCCCAGGTCTAACCAAGCCTCGATGCTGAGAGCCTCTCCATCCAAGCATAGCAGGTTCAGCTCAAGCACAAGACTGCTCTAAACACACTCCAGTGGCTTTTTCTCTTGCCCTCTTGCAGAAAGTGTATCAGCCCTCTGAGGGCACCCCAGCAGGAACAGCCCAAGAGAAGTGGGGAGCAGAGATTCTGGGTGGAACGTAGCCAGTTACAAAAAGCTTTAGCTTTTTGTGGAAAACAGAATTGGTGGCCAAAAAAAATTACATGTTGAATTAAAATCCAGAAAGGATCCACAAATGAAGAAATCTAACTTCAGACTTGTTGCTAACTGTTATCAAGAACTTGAAATCATTAAGAAGAAAACAAAACCAACAAACAAACAAACAAAAACATAGAGGGAAAAAAATCCAGAGCATGGTTTTTTAAGGTTCAGAGACTGGAAAAGCAGCACCAGATTGAAAGGAAAAGACACTGCAGGTGTAACATTTAATGGAGTGTTAATTATGCAGTGGCTGAAAATAAGTAGGCAGCACAGAGGTTGTTTTTAGGTGAGTGGTTGATTGCAAGTGTTAAGATCTACAATTAACATTAAAAATGATCTGAGCTCACTTCTCTGTGCTGCAGTTCGTATTAGGACCTGGATGGACTCCTCTGTGCAAAATGTTATTAGACACATAGGAGGATAGGAAACTATGGGCTGTATTTTCTAGTGATCTACCTACTAGTATCTCTAGTGTTTAAGTGAACCACCCGTTGATCTCAAATCCTCCTTTATATTCTACATGAACTGAACTTCACTTTAACAGCAAACTGAATAGCCTTCAAGGTGAAGGCTAAGAGATTTATAGCACTTTAATTATTAATATTGGTTCCCTCTCCTAATCAAGATCAATAGGTGGGAAAGTCTTGTTAGTGTTAGAGCAGAGCTTTGATTGTTATGTATATTATTCTACAGACTTTGAGACTCACACCAGAAGATAACAACAGAGTATATTTTACCTCAAATTGTGATACAGGCTTAGAGCTGAACAAACTGTATCACATTAAGCCTTTATGCTTGCAAAATATTAACAGACTTCATCTACAGAAATGTTCATTAATCCCAATTATTCAATAAATACATCTTGCAAATGCTGAAAATCCATGGATTGTTTAAAAGTTCCATTTTGTGACTCTTTTCCTGAATGGCTATTATAATTCTTTGTTTGTAGGTTATGGTTTGCTGCCTAAAATCATCTGTAAATCTGGCCATCTTTAAACTCCATAGGGCTTTGATATTTTTATTTTTTATTTTTTAATTTCCATCACATCCACATCTATAGTGGGATTTGCATAGATGTTCTTTACTGTGTGCCTGTGATACTGTGATGAAAAAAAAAAATCCTTGGTAGGAGTATTTTAACAGAGCAAAAATGCACAGAAATTACAGTTACAAAGACCGTATTAGTTGATACATTAGTTAAAACAATAAGTACCATCAAAGCAAATCCCTTAGTTGGATTTGAAGAGATATCTCTTTATACACTGTTTTTATCACATTTGTACCATGATTTTGTCTCTTACAGAATTTAACATTAATTCTGGAGTCAAATGAGAGAAGAAAGCAGCATAAGGTACAAGCAGTTTTTGTTTCTTGGACTGCCCTGTTAATTTGGAAATACAGCTATATCAAAATAATATACAAATGTGGCACAAACATGCATGAATAGCATGCTACAAAGTGTTTCATTTTGTTTTGTTTTTCTACATCTATCTTGTTTATATTCAGGCATGTCTGGTTTAGGTTCCTCTGTACCACTGTACCAAGTCTTTCTGTTATGTTTAGATAGATATATGCATACATATATATATATATATATATGTACACATACATAGAAGTTATTGTATAGTTATATAGTTATATAGTTATAGTTATATAGTTATATAGTTATATATATAGTTATATAGTTATTGTATACATTTACAATAAATAATTTTGTTATTAAGGGGATGATCCTTCCAGAAAAGTGCTAATCTTCATTTTTGAAGTTGTTCCTTTAAACAAGAAATATTAGTTTATTTGGTGTAAGGGGATTAAATTTTGAAGCCTTAAATTTGTGTTATTCATTAGTTGTGCTGTTACTGTTTAAAGATACTGAAGTATAATGCAGCCATCATTTGTATTCTACAAGATATTTGTATATATTTGTGTTTCCATCCAGAAGGAAATGCAAGATTACCTGTCTCAACCTCATAGCAAAACTACTTTAGGTATCTGCTTTTTGGATGGGGCTTTGGGCAGCCTCATCTACTGAGCGATGTCTCTGTCTCCATGACAGGGAGGTTGCACTAGATGAGCTCTAAAGGTCCCTTCCAAACCAAACTATTTTGTGATTCCATGATTCTTTGTATTATTGCTGTGAGAATATGTTTCTGTTTGCCCGATTTTCTGTTTTCCAATCTGCTAAGATATCAGCATGTTCAGGATGTTAATGCTGAATATCATTTGTGAAACATCATCCTGTAAGCACACACACACACAAAATAAATAAATAAAATAAAATAAAATAAAATAAAATAAAATAAAATAAAATAAAATAAAATAAAATAAAATAAAACTATCAACTGTTTGCACTTGGCTAGACCTGTCCCTTCCCCACAGATTAAGTGAAGCTGATAAAACAGAGTGGAAAAAACACAGCCTACTGAAAAGGTCAAAAACTTAATAACAGATTTCTATAATTCACAAGAGTCATGAGACATTAAGAGTTACTTCCTCATTCATGTAACAAAGATTGTGTCAAGAAAATAAAATGATACTATATTTATCTGTTCTCATGAGAGTGTTCATCAAAAGATGAGAAAGTGGCTTTCAAGAAGATCATTCATCTACTGCTATGAAGGCATTGTAGCTGCACAATCCACCACAGAAGTGGCAGGTTGCTGCACTTCTGAAAACAGAGCATCAAAACACATCAAAAACCCTAAAGGATTAAAAGGAATGTTGCATACTTCTTTAGCAGTCAGAGCTGTGTAAAGTATCAGAGAAACCCAGAATCTGTAATCCATCTCTGCCTTGGGAGGGGGTGTCACAAATTAGGATGAGAGGTAACAGGTACAAAAAAACAGACTTTCTTCAGGCCATGCAGGTGGCTTGGCATGGCAGATGGTGCTTTTGTCACTGATGCTGCTGCCATGCTACTGGTTTATATTAGAACTCCCAGTGAAGTGTTAAGCAGACCTCAAAATGAGGTAATAAAAACCTTTAAAGAGAAGGCAGTTTGAGAGGGTATGGAACCATGGTTTCTTGGCCATAACTACACTGCCTCAGGTAGAAAAGAAACTTCTAGCCTTTAAATCACTGACCTACACTCATCTGAACTTGCTGTGTAACTCCCACACCACACACTCTCTGAACTTTCCAGCACTTTTCAGGTACTTTCCATTTCTGGTGGTACCTTTCTGCCTCAGCCACTGGAGACAAATTAAAAATCTCAGTTGAGAGATGACAGTACATTTTTTCAGGTTCAGAGCCCAAAGCATGTTCTATTTGCCTGCCCAATCATAGAGGTGACTCTGTCAGGATTTGTGTATGGCCCAAGCAATAACAGAAATGCTTTCAAAAAAAATCTGTCCGCTATTAAACTTTCTTGGTATATAAAAGTTTTGGGAAACTGCATAACTAATTATCCCACTCCCCATAATCAAATCCTATGGAATATTGACTATTAGAGTATCAAAAAAATTCAACAGTGTGAAAAAGTACTCATTGCTTATTTGTTTAAACCCTTCTTTTAATTTCAACTCTGAGATCTTCTGTAATTTGGTTGTGACTCTGCCAGGCGGACCTGAACTTTCTGTAAGCCTGTAACCGCTTAGAACTGGCAGGCTGGTTTGCTTCCTTCAGCGATGCTCTTCACTGTTTCCTTCAGGGTGTGAATCTGATGTATAAAGAGGATCTAGACACTTCACAGCTCAGAGCAAACATTTTCACTAATAACCTTCCAATTAGTTTATTGACTTAATTCTAATGGCAGTAAGGTTCACATGATCAAATTAACTTTATTAACCCTTCTCTGTAAATATTGCTGGGCCCTTCTAGGCAAAGGAATCCTCTGTGTGTTTTTAATATGCATTCAAATAGTCTTTGCATGGACAGTTGTGTTATTTCGCTACTTTTTTTTCTGATATATAAGTTTGTGTCATTTTTTTCCAATGTACAATAACCTTTTTAATTGGTAATGCATAGTCCATAAAGCAAAAGTTATTTGATTTGTGAAAAAGAGAATCTATCATGGCTTTTTTAATTGCTCCTTTGTTATTTATGTCTTGGAACATTATCCATTTATCATTTGTGAGCTATTAATACTGAATTTGTATCCATTGAAATCCTGAGCTGAAAAAAAAAAACAAACAAACAAACAAAGGAAATTTGAAATAATTACTTTCTGTTGGAAAACGTCCAAAAACAAGGCAATAGTATGGCATATATGTGTATATATATATGTATAATTATGTATGTTCCTAAACTACTATGGTTAAAACATTTTTATTTAAGCTTTCAGGTTATGATTTGATCATAAAATTTGCTTTACAAACTTGAACTGAAACAAGATTTTCAACAAATTTTTTTTCCTCTTTTTTTTCTTTTCAAAAACAATCATTTTTATTTACAGGTTATTTCAACATTTCAGAATTGTTCCCCTTTTCCAAATGAAAGAAACACTTATTTTGATGTTTCTCATAAAATGGGATATATATATATTTATAACAAACAGTTTCAATGATCTGGAATAAAAATTAAACATTTACTCGAATGATTTTTAATTTAACTGCTTTGTCCAGAGGTCTTTTATTATTTCCACAGGTCAATAATCCACAAACTGCAATGCAAAAGGCTTCCCTCTAGGATTTTAAACCTGCATGCATTTCATCATAAAACTCTTCCAAGACTAAATATTTCTCTGTGTCTGCCATGGTAGTCAACTGTGTTGACAGGAAGTTTCTCAAAGAGGATAATGAAAGATTAATATTACAAGTGGGAGTCAAAATTGCAGCTTTAGAATATTCCTTGGCAGCCTATAAGATACAAAGACTAACAAGTAGCAACAAAAACATGTCTTCTTGTTGATGTGCTGGTACTAAGGCGTAGTTGCTGATAGTTTTCTTTCATATTAGTCTCTACATGATTTCAGTGATGGGTAGATATCCACTGCATGAGAGATCTATGTTCCATTTCGAATAACATTTCTAAAGAGAAGGTAATCATATATATACTATAAACTAGTGGTGACTCATAGCATACCACTGTTTGGCCCATATAATGGTAGAATATTTAACATCCAAAACACATGCATGTTTACCTCCATGAAAATGAGGAAGCAAAGAAGGTGTGATGAAATATAAGTAATAAACAAACGTAAAGAAATACACTAATAGCATTTCTAAATGCAAAACTGAAGGGCAATTGCTGCATAAGTTGATTTGTGGGGAGTTATTTTACTCTTCTTTTACTTTGTTCTGCTAAGATTGGATGAAAAAAAGAAAGAACGATCTGAAAGATAACAGTTGACAAAAGAAGCTGACAGATACAGAGATTTCAGCCATGTACCCATTTCAGACTCTTTTTTAAAAAACGTATTAAAAGACGTCAAACAAAACCTACACAGATAATTCAAAAAGCCTGAAAACTAACATAATTTGAAATTTCTCACTGGAAGGCCATTTCCATCTAAGACTTAATCCTACACTGTTAAAATTACTGCCCTCAAATTAAAATGAGGTATGCCCTACATTAAATATATTTTAGAATGTAACCTCAGTTACAGAGCGGATGTACCTAACACTGTGTAAATAGCTTTTTTTTCTTTTTTTTTTTTTTTTTAAGAACTAGAATTCAGTATGTTCTATCACATGAATAACAGGCAAAAATATTTAGCTGTGACAATTAACAATACCTTTTACCAAGCTATTCATCCTCAAAGCAAGTTAAGTAATTAGTCCTTATAAGCAGAGCTAGCTGAAGGACATGTAAATAAATTTTCTAAAAAGGCACAATCTCTTTCCATGAAATGCTTGCTGATATATCCTAATTCAGGGAAAGGATATGTTATTCACAAGTATAGTGGAAATTGTATTCATTCTTAATGAAGTCTGACTCACAAGATGGAATTATTTTTTTCTTGCAGGCAGCAAGTAGCAATCTCCACTGACTTAGTTGATCTTTGGAAAACATCCTTAATTGTTGGTTTAGTTTCCAAGTGTTTGAAGTGTAACTAGTATTTGACTAGTTCATTCATATTTGAAAACTGTTATTATTTAAACTTGAAAAATGAAGAAATAAAGAATGAAAGTATTGACAGCTTGCCCAAATTTTCACAGGAATATGATGTTTGGTCCTGCAACTATGATTGCTCCAGCCGTCAGCTCAGTTAACATAAAGTAATTTTTGTCATTATAAAATAATTTAGATTTTTTTTTTTTGCCATATTGATATTTCTTACTCTGGTGTTTCACTTTCTTTGAAATTATGAGAGTTATGTTAAATTAGGAAGTGTTTGGTTCTGAACCTCCATGAGTGTAAATCTGTTGCCTAATTGATTGTGACCACTTTACATCTTTTCCAAGATGATTTTCTTTGTCTACATGAGGTGATAACAGATGCTTAAAGGTTATTAATATGTTAGCAAACATGATTTAAATCCTTTTTGTTCCTGTAGTCTGTTTAAGAAGAGCAGTAGGATCAATAAAGACAGTTGTCTTTTAGTATTGTTACTTACCCGATACAGTTCTTCTTTCAGATCTGTGCCAGGAACTAAGGATGCATTTCACTTGCATTTCACAAACAAGAGAAATGTTTCCAACTTACTGTTTATTCATCCAAAAGAGGGCTTCAATAAAGAATGCTGGTAAGTAACAAAAGTTAAAAATTAGAAACAAAAATTATTTCTCAAAGAATACTTTGAGAGTAATAAAATATCTGGAAATACATTTAAAAATAATTTCCCTTGTATATATATTATATTATTATATATAGCATATATTATATGTTTATTATATTATATTATATTATATTATATTATATTATATTTATTATATTATACATATTATTCTACTTCCCCGTATATTATTCTACTTTGTCTAGTCATTTCCAACTCTTTGTTCACCCACCAAACCTAGGCCAATCTAGTGGTGTGCACAACATCCCCAGAAGGCAACTTTAGTCCTTGTGTTCCCACATTGTACTTCGCTTTTATGGGGTGGAAGGTGAGCAGATACCAACTGCTGTCCCAAAGCATGAGCTGGAAGCGGGGGTTGTTCACATTTGGAAAAGGTAATTTGCTGCAGCAGATACAGAAGTGTGGGGTGTTCAGGGCCTCTGTCTTGTCTCCAGGTGTTTCCTTTGCTAACTCTGTCCTTTGTAAGACTGGAGACAACTCCATCATTAATATTGTCTGTTCTAGGAAGCTTGCATTTTTGGTTTCTGTAAGTAGATCCTTTCTTCACCTTGAAGTTTTTTTTTCTCCTTCTGCTTCCTGAACCTAGCTATACAGCAGCAGCAAGCCTGAAGAACATATTGCTGCTGTTCTTGAAAGCTGCAGAGAGTAAGGAGCATGGGAAGACCCTCTGCAGATATTGGTTTGTCACATTTTATTAGATCTGGTTCCTGAAGAGAAAGCCATATTAAAAAAGTGTGGACTGGATTTTACTCTCAAACATAATAATGCTCCTAGTACAAAAGGCCAGTTGTAGATTGGTTTCATTTGTTTTATATCAAAAAACAGCTATGCTTGAATTCAGCTTCTGAGAAAAAAAATAATTTGGACAAAAGTGTGTATCTAGCATAGAAAAATGCAAGCACAACTAAAGTCACAGGGAATTGGCCTCTACTGTAGTTCTTCTTTCCAAGAACTTACTTCACAGTGTCTACTAAAATAAACAACAACAACAACAACAACAACAAAAAAAGGAAGAAAAAAAAGCAGGGATAGATGGGTGCTCCAGTGTACCTTTGCACTTCCTTACACCATTTTTAAGAGTAAAGGATTTTTTTTTAAATGTCTGCTCTTCAGCCAGATCTGTGCTAAGACAATTAATGCAAAGTCTCCCTGCCCCACCTCTACACCCCAAATTTACCCCTTTGAGCCCATGAATTCCAAACTGAAGGCAGGTTAAGTGTGGTCATAGGGGGGACCATATAATCCAAATTCATGCCAATTGTACAGTCTTTGGGAGGGTAATCACTCTCTTGATCAGTGTTTATATAGTTTAGTAGGCTCATAGGTGCTACTGTGGTACAAACTGGGAAAGAGAGGGACATGGGGATCACTGTGTTAGCTGTCACATACTTCTTATTTCTGAGGAGAACTGCAAGGAAAATGACAATTGCCCAAGCTTGCATTAGAGGATTAAGCCAGTGGTGGTTACTGATTTCTACTACTTGTGGATATGGCCAAGCCACTTGGTTCTACTCTAAAGGACATTGTAACTATTGGCAATTTTTTCATGTCAAAATTTCACGTCAAAATGTGATGTTATTCAAAAAAAAAAAAAAAGTGTTAAAAACTGACTGTTAAAAACTGAAAAACATTGTGAGATTTTTTTTTAATTATTTATTTTTTTAAAAAGGTCTGGAAATATTTTTGAAAGATTCGCAAACCCTTTTTCTCAGTTGTGGTCTCTGCTGACCAGCCACACAATAACATCTGGCTACAGACCACCCTCTGATCATTAATTCAGATATAAATTAGACCCATAGCCTATATTGTCAAGGTGTCCCTGTTCTCTAACAGAGCCAAAAGAGCAAATTTAGTGTGATCTCCCCTTTGGGAGGCTTAGCAGATTGCCCCATTGGATTCTTTTAAATGAGTTTTAGCTATGAGACTTCATTATTGTTTGAAAATAACTTGCAAGAGAAGCAGACTTCCTGAAGAAAAAATCATAGATATGCAATTATAATGCAAGTTAATCCTTTCCTTATCATAAAAAATAAAGTGTTTTTGTGAAACAATGTATCCATGTTCAGAAAGCTATTGTGTTTACTAGATGGAAAAATAAATAAATAAATAAAAATTCTCCTGGATAAAAAGCTGTATCTTTAACATAAGATACATAATCAATAACCTTGCAAGGCATTCAGGCTACATATTCACTAAGGAGCTGCTTTAATCAAAGGCATCCACATCTCTTTTCAGATAAATCCCGGTTGTCAACTACACTAAAACAGTATTTTCAGCTCTTGTTTTCATAATGTTAGTCCTACATGACAGTTCTGTGTCATCTGACAACCCTAATCCATCTCAAGGTTAGAATCTATTTTGTATTTCAAATCTCCCAAATCTCTGACCACTTAGTTTAAGTAGGATTAACATAAGCACCAGAAACCACAGAGAAGCAACGAAAGCCAAGATTACACTTTGATCTGCTCATGTAGACATTTGCTGAACTCCAGCAATACAATGAGCAGCAGAGCAGAGCAAAACAGAAAAGCACAAACCTCAGAGTAAGGCATTGTGATGAATGTATATTTGGTAGAAAATAACCAGATACATTGAGTGCTTCATCAAAATGTTTTAGTCAGAAAATTATGCAAAAATTGCCAAAACTGTTCTTATCAGCAAAGCATAAACAAATTTCACTTCAACACAATTGTTAGTCCACTGAAGAGACTAAATCTACTCTGGATTTTTTTTCTGATTATACTGGAATCCATAAAAAATCATTCTTGGTCCTATACATGCGCTACTATGAATCTGAGTGAGAAACATTTGTCTATTTGTAAGCAGAGATTACCTTTAGCAATTAATGTTATTATCAAACTCAATTGACAAAGTTGTGTAATCTGTGTCTACTGCATACCAACATCAGAGGCCCCAGTCCTGCATTTCTGTTGCAGGATTGTTTTAATATTAATTAACAAAATCATTTAATGGCAGTGCTAAAATTATTTTTTCTGTTTCCTGGACTTAGAATTTATTTGAAAGACAGCTTTGATCTGTGCTGATGTGGATACAATGCAAAAGGAAACTATTCCACCAATAACCCAACAAAGTAGACTAAAGTGACCTTTTACTATTTTTGGTGAGAGAAATGTAAAACTATTGGTCACATTTTAATAATCATTTGCTATTTGCACATTTTTTCTTTAGCAATCAGTTTTTCAAATGGAAGCTTACCATTGGAGAAGGAATGCTTATATTAATCTCATATTCAAAATTATGATGTGAGTGTTGCGAGTGTTGCATATATTCTGCATAATCTGAATATAAACTTTTGAAAATCATCTAACAGAGCACTATCTTGTTGCCTGATGCTAGAACACTGAGCATTTTTTTGTTCTGAAAAACTGTGATTTAGCATCCATTATTCTTTTTTTATTCTTTTACACCTTCATAATAATGTCATATTTCTTATTCCATGAACTAGCTAATGTTATTCACTTTTTTGTTTTGTTTTGTTTTGATTTCATTTCATTTCTGCTGCATTAATGTTGAGTGTTCTGGTTTCTGAGTTTCAAATAATATTAATGAGAGAAAACACATTTTTTAAAATAAATGCAGAACCATAAAAATAGAGCAGAAGCTTCTCCTCTCCTCTCCTCTCCTCTCCTCTCCTCTCCTCTCCTCTCCTCTCCTCTCCTCTCCTCTCCTCTCCTCTCCTCTCCTCTCCTCTCCTCTCCTCTCCTCTCCTCTCCTCTCCTCTCCTCTCCTCTCCTCTCCTCTCCTCTCCTCTCCTCTCCTCTCCTCTCCTCTCCTCTCCTCTCCTCTCCTCTCCTCTCCTCTCCTCTCCTCTCCTCTCCTCTCCTCTCCTCTCCTCTCCTCTCCTCTCCTCTCCTCTCCTCTCCTCTCCTCTCCTCTCCTCTCCTCTCCTCTCCTCCTTCCCCCTCTTCTCTTCTTCTTTTTCTCTTCTCCTGTTCTCTCCACCAGCTTTCTGGTTAGTCTTGGGATGGATAGTGGAGTAGAATACTGGCATTAATGATGGTGTGATATATTTAGATAGATAAAGGAACAAAAGAAAAAGGTATAGCAAGAAATAACAAAAACTGACTTCTTTAAGTTGGCATCAGAAGGGACGTGTCTACAGGCAGGTGTCATTCAGCTTTGTTGAGTTTAAATGTCTAAGCATGAGCCAGCTTCGTGTTTATCAATGTGTCCAGCTCATAAATACTCCTTTTAAGAGACAAGCTCTCCCTGTGACCCACAGAATTATGTTAGGTGTAGCTTCAGAAGACTGTGTAGACACTGAGGAAAGGAGCTCCTGGGAATTATTCAGCAAGTCTATTGGATTGCAGTGATTCATGGCCAAAGTGCTAGCTCCTGTTCTCAGCCAGCAGAGGTAGGCAGAAGATACTATCTGTAGTATTAGTGAACAGTGGGAGCATTTAAAGCACTTCTGAAGGGGCCTTAAGTCACTGGCAGTTCTTCAAAGCCAAGTAGGGAGTGGGGCTGTGAAGGCAGCTTAATCCCTTTGGCAGCCAGTTCCCATCTGTCTCTCTTCAGGTATGATGGACCACCTGCAATCAGGTCACCTGGCAAGGACTTATCTGGGGCACAACAAAGCATGAAGGATGCATCATCTCTGAGTGCTTCCAGAAACATCTATGTGATACACCATTGCCAATGGCCTGGCTACCACTGGCGCAGCTAATGGTATTTGGAGGTACAGACTCTCCCCTTAGGTTAGTCTTTTGAATCCTGAGCTAAGTTGCACATTATGGGACACCAATCTTGTCCTTTTCTGATATTTCAGTCTTCTGTATTGCTGCAGAGTCACAATTAATTCTGCTTTAGAGGCCAGTGTCATCCACCCTCTGCAACAGAACTGAATCTATCTGCTGCACCTTGGGACTCAGTACCCACACACTGGTCACCAGTCCTGTGGAGTTTTTGCACTAACTTCAATAAAGCGGTTCATTATTTTGATTGTTTTAATAACATTGGGAATGCTTATAAAGAGGACAAGGTAGGAAACTGTGAGGGATGATGGGATTCTGAAATACAATAAAATGGGATTATTTTTCTTAATAAAAAGGGCTTTTCTGGGTCTTGTGACTCCAAAGCAGTCAGCTAGCCTTTCACTACTGTATATCCACTTTTTCTGCATATCTACTTTTTTTTTCTTTTTTAGCTCATATGTAGTGAAATGCTCAACTACGTTTCCCTGTATCTTTTCCTCTCCAAAACCGAGTCCCATAATATGACGTCATAAGAAAATCACCTTTGCTCTGTAGCTCTTAGCAGATTTCTATAAGCAAAGGATAGATAACTCAAATCTATTCGAATTTAGGAACTACTGTGCATTACAACAAGCAACACTTTTTCCTAACATCATGTCAAAAACAAACCGTAATTATTTTTACTACAGATTATAGGTCTTTCAAAAAAAAATCAGAATACTCAAATTTGGGTCCGTCAATAATTCCCTTTCACCCTAACAGCTGTTTTTAAATTGACCTTTTGTCAGTCAGGATAATTCTGAATATTTTAAAGGTGAAGTAGCATCTGCTCAAGTCTGTTAGAGTTGTTTTACTTTGTGCATGATAGGAATTCAAATGTAGGTTTTTCACACCAGGAAGACATATCCTAGCCACCAGGTTATCGCCTTTCTCAGGCTATCCTACTAGAGAATTTCTCTCTGTATAACTAATTAAATACTAGAAGGAGAAAAACAGAGACGGATGGTAGTCTCATGATCTTTCATGTAATTAACATTTGGGGGAGGGGAGACAGGGGTGTTGTTATTCATTAAATTTTAATGAATAACATTCGAAATAATATAGGTCCAAATTCTGCTCTCATTTACTCTGGTGTAGAGCCAGACTAATAAGATAAAATAGCTTATGCCAGTATAACACTTAATGTCACTGTGAGAAGGATAAAGCTCATAGAATTGTTTGGAGTAAAAGAGATAATTGTCCAAAAATAGCCAGGAGGGAAATATTTTCTGTGCCTGTTTTCATTCTTTTTAGTGTATGCTGTTCATACATTAATCTGCGTGGGTTTTTTTTGCAAATCAATATGTCTGAATCTCCCAATAAAACTGCTTTTGCAGCTATTCTACTAATTTAGTAAGACAAAGTGCATTCTACAAATTCTCTTTTCTTCTACACAGAGAGGAAAGAAAATAGAGTAAATAACATCTGATTTGAATGGAAACCATTTACCTATGGATGATGTCCGAAACAGAGGCTTGAACAAAGACAAGTTCACATCACCAACCTGTAAGACCAGTAGACTTCTTAGCTAGTCAAAGATTTCTCAACACGGCAAAACAAATAGGAACCTGACTCAGGTTCTGTGAATCACCATTTGAAGAAAGCTGTAGAGGTCCACTGACTCTCCAAGAACCTTTTTTTCCTAGCTGGGACTTAGACTTCTTAATCTAAAAGTTAGGAAGTGTGAACATCCTATTTTCTGTCAGCTTTGTATATCCAGCCTTCAGGTTGTAATCAATTTTTCTTTCTTTCATTCTATTTTCACTGCTCTGCTGCAACTACAGAAGCACCAACCTGGAATGCATCCAATAGCCATTTCTTCTCATGGATAGCAAAAACTGACCCAGAGCCAACAGGATAATGGAGCAATAGCAACTTGAAAACAGAACCTTTTCTGTACAGGCTTTGATAAGCCTCTTTTTCTCTGCCTTTCAGGCCAGTGAGAATGTTGCTAGAACAATATCTACTGCTTGGACCAACCATCTCTGTCATAGTACCTCTTGTGTATGACTCCTTTTCCCATTTCATATAGGAAAAATCTCCCCATGCTCACTTTCAAAGCCTATCCTTGGTGTTCCTTTATTATTTTTCCACATTAATAATATATGAAGTTATTGATGCTCTGCACTTACATGCTTCCATTAATGCTGACCTTGACATCCACAAAATATTTTCTTCTTTGCTTAGAAGTTCTCCAGGTCAATCCAGTATCTTCAAATGGGGCATATACAGTCTTTATAAACTATTACTTTTCCTCCAAAGCTGTACCTATCCTTGAAACTCAGTTACCGTTAACTAAGGATCTGTTTAATTGTGACTTAGCATAATAGTTTTGCCATGACATTCAGCTATTGCCTTCCCATTGACATTTACCTTGTGTGTATGTAAGGGGCATACAGCAATTTTTTCTTACTTGTAAAAGAAATTTTTTAAAAGGACCTGGAACACAGGTTGATCAAATTTGGGGCATTTTTTCCTTCTCTATAGTCTTAAGGAAGCTATGGGTAATAAAGAAAATTAAGAAACAAGCTTTTTTGTTTGTTTTACACAACAGCTTTCTGCTGTTGTGGTGCCTAGGAGAATCTCTATCTGTATGCTCCAAAGGTTGTCCAAGAAAATAACCCTGTGGGACTGGACACAACTCAAAAGTACTCTGAAGACAGCAGCAAGTTTCTTCTTGATTTCTCTGAAGCAAATTTCCATATATAGAGAGAAAGTAGATTTTTTAATTTGTTCTCAAGTAGCTGGGCTGGAAATACAGAGAGGACAGACAAAACCAATTAAGTGTCCTGAGGAAGATTCATGGTGTCTAGGTTCTTTCTACCGATTATAACACTGGCAGTTCCAAAGAGGTGTCAATTTTCTGTGCCAAAGTACAGGACAAAAACTAGAAATCTCTTTTGAATTCATGAGAAGAAAAACTATTTATTTGTGATTCATTATGAAAATATACCTTAAATGGGTATAAAAGTAACCAGTATTGTGTTGCATATAAAATAGCCTTATGAACACCACTTACATTGAAATGCTTATAGTTCACGTTTTATATGTGGGATAAGCCCTGGGTTGGAACTGTGTTTATTAGTTAAGGGCTTGCTTTGATATATCAAGGTTTCTCCCATTCCTCCCGATCATCCTTTCCTTTGAAAGTTCAATACCCGACTGAAATGAGAATTTCCATCCACTGCATCAAACAAGCAATGATCTATTCTGAAAGGTTCTGTATTTAATGGCACCACATGTAATGGGAGCAGCGAGAGGAGGGGAAAGTTTTTTCTAATCTCCCTGGTCAGCTCATTCGGCGTAATAATATTAAACCTACTGAATTACAAATGGCAGAATAAACCTAACCTTGGTGATTCTCCAGTGAGTAGAATTCAAGTCCAGGTAATAAATGAATTGTATATTAAAGAGAGAATGAGAAGCCCAGAGGGAAGGGCAATGCTCCCAGTAAGGCCAAATACTTGCATCTCATCCATCACTATAGACCTTCACTATAACAACTTTGAACCATAGGAGGAGACAAGAAAATATAAATGTTAACACACTTTTTGTACATAGTGATAATTACAGGTGATTACCTTTGTCAATACTAGCTCCTGAATTCAGATGCTTTTGTGTCATTCTGACTTCTGCTGTGATTGCCATTAATTCATGCATTTTAGCAAGCCGTATGTAATAAGAGTTCCTGAAAAGTTAATACTTTTTTTTTTTCTTGTTTTCCTGGTAATTCTCAGAATGTAAAAGCAAACCCTTTAATAGCTTTAATTTACATGGTAAATCACTGGGCAGGCACTTAATAAACTGGGGTGTATTTGAAGCAAGTAAAGATCTATCTTGAATTTACAGTCATGACCTTCAGCTGTCTTTGAATCTTTTTACAAGTTTGACAAATGTACTGGGGAGACAAATCATGGCCATCTTGGCTACTCTACAACAATAGAATTCAGGTAAGCCTCCTTAAGAACATGACAAATGCTATCAGGGACAACCTTATGCTTTAGAATTTGTTTACAGTAGAGCTACAAAGCAAGTCTAAAATTCACCACCTTCTTTCTAAAGGGAAGGTGCTTTTTTGATCTTGTCTTTTGTACTATAACAATACATGGACACAGATATATTCTCTTTCTCTCTGTATCTGTAGACACAGTAGTGGTGAGGTCCCAGCTGGACCGCTGTGCATACTTTTGGTCCTTGTAGCTCACAGTAGAACTGAAGAAACTGGGGAGAATTGAGCAGACAGCAACCACAGCAGTGGGACACAGACAATATGATCAACATGGAGAGGTTAGTGATACTGGGTTTGATTAGCCTAGCAAAGGGAAAGCTGAGAGGCAACTCACAGAAATCTGTTACTGCTTAAAGGGTGGTTACAAGCCTGAGGGAGACAAATGGTGCTAAGTTGCATCAGACAGTGTAACAAGGGGCAACAGCCAAAGTGCAGCTTGCAATCTTCAGGCTGGACATTCAGAAAAACAAAACAAAACAAAACAACAAACTTCTCTTAGAAAACCACTGCCACACTGCAACAGGTTGTCCAGACAAACTGTGAAATCTCCATTCTTGGACATTTTCAAAACTAGGTGTGGACAAAACAATGCTTCAGTGTTGGCACTATTTCCACTTCAAGGAAGCTGGACTAGATGACCTCCAAATGTGTACCTGGATGATCTTCTACCTACAGGCAGAAGTTAAAAGAACAGACAAATCCATGAAAACATTAGACCTGCTGGTTAACGTATTTCAGGAAGACATTCAAATACGGTGTTGATGAGAACAGGGCAGAAAAGGAAATTACACCCTCTTTGTGACTGTCAAATCTAAATGTTACATAACACAGACAAAAAAAATATAAATAAATAAATAAATAAATACAAAATAAATACAACATTAAAATTTAAAATAAATAAATAAATAAATAAATAAAATAATAAAATAAAAATAGTAGGTGCAACCAACATCCCTCGAACTTCATACAACTTGATCATGGACAAGTGTTAGCATTTGTTTCTGAAAATTCTGTTGACTTGATAGCTCTGTGGGTTAAATTGTATGCAAACCTAATGTGAAACCCTTGTTTTACCTTTTGGTTAAACAATAAGAGAATACACATACATACCAAATGCCTGATCCAGGATAGCCGAGTCTGAAAAAGTACTATTTTATGCAGAATACTTGACAAAAACTTTGATCTAAAAATTCACTAATTTTTATGATAGTGGATGACATTTCTTTTATTATTATCCCTAAATCCATGAAGCATTGTTATATAAACAGCATTTCAGAAGATTAATAGGTGGGCACAACCCTGACTAGTATACCCAGCAATTAAAGGTTTTTACATCCTGACCTGGCAAGATCTCTCCCAAAGAAGTATGCTAAAATAAGAAAACAATTATCTCAAGCTTCTCTGAACAGTCAAGTTTTTGCTGATATCAAAGAACTTGTCTATGTTTGTTTAAACTCTCTCCTCAAGTTTTTGCCACTGACTTCATAATGATTTCACATGAGAAAAGTCATTAAATCTTCTGCATTGTGATTTCCAGTTTCAACTGTTAATGTTGTTATGGTTCTTCCCTAAGATCTGATGCTTTGGTATTGCATTAGCACCTACAGGCTTCAAGTAAAGCCAAGTCCTGCCTTGGTTCAATGATACCTATTGTTGGCCATCTCTTCTCCAGAGATGTCGTAATTACATAAGACAATTAGACTATAGGGGGGAAAACACAGGTTCAAGAGTATGAGATCTGATCATTGTCATAATGGGTCATAAAGCTAGCCATGATCTTATTCATTAGACTTCATCCATTGTGTAAAAACATCTATAAATAAATAAATAAAGTAAAATGAGTGATTATAAAAGTTAGAAGTTTAAAGCCACAGGGAGGCAAAAGAAAAAAAATAAAATAAAAAAATAAAGACACCAGTCAGGTCAACAATGTCTGTAAGAGTATTTACTCATTGAAGGGAAGTAGGTTGTTAACTGCTGTTTCAAATTCTACAGTGTTCTTAAAGCAAAGTAATGTTCTTTACTTCATTCTTCTAACTTGGTATGTTACTTTTTTGTTTGTTTAATGACACCAGACATATACTTAAGAAAACTGCACACTGAGGATCTGATTTATTGCCTAGGATTCTATTTGCATGAAAAAAAAAAAAAAAAAAAAAAAAAAAAACAAAAAAAAAAACCACAACACTAAAGCAGAATTTGACAGGTACTTACCAATTCAGCTCCTAGGGGGTGCATTTTCAGCCAATTGTGTGGGGAATTAGGCATGCAGCTACCTACAATTTATTTATTTAAATCTGTGAGCATTTAGTGGTTCTCCTCAGGAAATAAAATCACTGGCTGGATTACTTTGCAAACACAATTTTGTCATCTTGACCCACCCAAAGCTCTGCCATTTCATTCAATGATATCCTGATAACTTCAATTAACTTAATTTTTGTATCGTTTCTGCAATTTTGAAGCCACCGACAAAACTTATTCCATATTGCCAGTGGCTACCCCAACCAGCCCGAGTTTACTATCAAAAGAATGATACCTGTCTGTTCCTCTGTGTGTCATCTTGGAATTAGGTCCAGACGTTCACCTAGAACAAGGTTTTCAAAAAAAAATCTTGCACATTACTAAGAGAAATATACAAACTCAGAGGATTCTGAGTAATCATTCTACTGATCATGACACTTCATTTTTTGCATGTTATAATAAGGGATATAAATGTATTTCATTCAGAAATCAGCTACAAGGACTAGGTAATTGACTTAAAACGGCTATGGTGTCTGCCCACTAGTTGGCAGAAACAGAAACAATGTTGATAAGAAGAGGAATAATTATTTCATACTTGCAGTAACAGTTGTGCATTTGCATAAACATGAGTTCAATGCTATGAAAGTGCCTCTGGGTCAGAGTTTTAGGCGGATGATTCCTGCTTGTTGTCTATGTCACTTGAGATTTTAAATTGTTGTTCAGCAGCACAGGGAACAGCTGCTTGGCAGGTCAGGCTTTTAAAATAATCTTTGGACATTAGTTGGCAAAGAGACATGCTGATAGATAGAAGTGTTATATACAGAGAAGAAAAAGAAGTGGAAAATCCTAAGGATGCCAGCTGAGATGGAGAGTCTAACCTAATATATCCCAATGTATGAGAAAGGTAGCTTTCTTCATTAGAAAACAGTCTGAGCAATGAATAAAGCATATATTCATACAGAGTACACCAGTGTGAAAAACCATGGAACAAAGCTGCATGGATAATTTAGAAGGAATGTGTACAAGTAGATAGGGCATCAAAGTAAGTCAAGAGATATTGGTTCTAGGTTCAGACCCAGACCCCAGTCATGAATAACACTTTGGATAAATTAAATCTGGTTATGTCTTTGCTTCCTCTCTCATCTTGTCTGCCTTTTCTATCTAAACACTAAACTTTTTAAAGTGTGGACAGTCTCTTCCATGCTCACACAGTGCATGGAGAAATAACAGCCCCGTGCTCAGCCGAAACTTCTAGACTGCACCATAAGAGAACTGATTGGTGGTAATGAGATCAATGGAGTGCTGTAAACACTGGCTTTTAAAGATATACAAGCTGCGCTGGAGCTGTGAGATTTCTCACACACACATTGAATCTTTTACTGTTCTGCCAGTTTAAAACGCTGCCATATAGACTGGGCAAGAAAAGATTGGATAGCTAGCAGGTAGGGAGGATGACTTCTCCAGCATCAAAGCACATTAGGAAAATCTTACCAACCTGGAGCTCTAAAGCAATAACTAAGTAAATTTACTCCTTGCAGATGGAATATATTGATGATAGAAACCTTCTTTTTGAGATTTTTTTTTGGTACATTATTCAGCTCTATAATAATAGGAACAAATAATATTGGTAATAATTCTTGTTTTAATATTAGCATGTTGATCATATTATGTTTCTTTTTTTTTTTTTTTTTTTTTCAGTCCAGTGTAGATCAGAATGTCCATGATTTTTTCATCTGAAAGTAAACTTTTATTTTGGGGAAGGTGTAGTGGTTTTACTTGGGTGGGCAGCCTTCTGGTCTCCATGTTACCTGTACGAGTTGCAGTCACCAGTGAATTTCTTCTGAAGTGGTATTACCGGACCTTTTTTTTCTATTGAAAAAGGAGAAAGATACTTTTCTGATAGGATTTGAGAGCAAGAAATTATCCTTTATTATTTCTAATTTGGATAGCTTTTTTAAAAGACTATTTGTTCAGAAGTTTTTCTCAGTAATATAAAATTGTGAAAGTGAAAGGTACTTTTTTTATTTAATGTACTCAAGAATCTCCTGTCTTGCTAGAAAGAAGTATGATGTCACCTGTCTGGAGACAAACAGGCTTAACATATTAAAGTGTTTTTTACAGTAGCCTGCAGATATGTTGCACTACTCATTTTTGAGTCTTGTGTTTATTGTGGTGGAGCATTTATTCATTTGTGCATGAGCTAATGCATTTGCAAATGCTAGCAAAAGTATTTCACATTATCCATGTCCTTTTTTCTCTGTACTGCAGAGAAATACTGAGTACTGTATTCGTAGTACTACACAAACTTCTATGTGCCATGCACACATAGAGCCTTCCTTTTCGAACTGTGCTCAATTTTTTCCACTGCCTCCATCCTAAGGGATGGTTTTGAGCCAGGAGGTGGTATAACAGATTTCAATCTACGTGTCAAGGGATGGCAAGTACGTTTGTGTTATTAAACTAACAGCAAACCAAGTAGGGCAGCTAGCTGTTGACTTCACACCTCAGCTCTTCTCTATGTGAAGTGTCTAAACTGGGTCTTTCTCTCTTCCACTCTGTCTCCCTTCTATCTCTTATCTTCAACAACATTTCTGGGAACTAACTGGTTGATGGCTTTCTGTACCCTTTTCAAACTTTTCATTGGAACATATCATTTGATTTAAAACTTACAAGAAGAGAATTAATAAAATTCATAACACAGACTTCCTAAACTTTTTTTCCTTTCCTAAAATACAAAGGAAAGGATCAAAAACATATATATAGGGTGGTATGAAACGATGCAAGAAAATTAGTTTGGGACTGAAAGAGATATGTCAGATATATTAATGTAATCTGTTCTTAGAAGCCTCAAAGAAAATTTCATAGATGCCTTTAGTATACTTGTGTATTTACAGGTTTTTGATTTGTATTTTTCCCCCCTAATAAATTATCCTTGCTGTAAATTAAGCAGGTTTCTTATGTCCTTCCATACTATTTTCATCACACTGGAAACTACAGTATATTAAAACTCAGATACAGCAATTGCCTGCTCACACCTATGAACAAGTTACCCATTCCCAGTTGTATATAGGAACTCCATATATAATGGAGTTTTTGACTCATACCTATCTTTAACCTCATCTAGCAATATGGAGAAAGAGGAAAAGAATAACATACTCCAGTTTTGCTATTAATAAATAAATTCTTCACTTTTTGAAGTCTTGATTTTGCAGTGCAACCACGTTGTCACGAAACATTTGTTTAGAGGTATTTAGGTATTTTTCATTGGACCAAGAGATACAAACGTAAAAAGACCAGTTTTGAAGAAGACAAGCTCACGGAAGGAGTCTGTTTTGAATACTCTAACCTCTGCTAAGATTCAGAGATCAGAACGCATGATGTTTGTTTTGGTTTTACTTTCAGTCACACTGAATAGATTTTATTTTTTTTTAATTGCTTGATGACTCCATTGTTCACATAAGTAGTGTGTGTGAGGCAAACACTTAGGAATTTGCTTTGAAAATTCATACCAGATATAGACTTTCTGCTAACTTTTCTTCTGGTCTAACATTGCATTCATTTAACAGCTCTAAAGAAAAAAGGAAAACACCAGTAATGTCTTTTGCTGGATTAATGACAAATTGACTAATGTGCTCTACCCACTTTGTGCCATTCAAATTACTTTGAATAGCTTTAAATATGGTTTTAATAGCATTATTGAAATGCTGTTGAACAACCTGTATGCACCAGCAAATCTGTCCTTTCAAGTATAATAGATTGTATAGGCTCATTTCATGTTTCTTATATCCAAATGAGATTAACACATAGTTTTGTTTAACTGTAAAATGAACATAAGGTTCAGCTCTGTAGCTGTTATTGAGAAAAAGCTGTTTCCACATTTTCTGTTCAAGTTAGAACTGCAGAAGCCAGACCAGAAGAAAACATAAATCATAAATAAATTCACTTTTTGCACTTCAGAATTCTGCTGATCCACACTTGTTGACCCTTGCTTTACAAGAAAGCAATAAAATTACCCAGTATCACAGAAAGATGATGGGATGGACATTCTTCTGTGAGATGCTTTCTGTATGATCCATGATCTGTATCTGGGTGTAAATGCAAGTTACCATAAAGTAAACTAGGCAATGAATTTACACGCTTTATTTCAAAAGCTACAACACTGCCTAACTCATCCTGAAGTCTTCTTTAGCTCTGCAGAACTGATTGTGAGTAGTTTTATATATTAACCACATTCTTTCCACACTGATGTGTGCACAATTAGCAGCCTTTATGAATACACATTTTAATGTATATTAAAGAGTTCATAAAAATGCTTAGTCTGATGCATTCAGTGATTCAGTGTGTTGTTTGTTTTTTTTTTAATTCTCTCTTTCTCAAAAAAAAAAAAAAAAAAAAAAAAAAAGTACTTTTCTATGAGTAGGAAAAGTCTGACAAGCTGAAATGCTTCATATCCCAGTCTGTCATTTAAGTTATGCAGGAATTACTAGAAATGAATTTCTGGTACTTTAACAGAACTCAAGTATTTCATAAGCCATAACAACACAATGGATTTGGTGATCACTTCAGAATAATCATGACACTGCTTCTCTTTTTGTAGCTTTAAAAAAAAAAAAAAGACATTCAGATTTTTTTTCTCTATTTTAAACAGTTTGTGAAGACCAAATTCTCTCTACCCACAAGTGCTGCTTAACTGCATGTCAAACTGAGAAGTGTTTCTTCATTTCTCATTAGCTTCTTTGTCTAGCTCAGTTGAGTACGAAGGTAATTAAAAAAAATAGTAATAACAAACCATATACCTCGTTCTTTTTTAGGAAGAATGTTCAATTAGGAACGTATGAACTATTCCATTCTATTCTCTAGAGATATTATACATAAAGTGATTACATGTTTATGCTCCAGATTTGCTCACTGTTTCTTATAATATATATCTGCAGAAGAGACATGCCTGAAGTCTTAGACGAGATACAAATTATCAGAAAAAAAAAAAAAAAAAAAATTAGAATTTAGCTTTCAAGTCACCATCAATATTTTTAATTGATTTGTTTGAATTTTTTCCCATATATTACTAGAAAATCATGAAGTTATATGAAATTATATTCATGATTGTAATTCTAGTGTCAAGTTAAAGGGAAAATCTTTATAATTATAGTGAAAATGTGGTGGAACTCCAACAAGCTGAAGATTTTAAAAATTGGTTAATCAGTGATATGCAAGATGCTATTACCGACATTACCCTTCTAAGGGCTATATCCCAAATTCTAACATATGCTAATAATAGTTGTCTCTGTAAGACTTTGCAACTAAAATTAAAATTTCTTTAGTTATCAATTTTCTAAAACTACCCTGAAATGCAAGAAAACTTCTATATTTGTTCTTACTTTAAATCTTGATCCTGACTATGACAGGAGTAATTCAAATGTCCTTGGTCTTTGGAGATGCTGAACTCTGGACAGGAACCTTCATAGTTCTGGCTTATATTCATATGCCATAACAATTATGATTTGGTATCCTTTTTACAGATCACTTTTTACTGCTTCTTGATATCTATGTTGTTAGCTTTTCTTGATGAAGGATATGTGCTTCAGAAGAACTGTTCTGCAGTTTGGTGATTAATCTTTCTCAAAAAAGATAGGGTGTGGCCTTCAAACCTCTTGAATACTATTGAACAAGTGATGGTGATTCCCATCATTTGTCCAGGTTTCATGAAAGCAAACTTATCAATGGTTCACTTGAACAACCCCTGGGAAATCTCTCATTCTCAAGGCTCAGAATAGGCAGCTAAGCAATTCATGCATGGCTACCATAAAATAAGATTGAACAAGGATAGCGTTAGGGTTTTAGAACATTATTATATGAGCAGGACATCAATCATTATTCTTGAAACTATCTGTCATATCCCTCAAACTGGGATTTTGATAGCTTTGAATGTACCTGCTAGTACTGGCTCATCATCTTGGTAACCTGATATATTTTACCATATGATGCACTCTATCTTTTCTGACTAACTTTAGAGTTAAAATGCAGTATGACGACACTGAAAGACAGAACAATGGCTAAGCCCTGATCATGTATCTTGCTAAAACAAAGGATTCATACTGCTAAATTGGTAGCAGCTCTGCAGCTGAACACATGTAGCTGTACTAGGAGCATGGTCAGTTGAATAAGCTAAAATAGTACCATAAAGAGAACAAAATAAAACACTGCAATTTCAGTGATCTTCTGCTGGTCAGGATCATAGATTCTTCTGCTTTAACATTACCCTGCTACACTGAATTTTCACTGAATGCAAATACATCCCAGCCTTAGAGAAACATGAAATGAGTGAATGAGAGTTTTTAACAGTAGATGGCATCTCTGTTAATTCAGAACTACATTAATTCCACCACTCTGGGTGACACCGCACTGCTGTGCTCTCAGTCTCATGGCTGAAATACAGACCAGCCTTTGACCACGTATATATACAAAAGGTTTTCCAGCATCTTTTCCTCTTTATCTCTGTGTGTGTGTGTGAGAGAGAGAGAGAGAGAAAGAGAAAGAGAGAAAGTTTGAAAATCTTGGTAAAATTTGCATGTGAATAATGTTGTTAAAAAGGAATTACAAAACAGTCAGTATGGTTTCAAATTGTAAGGTAAAGAAATGTAGAACATAGGCCCAGAACGGCTCTCATAAATTGTTCAGTTATCTTCTCTCACTCAATATAGCTACCCTAGCTCTACCTAGAGTGAAATCTTTTTTTTTTTTTTTCTTTTTCTTTCTATGTGATACGTAATTGAGAAGCTTTACTTACAATTAAAAATTATTAAATTGTTGCCATACTGTATTCTGGCAATAGCTACTTACACAGTCATGGAGAACATAAATACTCCATAACAGAGAATGGACCTCAAGTGATTCAATTCAATACAGCCCTACTAATCTCAAGCAAGCTTGGCACTGGTTAAGGAACTGATCCATAATTTATCATTCAAAGTATGTAGGCCTTGGTAATCATCTAGATGGAAAGCACTATTTAATATAAAATCCTATGAATCTATTATCTATTATTTGCCAGACACTGAATGAAGTTCAAACCGAAAAAAATGTGTTTGACAAAAGAAAGTGAGATGAAAGTTTGTGGGGAGAGGAAAGCAGACTATTGGAAAGGCCAGAGGGAGGTAACAATGGGTTTTATTAAAATTACACTACGTTGTGAATGCTGGTCAAAACCAGTGTGGTGATTCGTTAAGTGCTGACAATTTTCTGATAATACCAAAGTTGTTTGCACTTTGGTAGAAATATTGGGAGTTGAACTGTTTTCCCACTGCCTTTAGGAAGACTATCTACCACAACACCAAAACTACAAGCTGGGAATAAGAAACCCCACCCTACTCCCATTTCATACAGAAAGGACTGTGTCCTCTGGTGGGTTTACCAGAAGCTATCACCATTGCTATTTCCACATTACAGGATGAAGGGACAGCAGGGACACCTCTTCTTGTGTACACATATTTCAGGAGACATCTAGAAGCTCAAGATGCAGCCAGCACAAACTTCTTGACACAGGGGAATTCACTCTGTGGCAGTGGCACCTGAGCAAATTAAGCACAACACCTGTGGGCTTCAAGCAGTCCTCAGGCTGCTATGGCTTGCATGGGAACACACTGATACACACACTAACATGCACACACAACCCAACAAGAACAAAAATCCACATCACCTTTAAGGTGATCACAAAAAATATGAGATACTGCATACTATTCACCTAAAGAAACTTTTGATTCTTCACTCGACTCAGCTAGGTCAATACCTTAGCACGAGCAGGGTTTTGCTCTATGCATGCTTTGTAGATGTTTGTTCTCCAGATCTAGAAGTGACATCCAAGGATCCAGTCTAGAATGTTTGATTATTTCAAAGAAATACTGTCCTTTGATCCAATGATTGTTGTATGACTGTGGGGTTAATTACTTAAGCATCCATGACTAGGTAAATGTTGTTTGTTTGACTTTTAAATTAGAAATTATAGTCACTGCAGGACCTGGCAGACCAGCAAAAGGCTCTGGAAAATAGTTGTATGTTACTGATTATATTAATTCAGTCCTTTTGCAAGAGCTATAATTAAATGTTCTTACAGCTGAGTACATTCTCATTTTCATTCTTTCATTTTAATCTACATTGTTTCTTTTAATGTACATTTTTTATGAGCTTAGTTTTGATATTGCTTGGACCAATTCATTCTTCTTACTGTCTCTGTAACTTAGGTGACATTCACTCTATTTCAAAAATCTCTCAACTGAAAGGAAAAATCCTTTTTTAGAAGCTGCACTGCATTTTTCTTTGCAGTAAGAATTGGAACGGAGGGTGCCAAACAATGTCTTTTATAAACCCTCCTGTCTCAGTGTTGATCCCATTTCACTGTTAATGTTCTAGATTTGGCAAAGTGACTGTTTCATGTGCTTCATTGCTATAGTAACACTAATGGAGAAGCCTTCCTAACATAGTAATTTAGACTCTGAAGGGGATGGATATACAGAAGATGACACTGTAAATAAATATGAGAAGATGAATATCTCCTTGGGGAGAAAAAAAAAAAAAAAAACACACACAAAAAAAAAAAACTTTTAGAATGTTTATGAATTCTAAAACATAATTCATTTTTCTTACATTGTATCATGAGAGTGGTCCAAAAGCCTCTGCGATTGTCCTGGGCCCTTTCATGACACAGGGAATCTTTGCTTTGAAATCCTAAGATCACAGGAAGGAGAGTGAAAGTTTTATTATCTTCTTCTTACACACAAGCAATTGAAGCAAAGGCAGATTTAGACTGAACATCAATCTCCTGAGTTGCTTTATCCACAAGACTATAATTTTACTGAATAGAAGTGTGAGAAAAAGATCATAGAAATATACGCAAACAGATGTAAAAGAAAAGCTTCTGTTCAATTTTTAACTTGTCAACATTTTTAAGAGTGCATATCTCTTGAAGAGTACTGTCACTACTATAGATAACTTGCCCTTCTGGTAATTGCTGGTAACTCGACAATTCATTAAACGCTACTCAGAGAAGCACAAAGCTGGAATACAGCTCTCTCCCACCAGTTATTTAAGGGTTCTTATGTGCAATTTATCTAGACTTGCTCATTTAGATGTTGTCTTATATCCCCCTCAGTTACAAATAGACTTCAAAATAGTTCATCATCCTTATGTGATAGAATCACAACTCTTCTTTTTGCTCAAACACAGACTTTTGCCCTTTTGGTACATTACTAGTACTACTGCAGTATCCAACTAATAAAAGCCAGCAGCTTTTTAGACTTGTCAACAATTTACTTCTCTAAATAATAATTCATTCAACTTGTCTGAGACTTCAGATGAAGTAAATCTCTTTTAAAAATTTTGTTTCCTTCTCCACTGCCTATAAAAACCGCTTAGTGGGCTAGACTGGTTCTGAAGGTTAAGGTTGATAGGTCACATCAACTTACTCTGTCTGCTGAGATCAGTGATTCTAATACTTGAAGCATCAGCATTTCTTGCATCTTGTTCTAAGGAACAACTTCTGATTTCTTCTCTCCCAATCCAAATTACTTGAACTGATGAATGACCACCTAAAGAAGCATTGTTTCAAACTTCATAGAGACAGAAATGTGATGAGTTTGAGGAGGTGTAGGAATATGGAAAACATGAAAAAAAAAAAAAGGCTGTGTACTACTTCCACTGCTTTTTGTTTGTTTGTCTGTTTTGCCTGCGTATATACTAATATGAAAATGACTTCTAGACACAGCTGGAAGGTGTTTTGAAATTTAAAAATCAGCACACTTAAAGACCTGTGAAACTTGGATAGCAAAATAAAGTATGTTCAAGATTTGTTGTTTTACAAAAGCCTTACTGCTCATAAACAATCTCATGGTATTTTTAATGTTTGACACCTCAATACTAGACATAATATTAATTATGTTAGGCAAACAGAGCAGCTTCCAAAGAGAAAGAAAATGAATTTCATGCTATTGGCATTACAATGGTGAGATGACGATATAACCAGTCAACAGAATAATTAGAGTGCAAAAACTGAGTTTTCCTATTCAACTTGTAAATTTTTTCCAATAAAAGAGCAACTTTGAAATGCATCTGAAAATGAATGAGGTCAGGAGAATAAGTTTATCTTATTCAGTTTCCATTTCTCAATATAATGTGCTTTGCTTTCAGCAGATAAGTAGAGCAGTATTTATCCTAAGTACAACTCAGGTTTATCATGAGAGCAGATTGTTTTTCCTCATATTCTTTCCAGCCAGTTTCATGGTGGTGAAGATGAATCAGCTCATAATGTTAGTGCCAAAGGATTTGCCTTGCATATATTTTATTGACAAATATTTTTTAAAGGACAGAACAATGGATGAAATCAATCCACACACGACAGTCCCTCATATTATGACAGAAAGATGGGCATGAAGCATTAATCCCTCCTTTTGACAGCCAAGGACTATGAAAAATGATTTTAGAAAGGAAAAAAAAATTGTCAATAGGACTAGAGAAAGGAGGAGGTAAAGTTCATCTCAAATGAAGAATAAAGCGGAAGAAAGACTGGATGTTATCACACTTCTGTGAGCTGGGTTTACAGCTGTTAAATTACTGCACTTAATTAAACAGTTTAAATTCAGAATCCATGGATTTACAGAAGTCATATATTTATATGGCACTGTGCCTGAGTTAGTATGCCCTGTCTTAATTAAATCCATTCACTGCAATGAAGTCACTTCCCATTGCTAAAGAGTGGTATGGAATTTGTTTCATGTTATAGATATTTGCTCTGTGAGATTTTCTTTTCTTTAGCACAAGCTCACTTTTTGTTCAATAGTTATTTCATGTTTACACAGCTGTCTAATGAGCTAATCACGTAATGCTTTTAAAATTTATCAGGTAGTGCTGGATTCTCCACTGCTTACTTTATTTTTTACAGTTAGTATAGCTCTCATCAATTTCTATGGAATTAGTGGTGGTTTCCACTACTGTAAGCAAGAAGGAAATCAAGAGCTGTTGCAGAGTAAGCCCTCTTGAGCAGAAATGATTTATTTACACACTGAAGGAATAAAACGTCCATTCAAGAAAGAGTAACTAAGCAGTACAGTAGTAATATTCCATGAGATCAAGTTTTGTTCTTCCCAAAGTTGTCTTGCTTACTAACAATGAAATGTGGAATTGATGTTGGTGGAGGACAGAAGCAATCTTCAACATGATGTAGGAAACAGTATTGCTCAGAAAAGAAAAACTTGAAAATTCACAAACCAGGTGCTTCTTTCTGGCTTTGCCTTTCTCCGTGATGTTATCAAACCTGGTATGTCCATCCATGAGTGTCTCCTACCAGAAAACATTCACTTTGAGAGCTAATCCTTTATATCATGTTGAGGACTGGGCTGATACATAGAAGATGGAGGTGAAAACATCCATTGTGGGTATCTAGGAGCCCTTCATGGAAATCTCTTGCACATGAGGAGCTGAAGTAGGTTCTACAGCTTTTCACGTATGCTGTATAACATGCAGTGTACACACCTGAGCATTATGAACCTATTCGTTATTAAGAAGAAATACAATCTTGGTCATTTGTTAGGACACTATGGATGGTGGATAGGAACTCTTCACTCTGTGAAAATGCCACAGCTTCAAATCTGTGTGAATGTCATCCTTGAAGAACAGCATATTTGCCCTGTGAAATAGAATGTTTCTGAAAGGCATACTGCGTATGAATCTAAGACTGTGCATTGTCCCATTTTTGATTCTTATCTCATTTCTTTGAAGAAAGATGCAGGTTAATTTAAAAACAAAATCTGTTATATAGCTACATATGTAAGTGCTATTGTTGAAGGACAAAATGGACAATAGAACACAAATTAGACAATAGAACACAAATGTCAAACTGTTGGTCAAGAGAAAGCTAGCTGTTTGGCTAGCTTTTGATTTTACTTATTGTGGTGGTTTTACTCAGCTGGGCAGCTGAGCTCCACCACAATTGTTCTCTACCTCTCCCTTCTCAAAGGAAAAAGGGGAGAAAATATGATCAAAAGGGCTCAAGAGCTGCGATAAGGACAGAGAGATTAGTCAACAATTATCATCATGGGCAATACAGACTCAGCATAGGGAGATTAATGAAGTTTATTACCTATTACTAACAAGCTACAGCAGTGAAAAACTAAAACTACAAACACCTCCCCCCCATTCACCCTCTTCTATATCCTCCCCTTGAGCAGCACAGGGGATCTGGGAACAGGTCTGCGGTCAGCCCATGATGCTTCATCTCTGCTGCTCCTTCACAGTCCCTCTCTTCCACTGCTCCAGCACAGGGTCCCTCTCACAGGATGCTGTCCTTCCCGAACTGATCCTACATGGGCTTCCCACAGGCAGCAGCTCTTCAAGAATTGCTTCAATACAGGTCCATACCACAGGATACATCTGTCAGGAGCAAACTGCTGTAGCACAGGTCCCCCCACAGACAGCAGCTCCCCCCAGACCCCTTTCTCCTGCATGGGCTCCTCTCCACAGGCTGCAGTTCCGACTAGTGCAGGGGCTCTCCACCGGCCGCAGACTCCTCCGGGCCACATCCAACTGCTCCATTGGGGGCTCCTCCACAGGCTGCAGCATGGAGATCTGCTCCATGTGGACCCCATGGGCTGCAGGGGGACAGCCTGCTCCACCAGGGGCCTCTGCACAGGCTGCGGGGGAACTTCTGCTCTGGCGCCTGGACCCCCTCCTCCTTCTTCACAGACTGTGGTGCCCTGCAGGGCTGGTTCTCACTACTCACTCTCAATACTCCTTTGTGCAGCAGTTGTTTTTTGTTTTTTTTTTTCCCTTTTCTTAAATCTGCTGTTACAGAGGCACAAACAATATCACTTATTGGCTCAGCTCTGGCCAGCAGTGGGTCTCTTTGGAGCTGGCTGAAACTGGCCATTATCTAACAGGGGGCAGCTTCTGGATTCTTCTCACAGAGGCCATCCCTGCAGTCCCCCACTACCAGAATCTTGCCTCATAAACCCAATGCACACGTTTTCTAGCAAGTTACACAACTAAAGACTTAAACAAGAAAGTAAGTTTTACTACACTTTGTTGTCACTATAAGCTTTGAGCCCACATTCTTTCCCTGAGAAGTGAGAGGTTTTAACCAAGGTAAGTCATCCAGATGAAATGCACATCCATTCGTTTCTCAAAATGTTAAAAACACAGACCAAACATTTGACAAGTAAGCTAAGAAGTTTTGAAATGTGACATAACAGTAATGACACTTTACCCACTAATAGAACTGAAACAAGTGAAGAACCTTTCCTGTCCTTATTGGGTTGCAAGTTTAGATGCATAGATTATGGTAAGTGTGGATTTTTATTATCTTTGGTTTGTTTTATTTGCTTTTAATTGATTTAAGGTTTCAATTAAGTAAAAACTCTGGATTTCAAGTCATTTGTGTTCTTCAAATTGATATACCTCAGATAAGATGTTCACAGGTCACAGTACTCCAAAAGTGGTCAAGCAATGTAGTTAGCAGTAGAAGACATCAATGGAAAAATAGCTGAAATCATGTGAGCAGATGACCTTACTGTGGAAGTTTGACAGTAAACCCAAGATGACAGCCTTTTGAAACTGCTTTTAAGACCAGATGATCAGAACAAAATACCACATCAGAAGGACATTGAAGAAGCGACCAGAGTAACAGAAGGCCAAACCAGCAGAACCCCCCAAAATAAACTCTCAAGGCTAAAGCATGTTTGATGACCTCAAAAACAAGAGAGAGATTAGGAATGTCAGAGTTGGAAAAAGTTTCTCTGAGATGTGTGCAGGTAAAGGCCATCTAATCCAACTACTGATTAAAACATTAACTGACAAAATAAACATGGCAGGATTACACATAGATGTCAGGTGCCTTCAAAGTGCAACTATCAGTAACCAATAAAACTTTCAAATAAACCTCTTCTACAGTTTAGAGTATAACAGCTCTTTATAGACTTGAAGAGGTTTTCCTTTAGTACACTGAAGTGCTTTAGATAGTCTCTGAAGTTCTTAAAGTTCTACTTTAAGAATTTTTAAAGTAATGTACAGAATGTCTATTATGCTTTGTATTGCCTTAACAAATGGAGCAAATTAGCTACTAATGAAAAAGTAATGCAACCCCACTGTCCCATGCAGAGTTTCTGAAGACGCTGACATTCCTTTCTTTCTCACCATTCATCCCCAACACTTACTCTTTAAAGGTCCAGTCCTTCAGAGGTGTAAAAACAGCAAAGTTCTACTGACCTCAGTAGAATTATGCAAATTTACAGCATGATATCTTCCCTTGTTTTACATGTATATTTCTCTAAGTGAAGCACCTAAGAATGCTAGAAATGCTTTGCAGTGAGCTCATTAATCATTAATCATCATTTATCTACACTGAACTGTCTTTTTCATCTATTATTCTTTAAATATTCTAAACCTTTCCTTATCTGCCCACACTTTTTCTTATTTACCTTTCTTCTCACATCAACTGTCTTCTTGTTATCCACACTTTAATTTTCCAGACCAAATATCTACATGAGTATTACAAGTGTTGCAGATGCTTAATACAAAAAAATCAAATTAATTTTCTTATTAGCGAAAAAAATGGATTTTTATGAGCTTAATTAGTCTGTTCTATTAATATGCTTCTGCTCCAGCAGCCAGGTTCCTTCTGTTAAACAAAGGTTATTGTTACTAAAAGGAAATGCTAATATGGTGAGAAATGTGATCTCTCTAGTCCAGTACTCCACATCCAAAGGTGACCAGTACCATTTACCTCATATAAAACCAAAAGAAAACACCTGCAAGGTAGACAAGTATATGTCCTGAAGCTGAGACCAGGTCTGGGGTCCCAAGCTCAAGAAGGATGTTGATCTGTTAGAGTGGGTCCAGACAAAGGCCACAAAATTGATGAGAGGGTAGAAGCACCTCTCCAACTAACCAATATTGTGATGTCTTCATGTAGTGAAGAATTGGAACTCCCCAGAAAGACAAAACAAACAAACAAACAAAAAAAAACAAACAACAACAACAACAAAAAAAAAGGTTAATTCATTAAGTAATTATCCAGTTGTCACAGGCAAAACTAACATGACTGGGGAAACTTCACCTAATTTAACTTACTACCAGTTGCCATAAACATTTAATCATTAGTTTGGATATCAAGGAGGAAAAAAAAAAAAAAAAGACCAACAATTACATGCCTTAGGAAGCATCTTTCCTGGCCCAACACATTTATTTAACACTAAGGAAATATTTTCAGCAGGCAGAGCAGACAATTCCTGCACATTAAACAGACAAAGCTAAAGGAAACCTCCTATCATCCCTGTGTTTTGTGATTGAGCCCATCCCACAAAGTGTCCAAGCATGGCCTGAGAATATCTACTACACTGAAGGGACATGGGTGAGTGGTATGGGTAGCACCAGAAATATACTTTGAATGATGTACGTGGTCAGACAAGAGTAGCTCTGAGATAGACACACAGCCAAAGACCATTGCCTGGCATCATCTTTGCATTTTTTCATAGAAAAAAAAACTTTTATTATCAAAGTGAGGTTTGCAATTTTAAATGTAGATGTCTAATTTCTATATCATTTCTACTTCAAAATTCATGGTTCTAAGTGCTGGTAGAACAAACTGAAATATTAAATTTTAGCTTGAAACTGCACTGAACCTTGCAAATAGATTTACCTTTTATCAGAGTAATGAAACTGTAGTTTTAGCACACACAAAAATGCTATAAAGTAATGTTATTTTAAAAGTTTTCATTTACATAATCAGTCTGAGAGTTAAATTCATCAGCACCTACTCATCAGCAAGGTCAAATAAAGAAAGACAATGCACCTTTTGTCCATTTAGTCTCAATTTCTCCTGTGTCTACCACTTACGTAGCACTAAAGGGCCGATCCGATGCCTATTAAATTCAATGACAAAACTTGAATTGATTTTGAATAGAGCAAAACCGGGTCCAGAAGTTCCTAGATATTTCTTCTGCCTAGGTGAACAACTAAAGTGCACTTCAAGTGAAGTGCTGTCAGCACACAAGGCAGTGTTCAAACACTGTTAAGCTTGTTAACGCATGTTACTCCTCTGACTGACAGCTACCAGCCATTCTCTGAGCAAGTTAGCAAATTTAAAATGACAGCATGAACACAGAGTGCTTGTGAGACCTGGGAAGCCATTTTGTCCTCTTCACTATAGCATCTCTTCTTAATTATTTGCCTAAATAAGAATCTCCCTCTGGTTATCCACAGAGAGAGGAACATATAACTGTTCCTCCCTACCCCAATGAAAACACTTGTGCATGCATTTTAGAGTACACAGGCATATCAAAAGGAAAGCACTGGAATATTCCAAGATTGTCTCCCTTCTTTTTGCATTTCTTTATAATGAAAGTAGTTAAAGGAACTACGCTTTCTTTTTTCTCTAAAAATCAAGTGTTATCACATTTTCCTATAATTATATGGCATTCCTTCCATTATACAAAATAATCTAGTCATAGAGAGCATACAGAGTAGGATAACCAAGTATGCATACATGTTTAAATTTGGTACTTACTACTTGAAACCTTACCACACTGCAGTACTTCAAGGAAGAGTTGCCAATATGAAGGACACTGACTAGAAGAGATCAGAGACTTCAACCAAAATTGTAGAAAACCTTAGAGTGTAGTACTGAGAGAAGTATGGAACATCTCGAAGAAATCTCCTACGATATTTCTGAACCCAGGAAATACTGATATCTCTATTGCCAGGTAATTTCATACTAGTCCTACAGTATCTACAGCATATCTCCAGGCACAATCATCTACTTGGACCGTATGAGAAGTCAACCCACACAACCCAAATGCCAGTAACAGGAATGACTTTGTGAAATCTCCCTTGTGGAAGAGGATCCTTCTCCATATCAGAGCAACTTGAGAAGTTCCATATAAACCACCTTTAGATATTTTAAGCACTTTCCAACCCAGCTTTTCTTGTGAAGAATTTAATGCAAATAGGGAAGACAGCTGAAGTAGTCATCATGTAGCAGCTCAAAAGCAGGATAAAGATAAGAAGGTAGGTCTGATGGCTCCTTGCTCAACAGGGAAAATGAAGTCCATTATTTGCCTTGTTAGTAAGCCTATGAACAATCACTGCAGCTGGCAAAATATAAGCTGAAGGAAAGAGTGCCTTTGCAATAATGATCGAGAGGACAAAGAGTACACTAAGACAAACTGGTTTGGAGCATTGCTGGCACTGTTAGTCTTGGCCAGAAGAAGGAAGAGAAGCATTTGAGAACTAGCCTCTGCATACCTTCCAGAGAAACCAGTACTCAAAAATCAAGGGTGAATCAATAGCAGGATGCATCTTTGTAAGAGAATACAGGGTCATATTTTTGATATTTTTGTTGTCAGGGAAATTCCTTGGATGGATAAGCCTGTGGAATGGAAGCATTACTAGGGGGGGGGGGGGGGGGGGGAAGTGTGAGCTGTGAAGGACAAGACAGAATCATAAATTAAACAGGAGATTCTAGAAATAAATGTGCCCTCAAAACTGCCACTATGACTAATTCAGTGTCATAAGTACATAATGCAAGGCCTGTATTTATTTGATCTCTGAGCCTAGCATCATAAACCAGCAGGAATTTTAGTTGTGGCATAAAAAAAACAGAGGGCACTCAATGAATTTTAAAAGCCAGTGTACAGTACAGGACTGATCTCTAACAGAGGCATTGGCAACATTCCCTAATCAACAACTGAAGTCAGCAGAATAAGAATTTGATGTCTCTCAGCAGATGTGCATAGCAACAGGTGGAGCAGAAAGGAAGAAGAGGCTTTTAAACAGTGCTTGAGAGTTGGCCAATCCGTGCTTCATTTCTGTTTCTAGCCTTAGCCCAGTGGGCATATCTCTCTGCTCAGTGCTGTTTCCCATGGCACTGCCTCCACATTAGTCCTTATTGTCTCCGATCTTCACAGGCTGTTCATGGTACTGTTGGTGCTTTTGTAGGGCACTTACTACTGCAGAGTACTGATCTTACCTGGGCCTTCCAGGAAACTTATAAAACAAAAAGTGTTTGCTTAGCTGTTTGTTTGTTGAACAGATCAATTACAAAGGCAACATACTTACTCCTTTCTTCCTGAGAGATTGTCATGGAAAGAAAAAAAAAAAAAAAAGGCAGAAAGAAAAATGGTGGGTTTTATTTGTTGGTTTTTGCTCATTTTTTGTGGGTTCCCTTTTTACCTTGAAATTTATAAAATAACTGACATAATCAAATACCATAGATACTTAGTTATTGAGCAAAACCAACAGTTAAAACACAGAGGTACAGAACACATTTCACAGTAAAACCTCCAGAGTTGTCTGTTGGTGGTTTTTAATCTCTCTTGCCATCACATGGTACAGAGCAAAACTCAACGAATGCAAAGTGAGATCCTTATCTAAACTGCTCAAGTCAGCAACATTTGTTAGAAATCGATGTAAATTTTCTGGTCAGTCCGGCTATCTGATGTACTAGCAATCCTAGGTTGTGTTTTTTTTTGTTGTTGTTGTTGTTTTTCTTCTTTTGGCTAAGCTTTGAAAGGGGGGAAAATAAAAAGAAGACAAGAGGGAGGTCAAGTCCTACTGATACTTTCTAACAGGCTCTTGTGGTTTCATTGCAGACTGAGTTTTTAAGTCAATTTCCATTGAACTGAGTAGTGCCACAGACACGTCCCTCACACGAGATTTTGATGACAATATCAGATTACACAGACCATGGAATTAACACATCTGTATATCTATGGGTTTGCTTTGTCCACTAGCAACTTATTTTTAGCAGACAGACAGATCAAGGTTTCTGCCAGCTTGTTTGGTTTCTCTGAAGCCCTTGTAAGTTATTTTTACCTGCAATTCCCCATGGAATGCCAACAAATTAGCGTAAGAATTATCCTACTAGTAGGTTGTAAGCAAGTTACTTGAAATTGCAATAACTTATTCTAGGGTGGAGTTTTGATTAGAATCACATTTTAGATGGATACACCCAACATCAAATGTTCACAGCTTCGCTATTCATTATTTTATCCCATTAAAGTGTAACTTCATCTGATCCTCTGAACAAAAGTTTGCAAAGCTGTCAGGTAATCAAAGCTTAAATCACAATTTAAGAATCTCAAACTTGTATAGCTAGTAAATATAGCATTAGTGAAAAGTGACAAAATTAATAGCCCTGGAGATAAAATCAACTTGTATTTATACTATAGCAGTATCTTAAAGCACAGCGCAGAACATGACAGATTGTAGTAGATGATCTCTGCCCCAGAGAACTTGTAGTTTAAATAGGAGTGACAGGCAGGTGGGAACAAGGATAGGGCAACACAGCAAATAGGATAGATGCAGCCTTCCTTCTCTCCCTGCCCACCCCCCCCCCCCACCCCCCACACACACACACTAACACCTAACTGGGCCTCATCAGACAACAAACAGTTCAGACACACTGTCCAGCTCCTCACCTAGCGTGATGATTTCTTCCCATGCCCTGTCCACAGATTCTCTGTTGAAGCTCTCAACAGGACACATCCACTGAAATAATTAGCTTCTATAGACCTCACGGTATGGAAAGTCTCAACTCTGAACTGTCCTTATGTCATCTGTGAATGCATTGCTGACTAACATATTGTGATTCTGAAGTGGCTGATGAAACAGCTGCTGTAACAGTAATCACCATTCATTTTTTAAAGTGTCTGTTAGCTCAAGATTTTATGTACTGGCATTGTCATATTAAAGCAGAACACATTTTTGCTGGCTTTGATTAATTATTAACTTCTAGGTTTTGTTTTATGATCTCCATGTGGCTTACCAATGGCAGTACCATACCTGCACTATTCAGAAGAATACAAATGGCTGATTGCAGAGTGTTGGCTGCAATACTCATGCATCCATATGACCTGCTCATGGCTTAAGGCCTCCAAAAAGGTTCTCATTTTATTCTCCCTGGCTTGTCTGATATCCTACCAAATAACTCATAGGAGTGAAGCTGTGAACCTCTAAAAGAAGTGGCACGTGCCATCTGCTCTGAGAGGGGAGTGGAGGGATTCCAGAAAGCTGCCTTCTTTGTGCTGGCATTTCTGTTGAACAATGCCATCTCTCCAGTCCTGAAAGCTTATGGCTACCTTGGCACCAAGCCTGAATGACCACTGTGACAGACAGATAATGTATACATGAGCAGTGAAGTGATATGAAAACAAAGGTTTCCCAGCTCACTTTCTCCTAGGGAAATGAAATCCCTGATCTCAATGCACCGACTGTGGCAATGACTTGGCAAGGACATTGGTTGCAACTGAGACCAACATTTAGCATATTTATCACAGGATCTTAGCATTAAAAAAAAAAAAAAAGCCAACAATTCTATAGAATACTGCTACCACAAAATACTCTCCACTAACATAAAACAATATGCTCTCCCCACTCCAACACCACCTCACAACCACACAAAATTTATTTTCATTGTTAAAAGCACTTAGGTGTGATGGCTTTTGAAAATGTTCAGCCACAGGCCCCTTCGGAAAGGCAACGCTGCATGCCTTTTCATTTAAGAATTTCAGCCAACATTTCAGCATGAACACTAATTAATTAAGCCTCTTACTGTCACTACACACAAACAAGATACATGGATTGCTTCCCCTTCCCTGGGAACACTACTGTCTAGAAGAAAATAACCATTAGTTAACTGCTCAACCCAGCACGTGTCCTCCTCCAGCAAAGCTGGGATTTGGGGCAACAGGGTCAGAGCAAGCATGACTAAAATCTTTGGAAATGATGATTGTCAATGCCTCCGCTCCTAGAAAAAATCACTTCCAGCTATGGGCATTTGCCAAGTGATTTTGCATTTACATTTCTACGGAGCCTGCTGCTAACAGAGGATCCACGGCTCCAATACCTGTCTTTGTGAGCACAATATGCTCCTGAAGCCTGCAAAGGTGTTTTTGACAGCTTGCACCCTGTGAATAGAATAACAGGTCTTAAAACCATGTTTTCTGACACTGGGGGAAGTAGGAATCACACACACTGTGCACATGGCAGCACAGTTCTGTCAGGCCCCATGTCCACTCACTCCTTCTTGGTGGGGAACTGAAAGGAGAGGTGGATCTCTAGGTGATTCTGTTTGGCAGGGGGGTTGGTCACCTTGCTGTTGCTGACCTTGTTGCCCCTCTCTGCTCCTGGCTCTTTTCTCAGCCCTTGCTGCCCCCCGAAAAACCTGCCCCCGTGCTGACTTAAGGAGGCATTACAGCACAGCACAACTCCTTTACTCATGTGCACCTGGGTTACCTTCCACAGGATAGCCATGTATCCAGTGCAAGCAGCTAGAGATCAGGACTGCCGAGCCATCAAGATGCTCATACATCCCAAGGTACAGAATCATCTGCATTTCCAAAGATATAGGCCATCATGAAGCAAAAAAATAGGATTGTACTCCTCTACAACCTGAACCTGATTTTCTGGTAGAGGTTTGCTGTAACATCTACGAACTGTTCATCAGTAGAACAGTCCAAAGACATTTGGCAAGCCCTGGCTTATTCAGCTGCATCTTTTTCTGGTTCCTAACATGCAGACATGTATTTCTTGGTGATCCCTTGTCTTTCTGCCATTTGGGTAAGACATCTCATCTACAGGTACAGGCATAAGTCAGAGAGATGAAAATTCCCATCATTTGCTGATTATCTGTTTAGGGTATAGAATACATCAGAGTTGAAACACTTTACATTAAAGCAGCCAGTAATCATTTACAGATTTAAGTTGTATTAAGCATTCATAGCATTAGGATGGCTCCCTTCTGAGATGAATTTCAGCTTAAGATCTTAATAATTTAAAAGGAATAATTTTGTGGAGGGTGCAATTGATGCTTCAATCAAGTGGCATTGATGCTTCAATTTCCTGGTAGATATAACAGAGTCAGAGGTTAGAAATATGTCACTCCTTTGGAGTTCCAGCCAAAACCTATCAGAATCCTCTGCGACAGTGAGCACTTTAAGGTATCCATGAATTAAACATTCAGTAGGCATTAATAGATCAGTGTCATCTTAATTTATCAGTAATTAGAAATTAAAATATGCAAAATAAATGGCATATAATACAAGTGTAATCGGTCATTCTGTGTATAAAAAAACATGTTCAAAATGTAGATGGAATACTCTTTTTTAAGCAGTTTTCCCATGACTAATCAGATATTCCAAAATTCATTACAACTTTGCATTATATATTCACATTATCCATGACATGGGCATCTTTAATATCGATAACATATAATTGTATTTGCTATAGAGTGATGGAACAAAATCAGTTGGCATATAGTGCTTGAACATGATTCCAGTACTGATATCTTCTCTTTGCAGAACACTTATCGTTATTAATAATGTATGGCATTAGATTTTCAAGCTTGCCTAGCAAATGTCACAGCCAATGCTCTGTTCAGTAAAATTTTCTCTGTGAATCAAGCACCAGCCACACAGAGACAAGAGTCTGACCTAAGGGGATTTGTGTGGTTAAAACAAACCCTCTCTACCATCTCACACTGTGAACTGTGTCAGATGACCGCACCCATGTTAATGGGAAATTTAACTTTGAGGAGACGTACATATTTTCTAACCTCTCACTGTCCTCAAAATACACACAAAAAAGTTTTTCTAGGCCTTCTTACTCCTATGTATAAACACCATACGTGCTTACACATTCTCTAGAGGTGGTGTCATCTCTAACAGGTGTTAACCTCCCTTCCTAGTTGCCAGTACCTTGTTTGAGGTTGAAATCATTCACCTCTTTCTCCCCCAGAACTTGTGAATATCTGTTTGCTTTATTTTGTTCAACTGGAAGCTTCTTTCCAAGTCTTGTGCATCATGGAAGAATCTTCTGCAACATTTCTCTGAAATCTTAAAATTTCATCACTGCTTTCCAAACTTCTCTGGAATTATTCCACTGAAACAGCAAAAGAAAAAGCATCTGTTCTTCTTTGTCACTTCTTCCAAACAGCAAATAAACTGCAAGCAGATTGCCTACCCACAAACACCATATTTCCAAGGTAGCATAAGGAGTGTTTTTAAGAACATCATCTCATTCTGCAGCAAAACCTCACATACAATCTGTTGCTTAGGACACATATGTAGATCTTACCAATATCTCTTACTCAGTTCTCAAATTGGGATCTGACTGAAGACCTCTCTAGGTTTTCTAAAGACTCTTAAAACCCTACTAATTATTTCAAAGAATAGTTTCCAGTGGTGCATTTGATGCTCCTTAATGAAAGTGCAGAGGCACCTATACAAACACACAATGAAGTAAAAATGCAACAGCTTTACCTCACTGTGCCAGTTGTATATCTCATGATTTCTTCTCATTCATCTTATGTCTTTTCTCCATGTCCACCATAGACATAATTACACATCCATACCCTGCAAAGCCAATAATTTAAGCAATAAAAAAATTACAATTAATGCATTTTCTTCCTCCATCTAATATCTTTTTGATTACACAAAGAATACCTAGCCCCACAACCACATCCCCACATCCATTCAAGATTAATTATTGTCAAGTATGTAAGCAGCCTTATGGTAATCAATCTAATTATTCATGTGTTTTTAACTACATCAGTGATTGCAAGCTGCTGGTCTTTGCATGTAAAATCTTTTCTCCACCTGTAAAAGTGGTAGAAATAAGTTTGAGTAACATATATACTAATTTTGTCTCAACTGTTTTAACTAACTTATCTGGTCAGGAAATAGGTTTGTTTGTATATCTACTTATGTCAGCAAGCCAATGGGACCTTGACCTTACAAGGGGTAAGTGTCATCATAATTAAAAAAAAATAAAAAAGGCTATAACAGGGGAAAAGATTCTCCAATATCACAGTACTGCTTTGCAATTTATTTAGTTTAGCAAACAAGTTTCAGTCCTCCTGTCCTCCTGCCCTACCCCAATTTTTCATTGATTGTTAGTGATAAATATCTTGTGTTCTAGATGGTCAGCAATGTCCTAATGAAGATTTGCTTTCTCTAGGCTTCAGTGAAATTATCTCAAGGTGTAGTCAATGAACTGAATTATAAATTGGAATTTGTCATGGGTTTGAAGTAACTTTTTAGAAATCCAAAGCACATTCCTAGTTTCAGAGAAATTAAAATGAATGTTTTATTGTTTTCTAAGCTATGATTTTTTTAGTATTATTTTTTACTCTTTTCTCCCATTTTCTGTTCTTCTGAAGAGAACCTCCATAAAGTAGCTCTGGAAGCTTCCTTCTTGAACCAAGTTAATTAATTATCAAAAACAGAATAAACAACAAAAAATGTGTAGGCTCTCTAAATCATTAGGCTACTGAATTCAGACCATTGAGAGGTTTAATGAGAACAAACAAATGGAAAACGCTATAGCAAATAAAAACACCAACTATTAAAAACAATGTGCAGTGAAAACTCGTGTGTTTTTTTTTCTTATAGATCTTTACATTAGTTTTGTCAGGCTACTATGAGAACTGCCAACTCCTATTACTCTTCAATGTTTTTTTTGTTTAGCTAGCATATAATGTGAAAATTTTAATTCAGTTACATAAATCAAGAGTAACATTATGTAGTATTCCAGATCAGATTAAATAAACGAGGTAAAGGAGATCCAGAGAAAGGTGATTAGAATTATCATGATAACTCATCTACAAAGAATTGAAAGCTTGTTCACTCTGAGGAGGTAAGGAGCAGAATGAGGCAGGCTACAAAAACCAAACACATGCACTTGTAAATGCACTGTGAGCTTCTATCTTTCAGTGTAAGAAGGAATGGTCTGTCATTTAAATTAAAGGGAGTAACTGTGAAAAATATTTTTTTGAAAGAAAATGGTTTATTATATTAAAAGTTCTACACCCTTACTGAATAGTTAAACACTGAAACTCAGCACTACAGGTTTTCACTGATAAGTATAGCCCTCTTTAGCTCTGTTTGAGGAGGGGGGGGGGGAGGGGGGGGAAGCATTTATTCTGATAAAAATATCCAGAGATAGGGAGAGAAGAAAAAAATAAATCCTCACCTCATGTTTCAGGGTTAAATCAATTCCAAGGCAGCAGTGATTAGGATGGCTGCAAACTATTCCACATCTGCCAAGTATAAAATTTCTCACACCATCCTTTACAACACACAGGGCTGCCCACTGTCAGCCAAGGGACTGATTCAAAGTTCCCAGCTATCTTTATGTTGCAGATATTCTTATCACACATTTGCTCCAAACTGCTGCCATCACAGAAAGTGTTTGATGAAAGAAAATCTTTTCTTTCTGTTGCTTAAAGAAAATAGAAGTCAAAGGAAGAAAAAACCCAGGTGAGTAGAGCATCTTCATTTACTCTTCATTACTGTTTTTTCTACACCAGTCTTCTGAGAGTTGTCAAAAAGAGAAGGAAAAAGAGTATTTTACCCTGAAAAAAAATATTCTGGGGAAGCCACTTACTAACTTCTGGCTATCACTTTACCGCTGTCTCTCTTGCAGTAAAGCTATCATGCACTGAAGTACCAAAAATAAAGGTTCTCCTAAGATATCGCTTACTGCCTTCACCTGAGGTTAATCATAAACCAGTACTCTCACAAACTGCAATCACATTCCAAGTGACCTTCGACATTCTTCCTGCAAACATTACCAAAGAGGTTCAGAAGTTTTGTGTCATTTTATCTGCAATGCTCACTTTTTCCTACTTCAAGATAATCTGGTAGACTTTCTGTGTCTCTTTCCTGGTGAGACAGTTATTTGTGTATCAGGATAACATCATTATTATTTGAAAAACAAACAAGTTCAATGAAATTTTTTTAAAATAGTAAGTAACGGAATTATTTTAGAACTTTTTATTTTAAGAAAAAACACCCAGCAAAAAATTCTCTGTGCTGAAATGATCTCATTCCTTGAGTTATTTAGCAAAGCACTATGTAATAGCAAGAGATGTTGTTGCAGTAGTTGACTTGTATGCATTCAGAACATTCACACACTACTTTAAACCTTCCTGCAAAAAAGGAAATATGTGATGTGATTTAGGATGCTGGCTTATAAGTTTAAACCAGCAACTATAGCATGCAAGCATGTACTCAGTACATAAGGGCTTCTGCTGGTAAAAATACCAAAAAAATATGAAAGAAAAGGAAAACTGTTATAAGAGATTCTCAGGAGAAGGCTTCAAGGATGGCTTTATGTACACTAGCCTGAATTAACAGCTGATTTGTGACCAGTGTATTAGAACGCCATATTCAAAGAGGTACAGAGACTGCATATTCACCTTGTATGTGCCTTGTATGTGTCTATGAAGGTGGAAGAACCGATTATAAGAATGCAGTAGTTTCTGCTATTTAATAGCAAATAACCTTCTGTACTGTGGATCTTATCTAGCCTAAAATTGAGGTCAGCTAAATTAGAAGAGAAGATGGTCATGCTCTCTCACCTTAATGGTTTTAATTCATACAAAATCTCCAGGAATGCAGGCAAAGAAAAGCCTGCAATCTAAATAAGAAAAAAAAAATAATAATAATAAAAAAAAAAAACTCAGAAGAGATAGTCTACAATCTCTGACTGAAAAGTAAAATAGCCCTTACTCCAAGACCCATAAGAAATAAAATTCATGCAAACCATCCAGAGCTTGAAAGAGTTGGCGTTGACTACAATTCAATATATAAGCAAATACCAGAATGGCTAGCATCTGCTGCTAATTGTTTAACACATCCTCCTTACCTGATACATGACCTCACACATTTTAGCAAATGGCAATCTCTAATTAATGTTCTGAAATTGTCTTCAGATGTACATTTTATATAGGCTACTTTGTGTAGAGAAAACAAGTTAAAGACAAACTTTATTTTATTTTTTTTCCTCCTTTGGTAAAGGATTTAACATTTGCTGGCCTATCTCAGGTTTCTATTTATACAACTAACATAAACTACCAAAATGTTAAATAACAATACAGTTCAGAGAGGTATAAACTGAGGCTTTCTGGAGCACTTTCAAAATCATAAATAAAAACAAGCAATTTAGCACTGAAATTTGCTATGAATTCTCCAATTAATCAGCATTTGATGCAACCATACCACAGCTATTTTTGTGTATTCCTCTTAGATCAGTCTACAGTGTACTTAAAAAAGATAAACACATGCTTAATGGAAAACTTTTGCCATTTCTTTGCAGAAACCAGAAGAGTGACAGCAGTAATAATTAATATCTCTATGCTTCACAAACAGTGAAATCAGATGCATAGTTTATCAAGAGTCTGTATATGTAATTTTTCCATTAACAATTCTGCAGACAGAGCATTGATAATTGTGCTTGTGGTGAATCCCAATGAGGCATATTTGCCTGACATTGTTGAAGAAGGGGGGAAATGAATATATGCATTTTAAATTTTTATGATTACATTTTTACTGAAGTGTGGGGGCCCGAGGTTTCATGACTGTTTTAATGCAATTGGTTCCACTTAGGAGAGATGACATGTTGAAATGTGATGTGCTGAATGTTTCTCAGGTAATTGGAATTCAGTCAACAACAACACTGGGCATTGTCACAGCTTTTAAATAAAAAGGCTTATCTTCCTCTTTTATATTATGGGATATGAGGCATCATATTATACAACATCATGATCCTAGATGACAACCTCTCAAACAGAAATTAAAAAAGTTTACTTCACTCAGCATATTCCTCCTGAATTTGGATCAGACAGGCACATTAAAGTGCATGCAATTTCATGTGCAGCGAGCACTACCCAATTCTCTTGCCCACATAAATGGCTGCATACACTCCTGACACAACTCTGATGGCTTCTACATCATTTATGCCTCAGAGTTGAATTTGAGCCATTGTTGGTGCTGTTATCCACACTCACTCTCTGTGTAACCTTCCCTGGAGCTTGTGGAGAGAGAAGCAGCAAGGAAAAAGGGACACTAGAAAAACTTAAAGCTTAACTTCTACAGAGTTCTACAGAAACAGCTCAGAGGGTTGTCATGGGATACATAGCCTGGCATTTAATGTTTTTTCTGCTGAATTAATTTCTCTCATATTAAAACAAGGAAACAAGTAGGGGTGAGTTAGCTGCTGAGAAGAGGAAAGACTCATCTGTTATTGAAATCTGAATTAATGTCTCAAACAAAATTCAAATCAAACTAAAATGGACACTGAAACCTTAAGGCAAGTTTTAGCATTCTCCCCTGTTTAGTTTTCACACAGTTCAGAAGATGTACTTATTTTTCTTCCAGAAGTTGTAGGCCTGAGTTTTCCTACCTACTCTTTTTAGATAAGGAACGGCTGTATTTCTGGATAGTTGTTTGCATCCCAAAACTGAGAGTCTAAGGGTGGGATCCCATAGTTCTGAGAATCAGGTAAACTACATACTGCTGGTATACAGCAAGACATATTTCCCTGAATATATTTCCTTATCTGAACTATTCAAGGGGTAAGGTATAATTTAAGGTTTAGACATCAGATGGAGACTTGGCATCCACTACTGTTCCTCAGCTCACACACCCATGTTTCTCTTGAAATGGCAAAACAGAGGGAAAAAAGACTTTTTGTTATGTCAAAGAAGACCAAAAGTTGAGACATACCTTTCAGCTTAATGTTTTTTTTTTTTTTACACTAGACTTCTTCTGGAAGTTTTTTTCTATCTATTGGACATACCAAACACAGCTATAAACATTGTTTTACAAGTGCAGTAAAATACCAGTAAGGCTTCACATCTCTGCATGGTAGGTCTACATTAATTTTTACATTGCAGTGTAATTTTTATGTTACTTAATTATATGTAAAGTCTAACTTAGAGTCTCATAACCGTACTCTGTCCTTTACCTATCAACAAGTGGATACCAACTGAAAGTGATTTGACAGCTTGGGTATCAAGACTGGATTTGGGGCAAAATATGTCTAAACCCTTCCACTAAAGACAGAAGCTTCCGTAGCAACTTCTAGACTTGAAAGGACCACAATAATCAAATAGTGCTTAAGGACTCTGTTTCACATATCTCTTGAGCACTAGTTATCTCTGCAGCTATAGAAGGCTACATCTTTTTTGTGGGAGAATATCATACAGAGTGCAAGGTTTCTATCAGCCATCAGAACTAAAGTGCAGACAGTGCAGGTACTTTGGTCTAATGTCTAGGTCCTGAGCACCAGGTGCTGTAGGAAATGATTTCCTTTGTAAAGCACATTAAAAATGACAATAATAATAATAATATGTTCCTAAGTTGATTACTTCTTTGTATTTGAAAGTGAAACAAGCAGAGGGATATTTCTAGCTGAAGCCAGTATCTTACAGGCACAATTTGTATCTTGATAAGGCACCCAGGAAAATGACAAAGGGCATGAAAAGCTACTGGCTATGTTTTTTATGATACTTTTTAGCAGGCAGATGCAAAGCAGCACCAATTCTCACCCACCCACATCTCATCTCTCTCTCTCTCCCTCCCCACAACTTATTTTTAATGCTTCAGAAGTTATTAGTGGGTTATCTCAGCTTTCTCTTTCCACCTTCACTCCTCTATAGCATGATGAAAAGATTTGGAAAGTGAGACATGGCAAGGACTAGTACAGTATTCTGAGGTTTGTTTTTTTTTTTTTTTTTCCTTTCATGGAGCATATACCATTAATCTTTGATGTTATGAGATTAATCTGTGCATGAAACAGAGAACCTACTGACTAATATTCCCTAGAACAGATGTTCTAAATGCAAAGTACCAAAGAGAAACACTGTGAAAAATAAAAGCAATCTGGTCCCCTTGAAGGATTAACATACAATTGATGGTGTTCCTGAATGGCTTATCCAACCAATCCACATGCAATGAATGTTAGGACATATTAGAATCACATTCTAAATATAATCAACCACAAGATTGCTAAGCAGAAGTTTGAACCTCAGTCTCCTACTTGTGACTATTTCCATAGATTTTAGTGACACAATGTCCTGAGTCTATGGAGTTATAGTATCCAGTCTAGTGCCTGGTGCCTCTGGTTTGACCACTGGAATAGGCTTCAGAAAGCTCTGACTTTTAGCTTTGTCATAGACCTATTAAAAGGTTCCAGCCAAGTTAAGCAAGGTCTCTACCCCTTAGTTTCCCTACACACGAGAAGGATGTGATAATTCTTTCTCCACTTGTGTGGAAGACTGGTTGAGGTTCATTGTTTGATGTTGTTGTTGTTGTTATTCTGTGTTTGTTTCTTTTGTTTGTTTTTTTATTTTGTTTTCTAGAAATGAATATAGATTGTGATGTGCCTAATATCATCGCAGTGCCTGGTTGGAATTCTTTGATGTCACTCTACTCAAAATAAGAACAACAAAACAAGCATAAAGATTTCTCCTTTTGAAGCGAGTGTGCCCTGGGATGCATTATGTATCAATGTTTCAACTTGGTTACCTGGTGTGTGCTTGCCTAAGCTAGATAGTGTCAGAAGACCATTCATTTCCAGAGCCAGACCTCCACACACCTATGTTGCATTGCAAGCAACATCAACCCAGCATGAGCTCACACTGCTTCTGAAACTTCTCAATCCTTTATGCAGGCAACAATGAGGACATTGTGGGAAGAACTCACTCGTGTCTGCCCAAAAGTAATCATGTGATGCTGTCACAGAGTAGATGGGACATGTTAGACATTCTGCCCAACCACAGGCCATAATAGCACATTCCCAGAAAATGTTACATAATCTTGAGTCTAACAAGAGGCAGAGCAAAATGTTTCCCTGAATTGTGCTGAGTAGACCTCTCCATAGCTAGTCTGGAGAGAGGCCCAAACACTAGTGTATGCAGAGCTGATGTGAGATCAGGTCTGAGACTCTACAGGGGTCAGGTCTGAGACTCTGCAGGGGCCAGAAGAGCCAAAATCACAAATGCATTACTTTATAGTTTGCACAGCCACAGTGTAGGCTGTTAATGAATGCATACTCCTTTGGAAAACAGTAGAAATATTTATTACTTGTACTGCAGCAGCACCTTTAAAATGGTCAGAAAATCTTGAACTCCATGGAAGCTGTAATATCTGACTAGAAATCAGTTCAAGTGTATTTAAAACCATAACAGAAAATGGATTTTTTAAAAGAGAACAGACCACTGTGGGGGTAAAGCAATACAAGAAAGTACAGCTCAGTATTGTCTATGTGATTCTCTTTCCCTGTTCCTTCCAGAGGATTACAGTGCCAATTTGTAAACCGCTATAAGCCACTATGAAACTAAAGTGCCTTAACAAGAGAAAATTAGTTAAGGAAAAATGTAGCTTTCAAGCACAGGAGCAGGTAAACTACTTTCAAATCAAAAGTTCAATTTAATCTGAAAGGAAAACAAATCCATCAATGTCTATTCAATTTGCACTAAAGCCTAGAGGGACACTCAACTCAGTTTCAACTGTATATATATATATGCTCTTTAAGACTTAAGCTCTCTTTTTTCTCAACGGAAGCTTTACACTGGGCTGTCTAATTTAATTTTCCTTTCACACATCTGTGCATGTCCAAAAACTTGTTAAAGTTTTCTAATAGACCTTTAGTTGCTCTGTATTTTGGGGGATTTTCTTGTATTCATTTATTTTTGGTCTTAAAATCCAGGGTAGTTTTTCACTCGGCTTGACACTTGACATTTTAGTAATAGTGATGATCCCACACAGATTGTTCAAATGGAAGATGGCCAACTTTACCTTAGCAGTCCATTCTTTGCAGTGGGAGACCACAGAAATGTATTCCCAAAACCTAGGTTAAGCATTGTCTTTACCATACGAGCTGAAAAATGTCTTGAAAAATGAAAAATAGCCTGAGAGAAGTCATAGGAAAAGAGAAATGTGAGAAACCAATGCTAGGCTTTTCTGTTATTATTCAACATGCTTCTCTAACATCAGTGGTCTGATAAGAAAATTAAAAGCTAAAGCAAGGTATAATTGGCATGTTCAGGAAAAAAAAATGATTTAAGATTGGCTGGGTGTAAAGAATGAGATTTTATTGTTGAGGCTCTTTTTCTTTCATCATCAGTTCTTTTGAAATATGTGAATTACAACTTTTTATTAACTATAAACTAGGTTTTACTTAATTTTATTTTATTTGCTTATATTGTGAGATTTCTAAATGCGCAGAATTTCTTGTCAAGATAAGTTCATGCAATAGTTTCTTCTCCATTTAGTATCAGTTCTTCACATGTTAATTTCTTACTGTGTGCTGCTGTCATCTGAAGTCCCTAAGTAAAATAAGCAACCCGTAGAGACATGGATGACTATCTGAAGAATAAACAAGAACTGGACCTACCTTTTCTCTCGGAGAAGCACCTTAACTGCAACGTTCCTGTCATTTCATCAAACAAAATAACAACAACAACAAACACAGCAGATATGTTTATTCTGTTCTTTTATCTTTCTATCCTTCTATTTTCTCTTTTAATATTAAATAATCAGCCAAATGCTGAGAGTTTTTAAAAGAAGAAAGAGTAAGATTAATAACTCAAAGGTAGGTTTACATTGAAAGATCTTATTCTATCAAACACTCAATTAAAGTGTCATAAGCCAAATAAAATTCCAAGCATCTGAAAGAGGAAAAAAAATCACATGCCTAATATTTTAAAGTAAAGGCACTTGAAGTTCAAGGAGGAATGGTTTTGCCTTTTCCACTCAGATCAACACTTTTACGTACTTCTGTATGCAGAGAAAGGAGCGGCATTCTTAGTGCTTCAAAAATCATTGGAAAGTCACCTTTTTCAATTTGTATCCTTAAGATAGATATATGATGAATTTTCTGTCATTTTCTATTTCATGGCATATTTTCAGTCAGTGAATTTATCTCAACTTCTCATATACACAGTCTAAGCTTACTGTAGGTGTGCATAGTGTCTGTAAGTCACCTATATAGCTGTGAAGCTCCAAGTCAAGCTTGAGAAATATTTTCAGTACAGTGGGTGTTTCATTACATGTTAAGGAAATCTATTCCATGTGTCTTTTCATGATATTTTGTCTCCTGTATGCCCAAGAACACTCTCAGCAAGTAGAAAAATAAGCAAAAGCTCATTTTGACCTTTGGATTGCTTGTTTGCTCATGGCTAGCCACAGTCAGAGACCATATTCCTCTTTCATGAAGATCATTACAATTCTGCAGTAGCTCTCCCAAAGTCAATAATACCACAGCAGTCTTATAACAGTGTAAGGAAGGAAGAACTGAGCTCAAAGACTTTTCTTGTACATACATGTGTAGCTTGGGTGCACTCTTAGCTAACATTTAAACAACTAAGAGGCTTGACAATTAACATGCAAACAGTGTGGGTGAATTAATTTGAGTCTTTTGTCTTCTTGACCTCTTGACTGAAGCAACCTAAATGAGAGCTTGTATTTAATCATAGAGGAACTCCCTGAAGAGACAGTGTATCCTCTGATACTCTTCATGCCAGCACACCAATTAGATGTCTCTTTCACAGAAGAACAAGCAGAATGCTTCATTCATACTGTTAGGATTTTACAGATTTTTCCCATGGGCAAAAATTCTTTAGAAACACTCCTGTCCTTCATGTGTTAAATTGAAGCTTAACAACTTCCAGAACATGGATTGATCTTGTCATATCTTATCTGACCTGTCTCAGTAGTGTCTCTCACAAATTTTCAAAACTGTACACCAAGCTGCCCAGGTCTTGGCATAAGAATCTTCGCAGAAGTAGAAAGGTAGAAAAAAAAATAAAAATGAAGGAATAACTAGCATAATTTCACATTTTTTTCCGAAACACTCCTGATGTTACGCTTTCAATTAATTTGTATGGAGAAATATAGGAAAATGGCAAAAAGATGTAAAAATGTTTTGCCATTTAAAATAACTTTTAATGGTGAAATATTTTTAACTATGATGAATTTCACTCTAAAATCATATGGGTAGAAATGCCGTATGGCAAGGCTGAAACTGTTCATTGCCCCCAAGTGGTGCAGCATCTCACTGAATATCTGCTCGGAGAAAAGTTATTCTAGATTGTCCCAAAATGCAAATTTATTTTGTTTCTACTAAGCAAATGACTAAAAACTTCATTTGTTTCTCTGTATGTATTTGTTTCTCTGTTCCATACCATGTTCACTCCAGGCTAGATTACACTGATTCAATGTGTCTGATTTTAAAGGGCTCAGGCACCTACTGGCAGAGTTCAGTTCTTTGTCTTCTTCAGGGCTTAGGCTGCCACAAATCATATTTAAGTGGTTCCCTAAACTCCTAAATTTACTTACAATACAATTTTAAGAGATACTCATTTTTGGAGCAATCAGTTAGTCACACATATAGCTATTCTATAAGCTATTTAAGCTAATTCTATAAGCTAATTTTGATCCATGGTATGCAGAGAAAAATGCAGTCCTGATGAAGGTTTGAAAGCTTAGAACACTCAGAAAAATGAACCTTGCCAAAGGACCTGACAATGACTCAGATCTGACCAACTGAGTCTGAAGTCTGATACTGAGAAAGCCTTTACAAAGTAAATGATTTTTTCAATATCCAAAAATGGAGGAAATCATAAAAATTTCATTAAACTGAGTCAGGACATTGCTGTTAGCACTGTTTGCATGGAACATATATGCATAGTACAGTGTCTAATAGCTTAAAAGATGCCTTAAAATGTGTGTGCTATTGGATGGACACAGATAAAGCAGGCATCCAAGTTGCCTGGTGTTTTTCCATCAAAACATGCAAATGCTATCAAGCATATCTGTTGTGGGTATTTCCCAGTGGGTTAATTAATGATGTTTGAATCCTAATATAAAACAAGCATCTGAGCAGTGCTCATATGGTTGGCAGTGAAAATCAGGCTGGTTGAAAACTTTTTATTTTATCTTTTTTGCCTTTTTTTTTCTTCAGTTTAACAAAAAGTATTTTACAATATGAGAAGCAAGATTTAGATATGCCACCAAGGTGCCTCATGGAAATAGCAGATCTGGCACTTCACACTTCTACCTCTGTGGGGCAGAATCCTAGCTACATTTCTTTTTCTATCTTACATTGAAAACTCAGATCCTGTAAAACACTATGAATATTGTCTCCAGCAGAACTAATTGTATATCCAGACTCCTTACTTTCTAAATCATGTACCTTTATAGTCTTAGTCTTCATATTTTTGTCCATGCTACTAATCATGCACTGCTTTCCAGTCAAGGTGTTTTTATGTGTATATAATATAGGTAAACGTTTATGTATATCATGTCATCTGATTGACAGAGAAGAGGATTTAAAGTCTATTTGAAGTGAAATTTCACAAATTCTTCTACCAGGATAGACCGAATTTTATAAAAATTTAGAATAACCCCCTGCCTATGCTGTCGTTCATACATGCAGCTAAAATAAAATAAAATAAAAATAATAAAATAAAATAAAATAAAATAAAATAAAATAAAATAAAATAAAATAAAATAAAATAAAATAAAATAAAATAAAATAAAATAAAATAAAATAAAATAAAATAAAATAAAATAAAATAAAAATAAATAAAATAAATAGTATAAGGAATAATTGGTAAAATTCTCTCTGTCTCTCCGTCATTAAAGAAAAGTGTAAGAAGTAATTTGTTAAATAAAGCATTTCTGCTAAATAACATAGTTTAAGAGGAAATCCATAATGAGTTAGGGATTTTCTTTAGGTTAATCCTATGTTTGTGGCAATGTACAGAAAACATGGTCAAAATGTGCAAAGAAAACAGGAATGCTAGAAACATCAGTAGTTACTCAACTGTCCATAATTTGTCTTTTTGCACTTTGCATTGTGCTTAATCAGAGACAGAATTATGTTCAGACATTTCTGCAATTTCTGACTCGAACTGAACTTGTTTAGATTAACTCATTGTCTTTTCCTGCCATTCTCCTTGCTGAATCTTAGATAATGGACTGAGTCTCATGCAAATCCTCTGAAATTTACAGAGAACCTACATCAGATTTAATATTGTTCTAAGAATGAAGGCATGCTTCTTCCAACATCTTTAATCAATAACATTTTTCATCAATACTCAGTATAGAGGAAGCACATGAAATAAAGGGTGGGGTGAAGGGTTAAGATGTTAATTATCAGTCCTTTTTCCTCAGATTTATACATAAGTCCTAAATATAAGTCAATACCTGTCACATGAATAACTCAAGAAAAAAGTCAGTTAAAATTTCAGGAGTTGATCATTCCCACTTGATTTTTCTGTCTTTCTTTTAAAGGCTGAAGAGGGTAAATGCGTTCTTTTGAGAAAGATGGTGAAGGCATGGGGATTTGGGTTTTATTTGTTTTTTACATTGTTCATTTAGTCGGTATTTATAAATGTCATCGCTGTCTATTGGCATTTTCTTCCCTCAGGCTGCTGCAAATGAATTGCAATTGTTTTAGATGCCATTCAGTTTAATGAGAGACTTTAGAAAAAAAAAAATTATCCCACACACAATTACACATAAGCATTTCTCTTTTGGATACAAAATTAAATACCTCCTTCTCTTGGTGCACAGGGATATTCATCATGAAAATAATCCAGTCGACCATTTGCTATCAGCTATAACCAGACAGCTCTGTTGGTGTGAGTGGCCCAAGAGTAACCTCTGCTGCCATTGGACAGAGCTGCCCAAAGAATTAGTTTTGCATCTGAACATGGTGAAAAATGATGGATGGATCCAACTAATAAACGGCAAATTACCTAGTGAAGAAAAACACAACAAAAAGCCCTGACTGTTGTCTAAACACCTTTTTCACTCTTGCCTCCTGGAAAAGATTTATACTTCCAGCCCTGATTTTTGAATACTCTACAAACAAGGCCAGTCTTATGAAGTTTGTCCCCCTTCAGCCTCCCCTCAATATAACAATCTACTCCATGCAATTTCTCTCCTAAATATATCCTTGTTCCTCAAACACCATCAAAGACAGCCTAATTCTTCTACTCCACTAGCACAGCGCTAGCATAGCTTTCCCAAATCTCATTTCCCATCCATAGCTGAGACTACACATGTTCATTATCTGAAAATTTCCCTAAACTTCTGGCCATCTTTGGCCAGAACCAAGCAAATCCAGCTACCAAGCAAATCAGGGCTTTCTGCTGCTATTCTTCTAACCTTGTGCATTTATTTATGCCAAATCCTTATTTGTCCAACCCATCTCTCACTCACAGAGGCAATGGCAGTCTTCTATAGCCAGGAAGCCCAGTCTCCCTGAGAACCACACCTGGGGTGACTGTTCATCCAGCTGTCTCATAGCAATTCACTGTTAAACTAAGGAGAAGAGAGATGTGGACACAGTGATAGTCGCTCAAACTGGTAAGTCACTGTCAGTCTCTATTTCAAAAGATTAACATAAAATGATTATGGGAGATAATCAGAGAGGACAGCAAGAGATGGATGAGGGTAACAAGGAAAGGAATGAGAAAAGATGGAAGAAAGGAAGCAACAGAATTTAAAATGGGGGGAAATGTTGCAATAGGTACAATATGATCATCATCAAGATATGCAGCTACACACCAACCACTAAACAGAATGTAGTCTATGGGACCAGGTAAGATCTACTAGAAGGTAAAACTTCCAGAATATGTACAGTGGACAACAGTATTTCAACATTGTTTTGTTCCACATGTTCCCTTCTATTGCACTGCTCTACTTGTTAATGTAGACCTTAATGACTATACCAATGCCATAGCATTAAGAAAAAAAAAGAAAGAAAAAAAAAAAAAGAGAGAATCCCATTATGCAGGTTCTTTGATTAAGCCATACAGCATTCAGTAAAAATCCTGCTATTAATACATGATGTTATAATCTGTGGACAGGATGTAATCATATTCAAATTTATACAGAATACCATATTGCCTTTGAGTAAGAAAAGTTAATTTATACTCCACCAGCCTTTTGGTTATGCATGTGTGTACATCCAATTGCTCCAGGCTCCGAGTAAATGATATGGTCTAGACTTCAGGTAGTTCATTAGATCAATACTCTATCTCATTACATGGATGGAATTTGCAGTGTCCTCCAAAACCCAATTTCATTTCTTTCACCTCTCAAATTAAACACTACCTTAAAGGTTTAGTTGATAGATGACTCTGTTTTACGTGATGATGGTCTTCAAGGCATATGTGGCAGTATATCTTATCCTATTAGTAAAGATCATTAGCTACAGCATAATTGCCTCTCTATGACACATAATAGTTTCATCTATTTTTATCGTTCCTGTCCTGTAATTCAATTTCATGATTATGGTTTAACAAATCAAGGGGTACGGCAAACAATATATTTTAGCCATCATTTATAGTAAAGTCAAGTTCCTGACAAGATACATAGGATGGTGTTACAGATATGTTTCCATTTGGCTGGTTTTGGTTAACAGAAAAGAATGACTTGTCCATTCTCTCACATTTCTTAACATAGAAAAATACTGAATCAGAAAAAAAAAATAAATAAAAAAAAAATTGCTAGATTACACCCTCAATGCATTTCGTAGCCTCCTGTTTCTTTAGGAGAACAGCTGTAACTTGCTAGGGGCTTTCCAAACACTGAGGATAGACTTTGTTCCCAGGAGATGTCAGGATTATGAGACACTGGCACTATGTAAGAGATGCCTAGTTAAGGTTTGTCCAGAAGACAGCTACTCCATAAAACTTTACTAAATAGTCTCTAGCTATTTTGAAGCTTATAGAAGAATACTCAAAATCCACCCCAACAGTATGCCATAGAGAGGCATAGAGAGAGGAGGTAAAATTAAGAGTTGTGCTGCTGCTCTTGGGTCAGTATGTATCAGGAAAAATATTTACATAGTGAAAAACAGCTTTCTACATTAGTTTCAGAATGTATATATGGAATACTCACTGCACATTCACATATGCACACATATCCAGTGAGACCAAGATCTACTTGCTTTCGTAAATTACCAGAGATTTCACCTGCAATCGTATTTTCCCTGTGATTCTGAGAATCAAATTTGGGTCATTTCTCCCAAGCCATCAACTTTTCTCATTCCTTGACAAGCAGATCATTAAAACATTTCCGTCTCTCTTACTTTCTCGGTTACGTAGAATAATTACTCTTGGTTCCAAAAACAGTAATGGATGCTTTATCTCCTCTCCAGTGACCATTCACCAGAAAATATCACATGTAATTAAGAGCTCTGGAGAAGGAAAGAGAGAGAGAGAGAGAGAGAGCAATGATTCCCTGTATGTAGATAATTTTAAATGAATTCTGTATGAATAGGAATTAATATGACTTAATACTAACTACCAGAGAGACATTAATGCTAGTATATCTAAGTAAACCCTGTCAGGAACAGTGACCAGCAAGTACTAGTTATCTACACTGCTACCCAAAACTAAGCTATGTTTTATTTGGGAGTGAAGTGGCAATAAATTGGTCATTACAATACATGGACCAGTCAGATGGGCAGCTTTGTTAAAACAGAATGAAAGTTCTCAAAAGTAGTTGAAGAATGACTATGGAATATTGCTGAGCTCCCACTTGAATCTGTGTTAACAGGTGTTGCCATTTCCCTTCTGGCAGAATTCATCTTTTTCTCCTATATCTGTGTTTTAGGAAGGTCCAGCTTAGAGGAATGGTGATTTGGTGATGATAAAGCTTAGAAGTCTAATCAAAATCTTGAAAAGTTTTGTTTGTTTATTTTGTCTGACTATTGGAAAAGTATTTATTAGGGGCCTTTACAGCAAGGCAAATAGGATTGCTAGAATTACTAAAAATTTTTACCTCCCAGTACTGTACATGCTGCTTTGCAAACATATGTGACAAAGAATGATTAGTTCTACCAAAACTGTCATAAAATTTAAGCATGGTTCCTACACTTATTACTTTCCTGCTGCCTTATCTCCTTACCCTGCTGGGGAACTTTGTCTTAGTGATAGAAATCACTTCATTGTGTAGACAATAAGGAGACAGTAAATGCCAAAGTTTCTGGTGGCCTGATCTCTGGGCAATATATTTCCTAGGCAGCCTCAGAGCTTTATGTTCCATAGTTATGAGGAGCAGGGTATTTTGTAAACCTGGGAATCACAGGGCTTTCATCATTTTTAATTTTAAAAAAACCTTCCAGATATTTTGTGTCAGAGTCCTGCCCCAAGAGGGAGTCTAGGGCAGCTCCCTCAACAGATAACTGTAGGGAAAACTCTATTTATGACCAGAACATTATTGTCTTCCACAGATAATCGAAAATTATGAGGGCTTTTTCTCTTAAAAGAATTTAAATTTTTATTTTTAATTTTAAATATCTATTACCTCCATAAGGCAGAAATGTCTTTTCTGCCTGAGACTGTACTACGTTAATCTCCCCTCAGGCTCTCAGCTGGATTTCCACATTTCTATCCAAGATTCCCAGACAGTACTAAATATTTTCTGTTATATAATTATTCTGTACATGTGCAATAAGTGTTTTTCCTTTGGGGTTACATTAGATTCCTGTGCTTGAGTAGCTCCAGGTGCTACAGTATGAACAGTTATGCTCATTCTAATAAATGGTAATAGAAAATAGATCCTTAAGTCCAAGAAATTTCAGATTCTAGCCAGTTCTCCCCATTTGAGGATGGATAACTTCTACCTTGTTAAAAATGGACTATAGCTAACTATATTGTTAAAAGTAGACTAAATGGAAGTTGCACTTTGAGATGGGGTGAAATGAAAACTTGGAAACATTTTCACTTGAGAAGAGAGAATGACATACATTTTTGCAAAATAAAATCAATTGGACAATGCTGCTTCACATTAACAAATGATCAGTTATGCTGTCAGATAATTAAAAGTTATTATTTCTATTCAGTAAATGTAAGGTAGCTTTAATGATGTTCTTGAAAAGCATTCTAATGGATAGGTTTCCACATTCAAATATTGAGTCTATTGAAATTGAATATTGAATTGATTGATCCAAATCAATCAGATATCTAATATAATTTGACTATGCCTGGAATAGGATGTTAGTTTCCAGCTGTAGAAACTAGAAAATACCTTGACACTTTATGATTCAGAGATAGTAACACCTCTGTCTGTTTTATCTGACTGAAAGACACATTGAGTAGTGGAACTTGTAAGAGTATGTGTTGTTGTTTCTGCAAGTATTTTTTGATCTGATGTAAGGCTTTAGTGCAAATCTGTAGCTTAGGTGAGGGTGTTTCTTTGAAGGTGGACTCCTAATAATCTTCTATGGCTCTGAGTTTTTAAGAGCATGTAGGCTGAGAAGCCACTGGAGCCTGTGTATAAATGCTTATTGATGGGGATAAGAGCTTTCATTTCAGTCTTCCTCTGTCTTCATAATTCAGGAGCAGTATCAACTAGGGCTGATGCTGAAGAAGGAAAAGATATTATGGAAAATAAAATACTAGGTAAAGGAGAAAATATCTTTTACAGGAGGAAAATAAAGGATATATATATATATAGGATTAAAAACAAACTAAACAATAATAATAAATGAATCGGTGGAAACCAAGATTGATGTTTACGAAGTAGGAAACTATATCCAGACTCTGTCATGCTTCCGGGTGGTCTAAGGCCATTCACTTCCTCTATAATGAAAGTTCATATAAGATGTGGTAGTTCACATAATGCTGCTGCTGGAAATTCATCCTTACTACTCTTCTTGTTTATCACTATTCTCCCCATCTTCATCTCCCAGTGTTCTAAAACAGATACCAGATATGAAGGAAACAGGGTGTTTTCTCATTACCTTAGGGTGTTAGTAACTATCACCAGCTCAAAGGCCAAATGCTAATAGGAGTACAGGTAATTGAAATGTTGGAGTTCAGTGTGGGAGAAGAGGTGTAAGTACAAGAGCAGCATCTCTGGGCCAACCTGAAGCATTGGTATGTTCTGTGGCTCCTGAGGCACTGATTGTAACTTCCCATATGTGAGGAATTTCTTCCTTGGGAGAAGAGATTGAACATGTTACCAAATTGTTTCTACATGAATAACCTACCCTGATTCCTATCTTTGAGGAGACACCAGGTTGGACAATAAACTGCCTTCATGCAGAAAAATCAAGGGATAACATTGATATTGCTCTGGGGAGTACTTACTCCCACTAGAACTAAATGAGAAAACATTTTGCCCACAACCCTCTGTGTAGCAACCCACTTAAACAAATGATTGTCCACTGAGAGTAGCATAGATTTGTTGCTCTGACTGCAGAGAGCTTAATGTTTTAGCAGCTTTCAGTAGTCTTAATATTGTGTGGCTACAATCTGCCTTTGAAGTAACTGTCTCCTGTAGTATTTGCTGTGTCTTGTATGCCTCAAGCTCAGAGATCCCATTTCAGTGAGCTTAAACTGTGGTAGAGAGTCAAGCTTTGTGTGGCAGTACTTGATTGAGAAATATTTCATCTAATTCATCTGTTTTAAGGATGGCAAAAAAAAATAATCAAACCTTCCCACTCACTCTTTATGAATCATCCTGGATAAAACAATGGTAAATTTGTTATCAAAAATACAATATCTTTTACTCTGAATTCCAAACAACCAATACCAAAAGTCAGATCTGGACCTGTAGGGAAGATATAAATTGATCAGACTTTTTGAGAAGCTATAAATTATGGGAAAGCAAGACAAGCATCTTTAAAGAATTGACAACAAATGTAAGAAAAAGATAACTGAACGCAAAAATTACAAAACACAAGTATGTTATTCCTAGGAGAGTAAGGGTAATGAGAATTTTGCTAGCTTTGAATAAGGGGGGTGAAGTTTCAGGGGGTGGGCAGTGGAAGAAAAAGACCTTAACAAATTAGAAATATAGACAAAGAAGGAAGATACTTGACAGTGTAAAGTCCTTCATGTGGTATACTAGAAAAATAATCATGAGACAAAATGAGTCACAAACATTAGTGAATATTTATCTAGTATATTTATTAATTAACAATTAATACTACTATGCAACTTTATTAAGACATTCTCAACAACATGTCACCATCCCCATCTTAAATAAAAATGGGGTATAAATTCAATTTAAAACTTCTGAACGGAGGATTGAAAAAAAAACATCTGGCTATGAAATCCATACAAGTGTTTGCAATAGATTCTATTTTAATGTCCTGTTATTGTCACCTTTTATCCCTTCACAAGCATGCAGAACCAAGGAAGGATAATGCACTATGCATAAAAATGAACTTCACAGGGTGTGAAAAGGTTCCAGATAGAGTCAGGAAGTGAAAGAGTTATAGAGGTGCTTTGTGTGAGTAACATGATGACCCACGTTGGCTGGAAGCCCCGGTTCTCAGAGTCTCAGAGTGAGCTGGGAGATAGTAGAAAAGGAGTGCTTTTCTACTAAAAGAGTGCTTTTCAACTAAAAGGAGAGAGGAGAAGCTTTGGGAATATAAGAGAGGACTGTTATATGAGCATTTTAAATAAGCTGGAAAAAAAGGATAATTTTGTACACATCTCTGTCCAGACATTTGTTTTGTCTAGTACTCACTTTGAGAAAAATAGAATTATATCTCTTCCATTCTGTTGGGTTAGAAACTGGCTGGATAGCCAGGCCCAAAGAGTCATGGTGAATGGAGTCAAATCCAGTTGGAGGCCAGTCACTAGTGGCATTCCCCAGGGCTCAGTGCTGGGGCCGGTCCTCTTTAATATCTTCATCGATGATCTGGATGAGGGCATTGAGTGCACCCTCAGTAAGTTCACAGATGACACCAAGTTAGGTGTGTGTGTCAATCTGCTCGAGGGTAGGAAGGCTCTGCAGCAGGATCTGGATAGGCTGCACCAATGGGCTGAGGTCAACTGTATGAAGTTCAACAAGGCCAATTGCCGGGTCCTGCACCTGGGTTGCAATAACCCCAAGCAGAGCTACAGGCTGGGAGATGAGTGGTTGGAGAGCTGCCAGGCAGAGAAGAACCTGGGAGTGATGGTTGATAGTCAGATGAATATGAGCCAGCAGTGTGCTCAGGTGGCCAAGAAGGCCAACGGCATCCTGGCTTGTATAAGAAGCAGTGTGGCCAACAGGGCTAGGGAAGTGATTGCCCCCCTGTACTCAGCTCTGGTGAGGCCACACCTCGAGTACTGTGTTCAGTTTTGGGCCCCTTGCTACAAGAAGGACATCGAGGTGCTTGAGCGGGTCCAAAGAAGGGCGACGAAGCTGGTGAGGGGTCTGGAGAACAAGTCCTACGAGGAGCGGCTGAGGGAGCTGGGCTTGTTGAGCCTGCAGAAAAGGAGGCTCACGGGTGACCTTATTGCTCTTTACAGGTACCTTAAAGGAGGCTGTAGCGAGGTGGGGGTTGGTCTGTTCTCCCACGTGCCTGGTGACAGGATGAGGGGGAATGGGCTAAAGTTGTGCCAGGGAAGTTTTAGGTTGGATGTTAGGAAGAACTTCTTTACTGAAAGAGTTGTTAGACATTGGAACGGTCTGCCCAGGGATTTGGTGGAGTCACCATCCCTGAAGGTCTTTAAAAGACGTTTAGATGTAGAGCTTAGTGATATGGTTTAGTGGAGGACTTGTTAGTGTTAGGTGAGAGGTTGGACTTGATGATTTTGAGGTCCCTTCCAACCTAGAAATTCTGTGATTCTGTGAAAGCGTGAAGGGATAACAATACCTTTTGTGGGTTAGCTTTCCAGTTTCATTTTATTTTCAAGATAGAAAATAACTCATCATCACACTCATCTGGCTACTCCTCTGCCAGACTGGCCAGACTGGCCTGCTGCGGCCCTTTTATAGCCGCCAGGGCTGGCCGCATCATGGGCTCCCCCTGTGACATGGCCACTGCCAACATTCTGTCCCCTGTGACATGGCCATGCCATCACCAGGACCAGTGCCCACTGAGCAGAAGTAGCGGTTAAATAAAATAAAGTAAAATAAAGTAAAATAAAGTAAAATAAAAGTATAACAACAAACAGCCACTTGTAATTCTGGGGAGGGAAATTCAGCAGCTGTGAGATCAGTTTGAAGATCAGCAGCTCAGCAAAGGTTAAAAGATCATCAAATCCTGCAGGTACTGCCTACCCACTGCCACATTTTAAAGATTTGTGTGGTACTTGCTGCTGAGATTTGTGGGCTTGAAGGCTCAATTGCAGCAGAAAAATGTTTGCTGTCTGGAGATGATACTTCACACTTTGGGTATGAAAGATGTCCAGTGCCCAACCCTGTGTCCGCAAGTGCCTGACAGTGCTGAGTATGTCTCAGCCAGAGCTGTAGACTTGCATCTTTCTTTCTCTTACATTAACCAAAGATTTTGCCAGTGGCTGTCCTGTGCTGCAGACTCGAGTGGGACTCAAGAACAAAACCTGTAAATTATCTTCCATCTGCTTGATTCATTGCAGACTGTTGCATCCTCTATAGAGGATGGTAAGAAGATGGCAAGAGGCTGCAGGCACAAAGCGAAGCCCGGGGGGGTTTCCTCCGAACATCAGGAAATGTTTTGGTGCTGTGCACGGGCTGCCCAGAGAGATGGCTCAGTCTCTGTCCTTGGACATCTTCAAAAGATGGCTGGGCATGGTCATGGGCAACCAGCTCTGGTGGTCCTGTTTGAGCAGGGGTTGGCCTCCAGCCTCAGCCAGTCTGTAATTCTGCAATTTTGGGAAATATCCTAGAGACTCAAAATGCAGAAAAGATGCAGTAAATCCCTAGTGAGAACGTATGCATGCTGCCTTCAGAGAAATGTAGTTGAATCACTAATATGTTGACCTAAGTAAAAAATGTAATTACTTTTTGTTTCCCCAATGTAAAATTCTGTCGTGTTACAAGTAGTGGGGTTTTGTATATCTACGTTTCTCAGAGTTTTAAGTATATATTGCAGCATTTCTTTTTATGTACTGTGTCTTCAGAGTAAATCCCAAACTCTTATTTTTCCTCTGACTTCTACTGCTGGGTTTTGTGTTGTTTTTTTCTTAGAGGCGAGGGGGGCTATAGCGCTTATTTGTAAAGTAATAAGCGATGTAACTTGTTTTGGTCTCTTACAGCATTTGTTACTCTGTTAAATGGAGAGCAGGCTCAAAATGCGATTCAGAAATTTCACCAGTATTCTCTTCAGGGAAAAGAAATATCCGTGCAACTCCAATCAACAGATGCTTTGCTGTGCATCACTAATTTGCCCATTTCGTTTACGTTAGAAGAGTTTGAAGAACTTGTACATGCTTATGGCAATGTCAAGAGGTGTTTTTTGGTGTATAATGAAGTTACTGGCCATTCCAAGGGCTTTTAAAGGGGAAAAAAATAAAAAGCATTGTATAAGTAATCGTACTAGGACATCTGATTTATGACAAAGAATTCTGTGCTGCTGTTAGGTTCAGGATAGCTAGGAATATTGTGTGCTTTTTGGCTCTTACAAAAGTGATAATTGTGTAGTGAGGAGGAAAGCATTGTTTATACTTGTTTCTGGACAACTGAGACTCCAAATTTGGGTGTAGGATAAGAAAATATGGTTAGCACGGTTTTCAGGCTGTGGTTTCAGACAAGTTTCTTGCACTGAGCAGTATTGTTGCTGCCAACTTGCTTCTTTTGCCTTTGGACCTTTCTAACTGGGCTCCTTATTTTTCTATCCAGTTCGTGAGTATCCACTGTGAGATAAGTCAGGAGAGGCAAACTGGAAATGGAGAAAACTTCCTGCTCTGTCTTCAAGAGATGTAGGAAGAATTGATTTTACCCTGTTTGGGTGCGTTAAGTTGGCCAACCTCCTTATGGCAAAACTTGAGTGCTCAGGGAGGTTGTAGTCTGTGGACACTGGGCTGTGCTTGGCATGGCTATGCGGTGCAAGCAGAGCTTTCCTGGGGTGTTTCTGCCTTGCACTAAGTTACTTGCAGGCAGGACTGTGATATTTATTCACTGTGGCAGACACTTAGGGTGGCATTTGAAGAGTTGAGGGTAAAGCCTGAGACAAATGGCTCAGAGGCTGGTGCCAGCACAGAAATTCTGTGGTCCTGTGATTCTGTGAACTAGATGATCTTTAGGGTCCCTTCCAAGCCATTCTATGATTTCAGTAGCTTTAAGCTTGGACTGAACAGTAACTATCATAATAGATTTGGAAGATATCTACAGAAAGTGTGTTGTCTGTATCTGCTTTCAAAGTCAGAGAAACTGCATCTAAGTTACTCCTGACAGACATTCCTTTACCTCCTCCTTAAAAAATCCCAGTGCTGAGGACTCTGCACTTTTCTTATGCAAATACTCTGTACTACTCCTCCACTTCTTCTTCCTTCTCATCAAAAAAGGTTCTCCTGAAGTCTAACCTCTATGTCTGAACAGAAGCTGAATTTGAGTTAAGTGCAGTTTCCTCAGCCCACTTTCAATCTCACTTAAATCCAACAAATGTAAATCAACTGGTGTCTCCTCATAGTTCTCCTTCTCCTTCATAATATTATCAGATTCATTTGCTTGTTTCAGTACCTGAGGAGCAAGACAGCAGCAGGGGAGCCAGTGAAAATGTCAGAAGCCCATCTCTGTATGTATGAACCTGTAACAGAAATCATGTTGAGATAAGGCAGGCTTTAGGCTGAGACATGAGTGATCCAGTCTTGCATACAGTGCTGATTTTTTCAAGCACTCTCCCAGGTATGTGCAACATGCATGTACTTTAATGTTGCCATTACAGTGTCAGAATAATACAGGGAGTGGGAAGTTGATGCATCACCAGGTGGTAGCTTAACTAAATAATAAGCATTGCCCTATTTAATTTGCATTGTGGCAGCACTGAAGAACCCCTCTAGAACATTTTTCAGGATAAAATCATAAGGCATTTTATAAATAGTAGCTAAATATGTATCACAGACTGGAGGTGATTTTTTTCCTCTTTCAGCTAGAGAAACCTACAGCGTACAGTTGTCTTTCATCTTTTTAAGCAAGTAGTCTATAGGAGAGACAGTGACAAAGTACAAAACAAGTGACTACTCATCTCGCACCCATCCTTCCTTCTTGAAACAAAGGAGCTAGTGATTTTTCTTCAGTGTAGAAGAGACAAGTACTGTTTCTGCCCTACTAGGGTAACTGTACAAAGTGTTATATTGATCGTATCTCCTCAGTGTGAGAAATGGAAAACAATTTGTAATTTTCTGCCTAATAATTCTGAGTATGATGAATCAGGAAGCAAGTCCTAACTAACTTTACTACATGTCCTTATTTCTCACCTGAGAATAGCATAGAAATAGTCAGCACTATACCCTGCAATAAATGTATCAGTTTGGATACATTATCCAAGTCCTTATCTTATCTGTTCATATGTTTTGCTTCTGTAAACTGGAGTTGCTCATTGTTTTAAATAACTCTATTTGAGAACAAACATACACCATGATTCTAAGCCAGAGCAGATGGATCTAGTTTAAGGGCATTTCTTCATTCCCTCAGTATAAAATCAACTATTATCCTTACTGCTGTCAAATGCTGCCTTCTCTCAATCTGAAGAATTCGAAGTCACACACATTCCAAGAGTTTTCATTTGTCCCTTCATCTTAGTTTCATCCATATAGGATTGAATTTTGTAAATGAAAAAGAAATATGAATCTATGGATTTTTCACACAGTTTCAGAAGACACTAGAAACCAACATGTTTTGTTTGGTTTCAGTCTCTTCACAGAGAGAATATACACTGGAAACAGGTGAAAACCTGAATGATGGATTAAGAGGCCAAGTGGTTTTGCAATAACATGGTACCTGAAAATGTTGACTTTCAAGTCAAATCCCAGGTCCCCTGTAATCTCTCTACTTGACCCCAGACAACTCATTTGATCTGTCTGTAGGTTTGACTTTTCCATTAAAAAATGAATAGTATTCCCTTTATCTGTGTTGTCATTTTAAGTAATAAAGTCTTTGAGTCAAGCAAGTTTTATTTCATTTGCACAGATCTTTGCTCAAAAAAAAAAAAAAAAAACAAAAAAAAACAACAAAACAAAACAAAAAAAAACCATCATTTCATCCTCTTTCACACCTGTTACTGAAATTTTATACAGAACTGACATATAACTGATAAATGTTTCGATTACTCTTATTGTAGAACTGGGAAACAGCCATATTACCTCATCACCATATCTGAAATACAACAGCAGAAAAGTTCAGCGGAAGACTGTATGCTACATTTAAATGATACCTTGAATTTCATCTTAAGTGCTTACATTTATAATGCCACAAATGATAAAGATTAGACATGAAAAGGAAAGAAGGCTGGCAGTACTGTATTCTCTCTAAAAGCTCATGAAAATATGGCAAGAAGTATCAGGAAAGGAAATATGGAATGGAAATGAGAATAAGAGCAGAACTATCTTCCTAAAATGACCTCATTAAAAAAGTCAGTTACATGTTTGCTAAACTCCTGCTGAGATGACATTAAACAAAAGATCCTCTACAACTGGAAGATATTAAAGGATACAACATAGTAATTCCACATGCCCTTTTCAACATCAGCTGAAACAAATATAATATATTCCTTTGTAAATACTACACTTCATGCTGTTCATTTCAATGACTGTTTCATACTTGCCCATCTTTCACCTTGCTAATGTGATTATAATGGTACAAGGTATTCCACATAGTTGCCAAGGTGCAATTTAACTGTCTACATGTTTCCTAGTTAGAGTGTACCTCGTACGTGACCTAAGTATTGTATAGTTATTAATAGTTATCCTGTGGAAAGTGTCACTGATTTATTTGCTAAGTTCACATTGTTCTTGTCCTCATAGTAAAAGAAAGGAAAAAATAATTCCATTGAGAATACCATCTAAACAAATAACAAAAAATAAAAATTAGTATGGATCCTGAGTGCAAAGAAATTAACAGAAAATCATGATGATTAAGTGTTGTGATCATATTTCACATAAGCTCTGAAAAAAATACCAAAGGTAGGGACTAGAATTCATACATTTTGGAAAACATATTGAGATATTATTTGCTGAAGAGAAGATCTTTCTTCCAAAACTTCCATGAAACAGTGTCCATTTCTATTACTGATACATTTATCATAGAATTTATTCCCTTACACTTTTCTTGACTAGAGGTTTATGTTTCTCCAGGTTTCCCAGAAGGATTTGATAGACTGGCACATTGCCTGGGGTCAGTAATAATGGAACAAGTTTATCGTGGTGCAGTCCCTCCCTGACTAGAACAGTTGGATTCGGTTTTCTGTGTTTATATACACTGACCACCATGTGCTTCAAGCCTCCATGGATTCTAAAATAAACTAAGAAAAAATAACCATAAATAAATAAATAAATGCAGAAAAAGAACATCTGAGAAGAAAAATACACATTTCACACTCCTTTTCAAGTATGAGTCCTCTTGAGAACTAAATGAATGAACAAAGTGACGCACTGGGTGGACGAGGGAAAGGCTGTGGATGTGGTCTACCTTCACTTCAGCAAGGCTTTTGACACCGTCTCCCACAGCATTCTCCTCAAGAAACTGGCTGCTCTTGGCTTGGACTGGCGCACGCTTCGTTGGGTTAGAAACTGGCTGGATAGCCAGGCCCAAAGAGTTGTGGTAAATGGAGTCAAGTCCAGTTGGAGGCCAGTCACTAGTGGCGTCCCCCAGGGCTCGGTGCTGGGGCCGGTCCTCTTTAATATCTTCATCAATGATCTGGACGAGGGCATTGAGTGCACCCTCAGTAAGTTTGCAGATGACACCAAGCTAGGTGCGTGTGTCGATCTGCTCGAGGGTAGGAAGGCTCTGCAGGAGGATCTGGATAGGCTGCACCGATGGGCTGAGGTCAACTGTATGAAGTTCAACAAGGCCAATTGCCGGGTCCTGCACCTGGGGCGCAATAACCCCAAGCAGAGCTACAGGCTGGGAGAGGAATGGTTGGAGAGCTGCCAGGCAGAGAAGGACCTGGGAGTGATGGTGGACAGTCGGCTGAATATGAGCCAGCAGTGTGCTTAGGTGGCCAAGAAGGCCAACGGCATCCTGGCTTGTATAAGAAACAGCGTGACCAGCAGGGCTAGGGAGGGGATCGTCCCCCTGTACTCGGCTCTGGTGAGGCCGCACCTCGAGTACTGTGTTCAGTTTTGGGCCCCTCGCTACAAGAAGGACATCGAGGTGCTTGAGCGGGTCCAAAGAAGGGCGACGAAGCTGGTGAGGGGTCTGGAGAACAAGTCCTACGAGGAGCGGCTGAAGGAGCTGGGCTTGTTCAGCCTGGAGAAGAGGAGGCTCAGGGGCGACCTTATCGCTCTCTACAGATACCTTAAAGGAGGCTGTAGAGAGGTGGGGGTTGGCCTGTTCTCCCATGTGCCTGGTGACAGGACGAGGGGGAATGGGCTTAAGTTGCACCAGGGGAGTTTTAGGTTAGATGTTAGGAAGAGCTTCTTTACTGAAAGGGTTGTGAGGCATTGGAACATGCTGCCCAGGGATTTGGTGGAGTCACCAACCCTGGAAATCTTCAAAAGAAGTTTAGATGTAGAGCTTAGGGATATGGTTTAGTGGGGACTGTTAGTGTTAGGTTAGAGGTTGGACTCGATGATCTTGAGGTCTCTTCCAACCTAGAAATTCTGTGATTCTGTGAATCTTGGAAACTGGATAGATTTTGACTTTAGGAAGGTTTAGGAAGGTTTTGATCTCCCAGCTAAAAGAGAAGCTCCACAGATCTAATATTGTATACATGCTGGGTGAGGAACCCTTCTTCTGAAGAGTTTCCAGTCTAAAAAATCTACGAGGCAAATTATGAAAGGAGAATGAAAGGCACTGTGAAATAACTTCTATTAGAAGACAGAAAGATAGATTTCAGTGGCTCCATTCCCATTTCTTTGTTCATGAAACAATGTTGCCTCTGTAGGGAAGCTAAAGTTACTGGAGTTATGACAGAAATCAGGTGGGTGATGGTATTTTTCTCTATATATTCCTAGAACAGTTCCCTATAGATTTCTATATCGCAGAACAAACACTGCTGTAGTGATTTAAAGCAGGAGTCTGAACACCAGTCATATCATGCTTATCTCTGGAGCCTGTTTCTCCTAAAATAATACCTTATTCTTCATGCATCCTCAAACAGCTACAATTAAAAAAAAAAAAAAAAAAAAAAAAAAAAAAAAAAAAACACTTATTTGACATATATATTCAAATAAAAACTCACTTTCACTTCAACCCACCATGTTTTAATTTACATATTTTTATACTTCTCTTACACATTCATGCATAGATGTAAAAGATCAGAGGCAACATTACCATTCTAAGTCTACTCATGAAGAATCCATACTATGTAACCTTTATTTTTCATCAAAACAGTGCTTATAAAGAACATAAGAATACAAAATAACCCCCCAAAAAATATCCCCTGTGAAAGATTTTATTCAATCTTAGGCTGGTATCTACTTTTCATTTGAGGATGGATGTTTTGATTAAAAACTTTAGATGTGGTACTGTGTCAGCCACTATCATTAGTATTTACTAAAATCATGAGAATAAAACAGACAAATACTGGAATTTTCAAAGGACAATAATGCAGTCAGCCCCTTCACTTCTATGGAATCTTTTGAGTGCCTAAGCTTTATCCATTCTGGTTTACACTAAAGCCTTTTCTATAATGACATTCCAGACAATAGCACAACACTTTCCTTTTTCACTGCTGAACTCTTGGTCTACCGTCTTTATTGTGCTTCCTTTTATAAATAATTTTATGGTCAAATACCCAGCTGAAATTTAAATAAAATGAAATCATGACTTCTTTTCACCATTAGTCCAAGATAACATAATAGCATTATGACAGGTGAAGGTTAACATTTCTAGTGGAACTTTCATTTAAACCATCTCAAAGCAAGATGGCATGCATAATTGCTTTGCACCAATAGAGGAAATAACTCCCATTAATCCTGCAGTGAAGGTCATAGAAACATTGCACTGGCTCAGAACAGTTGCAGAATGAAGACAGAAGAGAATGACTGAGTCATTTAATTCATTCACCCCTACCTACCAGCACAACCTCAGGAAACTATTTATCTAGCCAGTACAGAATTATTTCAGTTATAATTCACTAGCAAATGGAAATCAGTTTAGAAGAAGTAAAAAGGAGGTGAGTCTTTGTTAAGAGTTAAAAATGTCTTCTGCTTGTTTTGAAAAAAAAAAAAAAAAAAAAAAAGCCCATTTGGACCTGGTCCTATGATAAACAAGACTTCCCGCTTCCAACAATATACCGAAGAAAGTTCTGATGAAGTGAGAATCATTCCTTCTATTTTTAATTATTTTTCATTTTTGCTATTATTAACATGCCCTTGTTCCATGTAAAAATACCGGTAGACAATCTATTCTCATGGTACTTCTGGCCCAGTTTTTCAGGCCCAAGAGAATCTGTTAGTTTGTAATTCAGTGAACAAACCAGAACTCCATCATTACTTTTTACTTTCTCTTAGAAGGTAAATAACTTGAACTTGCACACTATAGACTTGCAGGGCTATCAGTCCCTGCTTCTTGGAGTCACAATAAAGTCTTTCAGTCTACAGTCTTTTCAACTGTAGTTTTCATTTAGTTAATGTGAAGCAGAAAGTGGATAGGTATGGAAAAGTCACAACCTTCATTGAATATGCCAAGCCACAAGCAGTATTGTGTGAAGGTCAATACTGTGTAAATAGATGCTCCAGTACTTGTTTTTTATGGTGAGTATATGAGGAGTCTAAATGCTATGCAAACAATTAGGATTGATTTAATTATGTTCAGGGGCTTCTTTCTTTGTTTGTTTTCAGTTATTAAGAAATGATCAAGTCTCTCAAAGCAAATATATGGAACTTCTCAGGAAGTCTCAGCAGAAATGAAATTTCTGTGTAACTTCCAATATAAGACATCCATTTTTCCTGAAACTTGAGAGATTTCTTTCTAAATAAAACAGTTGCTCTTTTCTCATCTGAAATTCCTAATGAAGTCAATCCATTTGTACCTACACAGATCAGTTCTGAAGTATTTAAAAAGTGATTAGAACAACCTTACAAGAACAGCTAGCAATACAGCTAGCAATAGTGATCTCCAAGAGTGCCATTAAGCACAGATTAAATAAAAATAAAGATATGACTGTACCAACAAGTATTCTACCTAGCTCAGGACAAGTATTTGGGACAATAGCTTGTGTCCCAAAGGCAAATTCATTGAATTGGACAGCAGCTAATCATTTCACTCTGACACAAAATTAAGTTGCCAACTCTTGCTGTTGATTCTTGCTCTTTCTGTGAGGACATCAGCATCTGCAAGTCATTCAGTAATTCAGAAAACTGATCCAGCTAAAACAAACACACAACCAAAATTAACTTTCAGGCAAATCAGTCTTTGAGTCAATCCAGCATGTGCCACAAACACATTATGCCAGCACAACAAACCAATAGAAATCTGTGCCCTTGCCTGGGGAGGAAGAACAGAATCTTCCCTTTCACTGAGAAATGACATTTATATCGTCTTTAAGTGACCCAGTTAAAGTGCAGGACTGAACCAGTTTTAATTTCTTTCATGTGCTACCATTCCACAACCATAGTAAAAACCCTTGTTTCCAGTTCTGCTACCAACTCACTATTTTGGCTTATTTGGACTGAATTTATCTCCCTTTTGACTAGCTTGCTGTACTCCCATATGTACTATTTGTCTCTGCAACAACAACAACAAAAGTGACTTCATTTTATTGGAAGAGATTTGTAGCAATGGAAATACTCTACTTCAACCTTCATATAGGAATTTATACTAGACCAGTCCAGGGTTATTAACCCTGGAAATCTCATATCAATGAAAGTCACAGCAGAGGTGTGATAGAGCAGCATGATACTTTGGTACCAAAGCAATATCATATCAGTTGAACATCACAGCTAACTCTAGGACAGAATACATTCGTTGAACATTCGTTGATAGTTGAAAAATTCTGTATGACTCTTTGCCTTCCAGTGGGCTTCTTACATGGATAATCTCCCAGATATTCCACTGGCTGATGGTGTCGCAGGTGATTAGCTGATTCTTTACTTTTATAGTAGATGTATTGTGATGTACTGGAATGAATCAGTGAAATAGGTAAAGGAGTTTAAAATTTGAGAATGCATCTCAATTGATCTCATTGATTGTGTTTGATTACGTGTGACAAAATCTCAAATGCTGTAAACTAACTGCATTGATTTGAGTAGAGTTACACCTATATAAAAACAACTTTGGAGTTGATGGGTGAACCTGAAGAATCACAGCTCTCAAAAAGGTTGAAGTAAGAAAAATGATTTATTTTTTTTCTCTACTGCTCTTTTCAGAATGTATTCAGGAACATACTTGTTGCAGCAAGATCGGCCGAAAACACAACAAACACCAGTATGGTCAAGTCATGGCCTCCTTGCTGTTTCAAAAATCCCTCAACACATACTGAGTTGTAAAACCTCTTTCCTATACGTGTTCTATAGAAATATTGGGTACCAGTTATGCAGGTTTTGAAATACATAATCACATATACTTAATGCAATTAAGTGGTTTAACATCTATAAATATCTATTTTTCTCTGCAAATAACAAACCTTGCTCTGTGTCTGTTGTTTTTTCCCCCCTTTTGTTTGTTTGTTTGTTTTGTTGTTTTGTTTTAATAGCAGCATGAAGGAAACTGATCTTTTTTTTTACTCATGGAAGGATAAATTAACATAAAGTTAAAAAAAATGTAATCTATGAAATATAAAAGCTCAAATTATGTCTGGAGAGCTTGCGGAAAGAATTGTGAAAAGCAGCAGTTGAACTGAATTCTGTTCACTTCATTTGTTTTCAGTATTAAGGAAATCAGGCAAAATAGCAGACCAGGCTGACATGTGGTTTGGGGAATCCAACTGAGCATCTGGCTACTTGTACTTAGAATTCCAATCAATTATTGTGGTCAGAGCTGCTGCAATGTAAACCAACTATGAATCACATATCACTCACAAAAATATTTTGTTATGAAAATAAAAACAGGATAAATATTTGGAATTTTCTTTGATGTGATCAATTCAGCACAAAGGAAAAACTTGTCTTGGTTATAGTGATGTTCTGGGATTATTTTTTTTTTTGGCTAGATACTGATTTATTAATGTGACTATAAAATTCTAACATGTGGCAGGCACAGTAAAAATGATTGAAACCAGTCCCAGAATAAAAATGTTCTGATATCAGTTCTTCAGATGGTCTAGGTATCTTTTAGTATTTTGATCCATGGTCTTTTGATCCATGGTCTGAGGTAGAACATCCTTCTAAAATATCCGAGTCTCTAAAATATCTGAGTCTGCCTTAATTATTGCTTTTTTAGATAGAAAATGAAAATCAGAAATTACTCAGGGAAAAAAAAAAAAAAAAAAAAAAAAAAGCCTGCTTTCAGAAACTGCCTTTTGTACAATGAGAATTGGATTCAGTTCTTCCAAACCATGTTCCAGCCACACAGACCATAAAATGAGCACTAGAAATTGGTTAGTGCAACTCAGTTATTCCAGAAAGATCGAGAAGTTATGCCTTTAAGATTATGTCTGAAAAGTTTATGAATACTGTTACATCCTATTAAAGCAACTGCCTAGATCCAGGTTCTCTGATAAACCAAACTATTGCACTTCCACACAGATACAAATGGTCTCTTACACAGGAGAGAAGAAAGGGAAAGCGATGTACCTTTATTTCAGTAAGGTTTTTGGTTATGACTATAATTCTCTAGGAGTGCATTGTCTTTATCAAACTACAATAAGATTCCAGCAATGTACTGGAACAGACTAGTTTTCAGTAATCATTTTTGAAGGCCAATTATCAGTTTCTCAGAACTGAGCTGGAAGGATACATCAGATGGAGTTACTCAATAGCATTTTTTGATTCCCATACTATTCAATAATTTGTCTAATGGTTTGGGTGATAAATTAAGAAAAACAAACAAGCAATCAAAACCACTTGTTAGACCTGGGGTAAAATGCCATTTTGACTATGGCTACAATAAAATGAAAAGATGGGGTTTGTATTCAAAATGACCTTGATGGAAGCGGTCTGAAATACATAAGATGCAGTTCTATAGCGGAAGGCAGAAAATATTGTAAATATTTGGAAAGAACTAGCTATACTTACATAAAATGTGAATACATAAGACCATGTTTTTCTTCAGAGGAAAGGAAAAAGTCGGGGATCATAACAACTGTATAATAGGAGTGATGTGTATGAACCTTGTGAAGGAATTGGTTTAACATCCTTCAGCTGGATTACTGAGGAATCAGTGAATACCCCAATGCTTTAATAACAGACATAAGACAAATGGTTAGAGGCCAAAGGTAAACAGTGAGAAGAGTAAAAGGCTCTTGAAAACACTGTGTCTAAGGAGTGCTTTGGGAGTCTGTTTTAATGTAGACCTGAGACAACCAAGGATTATATTATTCCTAATCTTTAAATACATAAGGAAGTGTTGCAAAGAAAAAGGCAATAAGCTAGTCCCCAGTTCCACTGGACATTTCATAATTGTAGCTTTTTTTTATAACACATTTTGTGTTTGGGACCATGGTCCCATCTGCCCTGTCATTTGACAAAGAAGGTGATGATCAGTCTTTCACATGTTTTCAGAACAGTGCCAGTACCATGGAGCTCTTTAGGTACCTTCAGCATTACAGATATTGATAGTAATAAAGTTGAGCTTCACTATATCATGTAGATTAGTCATATTAAAGGTGTGTTGTAGGGCAAAACATCCATATTTATGCTGTATTTAACTTTCTATTAATAATAAATCCAGGTGAAATAGTTTTGTTATTAATATTGATCACTGTTCCAATTGAAAGCCCAGATGTCAAGGTTTCCTTCAGCATGCTTAGTTATATTTAATAGTGCTGTTGATGAGTGAGAGCCTAATGAAGGCTAACAGATGGTCTATTTAATATTGCTGTAGGATTTGAAGCACTTGCCAAAATAGATACACAAAAGGATTTGACAGCCCTGTAACTGAAAACCTTTAATTACAGCTACTTCAACTCCTAGGGGTTTCTCTGAGGCTAACATAACACCGCAGCTTTAGGATAGGTCAGCATGACAAGGAAAGGCTTTGTGCAGCCAGACAGTGAGTGCTGGTAAAACTGCTGAACATTAATAAATTGGGCTTGGTGCAGGTGGTTTAGAAAAAGAAACCTACACAGAGAGGATAATAAGTGATGGAGCTTTCTCTGCCTCTGAGAACAGTTTGCCCTTTGTCTAAAATACCACCTCTTAAAAACTGTCATCATCTGCTGAGCAGGTAGGTGGGGAGAAAGTGTGTAGCTAAAGTGGAACTCGAATTATACCTGATTTATAGCTGTGACTTCATCTCAAAATGATGTGAACTTCAATCCACTCTTAGGGACAGAAGAGTTACAAGAAAAGGGGCTAACATTTGCTGAAGTTGTAAAGCTCTTTCTTTATCTTTGAAGGAGAGCACAAATTTATTCAAGACTAAAGAATACACATAAAATGCAGAAATCTATGATCCCATGTCACAGGTAAGGCTACTTCTGAAAACTTTTTTGAATCATTGATCTAAGCATAACAGTAGAGAAGGAACTGTAACAGACTCTCCATGACTTTGCCTTGGCTCTACATGCAACAATTGTCCCCTGGTTTTCTGGCATACATTCACACCACTTCCAAAATGAAATAAGGCATAATTAGCAGTCTCATTTGCCTGAAGTGATTTCTAGGCAATTGCTTAGAAATTGAATAAGTTACTTCAGAAAGAATAGGTGTTTCTACTGTTGCTGTTTCTGATAGATCTGTTTGTAACTGAAGGCATTGATTTTTCATAAGTGCCAGGAGGAAATAATCTGCAGAGTTGTTCATATATGATTCCAGATATCTGATCAGTACTTATTTTCTATGGTACTTTTTAAGGGTAAAAAAAAAAAAAAAAAAAAAAAAAAAGTGGATATCCTTGCTAAGTCCTCCCCCAGTTTTCTGTGCACCCACAGCCTTCTCACTGGCAGGGCAGCATGAGAAGTAGAAAAATCTTCAGCTCTGTGTAAGCACTGCTCTGCAAAAACTAAAACATCAGTGTGTTATCAGCAATATCTTAATTAAAAATCCAAAACTGCATCAAACGAGCCACTATGAAGAAAAGTAACTCAATTCCAAGCAATTACACCTGTGCTAGACCCCAGCCACAGAAACCATTTACAAGGGGAAAATGTAAACAAAACCAAAAAAACAAACAAACAAACAAACAAAACAAAAAAAAAAAAAAAAAAACTACAAGCAGGAAACAAGATTTCCTAAACCAACCCACAAACCACATTGGGACAGCAGAACAGGGGAGCCTATGCAGATATCCATGTATACAGAAAAGTGGTGCCACATGGAAGTAACTAATTTTGCCAGTCCCCACAGTATTGACAGCCACAGATTTCTTGCTCTAGTTTAGTGGGAAAATCTATGAAACTTTCAAAATTCAGAAACCACATGAACAAATTTCAAGGGTATGTATGGAAAAGCCCACTGGGGATGATCTTTTTTTCTCCACATGTGGTTTTTTCACATGTGTGTTGGCTGATCATGAATTACCTCATGTAAAACCAGCTGCTTGTCATTATTTTGGACAATGCTGAAGCCTGACATTTTTACTGCCTTGTGCAATAATGTGTGTTTTTGACTTCATCCAAACAGAAACTGAAAATGAACAGACACCAAACACTAGTGTCAAGGAGAGAGTGTACCCTATGCAGGCAAATTAAGCAGACATAAAGAAACAAGATACAGTTTACTGTGATTCTAATCCAACAACTGTTGAAGTAACTGGAAAGATTCCCATTGGATTCAATAGGCCTCAAGAGCCAAACCACCTCCCTAATGGTCATAGAAGTGAAATGCCACTGCAATGCAACATCCTAAGAAGAGATATAGTCAGGATAATAGTAACACAGGCTGCCAGATTTGAAGGTAATTGGAAGAGAATCACTAATTACAAAGGCTGAGATATCAGACAACTCTTTCATCATTGTATGTGGTTGAACATGATAAGCAATGGCTAAGATGCTGGGGATGTTTAGAAGCTAAATATATTTTTAATGTGATATGCATCTTCTTTGATGTAGACACTTTCATTAAATGTTCATCTGTTTAATTATTATTTATTTTATACAGAACTTTGGGATTTACTAAAATGAAAGAGGCTATTGTTTGTTTATTATTTTATGAGTGATGATGCCAAGGCTGACTCCTAAACTACTCAGTTGTAACATAAGACCTCAAGCCATTCTAATATAGACAATATTCTTGGAAAAATCAGCTTTGATGAAAATACATATCCACAAAGGATATTCCATAATGAGGGGAGGTACAAAGCATTGAATGTTCCAGCAAAGTCAATTAAGCACTAATTACTATTGGATTCAGATCTGTCATTCCATGATAAATTGCTGAAGTAAAAGTATCTTTTCCACACAGTGGTGCCAAATTCACCCCTGCTGATCTTACAGATGTTTTTTTTTTCAACTGCCCCTCCAAATCTCTTTGAGATGAAATGCAAAACTTTCCCTTGTTGTAGCCACCAGTGTGAAAAACTCATTAGCTGATATAATCTTTACGGGTAGTTTTCTTTGTGTGGTTACATGACAATCCTTTGCTTTCCACATTTCTAGGCTGCACTAATGATATCACACCCTCTTTTCCCATGAGGCAGATCTTTCTGTAATGTGCAGTTGACATATGGTTAGTGTCTAGCCCTTTGGTATCATTCAGGTGATGGAGAGCCTTGGAAACCTCTTGACTTCATATCAATCTCAATATGCCCCATCAGGAATTCTGCAGATGACTGTGATTCAGCTTTTTAAATATTTCCAGGAAGTTCATCACTCATTGCCACTTTTCTCCTTACCTTTCAGCGTTAACAAGTTTCCATATGCTGTTTCCATATGCCATGTGGTTTTCATAAAATCTCAGGCAGTAACTCCTCCAAAAGCTCAGCTACCTTTGTGGTGGTTTTGTTTGGTAGCATATTCATCCAGAACATAAAGATGAAGTGAAAGACATTCATTCCACTGGCTTGAATGTACTTTGGAACGGACTCTAATGGAGTCCAAATTCAAAGATTTTAAGGTGGGAAGAGACCAGTACAAACACTAATCTCCACTTAAATTGAGTCACTCAGTTTTTCTTCATTAATCTTTCCTCTTCTTATATTGAAAATATAACAATTATATTTATATAGAATTGAAATTTTTTCACTGATGTTATTGTAAATTTCATGCTCGTCTATCTTTCAGCTCCTGTGGGCATGTTCAAGACAGTAATTAAAACTCATTGTAGACTTACTGAAATGTCCTCAAACTGAAGTCAGTCTGATCAATATGTGGTACAGCCTCAACACAAATCCCAACTGGTGGTTCCATAGTGTAGATGCACAGGTGAAGTTTAAATGTCTTTAGAAAGACAAATGCAACTTCTAACTATTTTTTGAACCTGATACCTCAATCCTTCTTCCCTCAGTCTGGTTTCTTTTTGCCTAAATATAACATGAATGTATCATATATTCCTGAATATAACAAATTAGCTCCCTTCCTGCACAGAGAGACTTGACTTAGTAACTTTATTTATTTTATTTCCTGTTCTCCTGAAGACTTCTGTCATTTCCCCCATTTTCCTTTTCAAAGAAGACTGAGACGCTTTTTCAAAGTGGTGATTACAGACTAATGTAGCCTGCCTCAAGTTTTTTTGCATCTTTGGCTGAGGGAAAATGCCTTCATTTCTCCTAAGCATTTGTATTTGAAGTTGGCAGTGCTCCGCCCCTCCTGCATGTGTTATCTCTGCTCAGTGGTGAGGTCAGAGATGCAGAAAGGAGCTATTCATGATTCTCACACAAACAGCATTTATCACTGCTAAACTTGGATGGTTTGGAAACACAAATCTTCCAGCAGTGCACTAACCTGAGCACTCTGAGCCCAGCCACATAAACAGAAGCATCTCCCTTATTACTTATTTAGATAATTATTACTGTAGTACAGTAGAAATGATAACTCTATGGGATGAGTGATTTAACTTCCATGCTAGCACTTTAGTCACAAAGGAATAGGTTGCTCACATTACAGCTCACAGACATCACCAGGACTAATCCTCTATAGCTCACAAGAAGATAGAACATGAATGAACAGGGCTTTGCCTTCACCACACTTTTTTCTGATAACTGGAGAGATTGAAATTCCTTCATTGAAGTACAGGGGCTGAAGGTGTCTTCCTGACAGCTACATGATATATCTACCACTTTCTGCTCTTCTTGCTTCCACCCAGCATAAACTGCAACCTTGACTGTGCAGGCTTTCCAAAAGGGGTGGAAAAAGCTGACTTGGCAGCTGTAGCTCTTGAGGAAACTGTGGTTTGAAATATGATTCTGTGACTGTTTCAAAAGGTAGAAATTCAGTCACACTTTGGTAAGTTTTGGGTTTGTTTTTGGTTTTGTTTGTTTGTTTGTTTTTTCACCATCTCTATTAATTCGTCTTCCTGGGGACAATTGCTAGCGATTCTCAGGTGTTTGGCCATCATACCTTTCTTTTGCTTACATTTAAATCAAAAAATGCTTATATAAATTGCATAAATTCAATCTCTCCCACCTTGTTATCTCATCACAGTTAGGCAGAAGAACTATCAGTTAGTGTCTACTTTCCTTTAAGAATATGAGTTGGATTGTTTTCTCATGTATATGTTTCCTTACTTGTCCATCTATTCCAAGTTCATTTTAAAAGAAAATGTGAAAGAAATGACAGAGCATACATAAAGACCAGAAGTATTTATGGCTGAAACATCAAAAATGTTTAACTTTCAGGTTCTTGAAGGATTTGGAAAGGGGATGAGGAGACTGTGGTAATTCTTTGTAGGGAGGACAAGGATTCATGAAAAAATCAGCAAAATAGCAGGAAAAATAGCATTTGAAATACAGAAAATAAGGCTTTGAAGTAAGAGCTCCAAAGGTCCAAACCATTGACTGTTTATGGAGCTTTTCCCACAGTCACAGTCAAATGTATTAGTTGTTAACTCAAATTGTTAACACATTATAAACAATTTAAATTGCTTATAAATTAAACTGCTTATAAAGTGCTTGCTGCACTTTTAGTTTTAAGAGTATTTATAACATTTAACAAACACTGTAATCTCACATAGTCTATGTATTTCTACCTTGTTACTTTCTATATCTGCTAAAACCTTCACTAAATTTCCAAAAGCCATTAAAGCAAGGACAGAAACACAAACACTAATAAACTTTAAAAGCTTGTTAGCACAAAATATATTGAAAGTCTTACATGGGGAGAAAACTCGTGTATAAACCAGCCAGTGCCATTTAGATAAAAACCCACCTAATAGTAAAAAATGACTTTATATCAAAAGATCAAAAATACTTTAAAACCTTTTCAAAATGTACACAGAGTCCTTCAAACCAAAAGATTAATTATTTTAGGTTTATTTTTGAAAATCTGACAACATTATCTTGACAAAGTGGAATCTTTATACAATGTGGTTCAGCAATAACAATTATCAACAACTGCTTATTGTTGCTCCAAATAATAATTAGTAATAATAATAAAGTAAAAGTGGTTTTCATTTAAATATATTTCACCTTATTTATATTTAATTCTTTCTGTTAGTATGCCAAATTATTAATGGTGTAGTAATAAACCCTATTTTAAATATGGCTTGGCTGAGTATACTTTGAAATGTGGTGCTCTGCGAAGGAAGAAAGTGAATTCAGCAATGTATTAGTTAAATTATAAAGGTGCTAACTAAACACAGTCTTAGTGGCTGCACAGTCAAGCTCCAGGCCTCTTTCTAAGTGTGTATCCCTTGCTAATACGTTGGGAAAGCCATCCATTAAACTCTTTTTTGGAATGAACATAATTATTTTTATCCCCATCATTCCTAAAATGGTAGGATAAGTCTAAGAGCCAGCTTTGGTCAAAATTCATCCTTAGTTCCTCCTGGGACATCCTGTGCCAAGGTTATTATGGCTTATTACCTGAACAAAAGAAAGTCAGTAAATAAAACCAAATTGAAATTGTAAGAGGTTTGTTTCCTTGTTCTGATTCAAGCCTGTTTCAAAAGGATCACAGGAGATGTGAATTTATTAAAAACTGTACACAAAGCAAGATGTGGTCTACAACAAGACTTTGTCTGACTTTGTTGCATTTTGTTTGATGACTGCTTCCCACATAATCATATGCGGTTAACTTCCAACTTTTCCCTGTGCGTCTTAACCATAACTAAATTCTGTCACATTTTCCCCTGTATTGTCCCTAACCTCTGCCTTCTCCTTTGGGCCCTACACCCAGGTCCTACACCTGGGTCACAACAACTCCAAGCAGAGCTACAGGCGATGAGTGGTTGGAAAGCTGCCAGGCGTGAAGGACCTGGGAATGATGGTTGATAGTCGGCTGAATATGAGCCAGCAGTGTGCTCAGGTGGCCAAGAAGGCCAACAGCATCCTGGCTTGTATAAGAAGCAGTGTGGCCAGCAAGTCGAAGAAAGTCATTGTCCTCCTGTACTCGGCTCTGGTGAGGCCGCACCTCGAGTACTGTGTTCAGTTTTGGGCCCCTTGCTACAAGAAGGACATCGAGGTGCTCGAGTGAGTCCAGAGAAGGGCGACGAAGCTGGTGAGGGGTCTGGAGAACAAGTCTTAAAGGAGGCTGCAGCGAGGTGGGGGTTGGTCTGTTCTCCCATGTGCCTGGTGACAGGGCAAGGGGGAACAGGTTAAAGTTGCACCAGGGGAGGTTTAGGTTAGATATTAGGAAAAACTTTACCGAAAGGGTTGTTAGGCATTGGAATGGGCTGCCCAGGGAAGTGGTTGACTCACCATTCCCGGAGGTCTTTAAAAGACATCTAGAGCTTAGGGATATGGTTTAGTGGAGAATTGGTTAGTGTTAGGTCAGAGGTTGGACTAGGTGATCTTGGAGGTCTCTTCCAACCTAGACGATTCTGTGATTCTGTAATATAGCAACTTTAGGGCAAGGAGTCAGGGTTGAAGACTGCATGGAAGCTCATGTTCTTTGAACTTTCATGGAGGGGGGGGAGGGGGTGGAACTAGATGATCTCCCAACCTGAGCCATTCTATGATTCCATGATACGATTTCCAACACAATCATTGCCATTAAAAAAAGTCAGTACTTAACACCAATTACTATAAAACCACATATGACCTGTTGCATTTCCCTCGGGTCCTTAGAATAGGCATATGTCTGAACTGGGAGTTTCAGAACTGCTTAGTATTGGTTTACTTTTGCTGCTATTGAAACCATTGGTAAAATTTCCATTAATTTCAATAGAACAAAGTTAGACTCAGTGTAAAAACGTCATCATCCATGGTGTCAAGCTGACATTTTATTTCATGTTAATGATAATAGCTAAGAAAATTTTAAATCAATCCATCTTCAATATTACAGAAGGGGAAAAAATAGTACTGTAAGGTGCAATGTAGAAGAGATTTTACCAAGGCTCAGGTAACCTTTGAACACCTTTAACATTAAAGTGATTTTAGGGCTGAAAAATGCTCATAATAAAAGACTTAAGAAGCTCAATCTGCTCACCCTAAAAGATCAATAGTAACATAATTACAATGTAGGAGTGCCTTCGTAGAGTGAAAATACCATGTAGTAAAGGTCTCAATCTATCACAGAAAAGTACAACAAGAACCATCGGTTTCAAGTTACACCAAGCAAAATCTCTGTAGAACAAAGTCTTCTTCTTCTTTTTTTTTTTTTTTATTTCAATACTATGTGTTGATGGAGTTTCCACATTTCAAGAGCTTCAAATCAGGATTGAATACTTTCTAAAAACTGGAGTGATTGTCAAACAGAAGTTATCAGTCTCAATAGGAAACTAACTAGGAAAAGAAAGGAAAAAATGGGGACAAATGGGTGTCATTATGCAAAGGAAGAATATACTCACAAGGTGAACCAGTTGACCAGCTGAGGATACAGGTTACAATGAGGATACAGATTAGAACCTGTAGAATTGATCAAAAATCATATATATATAAATATATATATATATATATATTTTAGTCTGAAACATGTGCCTTATGGCACAGTGTAAAGACTCAGGTAAAATATTATTCTGCAATCTAGATCAGTATTTAATTTGTAGATAAGAAGTTTGTATAGTTTCTGTTTGGTATTACTCTGTATTTTATCCCATTGTATTGCCTGTCGCTGTACTGTGACTTTACATTACTACAAAAAAAAGTTACCTAATATAAAACATCCATTTGGATACATCTACTCTGTTACCTCTGTAGCTGTTCCATGATTTAAAAAAAGATTTTAAAAAATACTTCCACTTATTTGTTATTCTGCTGCTTTAGTAATACTGCCAGCTGTACTTTCCACTTCATATGAATTCAGGTCTATTCCAATTTTACACTTCCCTGCCTTTAATCCCAGTGTTACAAATGGAATCCCATGCTACACTAATATCTCTTACTCACTGGCACAGAAGAGATCAATATTTCAGAATGCCATATGTTTTATAGATCAACTGCCTGGTGCATAAGAATCCAATGGCATCCGAACCATTAGACAATATTTGTAAGTTACACAAGGAAATGATTGTGAAGCCTATCTTTGCATGACATATCACATCCTAAGTTGTCTGTACTCATCTGTGAAATGTTTTAGTATTTCAATGAAATTTCACTAAGTTATTCAAATCCCCTATCTCCTCTGATCATAAACCATTCTCTGTGGCCTCTGGGCATGGTGGATCCTTTAATAATGTGAACATTTTGTCCTTCATGGACGTACAAAGACCTCAGAAAACTTTCAGTAAGGTTTCATAGCAGTCTAGCAAAACTTGGCTGAGTATTAGCTCTTACAGAATCAGAGATGAAGCCAGTGGCTGAGGCAGACAGTTGGGGGTGTATACGGTATTCAGTATGACAGAACTGCATTTTTAAAAGTCCAAAACAAAACACTATTGAATACACTTTATCTACTAGAAAGAGGATTAGAGAACAAGCATATGATATCTCAGACATATTGCTTAAAACATCATTGACATTTAGAATAATGAGTAGAGTACAGTAGAGTACAGTAAGTAGAATAGAATAGAATAGAATAGAATAGAATAGAATAGAATAGAATAGAATAGAATAGAATAGAATAATAGAATTAGACTAGACTAGAAGCAAGACACAAGGAAAAAAAAAACTTGACTGCTTTCAAGTAATTTTAAACAAAATAAATGAGAAAGTGATGAAAACTGAACCAAGACTGAAACTTGGATGGTAACTTGGATGGTTTTCATTCTGTAGATTTTTTTTCCACTTGTAGTATAATATCTTCATAGTGCTGTTTACATGAAAATTAGTTTAAATAGCAGCCTGAGGCCCTGGAGAAGTCTCTGAGCTAGTAGTCTGGATTTTAATAACGCTGCTGTATTTCTTCACCATATTATTGTAAATTTGTATAATGAGTAGTTTTCCTCTGAGGAAATGGCCAAGATAGTAGTACTTGAGGGAAGCTCTTTAAAGGCTATTAAAATGTTGTTATTATAAGTTTTTAATAACAAGTTGGAGAAAGACCTTACCAGTGAGGTCAGCTGGAAACCATAAATCAGACTTAAAACTTTAGATACATCTACAGTGATTACAATCAGAGTGCTTCTGCTCAAACTGAAGTTAGGGTAGTCTGTCCAGGTGAAGTTGTTTGGTTTCAGCCTGAGCATGTCTTTGTAAATACCTTTCTTTTTCCTGCTGAATGCAGAAATGCATAAAAAGAGGACTTTGACCCAGAAATAAGAGTCATTCTGCCCAGAAAGGATTTCTGGCTACAGAAAGCAGGATATGAAAGCAAGAAGCAAGGCTGCTGCAAAAGTTTTAGTTAAGTAAACAAATTTTGCTATATTTTCCCCACAAATAAGCCTAGTACTTAAAAATATCTTCATCCTTTCTTCTTTTCACTGAAATTCTTGGTCTTGTTGGGTATTTTTATTTATTTATCTTAATAGCTAGCTGATCTAAGTATTACTGCAAATGGTACATAATAATAGTAATTCCAAAGCTCTCCCACTGTAAGTTGTTTGTGTAGGGAAGGACATTTCATTTCATACATCATTTACAACTCCCTACTATAATTCTAGGGAGTCAGAAAGCTTTTAAAATTTAATGAGCAAAAATGTTATGCTGTTGCAGCATCCAAAATTGGGATATACCAAGCAGTTACATTCAGGAGATTTTCTCTTGACACTGGTTTCATTTTCTTTCCACTACACCAAAAAGAATTCATCTACTCTGAAGTTAATTAAGCTGAATAGGGAAGAAGACATTTATGTGAATCATCTCCAATGTCCTAATCCATTTGCGTATATGTTTTTCCTCTAAGATGCTCCCAGCCACTATAATTCATAAACAAATTGCATGTAGAAGTTGCAATTTTCTTACCTCTTGAACAGAGTGATCCTTTAAAGCAGTATCTCCATGTCCTAGAGGATAAATTGTCAGTCCTGCTGACGAACTGTGCCTGTTTCTATGTGACGCCTTGCCTGGCAGCATCGCACTCTAAGCACATTAATGCTGTGTTATTACATTGGCATAAATTAGTCAATTCATCCTAAAGTGGTCTGTGTGCATATGCAATATCTTTTTTAATTATTTAGCCTGTTTGGGCACAGTAATTAATCTTATTTGGAACAAATGTTTCTAAAGTTTGAAATGGATAGGTTCATTTCAAAACCCTTCAGTATGCTTCTATAACTAAACAGGGATTAGAAACAAGCTGAGAAAGTAGTGTGTCAGTGAAATGCCACTTCTAGCCTGACATATTTAGTTCAGAACATCACAGATAGGGCAAACATTTGTGGAATCCATCTTGGAACTTCTGGAGTCAGAAACAGGGGACTGGAAATCTCATGGACACCTGTATTTTTACAGCATGGGGCCAGCCAACAAAGCTGGTATTGTGTAGGTGCATGAGGAGCAGAAATACCTAACCTCCTTTTTTAGGAGGTAATTTTTAGTAATTAAAAGTAACAGGGTAGAGGGTGCTGGTTGACTGCTGATGGGAACATAGGTTGGCCGTGATTTCAGTTCCCTGTTTTATCACTACCCTGACAATTGCCTCTGGGACTTGTACTTCCCCAACTGTCGAAAAGAACTAACACTGTCCTCCTTTACAAAGCACATGGAGATCAATCAATGAGTAATGCTACAGAAGAGGCTTGTATTCTCATTCGCAAGTGAGACAAAATCATTTTTATTTTTTTTAAATCCACTGAGGAAAGGAATCAATTGTCCTTGATTTAAAACCTAGAATCCAGCTTTTGTTGCAGTCACAGACACGTAGTGAAGCTCATCAGTGTGGTGGAGTGAATTGCGACAGATGTGCTCTGTCATGCAGCTCCCATTTTTGAGTTTTGCAGCAGTAGAGAGAGGAGGAGGAAAACACTGAAGGGCAAGCTGCTTTCATTCTGCTTTTCTTCTGATGACACACAGTATCTGCCATGATAGCCCTGCTCTGTGTTAAGGATTCTTTATATTTAAAGTGCAACCAAAATGCCATGCCTAACAAACGATGACAAGCAACGAGTGAGAAGTTAGGTTGTTGTCATCCTCTGTGACTGCAGAACTGTATCTGACTATGTCCTTGACCACAGTCCTCTCTTCTCTGAAAAAATACTAGGAGGTTGGCATATTGTCCCAAAACTTTCTTGCAGGCATTATTCCCAGTCCCTCTGCAAAGCACCAGGGCACCTCTCTGCTCAGTCCATCTGTGCGTTGGGGATGCAGTCAGCTTTTCAGCTCTCCTGTGGAAAAGGTTATTTTCTTTTCTGTTTTCCACCGAGATTGTTTGAATCATGTTCAGAGTTTCAAATGACACTTGCTCAAGAAAATTACAGTAGTGATTGAGCTAATTGATTAACATTCTCCTCTGTCTGGAAATTATCTATTTAGTTCTCAAACTTCTACCTTTTTGCAGCAACAGTATATGAAATCATATGCGTTGGTTAGAGCTAAAATACAGGAAAAACAGGACAAAGCCACCCCATTTTTTATTCTAAAAACATAGGCTTAGTGGTAATGTAAAACTTTTAGCACACAGGATGTTCTGATATTTCAAATATGATTTGTTCCAAATAAAATACTCCTCGTAAATAAAAAACTCTTCTGCTTCATTTGAAATATTGATATCAATTGTGATTTAAGAATATATCATTTTAAATGAAGTCATATATGTATTCTAAAAAAAATGTAATATTCAATCACAACATTATTTTAGGATATGTGCTTTAAAAAAACTTTAAAAATATGAAGGAGAACAATTAGAAGAATCCTCTATTAAATGATAACTGTTTAGATTTAACAAAATTGAGACAGGAAAATTAAATAATATTTTACAACTAGTGTAAAATGAAACATTTTGGCCTTATTCAAATATTAAAGAGAAAATACCATAATTTGACAATGTTATGTTTCAATGAGCCAATTAGCATTTTCCAAAACAACTTTCAGCTTCCCACTTTATTTAAGGTGCTCTTCTGGATTACCTTTTCCTTTTTATTTCATTCTACAAATCTTGTAATTATAAAGGAAAAAAATCTCATTGAAACAATTCTGGAAGGTTTTTCATTGCCCCTAGGAGCAAAGACATGTACTAGCTAATTAACTACAGACCAAACTAGCTTCCATTCAGGTGCACCCACATACTCTGTTCTTTATAGAAGTAGTTTCACCACCTCCATAAAGTAGCATTACAGACTGTTCCTGTGGGCAGTGAAGGAGCCCTCATTACTCAGTGTACTTGCCTCTTCTCTCAGGTCTGTTTGGAGCTTGTGCATTGGTAGAAGCAGGGCATTATGAAGATTGAGACAGTTCCTCCTGAAGAAACAGCCCTAAGAAAACTTGCCAGATGACAATGAATACCAACAGCTCTCTGGTGACTGATTTATTTTGCTCTCAGACTAATCTTTATCATCTCTGTGTTAGCTAAGAGAGATGATCAGAAGGAAGAGTATTTTTGTATGGTTGGTTTGTTGTTTTATGTTTGCTTGCTTTACTCAGCAAATAGCAAATTCACTGATTGGATTTATATTGAATAAAAAAGTGCATGTTTGAGTCCATTTCACTGGATGTAGGATAATAGCAGTGACTTTGAAGAAGACCTAGACGATTAGTGGTGACATTTTCAAAATGAAATACATCAATTATTCATTTTAAAACATAGTTTTGTTTTGATACCTAATTCTGCTTTTAAAAGGTTAACTCTTCTTAAATGGATGCTTAACATTCTTTCTTTCCTTTTCTTTGAGCTTCTTACTTAGAATATGCTCCAAAATTAAATATATGTATACAAATAAAAAGCAGAACAAAGTATTCTACTTTCTCAAATAATTATATACATATATATATTTATATAGTTATTACAAAGATGAGTGGCTTCCTTTCACTCACTTTCATTAAACAAAGCAGAAAATGCTGTTATTTTCACCTCTTCTTCAGTATTGCTGTATTTTTCCCCAACTCCTTTGGAGTGGAAGTCAGCTAGCCCCAGGGCCACATGTCCTTTGATATTGCTGGTGGTTCTTTGGTGCATGAAAAGAGAATCTGATCCAGCATTAATGCTGCCCTTCTGTTGAAGATTTGATGTGAGACACTAGGAAGAGCTAATACTCCAGCAGCAATACAGTGTATACATCCCTATGCATTTTGTGAAGGATGTTTGTTTCTTTTCCTCTGAAAGGATAACACTTAAAATGCTGTGGTTCGCTTATTGTAATGTCCTTTAGGCAGCATCAGATCCTTACAGACAATTTAAAATTCTTTCACACTCCAGAAATACCATAGGCAGTAACAAGTTAGATAAGTCATTCTTATAGCTATTAGCTGATAATGATGATAGCTTCAGTTCATCTGAAAAATTATTGCTCATAAAATTACTGTATCATAAGCAAACTGCACCTTTTACTGGTTTGTTTATCTTCACAACACTTTCAGCTTGGATAACACTTTTTTTTATTAATATTGTTATTATTTATTTTCTCCCATCAGTTATATAAGATATCTCATAAAATACATCTTATAGATGCCAGCATTAAGAGAATCACTATCTTTCAATACAATTGAAGATGGAACTCTTTAGTGTTGTTATGGAAAGGGAGAGGAAGCAAAAAGAAACAAAAACCAAACAACAAAAAAAAAACACATCATACAGCAGAACTGATTTAAACTCTATCTCTTGGGGAAGGGATGGAAAAGTCACAGAGAATTAGCAAACTTTACAGGGTGGGAAAAAAAATCCACTAAAGATTCCATCAAAACAATGTTGAGAAGAATTTCATTGATTGCCCTCCTGGGGAACTCCTGTAGTACTGACACATCATATGTCTGTATACACATCATATGTCTGTATACAAGGCACATATACTCTTCTGAAAAATGAGCTGGAACCCCTCAGATTGACCTTGTTCTGAAATTATCCACTCATGGACTGTGTGTGACAGATCCTTTTCTAAGAAATTGTGCTGCTTTCTTGGATTTGTCAGACTGGAAGAAGCACAGGTGCTAATGTTGCTGCAGCTGCTCTGCACCTGAGCACTCATGGCACATTCCTGAGCATCTGTACAGGGTGAGGAGGAATGACTGTGCCCTACATTGCTGATTCTACTCTGATTTTTCTCAGTCTTCACAGGTGGAGACAGGATTCCCCTTCCCTCCAGCGCTTAATGGTCTGGTGATGAGGTGAAATCTGCAGCTATTGCACGTTCAAAGCAGGTCTTGGGTTTGATCACCTACCACTTCCCTCTCTGCAGAGCCACAGTTTGTCCACCTATGTCCTCTTTTGTTGGCGGAAGGAACAACAGCAATGATGATCACCAACATTTGTAGCTAGAAGAAAATTCTACAGTTAAGTGATTTTCAAAAGAGCAAGGAGCCTATATGCACATTTAGACTCCTCTAATTTTAAATTGTCCCAGAAGATGAGTGCAGAAAAGCTTTTGTTCAATTACAGGAACATAGTAGACTTTTCCTATAAATAAATAAATAAAAAGCCATTGGGAAATTTAATCTTTGGTCTGTTTGAAACCCAGTGCCCTTCCCAGTGCTCTTCAGGGCTGATATGCAACAACTCATGTGATCACAGCAAGAGGCCATGCTTCCTGTGCACCTCAGGATGCCTTTGCACCTCTCAGGCCAGGGGAGTATGTCCCTTTGGCAGTCCTCTGCTGCTCAAGGCATGAGAGGAATACTCATATCCAGAAGATCCTGCCCCTTAATGATGTATACCACGTCAGCTGAACCATCATAAATTATCAAATGAGTGCTCTTAAGATCTTTTATTGATTTTCAAGCTAACTCATTTTACCTCAGATTTCTGGCAGTCTTAAGTGTGCACGTCCACTCAGGTATGGACAGTTACTATATCTGAGCCATCAACCTATGCATGCCTACATCCATTCAGCCTTACAGGCTTGTCATCACTCATTTAGCAGCAACATCTGCACATGGCTAGACTGGGCTGTAATGGTCTTCTCTCCCCTTGCTATAGTTAAGCACAGAAATGTAAGACATAAACTACATTTTGGGGCCTGGATCGATACGCATTACGGTATGGCCCAGCTTCATCCCTGATGAGGTAAAAGGCTCAGCATGGTCAGGCAGCTGTAAATTTTCCAATGTTATGTCTGGTGATAATGAGAGCACCACGGTTAGGAGTAGAGGGCAGGACAGCTACTGTGATTCTCTATCACTTTTCTTGCAGGTATCACGGAGAAAATATCTTGTCCCAGCTCTGGGGGCTCTCCTAAATGCCAGCCTAAAACATTGCTTGCAATATGCTTAGAAACTGTTGTAGCAGCAACACCAAAATGGGGAGATTCCTGCAAGTTGTGCATTGCCAGCAAGCTTCAGGGACTTGTTTTGCTTCATACTATTTGTCTTTTCTATTGCTCTCCTGACTTCTTGTATCGTAGGTTTTTCAAGGCTGAGCCTATATTACTGGCCAGAAGCTAGCACAGTCCTGCTGGGGTGCCTTTGGTGTAAGATGTGTTCAAAAAAATACTATCATGTAATAACAAATAGTTTCAATTAAACAAAAGCAAGAACTCCATGGCTGTGCAGAAGTGGGGCTTCAGAAGCTTCCAAGGACAGGATGTTATTAAAACCTTTTGTTCCCATTTCTAAAGCAGCTCTGCTCTGCAAACAAACCAGGAACACTTCAGGTTTTAAAATATGCAGAAATTAAAGTAACTGTCACACCTGTCATTTTTAATCCGTAACATTAATTTGACTGCATGGAAATACCACTTTTTAGTGGTGATGAAACTGTTTACTTGGGGCTATGCTAAACCATGGAGAAAGCCAGCTAGATTTTCCACAGATAACATTGGCTATCAGAAGTCAGCATAAGTAGATTATAAAAAGAAATCTAAAATTATTGAGTTGTCAAGGACTCCATTCAGATCTCATGGTTTAAAAGAAAATTGCACTGTTTCAATGTCTGGCAATCATCAAGATTATATGGTAAGAGTTGTTTTGCATAAACTGTGAAATATGTTTGGAAATAATCCCTTTCCCTTCCACCTGATGCATATGCAACATACTTGGCAGCTTTAGTTAATTTATTAACAAAAATAAGGTTTTTTTTAAAGGAAGGAAACTGAGACAGACAGGTGTGATTTGCTGAAAGGTGCAAAGGAAACCATAAGGGAACAAAAGGTTTTAGGGAATTTTCTGGGGATTCGGTGTCCCTTAAACTCCCATCTTTGTCACATGCCTATGGTGTGAACACTGGCAAATGGCCCTCTCCCCAGAGCCCTCTTTCCATGAATTTAGTATGATGATTGTTTCTACCTGTTCTCTGACTTTTATGGGGACAAGCAATATCCAATGTTCAAAACTCCTGTTGCTTCAATGATGCAAATTCATCAGCTTCACAGCTGGGAAAGAGGCCCTGGTTTCCCTCTTTTTTGCCCATTTCTGTATCCTTATCACAACACCACTTAGAAAATAAGATTTGTTCTTTCTTCTGAAGTTTAGTTGCAATTTATTCCCAGTGTTCTATTAAGATCTGGCCCAATCCTCCTCATTATGATCCTAGCTTTGAAGCAAATTGCCTCTCTCAAACCTACTTAACCTATTTAAAATGATGAGGAAATTTCAGCATTAAAACTCAACCCGAGCTCTCTGTGCAGCTAGTGTGGTGAATGCCAGGCCTGCAAATCCCTTTCACCAAGCTTCTTTTAAAATTTAAAGGGGAAAAAATGCATGAAAGCAGCAGCCCAGACTATAACTAACTGTACAGGGAAATCAATTTAAATGTAGACCAGAAAAAGGGTTGGATAACACAGACACGTCAGCTCAATTCCATTTAAGAAACAGCTTCACTCAAGTTTCAAAAAGTCATTCTTTTAGAGCTTTAACAAAAAAGGTAGTTCCATCAAATATTCCAGTGAACACAGCAATAGTATTCAGTTCATTCAAACACAGCCCTTCCACACTGTCATATAAACCCTTACTCTGAATTGCTGCCACCACCTCATTGCTTCAGTGCTGCAGAGTCCCTTTGTATTTGTGTCTGGATTCATAAAGCCTCTTCAAACCCCCAGTAAAACCAAAGGTTTCACAATGAACACTACTGGGAGCGGGGAGGGAGTGGTCTGGTCATTAGGTGACTTGTGAGTGAGTTTGGTGACAACTTTGAGGGGTTTTAATTCAAATCCCCAATGTTTTTATTTGAGAAAATGAAAATCTTGATGTTGGGAATTATCAGAGGTAATAGATGTCATTATGTACTTTCTACAGAACATATAATTATTGATGCTTGTAGCCTGAGTAATCAAGTATAGAACTGCAGCTGATACAAACAGGACAACTTGATGCCTTTAATCTGAAAAACAAGCTATTTACCCTGCTTTTTTCTAAATGTACCTGGATGCACTTGATTTAAGGTTTTAAATTTCATGTGATAGATCACAGTCATTTTCCCACTCAATATCTCTGTATCTAAAAAACATGTTTACTGAGCATTTTGCCTCCTGTTTATGGACATCTTTGCTGTTCCAAAAAGTCACAGACTTTCATGCTCATAGGCAGCTCACCCTGGAGTTAGTGGAAATTTAGGTAACCTCAAAGGCTATATTGCTGAGCCTCTAGCCCTCTGTACATTCTGAGCCACTCTGCAGGACACACAGCACCAGACTCAGTCCGTGAGGTCTGCAGTGAACAAGAGTTGCACCTGCACCCCACTGCACCTATACCTTCCCTACACCTGTCAGTTCATACTCGCTGTGTTATAGAATCCCAGAATATCCCAAATTGGAAGGGACCCACTAGGATCATCAAATCTGTCAATGGATCATTGAATTATCACATATATTAAAAAAATAAATAAACTCTAAATTCAGGAAAATTCTTGCTGATCTTCCATTATATCAATGGATAGACATTTTTCATATCAATGAACTGACATTTTGACATTTTGCTACTTCATGGCCATTTCCTTTCCAAACTTTTTTTCGTAGTACATTTAGAACAGCTCGTTGAAACATGTGATGTTTGTTTTCAGTCTTTTTGTCATGTTTGAAGTCACAGCCTTGTGTTAATTTCACTCTTCACGATTAAGCAAATACCTCCTTATGAGAGAAAAATTAACTAAAGCTAAGATATAATTGTTTTTCTTCACATGCTTATTCAGTTAAAATACTCAGTTTCTGTTCACTTAAACTTGAAAGGAAATACATTCCAGACAGAGTTCCAACTGAGCTGAAAATATGATAAATTAGGCTGTTAAAATGGGTCTAATTGTGTGGTTTAATTATTAAATTATACAGGAGAATACAAAGTGGGCATTTTGTTAGATGAAGACAGTGTCATCTGTCTGCCCCAGGTCCTTTGGTAAAACTGTAGGCTTTAAAAAGACTTTTTTTTTCTGATATGTATAATTTTTCAAGGCTAGACAACTACTAAAATACTAATTATATACATTAATAATCATAACTCCCTAAACATTAATTGTATATATGAATAATAAAAATATCCAAACAAGCCATCAAGTCACCTATAAGAATAGCAGCCATCTTACTTCAAAGGCATAAGATATAAATATACAGTGTGTAACCTGACCCTTTGCTGTGCCTCTCATTCCTTCCCCAAGTTAGCAGAGGAGCTGGTGCAGGACTGAGTATGATCAAATAGTGCTAATAAGCATTTGTGAATAAAACCTGCCTCCAGGTCTAACACTGGCACCCATCTGATCAAACCAGTACACCAGATTGTTCAGAAACTAATAGAGGGTCATGAATACCCCATAAACATGTGAAATAATAACTCTGAGAGTGCAATGCAAATTGATGTCCCCTTATCTCACAACTAAATTTGTGATTTTTGTATAACTGCATTGATCAGGGAACAAACTCTTTTTTTCTTAGAGATTTATTTTCTCCTCGGTAGTATTCTGTTTCCTTTTTCGATTCAATTTTGTTGTTGTAGAGAAAATTTATTTTATACTCATGTTTCTTTTAAAAATTTCATTGTTATTTAAAACTAGTAAGGATTTGGGGTTAGCCCTACTGTAACCATTTAAAGTCCTGTTACCTCTCTCCCATTTTGAACTCCAGATATAGAGTTTTCTTTTCCTTCTTTTAAGAGATTGCCATATTTTCACAGACATGCTATTGTGAGGTGCTGTGGAATTCCAGAAAAGCTAAAAATATTACTTTGAATAATACCTTTCTTACTAATGAACAAAAGTATAGACTGACTTGATATATGCACTACTTTGTCCACTCATGAAAAATGAAGTTTTGCAATAATTAATATTAATATTTCTTTTTGAACAGATACCAGCCTTCTGCTGACTCTGAGTGGAGTTTCATTTCCAGCCACACAAATAAGGTCAAAGACAATCTTTTCTTAATTAAAGGGAGTACATAATATTGATTTAATAAAATTCTAACGTTACTTAATGACAGCTAGATATTATGTTCAGAGCAGAAAGATTGACATTTCTTTGTAATCAATATGTATTTTATTAAAATCAATGTGGTACATGAACTATTCTACAGGGCCTTAATAACATCTAATCTGCCACATGACAGAAACAGGAAGTTTGTCATCTGAAGGGAGAATTGTTTGATATAAGATTTGTTACACGTATAATTCAGAACTTATTTTCAATTTTTCTTAGAGGCCAATGAATGTGATTTGTATTATTCAAAGTGGCTAGTACTTAACCCCAATAAATTTCAGACAGCCACGAGGAGTGAGGACCTAGAGAGGAAACAGGTAATACCACGTGCACTATTTGCCTGCCAGCTTTGCATTCAGCCCTGCTCAAACCCATGAATAGCAGGAGAGACTCTTCCAACCAGGACAGCCCCTGTCCCTGCACTCTGACATTCTCTCCTGAAACATTGTCCTGAGGCAGAGCTGCCCCATGATCTGGGACCGTGTTGGAGCCCATGTGCACTCCAAGACCTGAAGGACATCCTAGTTCTACCAATACTCTCTAAAGGCCAAGTATCTAGCAAGCAAAGAATGTGAACATGCATGCACTCTTATCAGCTTTATGCTATAAAATAAATCACCAGCTGCATCTTTTGCTCCATTCTCAGTGCCCAATTCCCACAGAGACACTTAACCACCTGCTACAGCTGCTAACAGGCACTGCATTCACTCAAGTGAAGATGTGCTTTGGACTTGAAGGGTTGGGTTTTGTCTTCTTGACAATATGAGGAGATAAGGTCATCACACTAACAACTACACCAGCAGCTCTTATAGGACTTACCTTTCACTGATCACAGTCATTGAAAAAGGTGATGCAGTGAAAAAGCTTCAATGCTTTCCTTAGCAGTCTAAATTACCCCAGTGGGTAAGGGGATGTGATTCTCCTTTACTTCTTTATTACTTTCTTTCACCTCAGTAATCTCTATCATAATTACTTTAAAGTGCATTTCTCACCCTAAAAGCTAATGGGCAAATGACCCAAATCTGCTTTTTTGATTTATTATATTTATTTCTTTTTTTGAGGCTATATTCAGGAAATAAAAGGAGTAGAAGTTGACAGGCTTGTTAACTGATTCCTTAAATTTCTCCTTTCAACCTTTCCATTCAGTTCTCTTCTTCACCTTGTGAACAAGATCAAGTGAGAAGTAGTGTTGGAACTTTGGGAGATCCTCCAGTATCTTATTTTATATCATACACACTGCACATAACACTGAGCTCTCTTTCCTAGTCAAATTGAGAGAAAATAAATCTTCCATTAATAATGTTGTGTTTCACCAATCATTGTAGAATTGGTAATATCAGACAACAGACATTACAGAATCACAGAATTTCTAGGTTGGAAGAGACCTCAAGATCATCGAGTCCAACCTCTAACCTAACACTAACAGTCCCCACTAAACCATATCCCTAAGCTCTACATCTAAATGTCTTTTGAAGACTTCCAGGGATGGTGACTCCACCACCTCCCTGGGCAGCCCGTTCCAGTGCCTAACAACCCTTTCAGTAAAGAAATTCTTCCTAACATCTAACCTAAAACTCCCCTGGCGTAACTTTAGCCCATTCCCCCTCGTCCTGTCACCAGGCACATGGGAGAACAGGCCAACCCCCACCTCTCTACAGCCTCCTTTAATGTACTTATACAGAGCAATAAGGTCACCCCTGAGCCTCCTCTTCTCTAGGCTGAACAAGCCCAGCTCCTTCAGCCGCTCCTCATAGGACTTGCTCTCCAGGCCCCTCACCAGCTTCGTCGCCCTTCTTTGGACCCGCTCAAGCACCTCGATGTCCTTCTTGTAGCGAGGGGCCCAAAACTGAACACAGTACTCGAGGTGCGGCCTCACCAGAGCCGAGTACAGGGGGACGATCACCTCCCTAGCCCTGCTGGTCACGCTGTTTCTGATACAAGCCAGGATGCCGTTGGCCTTTTTGGCCACCTGAGCACACTGCTGGCTCATATTCAGCCGACTGTCCACCATCACTCCCAGGTCCTTCTCTGCCTGGCAGCTCTCCAACCATTCCTCTCCCAGCCTGTAGCTCTGCTTGGGGTTATTGCGCCCCAGGTGCAGGACCCGGCAATTGGCCTTGTTGAACTTCATACAGTTGACCTCAGCCCATCGGTGCAGCCTATCCAGATCCTCCTGCAGAGCCTTCCTACCCTCGAGCAGATCGACACACGCACCTAGCTTGGTGTCATCTGCAAACTTACTGAGGGTGCACTCAATGCCGTCATCCAGATCATTGATGAAGATGTTAAAGAGGACCGGCCCCAGCACCGAGCCCTGGGGGACGCCACTAGTGACTGGCCTCCAACTGGACTTGGCTCCATTTACCACAACTCTTTGGGCCCGGCTATCCAGCCAGTTTCTAACCCAACGAAGCGTGCGCCAGTCCAAGCCAAGAGCAGTCAGTTTCTTGAGGAGAATGCTGTGGGAGACGGTGTCAAAAGCCTTGCTGAAGTCAAGGTAGACCACATCCACAGCCTTTCCCTCATCCACCCAGCGCGTCACTTTGTCGTAGAAGGAGATCAGGTTCATCAAGCAGGACCTGCCTTCCATAAACCCATGCTGGCTGGGCCTGATCGCCTGCTTGCCCTTCAAGTGCCGCATGATGACTCCCAAGAGGATCTGCTCCATGAGCTTCCCTGGTACTGAGGTCAAACTGACCGGCCTGTAGTTCCCCGGGTCTGCCCTCCGGCCCTTCTTGTAGATGGGCGTCACATTTGCTAGTCGCCAGTCAGCTGGGACCTCCCCCGATAGCCAGGACTGCTGATAAATGATGGATAGGGGCTTGGCCAGCTCCTCTGCCAGTTCTCTCAGTACCCTTGGGTGGATCCCATCCGGCCCCATCGATTTGTGCACATCCAAGTGCCGTAGCAGGTCACCAACCAGTTCTTCGTGGATGGTGAGGGCCACATCCTGCTCCCCATCCCCTTCCACCAGTTCTGGGTACTGGGTATCCAGAGAGCAACCGGTTTTGCCGCTAAAGACTGAGGCAAAGAAGGCATTAAGCACCTCCGCCTTTTCCTCATCTCTTGTAACTAAGTTTCCCCCTGCATCCAGTAAAGGATGGAGATTCTCCCTAGTCCTCCTTTTTGTGTTGATGTATTTATAAAAGCGTTTTTTGTTATCTTTAACAGCAGTAGCCAGATTGAGCTCCAGATGAGCTTTGGCCTTCCTAATCTTGTCCCTGCACAGCCTCGCTACATCCTTATAGTCCTCCTTAGTGACCTGCCCAATTTTCCAAAGATTATAAACCCTCTTTTTTCTCCTAAGCTCAAGCCACAATTCTCTGTTGAGCCATTGCTCACTGTTTGTTGCTCACCATATCTTCAGTGAAACTATTAAAAAGAGGAGGAAGGATTGGCAGTGGAAAAATGTGCAAATGAAATTTCACCTAGTTTGGGGATGGTTGTGGACAAGGTTTGACTGATCAGCGGGCAGTTTCAACATATATCAGCCAAAGAGACATGTAATATGAGTATCCATGGTGAGTGCTTTCTTTCTCTTCTTTTCAGGTTAGTTTTGTTCAATTATTTGGGTGCCCACAAAAGGAAGGGGGGATGAAAACCCATGGTCACCTAGAAAGTTCTGGAGAAAAAGCCTTTCTCACAGCTCTAGTTGAATCTCTGGACACTATGCCACTCAATTTGCAGTCTGTGCTCCCAGTTTTCACAAAGTTTATATTCATCAGCTTCTGATTCACTTTGAAGACTTTCTTCTAATTACCTGACACAGAAATAAGCACCATTTGTCTGTGCCTGACATGATCACAAAACACAGTGAGAATTGATTTGAGTCTTCCTTTGAGTCGTCCAAGAGGAATTTAATAGTAGAGAGTTTTCTAAACAGAACTGTACAAAATGTTGGGGTAAAGATATCGATAAAAACTAAGGAAATGCAAAAAGCTATTTTCATTATCAACTAATATTTGTGATAAAAAGTGAAGGCACACTAACATCAGAAGTAAATTATAAATAGAATTGTGTCCTACCTTAGTGTCCTACCTTACTCCTCCCCACTCCCTCCCAAAAAAAAATTAAAAAAAATGTTCTAGGTGCAAAACCCGCCCATCCATATGTACCATATGTATTTTGTTCCTCATTTGTCCATAAGCTTTTAAAATTAAATGGGGATGGGGAACATATTTACTCCTAGGATAAATATTTTTTTATTCTGGTCCAGCTTTAAATTGAAATCCTATTATACCTTGATTTCTAAACAAGTATTTTTCATTCTCTATAAAACAAAGTGAAGGAAAACAAATATAGTATAGGCACAATAAAAACATAATGCTGAAAAAAAATATATAATCAGTATAAATTTGCTTTCCAGAAGGAATCTCAGAAGATGTAGCCCAAAGGGCTATTACATAAGAGTTAGAAAATGAGTAACATGGGAAAGCCTTTAACCTAATTATGGTTTTCTTATTATTTTATTGGCACTATTGAATTTTCATGGCTGAGCCAACACAACTGCTATAGCTGTGCCTGCTGTCATTGCTCATTATTGTCTTTTTTTTTTTTTTATACCAAATTATATATGTGCATGTAGCATTTTGCAAACAAACAAGAGATGAGGTCTGTGTTTCTTGGCTAAATGTTGGCAGTGTTATGCTTTATACACATGGCACTTTGTCCAAAGTGATCCCACTGCTGAGATCTCCTTAAGCCTATCAAAATAGTCATAAATTTGTGCCCATAAGACACATTGCTTCTGCAGGTGTCTACCTGCAATTGATAAACCTTACCCCCTAGCTCTCTAATCATTGAAGAGCTTCCCAAATTACTGGCTGTTAAGTTTTGCAAGCATATAATGCAGCTCTTTTGTGCCTTTCTTACTGAGGATGAAGCCCAAAATATTGGCCTCCTGTTTTGTAGTTTTTTAAAATAAGTATCTTCCTCTTGTTTGCAGGGCAGCAACATGGCATGACACTATACAACAATTCATCAGTCATCAGCTGCCCTGTTCAGTCATGGAACTTGGTCACTGAAGTTATGCTATCCAGAAAGACCTGTTGGGCAAGGAAGCCACACAGATGATAAGGTACCCAATAGTCTTATGCCTTTGGCCCCATTGTGGATTTTGAGAACTCAGATCTTGCATCTTATTGTGGAAAAGACCTGAAAGCATTACAAAAAGCCTACATAAGCACATGCTAGAATCACCTGCATCCTCATAAGGCTGAGTACTTACCACCAAGTCCAATTCGAACACAAGACATCCCTCAGTTAGCATCATCTACAAGGCCCTGATAGATTCCCCAGCTATCTCCAGCAAGGCTAGGCCTCAAAAAAAAAAAAAAAAAAAAAATGGATTTCTCATCTATCCAAACATTAGCTTATGCTTGGAAGAATACTGAGCAATTCTATTTAGCAGAGGAAGTTCAGGTAAAGTTGTATTCTTGTCTCTCACACAAGTGCCCTGGACACTAGCCATGTCCAATCACTCCCTCTCTTTCTCCAGATCAGTGAATAGACAATTACTCCACAGAAACTGGTACAGCTTCAACAGGAATGATTAAAAGAACTTCCATGAGTCCTGCGGTTCAAGGAACATATTCTAGGAGAAATCATATCATCAATATCTGAACTCAGCTGGAGATCATGCAGCCAGCATCATCCAGGATTTGGGACTAAGCTAAAGCAGAATATGATAAGGGCTGGTAAGAGACATTGTATGTGAAGGGATATGATATACTAAACTAAGCATTTATGGCTGGTTTGCTTAGCAACACACCCCTGGAGGCTCCATATATTACATTTTATAAAAATACTAGTTTTACACTAGATCCAGAAGCCTAGGATTTATGACAGGACATGTCAAATGGTAGAAATAAAAAATACAGACATTCTTTAATGTTGATTTTTGGGAACAAAAGGGCTAAACTCAGAATAACATAAACATTACATTTTATATATGACAGGCAACAACTGTGAAAATGTATGTGCAAATCATCATTATTTAAAATATTCTTCTCAATTTTATAAATAATTAATACACATAATTTAGTATTCATTATTTCTTATTCCTTTGGAAAAGTTCCAGAAGTAATGTTAAAGTCACTATGAATAAAATTAATTTGATTTAATTATACACTGTTTAGGTGTCTCACATATACTACTCATTTTATTTTCATCTATAGTCATGGGAAGGAAAGAGAGCATACTTCATGCCTTGAATAGAGACTTTTCTCAAGTTAGGGTGGAACTTCTTTCTGGACTTTCTAATGTCTGGACTTTCTAATGTCTCTGTATCAGCAACAGAATAAAACTGCATAACTGACTTAAATGAGATTTCACACAGTTAGATCACTTGAATAACATGTAATGTGATTTTGGGAGAACACTTGTCTACATAACAAATCATAATTAAATGGAAAATATATATATATATCATAAAACTCAGGCACGTGCTTGTTAAAAACTGAAAAAACTTATTGTACAGGGTCTTTCTGTTTGGGATGGAGTTAACTTTCCCTGCAGCAGCCCATATAGTGTTGTGCTCTGAACTTGTAGCTAGAACAGCAATGGTATCACACCAGTGTTTTTGTCTATTATTGGCACAACATCAAGGCTCCCTCCAATCCCCACCAGAGCCTGTAGGCTGGGGGTAGGCAAGAAGAGGGGACATAACCAGGGAAGCTGACCTAAACCAACCAAAGGGATATTCCATACCATGTGTTGTCACACTCAGCAATAAATGGTAGGAAATGGGAAGGAACAGAGGGCACTCGTTACGAAAACTTCTGTCCTCCCAAACAGCTGCTGTGCATATTGAAGGCCTGTTTCCTGGAACATGGATGAACATCACTCACTGGTGGGAAGCAGAGAATTTTTTTTCTCTCTCTGTGCTTCTGCATGGCCTATATTTTTCCCTCTTCCTTTTCCCTTTAACTAAATTATCCTTATCTCAGTCCATGAGTGTTTTTTTTTTTCTTTCCAGCATGACTTCTTCTGCCCCTCTTCTTCTGAAGAGGGGAAGTGAGAGTGGTTGTGGTGGAGTTCAGCTGCCCAGCAAGGTAAAAAAACATACTTATTCATAACATGCAAAAAGGAATGGAATACTTGTGGATTAACCAGATACTAACTAATCAAAATCAAAATCTTTAAAACACCTGTTATTCCCTATGTATCTTCCAGCCTTTTTCCACAAAGAGAGAACTATTGTTCTTTTATTTTTATGACTTTACTTGGCTATAGGTTAAAATGCAACATCTCAGATATGTTTATATGGTTGGTATTAGCTTACAGTACAATTTTGAAGATGATAAGTATTGTAAGAGTTCCAGGGAAATGGCTGACCTCAAGTATTTTTAACTGAATCTGGGAGCAGTCACACTTTAAATCCTCTGGGTCACCAATTCACATCTAAGTAGTATTTTGCAGGTATAACTGCTACTGTGAAGAAACAAGAGATTATTGGTTTCAGATCCAGGTTCTGACCAAGGATAGGAAAAAAGCAAATCCTTACGTTCTACTTTGTTATGATCAGACATATTGAACTTTTGCCAAAGAAAATATATTTTCTTATTTGAGGGACCCAAAACTTAACCCTCTTGTCTTCTACTTCAGTTTTTCATTAGAAAAAAAATTAATAAAATAAAGAAACTTAATTTCATCCTAAAAACAAAAACTTGTGGAGCATCTTTAGTGTAGCATATAACATTTGTGGGAATACATTCTCAACTTTTGAATAGAAAATATAACCTATTGCTAGATACATTCAAGAAATATATTTATTCTCAACACATTCATTCTTGAATAATCTTAATTTCAAATTAGATTGATGTCCCTTCATAAATTCTCCTGTTGCACAGATAACTTGTCAAGCCCAGATGAAAGGCCAAAGTGAGCTTTTTGACATGGAAAATATCTCTCAGAAGAAAAAATTCCTAATTCCTTCTTTTTTCTTTTTTTTTCTTTCCATTGTGAAAGCTGAATAAACAGATTTTCAATAATACAGAATAATGAATGGCAAACTTGCCTGAATCCAATTATTAATCTGATATTCAGATATTTAATTCATTCCTAGTAAGAATTCTGCTATATCAGCACTGAATAATTGCACCTTCTGCGTGGTTCTTCTCTTTAAAAGAGTATTCTTTAATGCAGTACTGTTGTAATGCCATGAATACACAAGCACATTTCGCACATATTCAATAACTGTCTGCACCAGTGAGAAGAAAAAGCATTGAGTTGTATTTACTGAATGCAATGCTGGCACAGAGGTCCTATTTTCAGTATTCAGGTGCATTACACCGTCTACTTAGTTTAATAAAATAAACAGTGGTGGGAATTATAATATAGAAATTGGGTACATTGACATTAAAGCCTATTTTTCATTATCTGAAAAGAACTTTAATACAAATTTAATGCTATACTTCCATTCCACAAATGTTTTAGTTTCATGAAAGTCAGCAATATTGCTCAAAATGTTTTTGTTTCTCACTCTGACAATTGTCTCTCCATCCACATCCTCACTTTCTCTTCTGCCACATATGGGTAACTTTGGTTCAAAAAATATCATGGCAACAAGCAAATAAAAACCTTTATCAAATTCATCCTTTTCCCACTCTGATGCCCTGTGTGTCTATGTAACTGCTACCATCAGTTAAAAGAAACGGGTAAGGGTTAGAATGTACCAGCCCTTTTTGCAGCATTGCTAAGATATGATATATTAGACAGATTGTGGAAATATGACAGATGAACCAACACAGAAAAGAGAGTTTCTATGATAAAACAGCTTGCTTTAACAGTATTGTACTTCCCAAAGGCTGTAGGTGTTATTTATTAACACTACACAAAGTTTCCTATATTTCTATTTTTAAAGTATTTGAAACCTGACATGTAAGAAAATTTTTACCTTCTAAATATCTAGCACTTGTTGACATAATATGAAATTATTTACAAATATAATTTATGAACACAGGGAAAGAAAAACAGAAGGGAAACCTTTGTTCATTAAGATTCACTCTCAGCTGCACCATATATTTTGTTATATTAACTCCTTTCCTTCATTTTCCATGGCTCTGTTTTGTAAAAGTTGCTAAAAATCTAAGTTGATTTTCTCCTTGAGTTATGCTGCAGGATGAAAGTAAGAAGAAAAACTCTCGCCTTTTCCTCCTGCCTGAGTCTCAGATGAGCTAAATGTGATGGGCTTATGTGGGACAATTAATAGCGTACATCATCTCTCCCATCAAATTTCAGAAAAACTGAATGTTGCATCAGTGATATTCCATAGAGACAGCTGTGTCTCGCTGGAAACCATTACATAGAACAGTATCATTGCTGTCGTGTACATTCAGTGCTGGTTTTGAGTAGAAATCCTACCTAGGACCTAAGAATTTCTTTCCATCCAGAGTTTATTGAAACCTAGAAATCTGAAAGTCTGAAATTTTAAGGGGAGGACTAAGACAAACAGAATTTTTAGGGAGAACAATATAATAAAAGACCAAGCCTTCATTTCCTTAAAATATGTGAGCCAATAACCTGTGCAACCATAGGGGCTTTTGAGATGTGAAGAGAAAGTTCAGATTCTTTTTCCTACAGCAGACAGTGGGCCACCTGCATATGTGCTACTTAAAGTCATTACACAACCTAGGGTGTGCAGTAAATAAGTTAAAAAAAAAAAGTTGCATAGCTTTCTGCTGTGTAACTGCTTGCAATATAATTTATCCCTCAAGCAAAATGAAACAATCACCTGCTAAAGCTATTCAGCTACCATGAATAATTAAAATGACCACAAAATCTCTAGTTCAGATCCATTCTAACATTTTCATAGAGAGAAAAAAAAAATGTTTTAATTGCTTGCATTGTATAAAATCAATGGAATTTGCTGTTCTGATTCTATACATGAGTAATTCAAAAACTTAGTCCCACCTAGCTTGTATTATAGGAGGGATATATATATATATATTATCCAGGTGTTAATCCAAAGACATTAATATTAACATACAGATATTCTCTAAAAATTTTAGAGCTAGAGAAACCCAACCAATAAGGGCAGGTCAAACAGAATAACCCTTGTTCTCTGGGCTGATACACTGTGGACATGATGAGCAGGATTTTTATCTAAACATTACTTCTCAGAGAAATCCAAGGAAATTCCTTCAAAGAGAAATTTTGGTGTACTTCAAAAAGAGTTGATACTGAGAAATACCAGCAGATTTAGACTGTAATAGAAAAAGTAATTATCATGCCTGTTATGTTGTATTTCTCTTGATTTCAGGGGAAAGACAAGAAAATGTAACTATGTATGGAGGCCATAGAGTGGAAATATAAAAACATAAATCCTGTCCATGTTGGACACTTTGCCATACTTTACAGTTCTTACTTATTTACATTAACCGTTTCACAATTGCCTAGGTTTTATATTCTTTATAATATTGTACTTATAGACTCTCCTCCCCTCTCTCATATCACCAATTTTTACTCTAATAGACAAAAGGACAAAAAAGTGAGGGAGATAGAATTGTTCTCCGAGCTCTTTGAATGTGGATACCATATGAAATCATAGCTGACCAGCTTTAAAATCTAGGGTGACACCTGGGGATGAGAAACCATCCACAGGTGACAATATCTAGCACTTTCTTTACTACACTTTATTTGGGTGCAGACAGAAGAATCTGAGACTGGCACATTTGCAACATCCAGGAGTTCTTTTCTGTATATATATATATATATTTAAAAAAAAGAAAAAAAACATGTGACTTTCAAAACTAGCTTCCTGTCCCTTCTGCTGTTTGAGTAGTGAACAAGGCTGTATGCCAATAGGCAATGCATCCAGAAGACTTTCAGGATACTCATGCCTACTCTCCGAGCACTCACTGCAACTCTGGTGATAGAAAAGGACAAATGTCATTATCCACATGCTTATATTCAGGCATGACCAAGTTGGTTATTAGGAACTGCAAATCAAATCTGTACTATCTGAATTTTAAGTGGAAGTATTCTCCCTTGACACATTTGTATAGTCAAAATGCATTGCTTTATCTGGGAGTCCATCTTTGAAACACGAGAAATACACAACAGTTTATGAACTCTCTCGGGAAAAGCACATCTTCTCATTGTATGAGCATCTAGTGTAATGGGACTCCAGTTAGGATTGTAAGAATAGCACCCATTGCCTTCTTTTGGAGATCCAATAAAAAAAATTCTCCCAGGGGTAAGCCATCCCATCCCCAGAGTGTGAGGAACAACGATCGTTTGCATTCATGTTAGATAATTTTTATATTAAATTGTTGGAAAAAAAAAAAAAAACTCCAAGTTAATTCAATCAAAGGTCCTGATTCCTGACCTCTTTGCAATTCAATTGATTCCCATTTTTATTTGGGAGGTTGGGATCCGCCAGGGTAGGATCCATTTGATGAGGGGGCCCTGGTGCGTAAGCGTAATTACTTCAGTGGTTTGGTACATTTTCTGCATACCAAAGAGACCTTAAAATAGGAAAGCTTTCATTGCCAGAAGCTAAAGTGCCTTTAATATTTATTATACAGTTAATATGCCTCTTCAGGAAATCCTTTGAGGGAAATAACAAAGATCAATAGAGGCCTGATGAATCCTAAATGGAGAAACTAAAGAAGTATTTATTTTTCTGTCTATGTATCTCCTAGGCATGACAGGAAATCTTCAGGCACATTATAGCAATGGCCCAGGGTATTCTGTGGAATTAAAGGAAGGTGAAGACATTTTCAAACACAAGAGCCAAGACTATGCACTACCACAATGCTGATTATTATACTATGCAAAGCTTCAAACCACACATCCAAAAGCAATGTGCTCATGAAAATAATGAATAAAACACTAGATTGTTGGTCAAAATATTATACATTAAATTTATGCAGAATATTGCATCTTTAATAAAATATTGACCACCTGCTGCAGAAGAATGACCTATATCTGTTGCACTGTTTCAATATTAAGCTGAGTTTATTTCACAGGATCACATTTCATTATGAAAAGAACTTGGGGGGAGGGAGGGAGGAAGGGAGGGAGAGAGGGAGGAAGGAAGGGAGGAAGGGAGGAAGGGAGGGAGGAGGGGAGGGAGGAAAGGAGGGAGGGAGGGAGGGAGGGAGGGAGGGAGGGAGGGAGGGAGGAAGGAAGGAAGGAAGGAAGGAAGGAAGGAAGGAAGGAAGGAAGGAAGGAAGGAAGGAAGGAAGGAAGGAAGGAAGGAAGGAAGGAAGGAAGGAAGGAAGGAAGGAAGGAAGGAAGGAAGGAAGGAAACCCCTGGGGAAACGATCGAATTATAGCCCATCTAGGAGTCAAATTCTCTGTTTCTTTATTTACATAAAGATGCCTAGTGTTTGACATCCATTTGTCATAAATGCCTTTGAAATGCCTACAGTTGATGCAAAATTTTGGTGATCACAATACAATGCATTAAGCAAGGAGCAAAAACAAATAAGAAGGCATTTGGCTGAGGACCATAATCATCAGTGTCCCAAATGGAGTTTGTGTCACTGATGCATAGTGTTCACTGATAAGTACCCCTTAGCTCCCCTGAATAACCAAACTTGTCACCTGCACTATGTAATCTCCATGCAGCATTTAGAATTAGTGTTTATATAGAAATTATGCCTCCACCAAGCTTTTTTGTACAATAATATTATTAATTTACACTGGTATAAACCAACACTGAATATGTGAAGCAAAAAAACTTATATCACCCATGTTACAGGAGAATTTCTACTCCAGCTGGCTTCTTGCATGAAATGAAGTCCTTAAAACATGGGCATTAACTTCCTCCACTGGTACAAATTTACCCCAGATCAAGTCAAACTCTTCCATTTTACACTGACTTACATCGTTTCCAGAAATAAACTCTCTAGACATGTTATATATAAACCTTACTTAGGATCCAGGGGGATAAGATATAGTTTTGTATCTTCAGTTGGCAGCTTGATTCAGAATATGTGCCACCAGTCTGTTTGTCCCCTCTTTTTGCTTGACTGGAAACAGAAGGGTCTGCAAATTGATAGAAAATCTTTTTAACTTATCTTATTATTGACTAGAGTTGTTCCACTAAACATCCATCTGGATCCTGAATGCTTCCCAACACTCACCTACCTGCTTCAATACTGAAGTCTGAAGTTAAATAATAAATTAAATAAATTGAAGACTGCTGGAAGAACTACCTTATTCCTTTAAGTTTTTCACCACACCTTATATAGTTCCTATATTTGAATAAATACAATGTGGACAAGATATTAATCTATATCTTATGACTGACATGCTGAATTTGAAAAAAGGTCCCTCATCTAAGAGTTTTGGGGTATTTTCTCCTGAATCCTTTGCTAATCAGGATAAAGTTAATATTTCACTGTTAAAGAGAAGTTTTGGAAAAGGGGCCAACATTTTCAAAGTTCCCATTTCTTTAAAAGCTGTAAGTTGACATACTTTTGATAATATAAAAATTTGTGATAAATGCTTCTTTATGATATATGCGACTAACTGGAAACAGTAACACCAGAAGAACTGTTTTATTGGCCAGCCACCAAAATGACAAGAAATGCATATTTGTTTATTGTTTACCACACTATTGTTTAAAAAAGCAACAAGCTGTCAAAATCATTTTAAAAATTCATTGCAGATATAAACTGAAACTAAACTAATTTGTTTACAGAGGATATCTGGCACCAAAAGGAGGGACAATCTTTCAATCTTTTCTCTAGCTTTCAATGCCCCTTTGAAAATCTATCCTTCAGTCAATGATGTGATTTCTAATTTTCTAATTTTTGCCAGCTACTAAGTTGTAAAAAATAAATAAATAAAATAAATAAATAAATAAGAATAAAAAAAAAAATAAATTCATGTGGTTTACCACCTACCTCCCATATTCTATCTTTTATTCAGAAAACCCTGTTTAGATTAGGAAGAATCAACAGATGATTATCTGCCTATTAAATCAAATCACTTGGCACTGAGAAATTCTAGGTTCTTGGCAGCAGGATATTTATACAGAAGAAAATTGGCAATAAAGAAGAGCCAACCATTACAAGTCTAGCATTTGAAACATCTGTAATAAGTCTTGATGAAGAGAATGGAGGTTGTTTTTATTTAAAGTACCCCCTTGCCAAGGAAATATTCTTGAACACTGTTTAATGTAGCTCATTAATTAAGATCTACCTAAAAATCCCATATTCTAGAATTCTTGATTTATTTGTTTCAATTGTAAGATTTATTGTAGCAATTCACTACGGTTGGACGCCTCTCTTTCTGGTTTCATCCCAACAGTGTTTTTATTTTTTCCTTCGTTCAGTATATAAGCCTGTAAATGTAATCCCTGTTGATTTAAAGACACTGTTCTTTATATGTGTGTATATGGTTGAACAACCTATGGTTGTTCATATATACACACATATATATATATGTATGTATATCTTACTGTTTCTATTTATCATTTTCTTTTTCTTAAGAAAAATAAATGATAAATGGTATTGTTTGGAGCTTTTATTCTATTAATATAAAAAATTTCAATGTAAAAGTGAAGTTAATTTCAAAAGATTTCAGAAGCTCACAGATACAAATAACAATAACAAACCAATATACAATACAATAACAAACTAAACTTGAATATGTTATGTTAGCATGCCTTATAGAAACGTCCTCTCATTAACAAAATATCCAGATATTCTTTAAAGCTCAAAATAAAATTTGAAGTCAAGTATCAGGACAACCTTTAGTCTTCAGAAAACTTTTCAACAGACCAGTGGTTCAAAAGAAAAGTGCAGGAAGCAGAAAAATGTAAAAGCAACAACTGTGTTCTCCTGAAGCAGTGGAACAATGAAGTTTAAGGCAGGGAAGAGAATGAGAGGAAAGACAGAGAAGATGGAGAAGATGCTCCTTTCTTGAAAAGAGCAAGAGTGTGGTTTTGTTTTTTTTTTTTTTTGGTTGTTGTTGTTGGTGGTGGTGGTTTGCTTGCTTGTTTTGTGTGGTTTTGTTTTGTTTATTCCAGATATAAAGAAAGTTTCTTATCAACTCAGCTGGCACTAAGTCCTAATGCATCATGGTGGACTATGCCCATCTTCAGAATAAAATGTGAAATAACCTGACTGAAATAATAATTACATAGAAAGAATGATGTAAGATAGATCACTGTACTTATAATTTGCTGTTTTATGTTCCTCTGAAAATAGGTGTGTTTGCACAATGGAAGAATCCAGAGACGCGGTGTCAGTTACTAGACGTGCAGCTCCAAGTTGTAAACTTCTTATTCAACGAGTTTGAAGTTTAAACAAACATGATCCACCAAGAAAAATTACACATGAGAAGAAAGCAAGCACTACAATGTGTTATGCAGGCAGTTTAAGAACTTTTTTTTTAAATTGATATTAGTTATGAAATCTTTTGTCCACATAGATTGTTTTATGTCCTAAGAACAAACTGTAAGATCTCTTTAAATTCTTCCATTACTTTCATCATTAACTATCGTAACTCTGAATAGATCTTTATTTTCTCACCATAGCCTCAGTGACATTCACATTTTAATATTTTGCAGTTAGTAAATATTTACAGTAGAATTGTATGATCACAATTGCATGATCACTAGTGCTCATTAACAAATATATATATATATATATATATATATATAATTGCTGGATAGATTTTTCAGCATAAATGATTTTCCACATACAACGTGTATTTTCATCACATATTTTAGACACGTCAAATATAAAATAGAAAAATGACTATTTTTTGTGAGAAAATAAAACATTTTTGATAATACCTATTTCTTCCACTTTGCATAAAAGAATTAATTCTGGGTTTAGCAACCACTAAGACTGCTAAGCAACCAAAGACTGCTATGGAAAAACTCCATAGAAATAATTAGTATTGTTGGTTGAAAGTGTATAAGATTTAATATAAATAATAGGATAAAATGAAATAAGATGTAAAGAATTTTCATGTAGTTCAGTTTCTAATTAAGGATATTGGATAATATTGATCCAATTAGTAGTGTTTTTCTCTAATCCTTTTTGATTTTTTTGTACGATGCAATGATGTTTGCCATTTGCTAAACTGCCTTCTTTGGAAAAATACACTACTTATCTGACTGAAAGAGAAATAAACATTAATGTCATGGATATCTCCCTTTGAACACTGATCATTTCTTTATGTTTGATCAGAAAGTGACAGAAACATTTTAGTGAATCCCTGTTTGCACTCCTGTGAACTAGCAAAGGGCTGAAGGCAAAAAAAAAAAAAAAAAAAAAAAAAAAAAACCTGAAAAATCTGTCTTTTCCAGAGGATAGCCAAGTACCAATTTGAGAAAATGTCATAATAAATTTCAAAGCTGACCTTAAAGGGCTATGAAGTTTCGAATGCCAATTTCTCAAACATTTTCAGGGATAATGTTTTTCAGATGATATCTCATCAAAATTTCAGAAAAACTGGGACTTTTAAAATACCTCTTTATAGACTCCAAAACAAAGAAGTACCACAAATCATTATGCACTCCTTGAAGATCTTAGCTATTTTCCTTTTCCTGAAAATGTTTTGTACCATAAAATCATCTAAAAGATTGTGAAGGGTCTGGAGGAGAAAACATGTATGAAGAGCAGCTGATATCACTTAGTTTTTTCAGTCTGGAGAAAAGAAGACTGAGGATAGACCTCATTGTAGTCTACAGCTTCCTCTTGAAGTGGAGCAGAGGGGCAAGTGCTGATCTCTTGGCTTGAAGCCAAGGAGTGGCTCAGGATGGATATCAGGAAAATGTTCTTCACCATTAAGGTTGTTAGGTGCTGGAAAAGGCTTCCTAGGGCAGTGGTCAAGGCACCAAGCCAGCTGGAGTTCAATATGCAGTTGGACAACACTCCCAGACAGCACTCTCAGACACATAGTCTGTTTTTTGGGTGATTCTTTGGGGACCCAGGAGTTGGATTCAGTGATCCTTGTGGGTCCCTTCCAGCTGGAATCATATTCTATGATTTTATGTTGCCAGCCTTAACATCTTTAGTAATTCAATGGAATACTAGTTTTTTCAACTGGATATTAGAAACAGGACAACGAGAATGAGTTGCAAAGAAAAACTACATGCTTAAGTGTAATCTGTAACATGTTCAGGAGGGACAAGATTTTGACTATTTTGACTCTGAAATTTGAGACGGGAAATTTAACAGATGTGGAATATTGCTTTCCCCATTCCTATCTTTCATAACAAGTGGAGTCCATCTCACCTCTGCAGTGAAACATATATTTCCATGTTAGCTCTGCTCTGACTATTTATGATTATTTAAATTATAGCAAACATGTTAAGCACCACCCCAAGACCAACAGACAAGTAGCATTTGCACCAGACCCCAGGGTCAAAGACTATAGTGATACATGATCTTTCACTCCTTCACACTAGCCTCAGTTTAAAGGATTCAGAGTAAAACAATTCATTACTAGGAAAAAAAAAAAAAAAAAAACATATTGTGGCTGTTGTGTCGTAACTATTTGAATGCTTGTGATAAAGTAGAAGAAATAGAAAAATATGGCACACACAGTAAGTGGTTTTAAAAACACTTCTATGTTTTGTTCTGCTTTATATGAAAGGCACAGGGAGCAAAACCAATATATATTTGTGGCAAAGATAGTACTTAATAAAAGGCATGCTTTGAAACCAACAAATTGATCAAAGAACTGGAACAATAGGACATTAAGATTTTCCTTTAGTGATAATTCACCCGAGGGTAATATTTTGCATGTGTTCAAATTTTACCGAGGTATGCTGCTGAATCCTGAAACCAAAGTTTGTTTTGATCCATCAAGATTGGAAAATAATTTAATTTTCTGCTCAGATCCTGTTAGATATTTCTCAAAGTTTTTCAGCTTTTCTATTTTTAAAACAAATATTTTGTCTAAGACATATCTCTTGTTTAAAAATCAATAATAATAATAATTAAACCCAATGACAATGAGCTTGAAGACTTGGAGCAGTGAGGTTTTGGCTTAAATGGAGGAGAGATTTTAGATCTAAATTCCATTTGATTTTCAAGCCTTTTGAAGTAACTCTAATTCTGATCAAAGGAACATAGGGAAAAGAAGGCAAAATGGAAAAGTGTTAGCTGGGTTTGGCTGTTGAGCTATTGGCCCCCACATTCACAGGTGCTTGCATCCAGGCTTTCAGGATTTAGATCACAGTTAGTCTAAAGAAAGAACAGTTTCTGTTTGTAACAAGATCAATGTGATACCTTAAGATAGAGAAATCAAAAATGGTGTAATTAGATGTTAAACTGATGGAGGTCATGTCAGTAGCAGCACAAATAGTTTGCTTAGAATTGCAGAAGATTGATCTCACTATAGGTATCAGATAAATTGCACATATTACTAAGGAGGTAGAAAACAAAGATTCTTCACTCTAAATAAAAGTCACAAGCTCAAGCATAACACATCATTTTTCTGGTCACCATATGTGTTGGGTCTGTAAACCCAACCACCACACCATAAGAAGACATGAGTCTTTCATAACTAGAAGAGGACATTTTATAATAATAGATTATTGGGGGGGGGGGGGGTGATAAATAAATAAATAAATAAATTTGGTGGAGACTACAGTTAAAATTCAAAACAGAGTTGCCTAGATGAAACCCTGAATTTAAGATGAATCAAAAGAGCATACAGGAAAGCTCAGAAATGGAAGCAAAAGAACCCTAAATGAGAAACCTAGGAAGGAATATTTAACAGAAAATCAACATGTACTGTCTGCTGAGATGTGATAGGGAGGCGTCAACTACATCACCGGACAATTTGAGACACTTGAATAGAAAAACTACAGGGACACACCTAGAGATATTCAATGCAGAGTGAGAACTCACCAAATACTTGGAGCTCAGAATTGATATATAAAGTCAAGCACTGTTAAAAGAATATTTTAACAGCATATAAAAGACATTCTAATCACCACATCTAATTGCAAAGAGGAATAAAGCTCTAAAATGGCTTAACTGTCTTATGTATGAAGAATAATAATTAACAATCGAATTGAAAGCTGCTATCTTGACAGACGATGTATATTAGGACAATGAAAATGCAGCTCATAATTTAAATGCTGAAAAAAGACTTTCAAATTATTGGAAATGCAGTTTTCTTTTTGTGAAACTTAACTGATTTAAAATTAAAATTAGTTTAACAAAGTTTCCTTAAAGCTGTATAATTTGCCCTGTATGTCTTATTTCTTCAGCTCAGCTCAGCTCCAAGATGAATTTGAAGAAAAAAATCTGAAAATTTTGGGTTGCCCAACCCAAGATGTCTTCTAATAGAAGTGTTCTTCCTTGTTTAGAACTAAACAATTTGTGCTTTCCGCAAGAGGGTGTATAATGCCATAAGCAGCTTTTGAACTCAGGCCAATGTTCTCACTGACAGCACTGGAATCAGGAGCAAGTCTGCAGTACAGACTATTTGAAGTACTGAATGAAAGTAGCGTTAATCCCCACTACAAGCCATTAATGAAAAGCTAAAGTACCTTGGAACTAGATTTGTTTAGGTAGATTGGTTAGGTATAGTAATTGTAAATATAGTATTTTGTTGTTTATAGGCCTTGTGTAACTTTCAAATGTGGTTGCCAGCAGTCAGGATATTTAAACAAACAAACAAAAATGAAATAAAAAATAAAAAGTGTTAAATATCAAATGTTATGATATTAAACAAAATAAATATTTAATATTAAGCAATATTTAAGTGAATAGACGCATGAAGCATAATTTTCTTCCTCAACAAAAGTCACAAAAAAGCAGAATTAAATCTGTCACTGATGCAGGAATGAACACAGCCAACACTGATTTCTGGAAGGGAAAAATCCATTCAAAGGAGACAATTCAATCTGTATCATAACTCTGTCTGTGCTTTGTTTTGGTTGACTTGCTTCTTTCTTCAAATGTTTTGTATGAAACTCCCTAGAACCTTATAATGATGAAAATTGATGGAAGGCTTGTGAGCCTTTAAAGACATTAATGAACACAATATAGTCTCCTGAGCAATGCAAGTCATGGATTTTGCAGTAATCTTTGTTTTTATTCATATGTCTGACACATAGTATGTTCTGTAAATAAATAAATAAATAAATAAATAATAAAAATCTTGATTTTATGGTGTCATGTATGGAGAATAGACTGATTCCACCAGTAATGTACTCCAACAGCTGCTCATTTTTCACCATGGAAAATCTTCACTTCATTTTTTAGCCTGAATATTTTGATCTCTAAGCCACTGGATGCTCTTTCCTGATAAATTCAAGATTCCCATACTTTCTTCAGCTTCCTTTCTGTCAACATACTTACAGTCTGCTATTAGGTTACCTCTGAATCTTTCCTTTGATAAATGCAAATTGAATGAATTTTTTAACTTGCCAGGGAAGAGTGAAGTCTGAGACACTTAACATTTATCAGTGACAACAATAGTTCAGGAGGATGCCAGCCTCATCTGTGCAGGTTCTAGCTGAACATACCAGGAGTGTGCAGAGCTGAAGAACTTTGTAAGAATGAAACTGATGTATCTGCCTTCAAAATGCAGAAAGAATAGGGTGAGATGTCCTGTAGGCAAACCAATGAGAAAAAAATTACTGCACAAAATAATACTGAACATCATAATATTTTTAACAATGCTTTTTGATCTGTTCACAAAAGCACAAAATCTAAGAAAAAGCTAGCAGAAGTTGCTTCCTTATCATTGACCCTAAAGGTCCCATTCATTTGTCCTGCAAGCAAAGTACTGCTATAGGTGAGGAAAAAAGAAGAATCTTAGTGATATGGTAACAGAAAACACTGGGTTAAACAATACAGGACTGAGTCTTCCAGCTGAAAGACAATTATAGAATTGACAGAGGACCCAAACCAAAGACATTAGATATACTTTATCGACTATGTGAAAGCTTTTGACTCGGTAGGTCAGCTGAGATCACTCAACTCTTGGAGCAATAAATAGTTCCTTCTGAAAGCTGGAAAAAGCTGTAATCAATACCTATTCTATTAAAGACTTAAAAAAAATCCAGAGGAGGAATATTTCTGTTCCCTTACATGCCGTTATAATCATAAGGCATCGAGAAAGTAGTATAGCAGTGAGGCTCAGTAGACACCTTCAGATAAACACAAAGACTAACAAAACTCTCTGTTACCATCAGCAAACTTCCCAGTGTTGCTGGATGAGTTGTTCGTTGTTCTAGGGTAATAATTACCTACTGAATGATTGCAGGATAAAGCTGACAAATATACTCCCCTGGAGACAGAATAAAACGTGCAAGAATACATTAGCTGCAGCATAAAAAGCAAGTCTTTTAGTGTTGCACAGATTATCTGTCATGGAAATCACTAGGGCTCTGATGCAAAGCTGACAGGTGCAATGTAAGAAACAAATAAAATAGAACAGAATAGCTAATCATTTTAAAAATAAGGCCTTGTGGTCACAGACATGCACTGCATCATTAGTTGTGTCACTTGATTACATTCCACTTGCAACCATCTCATATGCTACACTCCTCTATGGCTAAAGGAGATTTCTAAGACAGTGAAATGACTGGGATTTCTCTGCCTGGCTTGAAGAGGCAGGTTAATCGGCTTAACAACAGATCACTTCTCAGAAGAGAAGAACAGAGACGTGTAAAGACTACACACAAAAACAGAGCTACTATTTTTGTGGGTCGGCAGATTTAAAATGCCTCCATTTTGAGTGTTTGTTTGTGTTTGGGTTTTTTTTTGACACTATTTCTGACAGTGATACTAGTGGCATCCCTCCTCCATTTTAATCTCTCTGTTTAAAATCTAATTGCTAAGCAAAGCCTTTGCAAAACGTGAGAACTCAGGAGCTATTGGGTCCTAAGGAGCATGAAAAATCCCAATTCTTCCAGAAGGCTGCTCATTTGCATGATGTTATCCTAAATAGCAATAATGTTGGTTCCCATATTTCTGAACATTTGTTAGAAGCCTCCTGTCTATATCATTGTGGATGAATTTTGATAATATATTTCATGATATCTCTTACTCATTAGATTTATTCTTCTCATATCTCATTTGCTTTATTCATGTATGATCTAATATTGATGGAATTCTGCTTTCTCTCCTGCCCATGTAAATTGAAAACAACTCTGAAACTTGGATTGATTCTGACCGCTCTGAGAGGAAATTTGGCTATTCCTACATAATTTAACTATGTTTAATTCATCCACAATGTGTAGTACTGAGGCACTAGGAATGAATTTTCAATATGGTTTGGTTGTCTAAACATACAGATGGAATTTGCAGATTTCTTGTCAAGATGAAGATGAATTTAAGCAATAAATTCTCATTGGTTTCACTGGATAGTGGACACTCCATTCCCTTAGGCATTTGTAAACTCTTGGAAATCCTTTTTAATGTTTTTGACCACTAAAATGCTGAAATTTTGACATTCTCACCCAAGCTCCTTGCTGTGTTAGCAGAATAGATGGATGTTGCATGCCTCAGGCTGTGTTCTGGATGGTTTTCCAACCTATGAAAAGAAACTGCATAAAGAGATGTGTTCCTGGCAGCACAGCCAACAGAGCTTAGCTCTTGTTATGCTAGGAAGGCTCAACATACAGCACTGTACCCCAGAGAGAGGTCTTTAAAATTATGCAGGCTCCTGTCCCGCACTGTTGCAGATGCAGTTTCCTCTCCATAACTCTGGGTAGTCCAAAGGCATGTTGACAAGCCTGCAGTCCTCCAGCAGCCTATGAGGCTTGATATTTAACATCAGAAGGTGAAAAATGGACTTATGTTCCACATACCAGACTCAGCCCCTCACATCCCAGTGAGGTTGACCCATTGAGGTTGAACAGCAAGGGCATGTTGTCCTGCAGAGCAGGACTTCCCTATGTTTTGCTTCAACAGACATCTTTCTTTGTGACCTTTAAAGCCTCAAAACACTGTGGTTATAAAAGGTTCTTATAGAGTCCTTCCTCTATCCCATGTCTTCACAAAGTTTTTCAGTGCTATGAGAGGATTTCAGTTTTACCAGCCCTAGCTTTACGACAGTAGTAACTTTTAAAGAGTTATAACTAGGCTGTGTTTCCCCAGCGCTTGCTATAATGAGGCAGTGTTTTCCCAGCACCTGCAATCCTATACTACAAAAGAAGTGATATAAATGAGGTACATTATTATTATATATTACGACAAGAAGTATGTTATAATTAGGTACTGTATCCACTTTGTAATCACTATGGCTTTAATTTCTAATCAAAAGCATCAAAGTCTGAAGAGAGCAACCCCACTATTAAACATTTCCTTTTCATTTTCCTTGACAATGAATTTTCAAAGGTAAAAGGCTGTTGGGGGTGGGGTGGGGAATAATGTTTTATTCTAAAGCTTCTCCATAATTATAGTAATTATAGAAACCTTTAATGTGCTTGGTCAGCTTTTACTGCTCACATTTAGCTCTCGGTTAGAAGTGGCTCTGAAAGTTATAATGCAGTTGGTGCACCAAAGAGTCTGTCCCACCATAATAAATACGAGCTAGACAGACTAATGATTGTAGAGCTTAGAGGAAAAGGTTAGTAATAAATATGGAGGATGTTAGTACAGGTAACATAAAAGGAATTTAGAAATCTAATTCAGCAAATTGCTGTGTGCTATTTCACCTGTTTCTTACTCTCTCTCTTGATTTTAACAGTATTAAAGAAGAAATTTAGAAACCTAAACACCAAGAGGTGTAAAGACAGAGACTCCACAGTGCTAGATATTCAATAAATAAAGGAGGAGTCCTTCCCCTACAAAGGTTTGTTGCCATAGTGCATTTCCAAATGTCTAAAGCACAGAAACTATTTAAATGGGAATAATCTTTTTCTTATAAACTGTCTTTGACCAAAATGAATTATACCAAGAAACTGCCAATATTATTTTTTCGCTAATATAACTGTCCCACCCCATGGCTTTTCCTGGTGTTGAGAGTTGAAGAAAAGGGGTCAGATATCTGAGAAGCATGACAAACAAAAGAGCCTAGATTTATGTATATATACCACAGACACCTAGAGTGGGGAGGACAGCGAATGGCAGAGCTGATCAGATCTGCCACAGCTACGGGGCAGGAGCTTCCCAGCCCCAGGTGCAACAGAAATGCCAGACTCAATGAAACTCTTCAGAGGGATTTTTCCTAAAATAAAATAAAATAAAATAAAATAAAATAAAATAAAATAAAATAAAATAAAATAAAATAAAATAAAATAAAATAAAATAATAAAATAAAATAAAATAAAATAAAATAAAATAAAATAAAATAAAATAAAATAAAATAAAATAAAATAAAATAAAATAAAATAAAATAAATAATAAAAATCTAAGACTTTTTCTGAAGGACTGAAAGCAAAGGGAAAGGGAGGTGTCAGCTTGCTCTACTCTTTGGAGATGAAGGCAGGTAAATTACAAGGCTAGACAGCCAAAGAAACATCAATTGGAGGCTGTGAATCAGTCAAACTTGTTCAACAAGTGGAGCTAACTGATCAGTTTGGATGGTTCAGTCAGTTCTGGAATTGCCCGAGTACTCTCAGTGTTTACAAAGCACAAAGGGTTTTTATCATTATCAATATATTTTTGTTCTGAAATTTAATTAAAACTGGATTAGAAAATACATGTCAAAATATTATGTATTAACTTTACCAGACCATTATCTGTTTCCAGCATTTGGAGTTTGGTTTTATTTTCTGTTAATTTATTTATTGATTGATATTTTTAAGACTGATTTTTCTCTCGGTTCTGGGGTGGATTTATTTTGCTCCACATCGTCACAGGAGAAGAAAAATCATTGCTGCCTAGCTCTACTCAGACTTTTGGAATATTTGCAGAAAAAAAATATGCAAATAAAATTATAATATGGTTATTTCATGTCATATCCTGATAATTTTACTCATTCTGCCTATTGTATAATTCCTACAGAAGTCTATTATTAACATGAAAGAAACAGACTGTATTTTGAGGCCTGATACATAATTTAGAGTTACCCTCAATTATTCTATCTTGCTATTCTTAATTTCTTAATATTCTTAATATTACACATTAATATTCAGTGCAGAGCAGTGTAGCTAGTCTTCTAGAAGAAAGCCAAGAGAGGAAGTACGGCATGCCTTGTGTGCCCACTTGTCATATGTCCTGTGCCTTATTGATATGAGCTCCACCCATCATACATTTTCACTTCTATATCTCTATTTATCTCACTCATTTTCCAGCAAAATTTTATAAACTTGAACCTTCTTTTCTTTCATAAGTTTCACGCCACTCAGATATTTCTTCTGTTTTGTTCCGCTGACCTGTCATAACCTCCATCACACCTCTTTCCTACACAACTTTTCTCTCTCACTGATGTTTTCTCAGGACTTGGCTCATTTTTTATCCCTAAAAATGGTCTCACTGAGGGGGGGGGGGGGGGGGGAGGGGAGGGTGGAAATGGTTCATATGGGTGAAAAGGGCAAAAATGGTAGAAGAAAAGAAAAGGGGTAAGGAAGGGGAAAAAAAGGAAAAAAAATAATAAAAAAAAAAAAAAAAAAAGAAGAAGAAGAAGAAAAAGAAACACTGATTCCATGAACTCTCTTTACATTTGTTTGTTTTTCTTTCCATTTCCACAGCACCTGCCTTTTAGAGTGCAAACCATTCAGTTGCATACTCTACTTTCCACATGACTTCCTCACTGCTTATCCCCTCCCTTGGCTATGTTTTCCCTTTCATTTCAAATAAATGGCCTTTGCTGGATTGTCCTCTAAGTAAAACAACTTTTTCCAGTCTCAGTTTTCTGCCAATTTTGACCCAGGCAAAAGCAATCTTCTGCATAAGGCAGTGTACAATGTTTTTTCCAGCCACTTGGGCTTCTTGAATACCGGGTTGCTTTAGTATAGGGTTGCCTGAGTATAGGCAGGGCTGCATTGACCCTGCTTTTAAAATCCACGTCTTTCAACACAGAGGATTTTTATGGCTCTGTGATTTCTATGATATCACTGTGATCAGTGATATAAGATCAGCAGTACAGTTTTGTATATATATCTCCAAAGACAGCATGTATGTTGATTAATTTTTGATGTCCTCCCATAGCATCTACCATTATGAAAAATTAGAGAGCATTTGAATGGTAATGCAAATCAAATGCAAGCCATAGCTGATTATTTCTCCCAAGAACTCCTCTAAGGTATACTGAAAATTCAGTCCTTCCCACAGACCTTCTCATACCAAAATGATATTTCTTGAATGTCTCCTTACCCACCCATAATTGTCATACCTCACCAGAACACAGCACAAAATAGGGGGGCCATGGCAAGAACAGTGAGTTGTACTGAAATATGTCTTATACACGACTGTTCAGATGAGACCCTTTCAAATCTATCCAGGGAGTATCAGGGTTCCTTTAATAACTCTCAAAGCTTTCAAATCTTCTCCATTCTACTAATAAATCTATTAATGTTTTGGTGAATTAACATTTTATTTTCCTTCCTCATTATATGAATATACGTGCCATTATCCAGACCATTTAAAGAGCTTTTTACCGTACCAGTCTATGATTCTTTTATTTATTTATTTATTTATTTTCCTTTGGAAGTGTTTTGTGCTTGATCCAGATGCCTTCACATCTTGGCCTTTCTCACATAGAGAAAGATTTACTTTTCCAAGCCCAGGTACTAAATCCTTAAACTATGATTTAAATGGACATTTACTATCGTTTTAGATTGCTATTAGAAGCATCATTCTCATTCAATGCATCTAGGAAAGTACAACGTTAGAAATGAACCATGACATTGAGTAGAATTATAGGCCTTTTTTTTTTTTTTTCTACTATATACAGCTCTGCATGCTCCTAATGTCAGGCAGTTCTTTTTTTATTTAATGTGTCTTTCTAAGAATTTCAGAGGTACTCACCTCTTTCTGCAAATGGTTACTGTCATTAAGCATGTGATACGGATACACAGGAAAAAAACGTTTCAGCTGTTTCATTCTTAAATATTTAAGTGCTCATCACCTACTGGACATTATCACCCCTAATACGATGCAAATCCAACGTTTATGAAAGTATGAATCATTAGGGCTATTTTTCCAAACCTTTTTGAAGGTGCTCCAGGAATTCACTGAACCCATTATTTATACTCTGTTGTCTTAAAAGGTCAATCTGCAGCAAATCAGTAAGTATAAATTAAGTTGTGGAAGCATTAATGAATAAAATCTACTTCAGAGACCCAAGCAATAGGGAGCACAGAGGATCACAAGGCAGAGAGTTAACACTGTCCTGAATCTGAAAATCAAAATACACTAATCTATACATTTAATTTTCCCATATGACAATTTTTTTAAAGTATTTACAGTATTTACACGTTATGGAAAATGATAAACATATTTTGATCCGTTTCCACCCTCCTCACTCTCCAGATGCTGGGAGCATTTCATTTCAAATTCAAATGTTGCTTTCTTCAAGTCTCAAAAGTAGAGTCAAACAACTGCTCAAAAGCAAGAATTATGTTTGTCATTAGCTCCAAAACATATGATATTCATTCACCTTCTAGGTTTATTTTCCAGTACACATAGACTTTGCCTAGTGATTTCCTGTTCTCTTTTTATTTCTGTTCATATTTTTCCAAATTAATTATTTCATGTTTCATTCTACTGAAAAACAAAAATATATATGTATCTGTCCATATTCTTGTGATCAAGAGAAAACTGTCTCAACAACAAAAAGGCCAATTGTACCCCCAAGAAAGGTACATACATTTCACAATTGCTCAGCATTTCAGCTTCGTAGCTGCTGGACAGAAACTGCAAAGAAAAGAGCAATCGTTTCATCTCCACACACATAGACGAAACAGTCTATTGTGATTGTAACTTGTAAGGCAAGACTGATTATTTTTTCCAAAAAATGTAGTTAACAGTCGAAAAATACTGTAAGATAATAATAAGCACATTGTAAAGCACAGAATTTTATAAACCTAGTTTTATTACAGGAAAAATCACTTATAACAGTGCCAAATTGTCTGGTGCTAGGACACTGCATAAAACCACTGCTGAATCAAGCTGGCTGACAGCTGTACCAGGGGTGTATTACTAACTCTAAATCAAGAGAGCAGAACTGCAGTCTTCCCCAAAGGCAGAGGAAATCAGGGACATACAAAGTCCAGTGCCTAACAGGCAAGCAGAGAAAAACAGCAAAACCAAGCTGAAAGCCAGGATGTGCCTGGCCAGAAGTCATGAGTCATGACCAGAAGTAATGAGTTGGAGCAATGTTATGCAGTCCCACAGCTCTGGGGGTCAGACTGGGATTGCTGTGGTTCCAACTGGATTTTGGTGCTCCTACTCTATGAGAAAGGTCTGGCTGAGGTTTAACAGAATGATAATGTTGCAATTTGTCTTGTTTGTAAAACTTGCTTTTCTCCCTTTTATTTACATTACAATACCTCTATTATTTTTCTGCTCAGCTGAGCTGAGTAAAAGAGAATGCTATGACTGTACAGTTCCTCATCTGTACTTGATGTGTTTGCTAAAATCTAGACATGTCCTCTTGGCACAGATCTATATGACTTCTGTGTGTGTGATTCTTTTCTTTTCTTTTCTTTTCTTTTCTTTTCTTTTCTTTTCTTTTCTTTTCTTTTCTTTTCTTTTCTTTTCTTTTCTTTTCTTTTCTTTCCTTTCCTTTCCTTTCCTTTCCTTTCCTTTCCTTTCCTTTCCTTTCCTTTCCTTTCCTTTCCTTTCCTTTCCTTTCCTTTCCTTTCCTTTCCTTTCCTTTCCTTTCCTTTCCTTTCCTTTTTCCTTTCCTTTCCTTTTCTCTTCTCTTCTCTTCTCTTCTCTTCTCTTCTCTTCTCTTCTCTTCTCTTCTCTTCTCTTCTCTTCTCTTCTCTTCTCTTCTCTTCTCTTCTCTTCTCTTCTCTTCTCTTCTCTTCTCTTCTCTTCTCTTCTCTTCTCTTCTCTTCTCTTCTCTTCTCTTCTCTCTTCTCTTCTCTTCTTTATTTTTTTTCTTTTTTCTTCTCTTTTTTTCTCTTATCAGTAATGAAGGAGATGTATTTTTTTCCACTGTTCTCCTTCGGCTCCTATTACTGTCTTTCCCAATGTATTCACATCAGTATTATGCTCACTCCACAAATTATTATTTTTTTTCCTTCTCAGTCCCCTGCCTAATTTTCATTATTCATTTGCTAGTGAACAGAGGTTATGATCACTTTTCAATATCCAGGTACTTCCCTTCATTTTTTAATGTTTCGGTATAAGATTGGGTTAGATGGCACAGGACAGTGCATAAATTTGCAGGAGGACACTATTTAGCTATGAACTCTCTGAGATCAGTCTAAGGGAAGCAGTTGTAGAAAATCAACCGCTCACCCAAGGTCACAGACAAAAAATACAGGAATTGAAAACTTGATTCAAAATCTCAAGATAAAATCAGGATCCGTTTTCACTAATTTGGTGCTGTGTAAGACTACTCTGAGGTGATTTTAGCATTCTTTTCTTGTTGATCGCCTGAAACCTGGTGTTATCAAATCTCACAATTTTATTGCCAGTTTTGTGTGTGTGTGTTCCCTTAGAAGTTTTCAGCTTCTGAGAATGTTAATTACTTCAGATAATTTCAGGAGACATTTCCAAAATAATAGATTTTCTTACCTCTGCTAGTAAGTACTCAAAAGGGTAAATTTTAAGGAATCTAACACTGAAAGAGACATAAGCATATATTTATTTCAAAAGCTTCCTGCATTATTATGTCATAATAATTCTAATGGCCTAGTCTCTTTTGAAGTGTTTAGGCTGCTAATATTAGAGCATCTTTTAAAAGCTCTGAAAGCTGAGACAAGCTGATCATAAATCAACAATATCAAGCTGTTACAAAACCAAAGAAAATTTAATATGAGCTATGCTGCAACCAGATGAGATCACATAAAATAATTTTTCCACACAGCACTGTTAAAAATTCACCTGGAATACAGTTTTAGGGACATTGTGTCAAGAAACATGTGGAGAAAGTTCAAGGGATGCCTGTTCTCTGAGAAAATCGGAGTTGCTCAGCTTAAAGTGAACAGAAAGATGGCACAGATAAATCTCCACCAACCTAAAAGGATACTGCATAGGTTAAAAGTAATCTATTTTTAACATCCATGGTCTATAGCATATAAAGCAATAGATATAAAATTGTGGGAAAATGCATATTAGATGTTAAGCAAATTAATGTTAATGAAACTCTTGACTAGATTGCCTGGAGAAGTTGTGAAGATTTTTAAGAACAAATCAAGCAGTCACCAAGAATAATATGGATAGGATATGGATATGGATTTCCTGCCCTGAAAAATAGAGATAGATCTTTCCTATTACTATTCTGCATTTTTTCTAGAAAATTGATATATTTTCTGCTTCACCCACAAGATTTTCAAACATTAAAATATGTTGGAAGAGCAAGTGGAGAGGAGAAATGGCAAAAGAGTTAGTCTTGTAAGAGGAAGAGGGAGAAGAATGCCTCCTGTTTTCTCAGCAGGGCTGGATGCAGCAGTATTGGTGTCCCTAAGGTATGACCAGAACATCTGTAACTCTGGGAGGTTTTTAGCAGCGTTCTTCATTCTCCATTCCCCCATAAAGCTGTAACAGTTTTTTCTTCCTGTTATCATTCTTTCCTTTCTCTCATATCTCCTGTTTTCAGTCATGTCTGCTTATTCATTTTTCATTATTCTGTTTGAAATACTTTGAAATACTAGATTTCCTGAAGAAGATGCTATTCATTCTCCAGGTGGGTTGGTCAGAAGCTCAAAGGAAAGAAAAAGATATATCCTCTTTTAAGACATGTTCTGCTCTCCTTGACTTTACAGGGAATTGTACATGCATTTGAAATGAAGGTTTCTTGTTTAAGTAGCAAAAATATGCGTATCTGTTTGATAAGCAAAGAATCTGGAACTGAGAAGCTGTCCCATTGCATGTCCTCTGCATGTCCTCTGCATGTTTTTGTAAGAGCACATTTTAAAAACAGGCAGCCTGTCATTTACCAGGCATTCTGGACATCAAAATAAAGTTACTTCCCTCACACTGAAATGTTGTGTTGTGAAGAGAGAGTTTTCAAAAACAAAACAACAAACAAACAAAAGCACATATCATTAGCTGCCTCTTGGACATTCTTCCATCTCAAGATGAAATTGTCAGTGTTTTATACCAAAAGATAAATGATAACCTCTACCAGTACTTATTATGATGAAAAATCACACTGGATTCTTTCAATATCTGTGATCTGTGTAGAAATCATTCATCACAGAAGTTCCACTGGAATGTACCATGACTTAATATTTGATCACATATGTACCTAAGAGGAAACAAACAGGTATACAAGGTACATTTTAAATAGAACATGAACATATCTAGTTACTAAAGACAACACAGCCATCCTTCTTCATGTCATGCATGAAAATCTGATCCATGCTGATCTGCAAATCTTTGTACAGTCCAGTTATTTTCATGCTGCAAGGTGCCCATGTAAAATGGGAACTAATTGTTAATACTGTCAGTGAAGACAGAGTGACTTTTCAGCGTTACATCAAATTTCCTCTGATTAAATCAATTAATCAAACGTAAACCCTGTAGTAATAAAATCTGCATTACAAAGTCATTCTTAACCACTCCATAGGAAAGAAGTCTCAAGACTTTTATTTAGGCTATTTTTTTGATTTTTTTTTTATTTTTTTTAGGCATTTTTACAATTTTAATTCTAATTGTTATTATATTATTTTTATTTAACTCAAAATACTGTCATGATTGAATTTCTCTTTAATGTGTTTGAGAAAAATATATATCTACTCTCCCAAAGGAAATAATTTAAACTGATTTCCTTTCAGAAAGTACTTTCTAATAATGTAATTTGTTAACCTCAAGTAACTTATTTCACCTCTTTAGGTTTTTGTTTGTTTGTTTGTTTTCATCATCTAAACAGCATTATTATATTTGTGCACAACTGGATTAAAGAAAGGAAAATACTGAATGATATGTACTAAAGAAGGAAACGTCCACTTTCAAAGATTAATTTTCTTAGGAATGGTTTTTCTTTGTGTAACCTTTCATACAACCTCAACAGCTGATCAGTACCCTATGACCTATTCACAACTCACAAATGACAGAAAGACAGTCTTGAATACTTTCACTGGTATTTACTACAACAGAACTAAAAAATTCTCTTTTGGAAATAAGACAAAGGCTGTTAAGTCTAGTGCTTTTGGAAATTTTAGCCCAGCCTCCTTCTGGGAAAAATAAACCGTGTGCAAAGAAGATATTATGGAAAGTTTAATGCACAGCACTTAATGCGGTAGCTAGGTTGGTAAGCAGCATTGTCCCAAGAGACACCAAGCTACAGGTTCCAGTACATGGGGCATTTACTAGATTGATATCACTATGGTTATTAAACCACTGTTTCTGCACAGATGCTAATTTTGTTATGGAATAAATGTAATTTTTTTCCCATTCCAGCATTATACCATCTCCACAGCAACATAAACCAAACAAGAACAATGAACCATTATCCCAGAATAAACATATGGGGTTCATACTGGAATTGTAATTTGCAGAGGTATAAAAATGCCTGTACATTTCCCAATAGAATGAAAGTCTTTACAGTGATTTCTCCCAATATATTTTCTTACAAGATGATAGGAAGGAGAAAAAGGAGGGGAAGACAGGGAAGTCTACAAGCATTACCTTGATTTCTGTGGGCTTATAGGTCCAGTCACAGTCTGGACCATGGAAAAGTTGCTCACTTAAGAACACTTTTCATCTGCACTGAGCAGCACAAAGTGTGAATATTAAATAAGGAGAACTAATTAGCATAGAACTGAGGTGAAGATAATCTTATTTAATCAGAAAGTAAAACTTTGTTTAGACTTCAGCATAGAAATGAATCTATTACAAGAACTAGTAACATTATTAAGGCAAAGTAAGGAAAAACATAGAAAAAAATCATCACTGCTAGGAGCTAAAGTAGGATTGACCTTCTACTGTCAGTTATGATCCTGCATCGTCTTGCTTTGCTTCTGCTGTTCTAAATTTTTAGTAGATTTTCAGCTCTGAGAAATAAATGCTGCTGGCTCTGCTACTGAAAATTTGATAAAGGTTAGATCACATATCTGTAGCCCTTTTTTCCTTCTGAAATTGAAAGTGAATAGTGGTCCACTTTTCTCATAGGGTTGGTTCCCTTTCTCAGAAGCTATTTAGCTCGTGCATAGTCTCATAAAGGTATGTCACGATTCAATGTGAGTATGGATGCTGCAGTATTGTTCCTGATGTCTTTTGTGGTGGGACCTGTCAGTGGATACCTGTAGTCAGTAATGCTGATGCCACAGAGGTGAATGAAGGTGTCAGAATGAGCACTTCCCAGTGACTCTTGTCTCAGGAAGTGGATGTTCTCCAAACACACCCACCAGATTTCCTTTCCCACAAAAACCATTAGATGTGATGGTTTCCCTGCAGTTTTTCTCTGTTTTGCTTTGCCTAAAGAGGAGAGCTCTTTTCTACTCGATTCAGAGTAATCATCAGCCTGAAAATCAATGACAATCAAAAGTCACTCCATGGCTAGTCTTACTACCATTCTTGGTGAAGTTATGTTTAACTTTTAAAATATACTGCTTATTGGAATGAATAGTGAGACCCAGGTGTCTCCAATTCCAGGTGAGTGAATGTCCTACCAAGAGGTGGCAGTACATTTTTTGGCCTAATGATGTTTTCTGTACAAAGAGGTCACATGGTAAGTCCCCCACTGAGCTCAAGATCTGTTCAGTAAAGGATTTATGAAGATGGAGATATGTAGCTGCTCGTACATTAACAACTATAGAAATAAATGCATTTTTTAAAAGGTATATAGTAAATCTAGATGTTTCCAGTATTCAGTGACAGCTCACTGAGATTTTCTTTAGATTATTATAATATATGATTTAAATAACATATCTATACCAGTAGTGCAGCGGGTACTTAAGTGTTTTTTTTTGTATCTAGTCCATTATATTTGGATGAAAACAACTCTGATGAGGAAGTCAGAAAATGATGCCATTTCCACAGACAAGGCCCTACAACAGTGATATTTTGATTATCACTGATGAATAAAAGTCATCACCTGTATGCCAATCAACCATAATGAGAAACATTTTTGACAGAAAAGATTTCCTAGAGTACGTTTCAGTTTCCATTTATTCCATCAGCTAGATTTAAAAAAGACATTGTCAGATCAAATTTGACATCATAATTAGATTTTTTTAGTCAAGATTCTGAGAGCACTTGAAGGCTAAAGTAAATATGTCTATAAAATTTAATAAATATTTCTATTAAATTTATATTCATTCTCCAAGGGATGTTTTAATGACAGTATAAATAGTTCATTTAAATAAGTAAATATAGCACTAGCCATATTTTCAAACAGAAAGGCTTGAAAAGATTGTTGGTGGTTTCTTGGAAGGTTACTTTGAAATTTTCCTCTCCCTCAGTAGCGTTAGGACCAAGTTCAGTAAACTGAATAGGAGTCTGTGTCTACATTCACTGAAAGTTGTTCCAGATTGTTACGCAGTTGGAACAGGGATTAAAATCAAGCTCTACTACCTATGAACACGCAGCAAAGCTCTTCTTGGCTTTCCTGGAAACTGAAACATCAGAATCCTTAGGTATTATACCTTTTCTGCTCCAGAGGGATGCTGCTCTATTGTGTAATCTATTCTATTTTCTAATGCCAATAGACATCCTCTTTTCCTTGATGCTACTCTATCCAAACACCTTCAATACATTTAGTAAATATTCTATTACCCAAAACCTTCTTGCTTTCTAATCTTTCTCCAAGGAGGGACAGGCATGCAACAAATTTTAAATGGTTATTACTTAAGTTTATTCCATTATATTACATTAAGGTACTGTATAGTTTCAACATAGAAGCAAAGGTCGAAGAACCATACCTCCTAGGTATAGTTTTATTTTTTGTTTCCATCCTGGAACTGCAAGCCCAATAAATACATTCTCAAGCTGTATGAAACATTTTTTTTGCACAGTAAAGAGTGAGTCTTTGACCAAAACAAGCTTCTGTTTTCCTCCTCTGCCAGAAGAGAGAAAGCTTTTGGCTTTCACACAGCAAGTGAGTAGAGAACTTTCCTCTGCCAGTTGCTGATCATGCCCTACACACCCTAAATGCCACACAGAAATCATTTACTTTATTCTCCATGGACACCTGCAGGCAAATGGGAGTCTACTCTGCCCATGTTTGTAGCTGACCAAAAGTTTCAGAACTATCTCAGTGCTAGGCCAAATTACATATCTTCTGTGAAGAGGTGAAATTTATTATCTCAGGTTCAGAATGACATTGACAAAATCTCATAGTTTTGTCAGCTGAATGTCTAGTCAGAGTATCTGGGCACTGGACTGGAACGTATAGCATATATGTATTCTGTGTGACTATGTGGTTATCAGGCTGAAGAAGGGTATTACACTTGGTTATTAGTTCCAGAATTTACAAGGCTTTTATTACCTTGGCTATTCAAATTATTTTTCTGCTCCTTTATGAGTATCCTGGTCTTGTGCTGTGAAAGCCTAAAATTGTCACCCTGTTTAAATTTATAGCAGCTCTATCAGCCCATTATTTCCAACATCTGGTTAGTAATGCATGGCAATAACTATTAGGTAATAACATCAGCTTCTGATTAGAAAAGCTAATATTGTACTAGCAATAAACTTTGCTCACCCTCCAGCAAAGATACATCAGAGAGCAGATTTGGGAAGGACTTTGCAGAACCCAACATAAACAAGACAAAGAAAACAATAGTAATAACACAGGTAGATTAAAAATAAAACTCAAACAAAACAAAAATCAAACAGAAAATTTCTGTTTCCAAATTCTTCACAGCACAAAATCATCTTCTATATATTGTCCTGTGTAGTAACGAGCTCAGTGGGAATTCATCTGACTGCTTTTGGAGCATGATGATGCTCATCCAGAGTAGGCATTCAGTTTCAGTCCAGTCTTATTCTTTCAGTATGAATTCACTGTTCTCTAATTTTGCTGTACTCTTCCACTTCTGATTCCCCATGTTGAATAAATTTTAAGGTGAAAGCTGTCAGCAGGAGTATCATACCTGAAAGGTTTCCCAGATTCCTGCAGCATCTAAATGTTACTCCTGTCAAACAGAAGACTTTGGAGAACTGAAGGCTTCTTGTTTCTCATCCTGGAGCTAATAGGAATCGTTCAATTTTATAACTGAGTTTTCTCTATTCACTACTGATGTTAGAAATAAAAGCAGTTTAAAATTGATCAGTCCCATCTGATTTTTTTTCTGTTTCTAGCTGAGGATTGAAGTTTTCTCTCTTCAGTTACACTTGGAACACCAGTGTGCAAAGAAATGCCACTGAAATGAATCTTTTTCTCTGTGGTTGCAGCTAAAAACTCTCCTAAATGAAAATTCATTGCACCGGGTCCACAGAATCACAGAATCATGATAATATATCATACCATAACCTGGTACCTCTTCATGATCATAGGAGGCAATGAGAAACAACAGGGACTTGCAGACAAGAGACAGGAGAACATCAAATGTTGTAAAATTAGGTAGAAAAACAAGCCCACAAGCAAGATGCTTCTAAAATAGACTGGGTGTCCTGGGATGGGACCACTCAAACAGAGTGCTATAAGGCACTACAAACACAACTGTTCTTAGCATTACCCGATACTGCAAAGACTGACAAAACTGAGTTTTGAAAGGGATACAGATATTGCTAAGATCATATGGAAGTTTTCAGGCCCTAGAAAGTCTACTGTTGGATATATTTGTCAACCTGGAGATGGTTTATTTATGAGGAATGATCACAGTTAAATACCAGTTTACCTGTTTTAAATTGTTTTACACCGTTTAAAAATAAATAAATTAATAGATAAGTATCTTCAAAATGTATTCAAGAACAGCACTAGTCCTGATAAATCAAGCTGGTAAACCAAAGACTGGCCTGAGGTCATGGGTGAGTATGGGTGATCTGCTTAGACGTCATATAGCAGTTCAACATATTTCTCTCTTTCCAGTATGCATTTAATAGCTCCCTCCTGACCACTTTTCGCTCTACTTCCAATGTTGCGGTTGTTTTTGTTTTACAATTTTTATGTCTTTACATAGCTTTTCTCACATTTTGGTTGAGCTCCTCCAAGGACGTTGCCTTGGATCTCATGAGTCTTTACTGCTGGTGAGGCTGGCTTGAGGTCTCTGGGTTTCAAGCTTCTCTAAGGGTTAGTAGCAGTTAAAAAGCACAGGAAGCCTCTGAATTTCTAGTTGGAAAAAATGCAGATGAAGAGGGGACTTTAGCCACCTTTGACCTGCAGCTTTGAGCTTACTAATGGTACTCAAGCTGGCACATGAAAGTCACTTGAGAAAGTTAGCCCCTCACATATTGCCTGATACAATTTCTTACAAAGATCTCTAAGAGTAGGAGAGTGTGGGGGGAAAAAAAAAAAAAAAAAGAAGGGGGGGGGAAGTTGGGGGAGGAGAATGAAACTAAATTAATTAGAATGCAATTAGAAAAAAAAAAAAAATTAAAAAAATCTTATTTGCTATACATAGTTATCTTCCTGAACGCCTTCTCCCTGGAAAAACATTGACGAAAATGCTCAGGCTCAAATATAGACTCTTGAAAATGTTATGATAAAGGATTGATATACCATTTATTTTTAACATGCAAAGAGATATAAAAAGAAATGACTTGATATTTAAGGCATGATCCCACACCTGCACCTTTCTGTAGAGGGGATGAGTCAGAGTAACTGTTTCAGATTCAAGTGTCAGTGGAAACCGTTTTGAAAGAGTTGGTAAAATAAATAGTAACAAATGTATGGGAACAGATGTTATTCATGCAACAGCTCTAAAAGAAATCAAATCTGTACAAATCTGTAGCATGTTGCCTACAGTTTAAATCTATCTTAGTACCAGAAGAGTAACAGGCAGAAAATGTGTGATAAATTTTAGACAGAAGTCTATGGGGATTGGAAGTGATACTTCCCAGTAAGCTGGACTGGTATATAGAGAAAATTGGTTGAAATTACACAGAGAATAGAGTTTATAGGCAGCTGAGTAAATGCAATAAACTGAGATAGAATCCAAATAATTCTCACAGATAAATGTCATGCTTCAGGAGTGCTTGCCAGTTTGTCAGTCATGAACAATGACGTGGATCAGTGTGGCCTAGGGGGTACAGTGGGGCATCAGAATTTCCAAAATCCTAACAAAAACAATTGCTGTTATGGAAAAGAAGCCGCCATGGAACAAAAGAGTGGGTCCACTATGAATTAATACTTGTGCAAAACATTAGAAGTGAAGAATAGGAATAAACAGATAGTCCTCAGAATGGTAGCTTCCCAAGGGGTCTGGGCCCTTTGACGTACCCATGAATGGTATGGAAAGGATGTGACTAGTGAGGGGTAAAGTTTTCAGATATAAAGTTGTTTGCCTGTGAGATGCTGAAAAGGTATCTTACATGACTGTCTACTAAAATGTCAGATAAGATGCAATACAATGCAAATCAATACAATGCAAATATAATAAATGCAAATCAATGCAGGAAAACAACAGTAAGGATACATACAAAAAGAAAAGTGCTAAATTAGCTCAAAAAAGGAACTTAAAATCACTAGAGACTGCTATGAAAATATCTGCTCATTGCTTAGCAGGTATCAAATCAAAAGTGTATTAGTGATTATGAGGAAAGCAATAGAAATATCATTCTGATAGTGTTTAAAGCCATAGGATACCTTACCTCAAATACTGAGAGCAATTCTGGTCATCCCATCCCATCTGAATAATGATACAGTGGAATTAAAAGCAATTCAGATATAAGTGATGATGATTAGAGATATGGTGTAGTACCCATATGCAAGTTACACAACAAAATTAGGAGCCACCATCCAAGGTAAAAATGATTGAGAGAGAAATGCAATAAAGAGCAATAAAATCATTAATAGAAAAGAGCTGTTGAGCAGAAATATATATATATATATATATATATATATATATATATATATATATATGTATTCTTTATTCCTCATCCAACAGGATCTAGAAGACACCTAATGAGATAATCGCCCCAAATTAAAACAAATAATTAAACCTTGAAGTTTGGACTGGACTCAAAGAGCAACTACATCACAGAAGAAAAGTTAATGAACAGCTATTAAATACAGTATACATATGCAATTTGGGAGTTATGTCCTTAAAAGTGAGAAGTACTTATAGATCAGAAGTGGTACAAGTGGAGGGATCACTCTATGTACCTTCTAGATTCTTACTTTCTTTCCTTAAGTGTCTCGTGCTGAGAGCAGAAAAAAAAAGATGGAGCTTCAGCCTTGTACATTCTCTCCTTTGAGCATTTGGTTTCATCCAAACACACACTACAAGGTAATCACTGCAAATTTGTGGGCTTTGAATTGGGTAACTAGACAACCTTTTCAGATCCATTAGGACACATAGTTCTTAAACTATTTGGCTGTGTTGAGAACTGAATTTCTTTGTAAACAACAGCACTGGATCTACAGGGTATGATGTTCAGCCATTTATAAGTAGGCTATGCTCACATATTCATCATATTCCCTTACACGCTGCTCCTGCTGCCACGAAACCATACTTTCCCCTCACATGCACCCATTTGTTTCTACATTATTCTATGAGAATCTGTACGGTAACTTTTGCTGGAACCAAAGATTTGGATGCAACAAGCAAGCGCACACACACAAAAAAAGTGTTTTTCATGAAGAAGCTTGCTCTTGATCGCATCATATTTGCCCTACTATAGCAGCATGGACAATTGCAGAGATGACACTGAGCAGCAAGAGGTGAAAGGTAGTTGGTCAACACTGCTGATAAAGGTGTTTATCATCCTACAACCTTGGTACATGTCATACAAGTAAGGGGAAAGAATCTGGACCTGAATTATGTATCCTCTTTTCCCTATGCATTCACAGTCATTCAGTATGGGCAAAAACGTTGCTCTTCTTAATTGCTGTCCAAATCTCTCATCTCCTGAGACACCAAGAGTTCTCATCAGTCTAAGCTGACAAAGTTAATGTGTTTTGCATCATGATCTGTTCCTTTAATAAAGATTCTGGTCTCCTTGGGCTAAGCTCACTAGCTCTGCATTACACATAATCTCCTTAATCAGAGAACAAAAAAACTAGGTTAAAAGAATGCTAAGGCAAGCTCATAACCACAGGGAGACTCACAACCTTTGTTAATGAAGTGTAGCAGGACAACCAGACCTCTAGGTTTTGCCTACACCAGACAACCCCTGTGCAATCCCATGAGGTACTTTGCTCCCTCAGGACCCTTGCAATGACACAAGGAGTGGTCAGGTACTCACAACTGCCAAGCACCTTTATGGACTGTAAAAAGACCGTGACTTTTATTACTTTCATTACGCAGCATCACCAGCCTAACGTAGTTTTAATTAAACTTATGTGCCATTGATAGTACCTTGTGTTGTTGTTGTTATTATTATTATTATTATTATTATTATTATTATTATTATTATTAAAGCACTTTTCAATTACAGCTAGATAAACAACCAAAAATACCACATTAATAAAAGAAAGTGTAGAAAACATGATAACCGTGTCCAACTCAGTTTGCACAGAAATACTCATACCTTTCTCTCCTGAAGATGCCTAAGTTACCATACACGTCCATGATGGGAAGGTTTTAAGAAATATCATCAGCCACTAATTCAGTACACTCTGTTTGGCAGGAACCCCCTAGAACCTTCATGTTTTCTGCATGTTGGGTTATCTTGAATATTATGAGCTTTTATATCTATGTTGACATTCTTTTCTAGGCATGCTGGTTTTAATATATATAGCATATATACAGAAATATATATATGTATAGGTATAGATACAGATATAGAATACATGAGGATGGATATTCATACTAGTTAAAATGCAGCTGGTATAACATCTGAAAGTCAATATATTGAATAAACTTGTTTATTGACAGGTCAGTAAAGGTTGATATAGACACAGTTCAATACTCTTCTAATTTGGTTTGGTCTAGATGAATTTGTGATGGATATCCAGCATTGTGTATGATGGCCTTGGAGAGTTTCTAGTACACAAAGTCCTTTATTGACTGATGCCCTGAAGAAGTAATAAAGGACCACTTCCAAAATTCAGAGAAGAAAACATGTTTAAATTAGCAAAGCTGTTGTAAGTTCCAAAGACAGACCATTTTAAAGCACCAAGTTATGAGGAAACATTAAAAGACAGAATCAACTTTAACAACTGAGAATCATTTTTATGATAGCCATAGCATGCTATGAAACCTATTCTACACCCTCACTTAAATCATGATGGTTTTTGTGGTAATTTTCAGTTGTACTAAGAATATCTTTATAATAATATAAGATAAGAAAAGGAAGCAATAAATAGGCAGGCAATAGTTCTACTTTAGACATTTTCTATGAAAAGTTTTGAATAATTTGTAATTTATATTCAAATTAAGATCTGAAGAGGAAATTCAAAGATTAAGGTCAGTGAAAGGGAAATAGTTATTACATATTTTCAGCTACTGTTTCAGAAAAGCATGGTACTTTACTGCAAACTTTATGCAGAAAGCATACTACCACATTAGCCATTTTCCCTAGGAGGACTGTTGGACCTGAAAGAGGCATCATGCTGTGAAGGTGCTAGATGGGAAACCAGGAAAGCTGATTTGCCCTTCTAGCTCTACAGACCAAGTGGTACTAGGCATTTCAGTTGTATATAGTTTAAAATCTCAGAATATATTTTCTTGTCTGCCACACAGTCTCAGCAACAACTGGAGGCCTCAAGTGTCTTCCTGTTTGGTACTAGTTCCCTAATACCTAGGACTATGTTTATGGCACTCTCAGGAAAGTATATTCAGCAAATAAATATTGCAGTTTATGAATCCCTTGTGCATCTGGGAGTCAGTTTCTCTGTCTCTGATTTCTCCAGACAGTTTGTGCAGATGAGCAGTTCCACTGAGTTCCACAGGTATAATTCATCTGCTCGTCATTCCCTGAATACACCTGGAATCTGGCTTTTAGGTCGCTCTTACTACTCTTTACAGATATAGCTGCCTAAATTTCAAGACAGGGTGCTTGGAATAGCAAGCTGCCATAACATGATCAATACAATACTTTCAAACAAAAAATAATTTTTTTTATCTGAATGGCATACAAGAGCAAATCAAATCTCCCATTTATCCCACCTCATCTGCTCCATTTACCTCCACCCCCCCTGCCCCTAGTAAGATTTCATCCATGTTATCAATGTCTCTCCACTGTCCAGACATATTGATGAGGCCTGAACTCAGAAAGATACCTCACAAATACCCTCCAGGTTTGGGCAATTAAAATGGTCTGTCAATGAAGAGGTCCTCAACCTCACCTCCAGCTCTGTCTCATACAGAAGTAGTTGTACTGTTGGAAAGCTCCAGGGGGAGAAATACAGCATTGTGCCTCTTTATTAACTATGCAGTTTTGTTGGAAAAACAGCTGGTCTGGCCTATGAGGTACAAAGAGAAAGGCCAGATAAGATCACTGTCATGATGGCAATGTTAGCATTGAAAAGGCATGCTGTCCTGTAAAGAGTCTGGCAACTGTTGATTTTGATTTTTCTGCTAATACATAGGAACATAGGAACTACTGCAAGATTTGATAGTAGTTTTCTTAAGTGAAAGAAAGATTTCCACCATCATGCTATATTGTTAAGCATTTTCTTTCAAGGTGTAAAGCTAATTTTATGGTTTAGCTTTTTTTTTTTTTCCTGCAATACCAGCTACTCAAACTGGATGCTCTGATTATTTCCATTTCTTTCACCTCCTCAGATGTTTGTATTGCTCCACACTGGTTATATAAGAACATCCTATTTTCCACATCCTGCAGCCCTGGTACTCTGTATAGTTTATACTGTTTACAATTGATTTCCCACTGATAACTCCCATATGGTCCAGTGAGCTGCCAGGCACGTTGCACTGTAGATGCCTGATGAACCTTAACTGTTCTGTCAGGTTCAAGCAACTCACAGACCATAGAAGTTTTTGCACAGAGGGAAGTAAATAAATAAATAAATAAATAAATTTTAAAAACTAAAACAAACAAACAAACAAAAAACCTTCTTGAATTTCTTTATCTTTACTTAGTTAACATCTTGCTGTGCATCATTCACCAGTTCTTTTTTTTCCCCTTATATTCAAATAAATCACTCAAGAACACCTAACCAATTAACTACCAGTCACCTTTCCAAGTGCAATTAATCTTCCCTTGGAATCAGAAGCTGACATGGCAAACACAGATTTAAACAATGACAGAGAAATTTAAGATTAATATTGAAGAAATTAACATGTTCCCTGGTGGAAAAGAGGACTCAAGAAAATCATTCAGTTGCTTGCTGTTCTTATTGTGTCTTCTCCAGATAATGTATCCAGTTTATTTTATAATTCTCTCCCTCATTTCCCATTTGTCTTACACAGACAGCTGTGCCTTCTTTTGCCTTCTGATTGTCTCTCAGAAAAATATATAAGAATTAAGTGAGTTGTAGTAAGTGTTATCACTGGCTCTAATTAGGTCATGAGAAAATAACAATTTTTTAAAAGAAATTTTCTACTCTTAAATGTACTACATTATGGGGTGAGAGGTTCTTTGAAAAATATTTGGGTTTCATAGATTAAAAAAAAAAAATCCAAACCAAAATTTAGTTTCATTATACATTTTGTCTACACCATTTTTTTCTTAAATATAGTAAAAACAAAAAGCCCTTTTTTATCTTTAAAAAACATTTGAAAATTTATGTTTTCATAAAGACAGACCATGGAAAGGGGAAAATTCAACACCTTCTATGCAAATTATTATAAGTGTGTTTGCTAAATTAGAAACTTATGAGAGGACTGAAAAGGATAATATGATTTACATCTCAAAAATTATTTGCAGAATCAAACTCAGCCAATTCTAATATGAAATTAAAATTTAAACACGCATAAAGTTAAGCACATGCTTAAGTGCTTTGGTAAATTTTGAGTGTGAGCTTGAATGGCAGCATATATTTTTCTTTATTTTGTGCCTAGAATGAGAGACACCTGAAGGTAGCAGGTAGCTTGATTAGTATTTGAAATAACACTCTATTAAAATGTAAATTAAATAAATACTACTGCCTGGAAAATAAATGAGTTTTTAGCAACTGTCATCAGACCTGGATTCCACCTCCAGCCCTCTGAGCTCTCGTCAGCTGGATTCCAGCCCAGATGAAGTGGGCAGGAGAGCACAGGAACCTAATGAGAATAAATGGGAATTAGTTTAGCACTTTCATGCAGCTAAATTATCCAAAGATTAGTTACCTGTTTGGAGCAGGCTACCAAAGGATTTATTCAGCAGTGGAGTGTGCAGGCAGAACTCCAGCATTTTAAGCAAACAGGTCTTTGCTGGGGACTTAATAGAAAATAATTTGAATTGCATTAGAATTCTCCTCAGTAGTGCCTCACAGTCCAGCTTCTTCCTCGGAAATCTCCCAGATTCTAGCTTGCCTGAGAAAATGTGGTACTGGTCTTAGTGTGTAAATCACAGCCTCTCTTATCCCTTTCATCTTTGCATTCAAATATCCATCGCTCTTGTTGCAAAAACTTTGGGTGTGGTTCTGCAAAGACTGAAAAGTGGCAATTTTTCAGTTCTGAAAGTTCAATACAGAATCTTAGCAATTGTTGCAGGATGAGCTTGTGAGAAACTCCCAGACACAGGTGTACACACAGCAAAGGGGTATGTAGTGAAAATGCGGGACACAATCCTAGGAAATGGAGAACAACCCAATGGGTGGATTGCAGGGCTCCAATGACTTTCAACTTCTTTTCACATACCAACACTTTCAAGCTGATAATTTATAGCATTTGCCCAAGATCTCATGTTTAATATTATATATGTCTGAGGAAAGAACACAGCCATTGTTTCAGGTGCATCTCTTAATCCAGGTGCAGTCTTCTGCCTTAGACCAAATAGTCCTACACTGCTAATCTGGAGTGAATTCCTAGAGAATACCTTCCCAAAAGCCTATGAAGCTATATGTTTCCCTTAGAGAAGCATGCCTCAAAAAAACAGTGATTTTTTATAACTAACATGAACTGATCTCTTTTGCATCTTCCAACATGATTAACGTGTCTAAGTGGTAAAATAACTCTTGTGAGTTATTGAAATACAACAAAAGTGCAGGGCAAAGCTCTTTGTGTCACTAAATTGCAACCCTTGGTGCTCATTAGGGAAAATAGTTTCCAACTTACTTTGATCTTAATGCAGTGGGAAAGTGGATGAGAAAATAGGTGTGTAAGGCCTCTGTCTGCTGTAAATTCTTGAGTTTTACCCTCAATAGCATGGAAAGCTGAAAACTGATCATTTTTTGACAGTGATAAGAGAGGTGCAGAGTACAATATACTCATGTTCTTACTGTTCCTGTAAATTATGACAAAAAATAAATTCTCCAGTTGTTAAGAGTGTAATCATAGGAATTGGGAGACTTATATTCATTTTTGCACAATACCATGTGCTTCTTAGGTAACCCGAGGACCTATGGACAGCAACAATAATTTTTCTAATTATTTAAATACTGGATAATATCTACACTCTCTATACAAAAAAGCTAATTTCAGCATCCTAAAATGTCACTCTAAAAGTTGGTTGTGTTTCCTCACTGATTAATAGGGAATTGCAGACTTTGAGCTTTTGAATGACAGATCCTTAACTAACCAAAGATAAATGGTGTAAAGATTCCCCTTACAGTTAAAAATCCATAAAAGAACTTAGGGTACTTGTTCATCGGTCTCTGAAACTAAGTAGTCATAACATATAACCTACACAAGGTGGTAAATATTCAGCAATGTCAGAAAAGTACTTTGAAGTTTTAATTTCAGAGTTCTCCCCCATTGGGCTAAAACTGAAATAAACAACTAACTAACTAAATTTTAAAAATATATAAAAATAGAGGTATAACCAAGAGTAAACACAAGGTTGATACAATTAAATTCAATACAATATTAATGAGCTTTTTCCAAAGCAGATCAATTTCATCCACACACATATGATTTTCCTGGGTCCCCCCTAATAGAAATAAATTCCTTTTTGAGAATGGGCAAGAAGGTAGAACCAAAGGAAAGCAATAAAACATGATTTCATTCCATGTGCACAGGCAGGATTAATTTCTTAATTTCTTTCTTCTATCAAAGTAGTGAGGTTGCTTATCATATAAATTTGTCATTTAACATCATCATATTTGGTGCCTGAGTCTCTGTCAGGCAGCAAAGCACCCCAGCCCCCACTCTGCCGCCCAGCCAGAGCTCCCACTACCAGACCACCTGTTACTGCTGGTCGCAGCATTGGAACTGCCACAGCTTTTTATAAAAGATAAATGTGTTAAATGTGTCTGCACTCAGCTGTAATGAGGATGAGAGGTGACAGTTAACACATGCAGTTCAGTTGGGTGTCTCAGAGACTGCATGAAATATAAAAAGATGAAATATAGGGAAAGCCTTTCCCAAAAGGTCCTCCCTCGGATATTTGGGGTGAATGGTGTACAGGAAATCCTGAACTAATGCTGATAGTTATCAAATCTATGTCTTGTATCTTTCTTGGCAAAAACAACAACAACAACAACAAAAGACTTTTATTCCAATATCTAATTATCTAATCGCTGATAAAATCATTGCTCTAATAGCTACATTACTGCTATCACCACCAGAAAACCAATGTTCCTCACAAGGAGAATCATGGAGAGGTGAAGAAAGCTTTGCTTCTTCAGAAGTGCTGCCAATAATAATCTAGTGAATCTAGTGAGTTTGAAGTGCCAGCTATCGTTTCTATCACCTTGAATCCAATAAAAAGTGAAACCATTCTCTGTGGCAAGGACTTTTCTTTCTTCTTCTCCCTCGGACACATTCATACAATAGAACTATGAATGATGATCCTGATTTCTAAGTACTGTACACAAATAACTGTTATCTGATCAGAAAGTAAAGACTAAGCTCATACATGAAGCTGGTTTTGCTCAGTTTTCACAATATATTCACAACCTGAATGAGAAAGAAAAGCATAGCTGGCAGAAAAGAGATGATGACCCCTTTACCTTGAAAGTATCATCTCAATTTTAAGAGCACAAAGGAAGAGAAATTAGGCCTGTTTTTTATCTTTACCTGAGCTTGATTAGGTCATAGAAAGTTCAGGTAATACTCATGCCTCACAGCCACAATCATCACAGCAGTAGAGAAGCTAATGGAACGGAAAGAAATGAACAGAAATTAAAACTTTTTAACAAATATTCCAGCTGCTTGATTGCACAGAAAAGGTTCAAAATAAAAATTGTCTAGAAATGTATTGACACATTCTGTTCTGATTAGCATCCAAATTATGTTTCAGCTGCAGAGTCAGTGAAAACTATTACCTGAGAGCACACCCCTAACTTAAGATGTTTTGAGAGGAAATCTTTAATTTTAAAACTGTGATGACCATGCATTTAAATATTTTAAATTATCTTTATCATGAGGTATGCATGATCCTGCCTGCATATCATCTCTGTCTTATTTCTTTCTGAAGTGACTCGTTTTGTTTGCCTGCTGTTCTTTATTTTAACTTAATCTCATTGCCAAATAAGGTTGTCTAAATAGACCACAGAGGTTCAAAACTCAAAGCTAATATTTGCCACAATTTGCAAAAAATACTACTGATAAGTATTGTGGAGGGAATAGGAGCAGGAAGGCAAAGAATAGTTATACAGATATTTTCTGAAGCAATCTCATTTTCCAGGTGAATGGCCACTCTGCATTCTGACCATGTGGGGTTTAAAGACTCCCAATCTGGAGTCCCAAAAAAATAAGGCACAAATAATAAAAATAAATAAATAATAAATAATAAATTATAAATAAATAAATATAAATAGTTCATTTTTATCCTCGCTTTTATGTCTTTCAAGTCTTGACTCAGACTGTCCAAAGTATATCATTATATGTCCAGAAAATGTTTACATCATTTCATTGTTTATTCAGAACCTTTTAATCTACACAAATAGCTGGAACTATTCATGCTATTCAGCAGACCACAAGAACCTATTGTTTATATTAGGTCAACTAGTTCAAAATTCAGCATAAGCAAGGCACAGAGGAAAACAGGATTGATATCACTAGTTAGCTATCAGATGCAGGAAAGAAGCAATGAAATCTTGGCTTAGAAAATCACACAGAGAACTGGACATTTCTGTGTTAGCAACATAACATTTTCCCACCAGCTCTTTAAAAAGCTTTATGTTTATGCTTGGTTTTGATGTCTCCCAATCTGATGTCTTGTCTGATTATAAATACATTTGCACTATAAATATACTTATCTTCCCTTGTAAAATGTTTTAAAATCTTCTGATGAAAAGAATTAAGTAAATTGTGTTCTATTTTTGGATAAGCCTAAGGTAAGATAATGTTCTCTGCATAGAGATTTCATGGTTCTGCAGAGCTTGGCCTCACATCAAGGAGTTGTTTACACATAAAAAAAATCTGTCAATCCCACCACTGCTGATCAAGGAAAACTAGTAAATAAGTCAGTAGCAGTCAATATAGGGAAAAACAAGACAACAGTAAAATTTCAACAAAGAAATGACACTGATACCAAACTGGAGGATGAGTTCTCTCCTTCAACGTGTCAAAGTGTCTTCATACTATTCTTGATTTAGCTAATCCAAATGTAGACAGAAGCGACACAAAATGAGTCAGGCACACCGTCTGGACTCTAACTCTGAATTTGGAAGTGACAAACTCACAAAGGTTTGCTTGGATGTTTCAGTTTAACAGCTAAAGTAAAAGCCAAAATTCCCAGTCAGCTTCCAGGCAACATGCAAGTTGAACAAAAGTGACATATCCAATGATTAAGGAGTCTGCTGAAAAGGTATGATGCTGAAATTTAATGAAAATCATGTAAGAAATCCAATTTTAACCCAGACAAAGTCAGTGGAAAAGGCTAGCAGAGACATATGGGAAGGGCTACGATGGAAATTGTGAGCAATGGCTGCATTCTTCTATCCACTGAGATTTGTACACTTTAGTTCTTTAGTGGTGGCTGGTGTATACTCATTTCTAGCCAATGAAATCTCAGAGCAATTATTGTCTAGTTTTAATTGTTCATAAGGTTTCAACAAACAGGCAAGGACAGTCTTCATTCTCTGGCAGATATGGAGAGTGCTGCTTCTACCTGGGCTGCTATGAAAGCATAATGAGGTGATCTGCAAGAAGCCAGCTCACAAGGCCTCTCAGCACATTTGGAAATTCTAATTTGTATGTCTGTAAGGCACCTCAACCAGCTCTTCGTTTGTGATAAAAAACCTGAGAAATTCTGACTAATACCTTACATAGGAATCTCTCTATCATAGTTCATAAAATAGTATTTTAAATATCACTAGCAATGAATAATATGATCTTCCTCACTGCTGAGCTTGTTTGTCTATTTCTTTCCCTTTTAGTTGCAATTTTTATACCCCATAAATGCCTCGCTCTATGCCTGTGTTGGGATAGAATATCTATAAGAACTTAAACCACAAATTTTCATTGCCATTTACCATCCCACTCTTATCCACACCCTAGTCTACAAATAAATGGCCATGAAAGAGATGTATTTGATTGGGATGTACCATTTTCAAAGAAAGTCATCTGATCGCCACGTTCCATTTAATGTGCAATTGTATTAACATAACTCTTAGTGCTTAATCAGAAAAACCTTTTCCAGGGAGTGGGTAGAAAGAAGAAAAATAAGAACATGGTAAAGGTAAAATGAAGTGATTAATGATCTAAGACTTTTTAAGAGACTTACCCAAAAGGAGTAAACTGCATCATCTAATGAACAAAAGATTGCAGTTTAAGTAGCTGAATAATTACTATGTTTGAAGCAAGAATGCACAATGTTTGATAACCCTTTCTGAATAATTGTAGTATTTCTCCCAAAATTTGTGTCTGTTAATTGACTAGTCTGAACATTGCTGTGGTACACACTTAGCTTATACAGCACATAGGATAGGGAGCAGATCCAAACTGAAGGAGACGTGTCTGTAAAACACCTTCTTTGTTAAGACAATAAAACAAAAAGAGACCAACATAACTAAGCTGCCTCTGCTGCCTCTGCCTACTGATTTCAGTGGAATTGCACAGGCAGAATTTAACTTGTAAATATTTACTTTAGGATTAATAATGAGTAAATTATTAAATATGCTTTTCTCCTATCTTGTAGAGCCTGCCACCTCCTTAGAAAACTGTTTGACATTCTGACAAGAATTTCTCTTTCACTGACACAAAGACAACCAGAGAGATGAAAAAAAAAAAAATAGTCTTATTCTCATCTTTATTACCACTAATGCCCAGTAGATCCTTAGGCACAAGATTTTCAATGCCAGGCACTGTATAAAATGGTTATATATAAGGGAAGATAAACAGCAGAAAGGTGGGGTCAGTTCAAGGAAACGGTAGGGTAGTGTCAGCTCAGTTGGGCATAATAATGAGGATGACATGGTCTTATCCACCACATAGCCTGCCTGTCTGAAAGAGTTTTAGATATCACAACAAGATAACATTTACAAAGGATTTGAAAGAAACTAACAATACTCAGATTGGGGGGCTCAAGGGAGGCTGTCACATGAAGACGTTCCTGATTGACATCAGTGAGCAAAAGGCAAGTCTGCCACAATGTATATAGACAAAGCGTCTTCACAAGACCTGTCTTGGTCTTATGAATAACGTATGTTCAGTATATTATTATAAATCTCATATGGATTTTGACAATCTGGAAAGAAAATGCAGATTTTCTGGACAAGATTCTCCCTTTTTTTTTTAAACTGACAACATCAGCTTTAACCTTTCTTAACAAGATACCTTCTCTAGTGAGTCTTTACTGTCCACTACAGAAGCTTATGCGAGTATAGTAGGTTCACTGCAACTGTAGGCCGATCTGTAGGAATACTTTCAACACTAATTCCATTTATTCCCAGTTTAATTTATTTAAAAAATTTATATCTGAGCCTCCTCATGTAATGATGAACTATAGCTAGGGACAATGACTAAAGGTTACTCAAGTTTACTTCAAGTACGGGAATTCTTTCCAGTATCTTCTGCTCAGAAAAAAATTGACGTTAACTTTGGAGCACAAAAACAAGAGATTAAACAGAGCCACTCAAATGGCAGCAGAAGGTGAATAATAACATAATTTTGGGGTCATTGCAATACTGTGTGATGACCCAGAAGTAACCAAATCAAATCACAAAGCTAAAAACTGGAAAAGGAATGAGCTGCTCCATAAACAGTGGAGGCAGTTTCAACCAGGCACCAATGTGCTTTGTCCACTGCAATCATGTGCAGGTCCTCAGCACTTTGGAGTCATCACACTGGCTTATCCCCGTGTTTTCTCTTAAACACCTCTGTTTCTGTCCCTGCACACACACGCCTATCCAATAAGTCCTCTACATAGAGCACACATCTTTCTTTTGGGGGGAGGAAGCTACACATATTGAGACCATTTCTGAGCTGTTTGGTGAGCTAGCAGGCAGACCTGGTAGGCTGAATTTGCACTGCATCCATTTTCTCAAAGGGAGTGAGGATGTAGGACTCTCTCCTCTGTTTCTGATCGTCACCAGTTGCACAATTTTCAACAACATCACAATAATTCTAAGAAAGACTGATGTAAGGTATAGATATACAGGTGCAAAATAGATGCTCATTCCGTTCTTATATTTTTATTTCAGTCTGTCTTCCACACAAGAAGGACAGAAACATAGGCAATTTAAATCCATACAGGGAACAAAAGCCTCTAGCTTTCATTTTCAAACGTGTCAATCAGTGAACTGAAGTCTGATCCCCACTTGCTTTTCATGGACTTAGGCAAGCTGGCCAATTTTGTTCTATTATATTCTATGACTAATTTACAGAGAACAAGGACTCTTCAGATGTTTCATTGCACTATCTTGTCCTGTCTACAAGGAGTATTAAGTAGATTCTTATTACAGAGAAGTGTGATTTTTTTAATAATTTTAAAACCCATATCCTTGGTGGACATAAATATTTCACCTGTAGCTATCCTCTTTACTCACCCTGTTCATAAGAAACTTGCATTGCTTATTTTTCATGAAAGGCTTGTCACGATGAGAAGCCATCACAGAAACATTTCAAAATTTCCCAGACAATTGGCTCATTCATAATCTAATTACGCCAGCAGGCAAGAAACTCCAAAAGTCCCTCAATGTGCCATGACAGTTTTTACATGGATCTTGACAACACTTGCCAAGCTATTTGCACAGCCTTGAAGTTTCTGTCAAAAGAATGTAAAGAGGAATAAGAAACCCTGGGACTTTGACCACATGAAATGTAATTCAATATTTTTTCTTTTGCCAAGCTGAAATGCTATCCTAAAACTGTCTTGTGAAAGGCACACAAGGAGAGGTATTTGTTCTTCTGAGGATGTCTTCTCTTCAGAGCTTAACTGAGGTCATCCTGGGTTCAAGATATACAGGAAAATGAAGCTCTTTTTAGATACTGCTCCTGTTGTAGGGAAAAAAAGATCTATCCTGCATCAAACGTCCACCACAATCCCTTTCCTAGAGGTACCCAGTAATGGATTATGTGACAAATAGGTCCCGCTTCTATACACATGGGTTTACTTCCAAGAGTCCTGGTGTTAGGGTTTGGAAGGGATGAAGGACAGGGCAGAAACAGAAATGTGTCTTGGTAAAAAAGCCACTAGACCCTCTCCACCATAAAATGTTCCCTGATGTGGTGTGGAAGGGTTTCCTTTAGTCCACAGATGTTGGACTTGACCCTAAACAGTTACATGAGGAAGACATTTTCTTCAAATCTATTGGTTCTAGCTTTCTACCAGCCAAATAAATCTATATAATCTACAGTTATCTTGCTTTTGGTCTTATTACAGAACTGAAGTTATTGCTAAAAACAAACAAACCAAAAAGAACATGAGAATAAATGGGTTCACACTACTTTTGTTCCCCTTCCTCCAATTTACTTCCATATTAATGTATTGGGCAAGCTAATATAGATTTTCAAAAACACAGGAAAAGGAAGTGCAAATAGGAATGTCTACCTATGGTACTTATGCTAGAAGTTTTCTGAAGCTCTTTTGAAAGCTCTTTGTGGGTTTGAGACACTTAAAAGAAACAATATTACCTGGAGTAGACAACAAAACAGCCATCAAATTTACCAATTTGTTGCATTGAATACTACAATCAATAGAAATGTCAGCTATTTCACATTAACATCAGAGCAGGTGGATTTATATGTCCATTTTGGTTACTATGTTGGACTTCATCATGCTTAACAATAAAAAAGCTTAAAGCTGCCTGCTCCAAGCCAGTAAAACACAACCTTCCAGAAGTACTAATCAGTTAGGCTGAATTTTGGAGGAAGATGACAAAAATCACAGATGTGAGCAGGTTTAACATTTTCAGGAGGAGACATCTCAAATGAAAGTTCCATCTTCCACCACAGATGTGTCTAAACAAGTAAAATTAACCTTTCTCTGGAAGAGGCTTTCTTTCCTGCTGCAACTAGATAATGGAGGGAGCAGAAAGTTTAGGCTTGATGCAGAAGGTAAGTGAAATTACTCCCCCAAAAAGTCTATCTACTCAAACCCTCTTCCTTCTACTGAGGATGGAAACTTCTCACAGTTTTGCTCACAGATGACTATATTCTTCCTCCAGGAATGCATCCTTTTGCTAGTATATATACTGCAAAGAAAAGCAATAAAATGGCTCAGGAGAAGGCTTTGGAAGTGATAGCATTATGCTATCAAATATGCCTCACAAATGACTTGTGGTTTAACTGATTTAAGAATACAAGTTTGCTGTTTCATTGGCTGTACAAACTTGCTCAAATGCCTTAATAGCACTCATGGACATGAATACCAGTTCCAAGTGGCTATTCAATTCCATGTTCATAGACCATGTTATTCACGTTGCTGTGTGACTGTCAGAAGAAAACAGATTGCTGTTCATTTTAATCAGTCAGATCACAGTTTTATTGGACGTGCCTGTTTGATGTGATTGCATCTTGCGCAACTGAGCGAAAGGAGACAAAAAGAACAATTTTATATCACATGGATAATAACAGATGCACCCCTCAGAATTCATTACAGAAATCTGTTTTGCAGCCGTATGTTCCACTTCATCTGAAATCCTTTTGTTCTCATCAGCCTCTTCCTGTGTGAAACTACCACTTTGCATTTTGCAAGCACTGACTAATGGAATCTGATATTACCTTGTCCATATCCTTGGATCTCCTGATAAATATTGAAAACTAAGAAGTTTAGTTTTCCATAACCTACAAAAACAGCTTCCAAGTAGTCCACTGTTTATAAAACACCAGATATAGTTACCCTCTATGTTCTTATATACCCTCTATTTATATCTCTCAGATACCTAGAGAGAGGGGGGGAAAGAGAGAGAGGCAGAAGAAATTAAAAAAGCTCTAGCAGTAAATAGTTTTTAAAATATTTTGTTTCACTGGCTTTTTGTTCTGCCCCAGTCTAAGCCTTCAGGGTCAGCACAGCTCTATCAAATCTCAGCTCAGTCTTTTGTGTCATTTTAGTTTAAGGTGTATTCAAATCTTTAGTCATTCAAATTCCCTTAGGATTTATGTGTATGTGTATGAATCAAAATTACAGGTATCATATGCTGCTTCTTTTCCTCAACCTTTTTTTTAAATATCTACGTGACTATACTGACTAATATGTGTTTTACTGGCTTGATTCTTAGCTGATGTATATTCAAGTGGCTCCACAGATTTTAATGGAATTATGCCAAATTACATTACACCAATGGTCTGGCTGAAATCCCATCCCCCTTGACATCATTGGCATGGCTCCCGTTGTCTTCAGCAAAGCAATTATTCCAATGTATATGCTCTGCATATCGAGACCCTACTCAGCAGAAGTTCATACAGTCAGGCAAGTGGTCCCATGCCTAAGACATCACATACACCCCGTGATGTCTGCTAGAGGTTAACACCAGAACATGAATTTCTTGACTAGACATAAGGAGCAAGAAAGGTAAGGTTGGACATACATGGATTACCTTTTGCAAAAATATTTCAATTATATTTCAGTGTAAATGAACTGAGCAGAGACTGAGAGCATTTCCTAACTTTTCTTTGTCTTTTTAAAAATTCATTGTTTTCCATAAACATCTTCCTTTGTTTAGTTTGACTTGGCACTTTTTTTGGAAGGAGGGATCTTTCTAATTTTTTTTTTTTTGACTGTTTCATAGAGAGACATATTTTTTTCATTTGCTGAAATTTCCTCTTTTCTCAATCTGGACAGCAAATCAAAAAGCCAATCACTCAGACAATACTAACTAGCTCTTCTAAACTCTACCAAAATACCAAAATAATAATAATTGATTTCCAGTCTTATTTCAGCAGAGGATGTCACGTATTTAAGCTATTGCCATGTTAGACTAGAGGTAAGCTAAATGATAAAGTGACTGTCTCCTCATGCATGTTTGAAGAGAGCAAAGGAATTCCTATTTCTTGTAAAGCTGGAAGAGCCTGATAACACTGACATTTTATAATCTGAAAGCTGGACTTTCATCAAATGCAACTTGATAGACAGATGTTGAGTTTCTGGGGAATCACAAAAGCCTTCCAGTGGGGAGGAAAAAAAAAGAAAAAAAAGGTGTAAATTGCACTTGTGTTAACAGTGAAGGGACAGCTGCAAAATCCCTATCAAAACATTATGAATTATATTGCAGGCCTAATGTTGTTTTGTGTGTGACATTAATGCCATTGAAAACACATTGACATAGAAGCCTAATATAAACATTATGAGCCAAAGCTGAAATAAAGGCAGGAAGGTTATCATTGACAGTATGGATATAAACATATCAGTCTTATAATAGTATTATAAATAAAAGGGTTGTTAATTTAACAATAGCCATATATATATATTTAAGTAATGTCAGTACTCACACATTGCCAGCCTTTGTATCAACATTTATATGGGATCTCATAAAGCAGCCAAATACTTCCTGTTAACTTTTTGGAAATGATAGCACAAACATGACCATAAACATGATTCTGCTGCATAAATCAGGTCTGTACATGTGTAAATTGCACTGGTAATTTATAAAAGTAAATGTAAACAGAAATAGCCTGCCCGTGATTCAAAAATGCCAACAAAATGAAAAACAGGCTCTGGAAACAGGTTCTGCAGGTATGTGGTATTAGAGCACAGAAGACCAAATAAATTTTTCTATAAGCGATGTTCATCATGCTCAGACCTCAAAGATCTCAATGAGAGCATACTAAGGACAGAAAAGTACACAATATCATCACTCCAGGACCTTCACAGACCTATGATTTTCTTATTAAGGCTTGGTCCTGCCAGAGTCAAGGGGAAATTTTGAGAAGAAATTTTATTTCTGCAGTGACTTTGAAAGTATGGAAGCATCTAATGTCTGCCGGAGTGGGAGACTGACTGTACGAAGAGCAGAGAAATCCATTCAGAAATGGGGAGAATCCCACCCTTTGGTCCATATGGGCCAATGATTTTGAACTCTATGCCTCACTACCACTAAGAGCACCACTGACAGACAATTTGACTCCCTTGACTCCCAGGCCTTCTTCTAGAACTGTAAGTCAGATTTCTCCCCATTAAAGCTACCCATTCAATTTTTCATATGGGCTGCTCAGGATTCATATAAAGCTTGTAGCTCTGCCTGAGAAGTGCTGGTGATTCCTGTTTTGAAAAAAATAAATAAATAAAATAAAAATAATAATAATAATATTTTATCCACTGCAAAACAATACTTTATTGCCCTGTACAGAACATTAAATAATTGAAAAAATATTTTACCACTACCATAACTGAGGTACTAGTGTTACTTTAAGGAATGTGATTCTTCATGCCAAGAAACCATCTGTTAAATGAAATATGTGAGACTAAAATGAGGCTAAAAAGGAGACTGCAGATAAGACAGCTCCAGATTGGAAGCTTCCTGGTACCATGGGAATGCTAATCAGTGTGGATCCTGACAGCTGTAGGTGTTCAGCTCCCGACAACTAGTAGCACGCTCTCATACCTTCCTGTTTTTTATTTCTTGCCTTTACTTTTTTTCAAGGGTGAAAAGCAGGCTGCAGGTCCTTGTTCAGCATACTTAAAGAGTAAATTAAGGACACAAAACATTATCTCTGATAGTAGTTTAAATGAGATAATGGTGGACACTGGGAAAAATTAACTTGTAGCAACATCTACTGATCACTCATGAGGAAAAAAAAAAAAAGAGAGAGAGAGAGAATCAAAAAATGTTAGAGATTTTTAAGTTGGTTTGGTTTCTTGAATCTGCTTTTATATATCCTGTTTTTGTCAAGGTCACAGAAGAGACATGCATTTGGGCCTATGCAGAGTTTCTTCAAATCTTATTTCCACTCCAGTCTCTCACAGTGTGATTAGTTAGACAGCACCCCCTCATTTTAAAGAGAATCTCAGTGTATCTTAATGACCATATGCATGGGAAATAAGGGCTCAGAATTTCAGACACTCAGGTGTTGTGTCTCACTATGCTATGAAAACAACTGACTCCCGACCATCTTCACAGGCAAAGCCTCACAGGCAAAGCATACCCCCAGAAAGTTGATAAAGCTGATAAGAATTGTAGTCATTCACCTGTCCCCTTCTTTTACCTTGGATTGATGACATTACATTAAGAATAAGGAATTTATTCTTCCAAAATGGTCAGTCGTTTTGAGTATCCCACCATGATTATATCATGATGATTTATTCTGAAGTTCTGAGATTATTTCTGGCTCTATTCTTTATGATCTTGCTGCACCTTGATTTTAATATTTTTACAATACAGGTAGTGATATTAAATTTCTGAATAACATGCTTTGAGATTCTTGTAAGAAATGTGCTACATAAAAATGGTGTTTTATCGCTGTTGAAATTCTGAGAAGACATTCAGAAACTTATGCTGAACTAAGATCTCACAAAAGACTTCCCTGTTCATTGAAGTCACCTAGTGATGATTACAAATGAATAAAAGTCCCTTCTAGAATCCTCTTCCAAGGAAATTCAAATATCTTCAGAAGAGCTATTACATCCACTAGTTTAAACAAAGTTAAGAAGGTAAAATGTTCTCCTAAACATCCTCGACCAGTTATTTCCTTTTAGCTTCACTAAGAAGTAAGATAGCTCAGGATAAAGTGATTAAAAAAGAAAAACCCTGCTTCATATGGAGAGATGAAGCAGTGATTTTCATCTACAGTAACAAGAAGCAGGCAAATAACACTGGCTTTCTTTTTTAATCAACCAGTTCCAGTATCAGCACAATCAGATGAAGTTACTGTGATGTGCTTTCACAGTTGCCTTGACTGATTATGTACATTAGAGCTTCTTAATGCTGACATAATTCTTTGATTTAAATCAAATGACCCACAGAAAAACAAAAGGGAATAAATACAAGGTAAATAAATCCTTGTGAACATTTGTAAGGTCCATTGAACTTGATGAATGTTCAAGGTACAGGTGGCAAAACTTCCTTATTCAGCCCCAATACTCTCCCTTCTCTCATCCTGCAAATGTAGATGCTCATGCTGTCTCAGGCAAGTGGCTTTTCCAAAAACCAGTGATGTGAATGAAGCACTTTTAAAGGGTTTGTCACAGGTGCTAACCCTCAGCAACTATGCACTACAGATTGACTCTGTAAATCTTATTCGTGTAAAATGACTCAGAAAGTAATCATGGGGAAGGGGGAGGATGTTTATGAGGGCAAAAGAGGGCTGAGGAGGTTCCATTCAGTTTTATTTAGTTTCATTCATCTACACCACATCCCACTAGAGGGTACGTTGGTGTGCTGTCCTCTTTAAACCTGTCCCCTTCCTCCAGTCATCATTGAAACTGCAATCCTGGAAGGGCTTTAATACGAGAGACCTACATGCAGTTTCCATGAACTGAAGTTGATAGAGAAATCCATACAGACATTTTGTTCACAGCAAAATTGTTTCTGTTCTTTGAGGCAGGTTGCCTATGTGTGATGGTCTAAAATATAAATGACAAAGAAGAGTTATAGATAATAACACAGTCAGCAAAACTAAGCTGTCTAAAATCCCCATAATCCCCTTGTATAGCTAAAGAATAGAGTAGGATGTCCAAAACTGGGTATTATGAACATGTCCCTTGCAGTTCTCACAAAAACAATATATATTACAAAGTTAAGTGAGTAAATAAACTGATCTGCCATTAACAACAAAAAATGGCCCCAGGGCTTTAGACCTCATTAGCCTAGATTCAAACCAAAGTGATGAATTCCATTCTTAATTGATTCTGCAAGATTCTTAATGAGGCTGTAAAGGGAGGGATCCTGAAGATAATGGATACCTTCTGAAAAAAATCGACAACAGTAAGGGAGAGGGAAGGGTCATCACTTAAATATGTGTGTAGGTAAACAAAAAAGGTTGGGGTTGGAGGATGTGTAAGAAGACTGTGAGGATATGTTTTCACCCAGACCCATAAAGTGTATCAAAACATGTATCTTCCTGTATTTCTTCAAGTAGAAAGAAAGAAATGCATGTAGTAGAAAATTAATTGTGGTGGCAAAGTACTGGAAGATTTATACCTTTCACAATAAGAAAATTTATTAAAAAAAAAAAAAAAAAAAAAAAAAAAAACAGAAAATGAGTTGTTGATTTTTTTTCATGGGCAGTGAGCAACAGTATTAAAGACAGAAGGGAGTTGTTCCAGTTATTAAATGAAATGCTTGGAGTATGCATGGATTTTATAATCTGTCCATTTTTTCAACTACAACAGTGAAAATCATGTGTAGGGTAAAAGAGATTTAATGGATTAATAAAACTGTACTATTAAACTACTGATAACTGAGAATTGTACTTTTACATTTTTTGGTCTTTTGCTCAGCTACAAACTAAGTCAGCGGTGAATGAAGCTTATTAGTGTTTAAAAGATGTAGAGAAGCATACAAAATAAATTTCAAGGTGAGTGTAGTAAGCAAAGATGCAAGATCACTGCAGGACTTGACAGCATGTTTCAGTTACCAAATCAGGATGGAAAATCCAGCCACAAATATGATAACCATATGCACAGATGTATTTTCGTCATCTAGCATCCAACATTTTTTGATTATTTCACAGGAAAAAATAAAATAATAATAATAATAATTTTAAAAAAGGAATCTGGTGGCTAAACTATTATAGCACAACCAAGCTGATACAGACAGCTCTTGAAGTTGGTTCTTAGGAGAAATTCCCAGTTTCCATGGGTGATATGGAGAGTTCTTAAAACATTGCCCCTTGAAAGACAGGTCAAGAAAACTCAGTAGTTTACCTCATTAATATCTTCAGCTGTTATAGGTTTAGATGGATATAAATCAGAAGAAGCCCAATCACTACCGTGTTCTTGAATTTTGCAGTGATGTATTTTATTGCATCCATTCTCCTTGCTTTAAAAGAAAATTCCCAAATTTTATTATTGCTACTCAAAATGAAATTCAATAGGAACAGGGTGGTTGTTCTTTGCTTTTGTTTTTTTATTAAGTGAAAGATGACGATGATATGAGAGATCATAGAATCATTTAGATTGGAAAAGACCTCTAAGATCATCTAGTCTAACCTTTAACCTAGCACTGCCAAGTCCACTATTAGACCATGTCACTAAGCTCTATATCTACATGCTTTTTGAAGACCTCCAGGGATGATGACTGAACCACTTCCCTAGGCAGCCTATTCAAATGCCACACAACCGTTTCAGTGAAAAAATTTCTCCTAATACCCAACCTAAACTTTCCCTGGTGCAACTTGAGGTCATTTCCCCTCATCTTATCATTTGGTGTTTGCAGAAGAGCCCAATCCCCATGTTGCTATAGCCTCCTTTAAGGTAATTGTAGAGCACAATAAGTTCTTTCCTGAGTCTCACTTTCACTAGGCTGAATAAGCCCAGTTCCATCAACCACTCTTCGTACGACTTGTTCTCTAGACCTTTCAGCAGCTTTGTTGCCCTGCTTTGGGCACACTCCTGCACCTCAATGTCCTTATAGTGAGGGGTCCAAAACAGTATTCAAGATGTGGCCTCACTAAATCAAGTACAGAGGGACAATCACTTTCTTAGTCCTACAAGCCAGTCTTCTACAAGCCAGAATGCTGTTGGCCTTCTTGGCCACCTGAGTACACTGCTGGCTCATATTTAGCCAATTATCAACCAATACTCCCAGGTCTCCCTTTCTGACAGGCAGCTTTTCAGCCAGTCTTCCTGGAGCCTATAGCACTGCATGGGGTTGTTTTGTCCCAAGTGCAGGACCTGGCACTTAGCCTTGGTAAACCTCATACAGCTGGCTGCAGCCCATCGGTCCAGCCTACCCAGATCCCTTGGCAGAGCCCTCCTTCCCTCAAGCAAATCAACACTTGCACCCAACTTGGTGTCATTTACGTATTTACTGAGGGTGCACTCAATCCCCTCATCCAGATCATTGATAAAGATATTGAAGATATTAAAGACTATTGAAGTACGTAGCCCTGGGGGACATCACTAGTGACAAGCCTCCAGCTGTATGTAACTCCATTCACCACAACCCTCTGGGCCTGGCCACCCAGTCAGTTTTTAACCCAACAAAGTTTACATCCATATACATCTCAAAATGTATTTACTATGAACATGCTTCTGTCATTTCCTTGGATTATCAGATAGAAATAATGATTTTCACAGATTTGGGGTTAGGCATAAGAACAAATTAAAAATGTTAGCTGACCATCTGTGACTGTCCATGTACATGCTCTTAGTCTGCTGTTCACCACTCCTGGCACCTCTTCACTTTAATAAAATAAAAAGGGGGGATCTTTGAATATATGAATGCTAAATGTTTTTCTGAACATCAGATTTTAGAGGGAAGTAAAGACACAAGCTTATTGTCTCATCTTAAGACTGTTTTGAGTAATCATAAATTCCACGTGTTTTTTTTTTTTGTATGTGACTATTTACCTGTGTTTTGAGACTTTATTAACTGAAGATTGTAAAGTGCTTAGTGATCCCTGGATAGAAGGTAGGTTATACCACACTAAGCTAAAACATAAATAAGAATAAACCATAGATGTATACCATATCTGGAGAACAGTCTCCAAAGAGGGGAAATCAGGGGATTGATTTTTATGTTTATGAAAGCCAGTAGGGAGTTCTGCTCTAAAATCAGTGGCACATGCAATGGGTTCGTGTGGATGGATGAGGAAGTTAGTGTGCAGATAGCTGTGGATTTACAGCCCATAAGGAATTCTGCAATAACTTGCCATGAGGGTTTTCCTAGCCTACATTGTGAATGCCTTTGTATATAGCAGTCTAATAAATTATTTTGCACTTGTTCTCTATTAGATAGGTTTCTTATGCAGTTGACACACCAATTTCTACACATTACCTTTTCTGTAATGATAAATCCTGTAACAATGTCTGGATAAGTTACACTTAGGTCTCGTTATATTCCTCAAATATGCAGTCAGGCTGGCAATATAGGCATATGAAATCCAATTCCTAGCTGCAATAAATGGAATGCTTCCCTGGAAGTCAAGGAAGGTCCCAACAATAAGATCTGCAGCAAATGTGACCTGATTAGCATGATGTGATCACCATAGTACTGCATGGTCTCTGAGCATCCTGCAGTTTCCTAGGGAAGAGATCTGCATGGTGAGCAAACTTAGGAAGCAGTTTTAACCCCACTGGCTGTCATGAGCAGCACAGGTCATGGAAATAGGAAGGTCCCACCTGCCTCCCATGGTGGAAAAGCAAAGCAGTCACAAGACATAATTCTTTGCCCTAAGGTAAATCTGCCCCAGGAAATTTGACACTAGTTCTCTTCCAGGAGGAGTTTTTCTAAAGGTAAAGGAGTTTGTGCAAAGTTATGCTAAATCAGCTGCTGCCAGACATTTGCCTAGAGGGTTCTGCAGGGCAGCCCTGGTCATGCAAATTTAATCAAGCCAGGTCATCCAGCACTGGGTGCACCGCTCCAAGGCGCTATGCTGTCCTCTGGCAACTCCATGTATACAATACCTCTTGGTGCACTTCATTTATGTTAAAAAAAAAAAAAAAAAAAAGAGAGAGAGAGAGAGAGAAAATTGGCAGCCAAAAGCACAAAGCTATTGGAGACACACTGTCTGCATGGTAACTTCTCCTGGTAACAGATCTTAAAAGCTTCAGCAGTGATCTGTTATTCTTACAAGACACAACAAAGCTCCCAACAGGCAGAGAACAGCAGAATTAATGGATTGGAAAGTGAGAGCCTAATGTATGAGCTTTCAAAAGTCTCCCAAGACTAGCAGCCTCATTGTGCATATCCCGTAAGTTACTGCTATTGGTTTTGGGGTGTACGTGATACTATCAGTGGAAAAAAAGCACAGAGGTCAATATAGCTGCAAACTATCTCAGAGCATCTGGGTAATATTTCTATGGAAATCCTTTAACTCTGAGAGAAACAAATATTATTTATACAACAAAAGGCTTAAAAAATACTCAAGTAAGCAAAAGTCAGCTCAGATCAACTACTTTACAGTTAAATCATTTTTTATTGAATTCAAGTTTCATGGATCATTAGAGAGCCAGAGGCAGAATTCCAAGAGCTGCTTTGGACTAATGAGTCTTCAGCAAATTGTTTTCTTAAGGATACCATGCCCTCTTTCTGGGCCGTAAGGAGAAATTCTGTTTTTGTTTTGCTTTGTTTTGTTTTTTCTTTTTTTTTAGTTTTAAACACAATTTTTTTAACTGAATGTAAGTTATTTCCATCGCAATAGACTATTGGTAGGGTCCATTTCCTTAATCTTTTTTTACTATGAATATAAATGTCCCAATACTGTAAAAAAGGTACTAACATTTGTATTTACTTTCTTATGTCCAAATTATGCACCTGTCTTCTTACATAGTGGAAACCTACTGAAGTAAGTAGTTTTAAACTCCCTGCATTCACAGGTCTATGCTACTTTGCATCCTCTGAGAAACTGTGACTACAAATCTGTATAACCATTGCTCCCAGTGTCCTATCTGATTTTGGAAAACAGGAGAGGGTAGTCGGTAACAGATTGGCTTTGATTTGTGAGTACCACATAGCTCACACAAATTTGCTCACAAAGGAAAACATCTATTAAAAAATAGCCCTATCACTGTAGCAGGCAAATGGAGAGTGAAGTGAAAGTTAATACTTTCTATTCCAGAGAAGAAACATTTGACATTAAGTCCATCAAAATCCCATCGATCTTCATGTCCAGGGCCCACTGGTATCTGCAGCCAACAGCACAGAAGGGACCAATCAGACTGGCAGCATGTCCAGCCGCCCAGGACTGGACAGAGTTCAGATGCCTGGGTTCTTCTTTACAGCTGGATTTGCTGGGGGTATTGTATGTTGCACAGCCAGAGAGCATTTTCAGTTCATACTTTGGGTTTACAGTCAGATATCTTCATTATTCTGCTGTTCTGTCTAATACATCCCCAAGCAACCTGTTCATGTATCAGACAGTCACTGTGCCAAAGGACGCCAGTCTAGGCAGAGAGGTACTTCATCAAAGGAAAACTGCCTCTCTAGGAAGTTACCTTTAGCAGTTGTCCTGGACTTACAATTAAAGTTCTTACTTCTGCACACAAAATAATAATAATAAAGATATTTTGCTTCAGTTCAGAGAGGTTTTTAATACCAGCTTGCTCAATGGATGGGCAATTTGTGTTTCACAAAAAATTTGTGTTTCACAAAACAGAACGAGCAGCACAGCAAGAGATTCAGCAGCTTGTATTACATTTCATCTACCGATAATCCAGTCATTCGGCCTAGAAAGCCGATCAATCTTTGTAACTCTGATTACTGTGCAGCTTATTGGCAAAAAATGTTCTCATAAACTAGCCAAATAAGGAGGACTCAAGCAAAGCAGTAATTATTTGTCTGTGGAGTCAAATTTGGTGAATACTTCCAGCCAGAGAAACAGGAGAGAGAACCATTTCTGAAAAGAGCATTCATTTTCTCTGCTCTGAATATCTGGTGGCATGCACAAAGTGGGCCAGCCCTGTACCCGGTGCGGTCCCCACAGCACATTGCTGGCCCACCACAGGGACCACGTAAGCTGCCTCTCATGAAGTGCTTTGGTGACACCTGTTTCCATGGGAAGCGAGGGGGGTTGCCCACAACAGCCAGCTGCATGTCATGGCCGCTGCTCAGCACTCCATGTTAACTCCTGCCCTGTGTCTCTGTCAGCCTGGGGCTGTGTGACCAGCACTTCCTTCCTTTTGCAGGCCCTCCTCCAAGTGATTTTGCCACACTATGGTCTCCTTCCTCCCTCACACTAAACTCTGCCCTTCACTCCAGGCAGTTCACACACAACCACAGGGCATCTACCTTTTTTTATTACAGACAGCAGCATGCAGACTGCACCCATGTAGCAGAGCAAAGAGAGCATGCAGCAAGCAAGGGGCAAGCAGAGTCCCCATAAGGCCATTAAATTGCCTTTCCCTTGTTCAGAATTTAACCTGCTCCCAGGATGTCTGAACATCTGACCCCAGAGAGGCTTCACATGAAGAGCACTGCTCAGACTCAGTCCTCACTCCCTGTAGTCAGTCCTCAAAGCCTTCTAGTGAGGAGTGTGGAAGAGTTTGAGCAGGAACTAAGTTAAGTACCTTAAGATTTGTCATGTTAAATTTAAACCTTTTGAAATAGTTCACAGCTGTCAGTGTCGCCTGTGTTATTTCAGATTTTAGCTTCCTGAGGAATTGGACAAAACCTGTAAGAACTCTTTATGAAAATGTTCAACCTAGGAACCACAATTCTTTTGCATTTTGCGCTGTGGAGAGCTTGCTGAAACTGCTTAACTACAGAAGGCTGATTGCTGCATATCTTGAATTTCAGACAAATCACAAGATGTTAAAATTGGGACTCAGTGTGATAATGATGACTTTACCCACTTAGTTCACTATAGGCTTCAAGTACTGTAGTTATTCTCTCAACATTAAAAGAAAAGTAGCTTTCTCCCCTGCTATTTCCCAGAAAGCAGGGGTATGAAACCCAACCAGCTTGAAACCATTCAGACTGAAATGCAAAATGATGATTTTGGCAGGGAGTGGGTATGTACAGCAGTAAAGTGCAGGAAATTAAGACCCAAGTGCAGAAATATACATTAACTGAAAGGCACAGTAAAGCACCTTGCTATGTAGCATGTTTAGAAAAATTAAAGGTAGATTAAAATTAAAGATAACTTTTTTTTTTTTTACTTCATAGATATATATGTGTGTGCATGAATATGAGCGTGTTTATTACCAATAGTAATGAAAGGGGTAGATAAATTCCTTTTGTCAGATGAATAAGGAAAAAAGAAAAAAAGCATTTTAAATACTGTCAGAGCATATAATTAATCAGAACTCCTCTGATTAATAATTATTGTTATTGTAGTTATTATTGATAAATGTTAGCACTAGACTTCAATGGCTGAGCTACTAAGAATTCAGATTAACTGAAATGCATCTAATTTGCCTGCATGTAGCTATAACCATTTTTATTAACCAATAATTCTTCTCTAATACTGCTGGTTAACATCGCTCTCTTGCTCTGTGTAATATACATAGTTCCTGTTCTGCTCAGAAATTCTGAGGGACCATGAATCTGTTCTTGCCTCTGCCCTAGGCTTTCTGTTGACTTCAATGAAGTGAAGTTAATTCTCTCTACCTCATATCCTTGCCTGTAAAACAGAGGAACAATTGTTCCCAAATTCATAGGGGTAGAAAGGGACAATGCTTATTGCTAGCAGTGGTGGAAGAAAGGGGAATACATGGCTGGGAGACCCCTCTCAAAGCACCTCTGATGGGTTGGACTGAATGAAGGGAGAATATGATGAAATTGAAGTGAGAAAATGAGGTCCCGTCCAGGGAGGATGGGTATCATTTGAGTATTTTTCTGGGATGTTTCAGCCTTACTAAAGGATGCTTAGTGGAAGGGTAACTAGTTCTGAAAAAGGAGAGAGGATAAAAAGAAGACAGGATACAAAGGAGAGAGGATAGAAAGGAGATGTGTACATTACTGCCTGCCTGTCAGACAGTGCTGTGCCAGAAGACGGAGGACTGTCATCTTCCCCTCAGACTACAGAAATCCCTTACTCTGTTGTAAGGGTGAAGTGTTAACTGAGCCTTCAGCATGCATCCTCTTCAGCTGGTGATATACTTCTACCATGGGGCAAAAGGCCATTAAGGGTAGAGTTTTATGTTTTTATAACGTTTGCCCATTTCCTTTCTGTATACATTACTGGTCTAACAGCAGCTTGGGCTCATGATAGTGCCAGGACCGTGATCCCTTTAGGTGGGTAACCAATCATGCACAATTCATACAGTCAGCAAGAGTACAGAGACCTACAGCAAGGTGTATTAAAGCTTTCTTGCTTCACTGAGGTCCAAGGGTTGATCAAATTTGAGTGTGGCCTTCCATGTAGCTATGAGGTTAGTAGGTAAGCCTGGGTCTGTGTACAAGCTGAGAACTGTGCTTTCTTGGGAGGGTAGACAGGCTCCCCAAGTTGCAACTGTGCTCAGGCCACTAAAACAAACATAAAACTTTGCAGTTGTGTGGGTTCCATATTGGTGAGCAACATTAAATACAGGAGTTATTCCCACTGCCAGTGCATTATTCCAGGAAAGACTTCCACCCGTCAAAGGTTGAATTTAAGGGTGCATATTTTTTGTTTGTTTGTAAGCAGATAACAAATGGAAAAAGTTATCCTTGTTAAAATCTACCTCCCCTGCTAACTTAGTAATCAATATGTAACATAAGTTGAAAAGGTATTGTCAAGTGGCCAGTTATTCTCAGTGTAAGTGATTCTGCAGGAAGTGTATATTATCTTGGCCAGATAAAGCATTTTCATATATGCTATAGTTAAATCAACTCTGAAGTGTGAAATGAGATAAGACAAAATCTATCACACTTCCTCGCAACTTCACCAAAGCTTTTTCCATCCACAGAGAGCAAAATAATCTTTTATTTTGAAAAGAAGCATTTCTAGGTCAGAACCACCTCAGTTTCTAATTACTTCTGTTTTCTCATGTTCTTAAATTGCAGGTGAGGAAACAAAGTGGTACCCAGTAAATTACAATACTTCTCTATCCATGTACAAAATTATATTTTTTCATAGCTCTCTCTGGATATTTATGTGCATTTTGTTTCTATACTCAGATAAAGTACAAATGCATGAAGTTAGAAGATGTGTTCATTTAACCTGCCAACATCTTTCTGCAAGATGTAAAAGAATTCTGCTTTCTGTCCATAGTGGTTTGTTTTCAGAACTGATTGTTCTTGTTCTCACTATGAAGAACATAAATATTTCTATAAAACTAAAAAAGTCAGTTAAGTAGGACTTTGACCTATTAGAACTTAAATTTCTTTTTTTTTTTTTTTTTCCATTGCTATCCTCAGGAGTCTGCACCTACTTGAGTCAAACATACGTTTACTCCCAATGTTATTATTTCAAATTGTCTAATGTTAAAATTTATGATATCAGAAAAGACAAAAATTTCCCAATATCTTTGTCAGTCTCTGCCTGTCACCAAAACAGATTTTTGTGTGCTCTCAGTGAAAGAAACAAGTTGCTTCCTGCAGACATAGCCTACAGCTATTCAGACAATTCAATTTAGAATCTCCATTAATGTCTCATCTAACTAGTTCTTTAACGTGTGCAACAATGGTGTCTTGACCACATCCCTTGCAAACAAGTCCAGTTCTTTCTTCTAAGAACGCTACTCTTATTCTCCGTTGCACACTCTGATCTAATTTCCTCCACTTGATCTAATTCCCTTCTGCATGTAGGATCATCATTTAGAGAATATACATATTTTCAGATATAAAGAGGAGATGAAACACTAGAACGATTGACCTTAATGCATGCAATTCTTTGTAATGTATATTATTACTTATTTTGGTTTTCATCCCTTTAGTACAATAGCTTATGATAAAGCATAAGTTCAGGAGGTAGTAATATATCTATAACTTTATTGCTCTAGATAGACAATTGTGTTTTAACTGGTAAAATGTATAAAGTTGAAATTATGGTAAAAAATGAGAGATTTTGTAACGACTTCTAAAATGCCTTTTAGAAAGTGTAATGGAACTATAAATGCTTAGTTTTTGAAAACATGTGTGAGATTTTGGTGGCCCCATTCCCAAAATACATTTCATAACCCTTTCTTCTTTTTCTACCAGTAAGTGCTGTATGCCACAAAGACAAATAGCTACAAGAGAGAACAGATCTCAAACTTACACGACCCGTTTTTCATATGCTACTAAAATGTGCTTTTTTTTTTTTTCAACAGTGGAAAACTAACTGACTATTTATCTTTGAAGCCAGTCATATTATTTATACTGTATTTCTCAGGTCTTCACCTTATTTTGAAATACAGGGAAGTTGACATCTTCTCAGTGCTTAGAGTATTCAAGGGAAAATCATTACAAAGGCAACTTCACATAATAAAATTCAAGCAAATAAGCCAACCCCTCTGATCCTTTTTCCTGTTTTTCAAAGTTGTTTCAAATCTTTTTTTTTTTTTTTGCTAGTGGAAAAAAAAAAGAAGTATCCATCCCACCATATAGTTTAATTTTGGTTTTGTTTAATTGCTTAAAACAGCAGGAAGAAGAGTAGCAGCATAACTTTTCAGTTTCTCCCTCCAGAAGAGAAAGCAGCTGAATCTGGTTTTTAGCTAAAAGCAATGTGTCTATCAATCATCTGTTCCCACTTCTCACTGCCCAGTTGTTCAGTGACTGCGCATTTAGTGGAAGCATAATAGCTTCTGAAACAGCCTAAACAGAAAGAAAATAGGATTTGTAGAAGGCCACACTTTTACCTCCATTTCTCTCTGAACCTTAACCTAATAATGAATACCTACCAAACTACTAGAAATTTGATGCATAAGTCGTAGCAGGCCACATAATGTACGTTAGGCACCAGAGTTTTTTCTTTTGTTTTAGGATATCATTTTTCACTCATGCCACCCACAAGCTTTTATATATCACAGCTACTCTCTCCACCTATGCAATACTACACCCAGAGCATGGCTAATGAGTCCAGTCTCCAGCTGTGACAGATCTTGTGGTAGAAGAAAAACCACAGTGTCAGACCACAAATGGATGTGATACACCGATACAAGAGGTAATACAAGAGGGAGAGATGCTTACATTATAATGCATTAAAGTGGATTGACATCAGGTGGGCCAGTCCAGTCAATTTATGCCAGCTGGTGGTCTGCTCCAACAGAGAAGAGATCTACATCAAAGGTTGCAATTATCCAAGTCAATCATGCTGCCTCTTCTCATGTTCTTGTAGTAATATTAGCTGGCCTGGAGCTTTAAGGGTGCATTCTATCTCATCTTTAAAAAAAAAAAAAAAGCAAGCAGTCAGAGTGACAATGATCTTTCAGCCTAGATTTTTGCATACAAGTCTCTCAACCCACGGTAAAAGAATTTAGGGAAGTGAGAGAGAAATGTGAGCCCCAGTCACCTTAACTATAATAATACATATATGTTAAAAGAATAAAACAAAGGCAAATACAGCTTCTACAGCTATCATCTAAACCTCATTACTGTGCTATAATATCACCTGGAGCAACTTGTTTATTTCAGGGCTGCAGCCAGGGCTGACACTGGGGAACTAATCAAGGACTTCTAAACCTAACTGCCTATCTCTATAGATACAGCAACAATATCTATAAATATGATAGTAATAGACCCAGTGCCTCTGTGAAGTGTAGGATATCACATATTATACCCTGACCAATAACAGTTCACACAGGATTACGAGGAGCTATTGCCAGTATATTGCTCTCTGGTCTAGCTTACCCAGAATTACGGTAACAGGGTAAGCAGAATTTAGATCTTACCACCCTGGATCCACACTGTTTTACATTCCTACAGTATTTATTTATATTTTATTCTTGGAACTCAAAGGAGTGTACATCACTTAACTAATTCAACCTCACAATGCCCCTGAGATGTAGGTAAACAAGTTTATGTTCATTTTACAGCTAAAGAAACTGAATCTAATATTTTTCCCAAAGAAATTTGTTGCTGCTTTCAGCAAGTAAAATCTGACTCAGAAGCGGATATACAAAGGAACATACGCATAGAGCCTCACCGCATACATTTCAGCATTCATTGACTTTGGAGAGTAAGGCTGAAGATATGACCTTGCTCTAATTGGCAGCAACACTGGAATAGCCTCTTCCTAGTAAGCAAGTGGAAAGTCCAGCAAGATATTTTCTATATCTAAGTTAAAGGAAAGTGTTGCCAGAACTGACTTCTTTCTCTAGACTCATAGTCTGAAACAAAATGGTCAGAGAAGTAGTTAAGTTCTCAGTTTTTCCATTGCCAAAAGCAGATGTATCATAGTGTACTTGAGTTTCCCGAGAATGACTAAATTTGTCTTTTTTATTGTGCAGCTGAGATATAGCATGATGTATTCTACTGCAGAAGCAAGTGACGTACTGGCATTTTTTTTCTTTATCCTTCTCCAAATAGCTGATCTATGGTACAAACATCCATGTCATGGCAATGAAAAGAACATGTGTTATTGCTTTACCCTTTGAATGTATTGTGGCTGCACAGGTTAAAGGAGTCAAAAGAAAAAGACAAACAGAGAGCTGTTTTATGCAATGAAAGATCCTGATAAATATATGAATCATAAATATCTTTTGAATGTATCCCATCTGGTTCTTCAAGATAATATTATAACCTTCTCTTCTTTACTGCTGAGGGGTTCTGTCAGTTGGAAAAATGCTATTAAACAGAGCAAAACAGTAAGGCCTATTTCCTGCAGTAATAAACAGAAAAATGAGTTTCATCTTTCCTGACTACTTTGGGTACTTCAGTCTGTGTTATTTTGGGTGATTCTTTGCAAAATATCGTGTCAAACAAAACAAAACAAAACAAAAAAAAAAGAGTTGACTGTCATTTTGACTGTCATTTTCATCACTAACATATTGCTTTGCTGGAGGAAATTAGTGAACCTATATGTAGTGCTGAGCAACAGTGTTCTTGTCTATTAATGTCTAACCTGAAAAAATATTAGTCTTGCAAAACTTTAAAAATTATTTTAAAGAAAATTTAAAACATGATCATTGCTGGGTACAGTATGCTGGGGAAAATAAGTAGAAAAAACAGTTTTACAATTCAGGGGCATCTACTAAGGCTGGATTTTAAGGTGAGCAGATGTCTTGCTATGGTTTAATTTTATTACCCTCTTTTTGGTAATCCATATCGTATTTCAACTCGAGCAGGAGAGGCAGCAGGAAAGAGAACAACAGGTTAATACTGTCAAGCTACCAAATGACCTGCAACACATTTTCCTTCTTTTGCATACACAGTGTTACATTGGGAAAAAATAAAAATTTAAATAAAAAAAAAAAATTGCTTTTGCTTTTTCTTTATCATGTGGGTTTTATTCTCTCTTAGGAGAGTCCAGACAGACTGATTTATCCACTATCTTCACACTGAATTATTATGTTCTTTTTTTCCTGGGCTCAAATCAAATTGTGATTTTAATGTGGCATAGATAGCCAGTGGCTTGTGAAGGGTTAATCCCTCTCCAAACACTTAGATATAGTGTGACTAGATAAACACCTCATGTTTGTTGAGGTGAAACATTATTTTGCAACTTCTCAAAGTCATGGGTGATTTTCTACTCTGTCAGTCCAAGCCAGGATTTAATATGATGAAGAGCTCTGAAACTGCACTCCTACCGCAGGCTGAACACACCACCAAAATCATTTTGATCCACTTCTCCTATCTGATAAACAGCTGGCATTTGGCATGGCTGAGTGGATGGAGACATTTCTGAACTGACTTGCATGACCTCATAGTACATTTGCAACAGATGAAGCTTAGCAGTTAATCATGATTGAAGTTGGCACCTGAAAGAAAATTCTCACCTCAGTTTTGTGTTACAGTTGCAGCATTATCTTCCAGGGATATAATTTGGAAGCATTTCTGCCCTAATCTCAGAGGAGTACTGGCACTACAAAATAATTGCTTCGGGATAAATGGATTTATAAGTAGTCTCTGCTATGTTTGGGTAGTTCAGGTTCACTGTTCTTATTTGCATTTTCTTGAGAAGTTCAACTTTAAGCTGGGTGGCCTTCCTTTTTTCACGGATTTTAATTGGGCCAGAGAGATCAAATTGTACTAATGGCCTTCCTTTTTTTTTTTTTTTTTTTTTGAGAGAGAGAGAGAGAGGGTGGGTTCTTTTGTTGCTCAAACTCTCTCTGAGCCATACACTGGTAGGTACACAGGATTTTTTGTCCTGATTCATCAGTGAATTTCAGCATTTCCACCAATGCTGCCACTGCATCTGTTCAGGCTCCCACTTCAGGATCGCTCCCCAAGTCTCATGGGCAGCACTTGTGCTGCACAAGGTTAATTTCAGCAGCTGAGACCATAGCATCTGTATGTAGTCCACTCGAAAAGGGTAGGGAATACAGGGCTGATGATAGTCCTAGATCACTAGGATAGTCACCAGCCCTAGTACAGAGCTAGTGATGTCCCTAGATACTGTAGGGACAGTATATCCTTACTGCTGTGATTACCAATATGCATACTATATTGTACAACCCAATGAACACTTCATAAACATTCATATCATCTTTTGAATGTTGCAGGTATTAAATCACTTCCTCTTTGTTGGAGAAGTATATGTAACTTACCGTGCTCTTTTTACCACTTTCCAAAAGTTTGCTTTGAGATATCCTTCACAATTATGAGACTCCCAATTACCATTATGTCATTTTCCATATCTGGACTTGTGATTTTGTTTTTGGTCTTCTACAGCCATTTTGAAATATGAGGATAGTGAAAAAAAAAAAAAAAAAAGGGGGTGAATAACATTACAGTCAAACTCTTAAGCATATTTCCAATGTATTCAGTATAATGAACTCATATTGCAGATTTTTGGGAAAAGATTGTACATTAATATTTATTTTTCATTGTAAACTTAGCCTGCCTTTTTTTTTTCCCTGAAATGCAATATACTCCCAAAATAGTCTATGGCTTTTTGAAAAATAACTATTTCACGATGGTATGGAAAATCTTCCCCTCTTTCAAACAGGAAAAAAATAAATTATAAACATTATTTGAGATGGAAAAACCTCAACAATAACAAGTTTAAAACTTAATCTAGTTATTTAAGCAATAGAAATAAGTTAACTTGATATTACTCTGCTTTCACTGGCAGAAAATACTGGATACTAAACATTTTTTACATTAACAGAGAAAACATAAGAGGAACTCATAGCTAGAAGCCAAAAAGTGAGAAGATCGAATGGGAGAAAGGTGCAATTTTTGATAGTATGACCAACCAGAATTCATGAGGACCAAGGCAGTTACATCCTAATGTCTCTCCATCAGGCCTATATGCCTCACATGTTTTTGTTTGATCGATTTTTACCTTATGTATCTACTAATTATACTACAGGTGCATGTTATTGAGCTCCCAAATCAAACCTAAAAGTCTGTGATTGTGATAGATCTGTCCAAATATAATTGGATATTTTCTCTTTTTGGTTTAAATTCTATGAACAGATGACAATTTGTCTTGAATAATTTTCTTTTAGGGAATTCAGGCTATGCAAAAGGATTGTAAATGTATTCAGGTAACTAAACCTGGAACAAGCTTAGAAACAGTCTGACATTAGTAAATTCAGACCAATGGAACAAGTTAAGCTGAAAGACCATCCTCCAGAAGCACAGACAGGACAAGTTTTAACTAGCACTGATGAGATCTCAGGATTAATAACAGTGCTTGTTATTAATTTTTTCTTGCGGCAAAAGACTGCAGGATCTGATGGATCCTATATGGAAGAGCACTTGGTGTTAGAGTCGCAGTTTCCTCCTTCTCTGTTGGACCATTTTTCTGTGATGTTTTCTCTGTCTTGTAAACATGTTTGTTTGTAAAAAAAAAAAAAAAAAAAAAAAAAAAAAGGTGCAAAGGTGCAATGATGGGAATAAAAAGAGTTTGCAAGCCCTTTTGCTGGGCAGGCTGAAACAGAGCTTGGGTCTCTCTGAGATCTTTGCAGAATAATCAGGAACATGGCAGAAGGAGGGAGCAGGACAACCACTGTCTGAACTGTTGATTACACTAGCAACAACTGCTTTCATATTTTGCTGATATAATGGTGTGCATTTGACTCTCAGTCAGACACTCACAAAAACAATTACAATTAAGCTTAGAATAGAGATTGTTTCACCATTAGATATGAATGGGGCTGGAGTCAGACACTGCTCAAGTCGTGTTTTTGGGGAGGTCTCGCTTTCCTCATTCCCTTTGTGGGAAGCGTGTAACTATTTGGCATTCAGGTTCAGCAAGAATAAAGGAGGGAAGTAAAGTTCTGGGAATCAGGCTCAGAAAGTTGGCAGCCAGAGGGGCATCAACTAGATATCCCTACAGAGAAAGGATCAAAAGTGTCTGAGCACAGATAGAAAAGAAAAAGACCACATGAAAGAAGAAAGACTTTCTGGCAGCAGAAATAGGGAAAGAATAGGCAACCACATGCACAAGTTTCCTTTGAAAAAAGCCACTTCCTAATCAAAGCAGCAAAAAAAAAAAATCATAAAGCATGTTTCAAAGGAAACCTTCAACACCATCTCAGCTGCCAAAAGCTATCGATAATTTATCTGCAAGGCACCAAAACAAAGGGTCCCTTCCCTCTGCAGTGCAGGCTGATGTGAGATGCTAACAACCTTCTTCTGTTATCAGTCACTCAATTTGTTTAAATGACAGCAGAGATCTGTGTGGTGGATGGGAAGTGTCTTGACTGACTGAAGACAGCTTGCTGTCTTTATTCAGCTTGCTTTAAAAATATGTGTGCATATATATATACATACTTATATGTGTTTATATATATATACTTATATATATGCGATGAGTAACAAAATCCGGTTAAAGAACATTAACAGCTGACAAATCAGGTACTCATAAATAGCACATTTCAGTACTAAATTTGCCTGTTCAGGATTATTATTCACTAGTTATTCACACAGATTTGAAAGACACAGTTTCAGATCTGTTTTTCCATGTCCCTTGGGTAAAAAACTGAAGAAAGAATTCAGGTGCCTAAAAGAGGTATTTAGTGCCATTTAAGATGACCTAGTGGATGTGGCACATCTACAGAGAGCTGTCAGAAATGACTCGGGACTTAAAGTTACCCATGTTCCTGTGTGGCAGCTGGAGGCCAGGTAAGAATAACTTAGAGTGCCTAAAATGAAATTAGACACCTGTTTCTACACTTCTCTTCATTTAACTCTGTGCTTCCATCCCACATTTGTAAAGTTCTGACCTCCACCAACAATTTTCATACCAGAAGTTCACAATAATAGCATATAACACCACTCAGCCATTGCAGTGCTGTAGGTACCCGTTGCCCTATTTGTGCACATGCATTCCTTTTCATTAAGTACACAATCCCATAGTACTCTTTTTCTTTTTTTTCTTTATGATGACCTGTCTGTCATATAACTTGCTGAGATATATACAGAAAAAGATGACTTTGATCAAGTGACCGTGAATTGTTTGTGAGTAAATACCGTAGTAGAGGTCAGAGGTTTGCTTCAGCATTTGATGTTGCCTTATCGCATGTGGCCAGGTCTTGTTTAAAAGAAAGAAAGGAAAGAAAAAAAAAAAAGCATCTTAAATTCAAAGGGCAAACTGATCTCCCAAGTCAGATGTTTTTTTCTAACTCACATTGGCAGGGTACCCACAAATTTTATTCTATAAAAGAATGAAGGGAAGGTGTTTTATATTTAAATTCCTTTTAAAGGAAGAGTCAGTTTTTATTTATTTATCATGTCAAAGATAAAGAATGATTTTCTTTCCAGTGCTAAGTCTACGCTGCCCCCACCTGATTGTAACAGTCTCACAGCAGCCCTTTCTCATGAATCACCCTGGAAGAAGATAACAAAATATCTGCTCTTTCGCTCCTGGAACACAGCTGCAGCTGGAGCACACCAGACTTGCCGACAGAGTGAAAAAATCCAGCTAAAAATGTTCGTTGTTTCTAAAGGATAAGTGAATGGAGGGTGATTATTTATTTCACTTCTTGTAACTGGTTTGTGAGTACATTTGGGGGAAAAAAAAAAAAAAAAAAAAAAAGAAAAAAAAAAGCAGAAAATGCTAAGTGGGTAATTAAAGTTCACTTGCAAAGAGATATATCAAGTTGTAAATGGAAAATGAGAGAGATCTTGAGGAAGAAGTGTGTGCAGTAAGTTTCACTGTGGGAAGTAAAGGTGTCAGGAGAGCAGCAGCACATAGCCTTTGCATCTGGGCGCTTCCCACAAACATACTGTTCCTTCTGGTTGTAGATATGATGCCCTGTGGTTCTGCCGTATCCAAATCTAGCTAGAGGCCAGGCTTGGATTATTTTGTAATGTGAAGTTTTGATGAAACCAATGGATTTACCAGTTACCAATGGATTTACCAGCCATAATTTGAGGAGAAAGATTCACTATCAAGGAATTTTGAAAAGGAAATGGTTAAAAGTGCCTAAGTCAGGAGGAAGTCCAGTCAAAACCTGGTTCTCTGTCCAGAAGTAGATTGTAAAATTCCAGCTGGCATTACAATGCAGCTTCTGTCTAGAAAATACAGCTTTGGTTATTATACTGTGGCATGTGTCAGCTATTTCTGAAGGGCCGTATGTCAACAGGGGTGACCCAAGGAGCAGTCTGTCCTTTACAGCCTGTCAAAAGCAGCTCCCTGTTCAAGGGAAATCTGTAAATAAGAAAGGAGGATGGAACCATGGCAGCCAATTGCACATACAATGTGTTTGATTTATGCTGATTTAAAAGAGCAGTGTTTGGACTCCAAGTCAAAATTATGCACTATAAAGACAAATATTTTTATTACAAGGCAGCACAGTTCTTTGTTATTTTCTATACTGGTTCTTCAGTTTGTCTCTTTTTTTTCACAGAGGGCTATAATTTGCTACTGGTCTTATCCTCATGAAATTCAGCCTTGCTGTAGTCAGTGAGTGTTTGCCTTACTGTATGAACACTGACTTTAGCACAGATGTTTGCTGGAACTAGTGGCCCAAAGTTAATTTTGTCAACTTATTGAAATTACATGGACAATTCTCACTGGATGCAAGATATTTTCCTAGAGTATAGTAAGACTTTTCTCCCAGGATAAGACTCCAGTGAGAACATTCCCATGGCCTGAAAAGAGGTGACCAGTTTCTTAAAAACTGGTCACCTTCACTTCCCTTTCTTATAGCTAAAAATGCCCTGGAACTCTTAACAAGCTTCCTCAATTCTGTTTTCTGCCACTGTACTCCTAGGCCAGACATTTAATATGTTTGGCACTGGCTTAGGCAAGGACCAAAGCAGGTTAAACATGCAAAGAAACTCAGTGACTTCTCCAACCTGATGTTGTGTGTAGCCCAATGTTTGTTTTTCACACAGTGAAAAGAGAGCAAACTGTCTTTCAAAATACATCATTGCTGGTGGTGTTGTATACTTCTGAAAAGCCTGATCATCATGTGGAGGCTTCAAGGAGCTCAGCAGATGTCACATTATCCATTTGGTTCATGGATGAAATAACAAATGCAGGGATAATTTGCAGTGAGGTTTGAATAGAGAATTTTTTCCTCACTGGTAAGGTATCTCTTGGGTCATCCCTGAAGTTTATGGATTCTGTTATAATTGTCTTCAATGATAACACGTTTGTTGTTCTCAGGCCTAGCCTAATGAATTATCCAAATCCTTCTGAACTTTTTTGCTCTGGTTATTATCACCTACTCTTTGTTCCCATTTATTATCCTCTACAGTAAAAATCTATTATTCAAATCCATCCTCAAAATCACTCATAAGATTGAACTCATCATCTTTGCAGTAAATCAAGCATATCTCAGAATTAATGGTCAACATCATTTACTATATGCTGTGCTATATTTCTGTCTGTTAATCTTTGGACTTACCCATAGACCAATGATTTGGTTTTCCAGGCCTAGAAAACTGTAGATGTTCAGCAACCTTGAAGCTGACAGACAGATCATGTCACCCCTCCTTCAGAATGGCCTGAAATCAAAACCTGACTCTGAAAGGTAAAAGTCTGTATTGGATTTTTGTAGCAAGGATGTATTTCTCATTCTAGTCAGAATTTAGACATCATGTATCCGTTTCTGAAAATATACCTGCCAATCTGAATTGTCTTCCACATGTTATTTACTCAGGTTAGAAATACGTGAATGATTGATAATAAGAAAACATTTGAAACTCCTCAGCTCTTTTCTTTTCCAATTTGAAACTGAATTTAAAAGATGATCTAATTGTAAAGTACGGAAATAGAAATCTGCAGATGAAAATTCAATACTTTGCTCGGTTACATTTTCTCTCTGTGACTTTCAGTCACTTAACCTATGCTTTGCCTCATTTCTCTGCATGGAAAACTCTGTCTGGAAAATATACTTTAAGCATAAAGGCATCACATGAGGACAAAATGAATTAGTGACAGAGTCAGCTGGATACTGGTTCTGCATCTGCTCAATGTCTAAGTCACTTGCTATCCAGACTGGTTTGCAAGAACACTCTGGACAAACACTCAGGTGAAATTTACAGTCAGGCAGATAACTCACACTAAGAAAGAAATGGGGTAAACTCAAGCACTGCTTGACCTATACATACCTGCAATGTAAATGTTTCCTGACTCAACTGCCTACCTCTGCCCTCGCAACAGCCAAATGAAGAGTTCCAGGAATCAGTCTGGTCTGCTTCTTGCTTCAAGGTCTATCCTTCTATTCTAGAGATATCATAATTTTATAGACCTTAAAAACCTGCTGAGCAAATTGCTAGTTAAGACCAAGAGAAGGAAAAACAGTTCTTAGTGTCGTTTAACAGTCTTCACATATGGTAAAATGTTGATGTCAATTTTAGTCACTGCCTTTCCCATAAGTCTATGTTAAATATTTAACATTCAACTACAGTCTTCTACACCACCTGATTTGCATCTGAAGTGCAAGGGTGTGCAAGCAAGGAGACCTTAGAAAAGGAGTTACAAATAGAGGTCATTGAAACATTCACAAGAAAACTATGTCTAGGCATTCTCTAGAATAATGCAGAATTATCTTCTTCTTTTCATCCTTTCATTTGAAGTTATTTCTGTTTTGCATTGTGAAAGTGGGGGAGTGGAACTAGCTGACCTACAGGAGGTCCTTTCCAAGCTAAATTATTCTGCATTTTTTTGATTTATAACTTTGCTATTAACTTTTTAAAATTAATACAGCCTGAATGGGTGAACAAAGTCTCATATTATTTCACCAGTTCAGGCTGTAGCTGCCTAATACTGTACTTTGTCAAATATAATAATATACAAATACAGTTGGTGAAAGTTATTCTGTGTTCCTGCTCCCACTATCTGTGATATAGTAGATAACATCACAGGAAATCTGTAATGAGATTTGTCTCCTTTATTCTTCGGAGCAGTCATCAGATTTGTTGAGCCTTTCCTCTCCTGGTATATCTTTTTGCTACTATAATTTATTACAATTTTATATCTTTTTTGAGGAGGAGGGGGAATATTTTGTCAAAGAACCTCTCTGTGTGTTCTCTTATTCACCATAAAGAATGCCTGGCTGATTTATTTATGCTCATTTTGTTCTTTACTTCTTCTCTAAATCTTTTTTTTCTTTGTTTTACTATATGCTAGTTGTTTGCAAGAAACTGTGATCAAGTTAATAACAGATCTTGTACTCCAAAGATTCTCCCTCCACCATTAAGTCTCTTGATAGGGCATCTCCCAAGTCAGAAAGCAGAGCTAAGTGCCAAAGTAGCACTGAAAACTAGGGGAAGCTCGGTACCTGCCTCTTACTCATGTTTCTTGATATGCTTCCTCAGCCCTCCAAGGCCTCGAAGCATTGAAAGGTCTAGTCTGATTGCACTTTTAGAGTGTGTTGAATGCAGGACCTGTGTAATTAAAGTTCATCATTTTATTTTTTGCATCCTAAGCATACATTACAATTCTGCAGCCAAAATAGGCAGGCTTTCTTCTTCCAAAATACAAAGGATATAATTTTTTCTTCTTCAAAAGTGTTGGCTATGTCGTTAATTAATGTAAAAATGTGTGACATTTTCTCAGTCATGTTTTTTTATTTGAAACTATCTTGATGATGAGAAAGTGATGACCAAACTCTCTGACCTGCATGTGGTTTGTATTGAGCATCTAAGCTCCACTTGAAAAATATGACCTTCACATATTTGTAGTAAACCTAACAAAACACTAAAGCTTCATCAACACCCAAGCCTCAAAGGACTTCTGCAACCCTATTCAACCCTGTTATTTAATAACAGCATTGCTGTAGAAGATCCAGCCTCATAGTAGTCCGTGGGTGGATGAAAGTAAAATGTGCTCGTGGAGGCTGTGTGAAAAGGAGGAATTTAGATTAAAACACATACATACACACTCTGAAGGAGGCAAGTCTTCTCAAAGTATCTATTACTATTCCTGTTCCAACTGGCAAATATGCTTGTTAAAGGGCAGGAATGATTTCCTGGCTGAGATGCCTGTGGCTTCACACAGATAATGTGTGCTCAGTACAAGGCTATTGAGGCTGCCATTCAACCAAAGAGGCAGATGGAAATCAAATGCCACAGTCATGATGATCACAGCCTTTCACCTGCTTTAATTTCCCTGCTGCTGTCACTTTTGCATGATACAATGGTCCAGTAACAACAGCACAGCTGAAGGTGAATGAACTTTACTTGCCTCTAGCTGAGCAGCAAGGGCCAGCAGGGTGAAAGGAGCCTGAGATCCAAGGTGCCACCACCAAACCACCCAATCCAAATCCCTCTGATCAGTACCTCCTCTCCGTCCCCCAAATCATCTCTGGCAACAAAGAACTTCAGCCTCCTAGCCCCTCTGGAAACACTATTAACATTGTAAATACTAGTACACTGAGCGATCAGACTGACAGCAGTTTCCCAGCAGAAAAGGAAACCTAATGTATGTTGACATATGATGGGCACAAGAGTTGTGGTGCAGCCCTTTGAGGATTGCGCATGCCATTTTCTCCCTTTCAGAACTGTTGAAACAACAAACTATCATTGCCCAAAATGGACAAGTTTAAGCCAAATGCTGTCAGGTCCTCTTTTTATTGATAACGCTTGACAGGGCTGAGCTTTGCTTGATCTTTTTTAGCCTTTCTGTCCAAATGGAAATGGAATTTTTTCTCTCCAGTTGTTTTTTCCACTCTACATTGCACACAGCTGGTCAAAATGTGCAAGAGGTACCAGTCACTGCATGAAGAGCAGAGACGTGTAGCCAAGACACTGCAGAATTTCTCTGTTTTATCTTTCTACTTAAGAGAAGCAGCAAACCCCAGAACAAAATAAAACTGTGTGGGCTTCCTCAGCTCAGACATTGAATATTCATGTTAATGTAGCAATATGCTACTAGCTTTTGGAGGGTTAGTCTATTTATTTACTTACTTATTTGTTTTAATTTTTGTTTTAATCTAGTTAATTATGTCTACCAACGATAAAAGCTAACTTGTTTACCTGTAGAAACTTTATCCTCTGTTCTACAAGCATTTTCACTGTGTCCCTATTATTCTTCATTAGGATTCAAGCAGTTCTCCTGAGATGGTAAAGCCAACTTAGCCTGACAGTCGGTAAAATGGTTGCATACACCTGGCCAGCCATGTCCTTGAATAGTTGTCACCAACAGCAATTTTAGAGGCAAGCAGATGCCTAAAAATAACACTTAAAAAATCTTTTTTTTTCTTTACTGGAGTTCCAATAATCTGGAACTCCTGGAAACTATACTATGCCTGAACTACAATTCAAGTCTGAAGCTGAGCCAAAGTGAAAGCCTGAGTACCAAAGTTTAATTAAATACTGGGATGACATGGGAGAAAGTTTACAAAATTTCTCATGGCAAATACTGTACCCTTCATGAGATCATCTTGTCACTGTCTTTTTTTTTTTTTTTTTCTAAAAATATTGTGAATGAAAACCATCAGAGATGAACTGGAAATATTTTCTTTTTATTGAGTAAATTTGTTGTTGCTGTTACTATTTACCATCAAAACAAAGGAAGCAAAGGAGGCCAAGACTTAGGAAACATAACTAATTTCTGTTGACAGCTCTTTGTCCAGTTCTTACAAAATTTTGTTTAAACTTTATAGGTGGCTGTGATTTCGTGAGCTCAAGAGGAGCCTTTGAAGAATCCTGCTCGGTTTTATTTCCTAGAAGCTAAATTCTTTGGATGATTTGGTAAAGCACTGAACTCCTTTAAATGCTGACTTTATTGCAAGTGTCTTCTGCCTAATTAAAGTGCATTTTCTACCCCTAGCCTGTCTCATCTACATGTAGAACACAAGTTCTCTGAGTCCAAGGCAGAAGACATGAGAGGGAGTGGTGGGAGTAGTAATGTTACCATTACTACTTCCCCCACAAGGGAAGTAGTAATGGTAACAAAGCCATGATTACAGCTACAGTTTCTGACAGCACCTTTTTGAGAGCCAAGGTGGATGAGGTGAAGGCCAGCCTTCTTCTAAGAGCAATTCTCTTGGAACTGGAAAACTCCTTGGTAGGGAAGCTGTTAGGAGAAGATAGACCAGTTAGTTTTTGTAGTGGAAATGCTTACCCGATAAACAGTTGTATTGTGCCTGGCCACATGTGCAGGTTGCTGACAAACTGGATTAGGGGAAATGCAACAAGTGCTTCCAGACACATCAGATCAACAGCCAAGTGTCTGAGGTCTGCTCTTGCTTCTCTCACATGTCACCTTCCACAAGCCTTGGCATTTCACTGTGTCTCAGCTTCTTGGACACAGAACATTAAGCATCAGGGGCTGAATGGCTGAAGTCTTCCCCACCCCACCCAAAAAAAAAACCCTGCCTGGTGAATAGCACACAAAAGCAAAGGATGCACCTTTTTTTTCTCCCACATACAGGAAGAGCCAGCCCTTAAGTCAGGTGGTATGTATTACTTCCAGCTGATATCACAGCGTTTCTTTGTTTTGTTTTATTGAGGAGAAAAATCTGTAGAGAATTGACCTCAGACTGAAGACATTATGTTTGATAGCCTCTTCATAGAGCTGAACTTCAAGATGGGATTAAGTATCATCTATGAAGGAGCTGATGACCGTTTTGAAGAAAGCACCCTAGAAAGTGTCTTCAATATAAACTTCCATAAAAATGATATTTCGGAAAGAAATCATATTCTCATAGAAGTCATAGAAATCATACTTCTCAGAGAAGTCCTCCACACTTTTAAGGTCTTTTCCAAATAAATAGCAGGGATGAAAAAGCAAGCTTCAAGCACAGAAAGCCTACCTGAAATTGGCATAAGGACTTCATAGGACTGCAGCCAAAATCCCTGGATATGAAGAGTGCTGATTCAGTTAGTTAGTCTAATAAGCAGTGACCTTCAAATGGTTGCTTAGTTTCTCTCTATGGATGAAACACATAGTTCTCTGCCTCCCTCACCTCTTTGTGAGGCATTTCTCTTGCAACAGTGTTTAAGAAGTTATAGTTAGAAAAAACATTCAGGATTGGGATTCTCATATTTGTTCTGACCTTACATAACCTTGGTTCCTCCAGAAACAGCTGAATCTCTAAGGCTACTCATAACTTGCAAGGCTACTCTCATTTAAAACCAATCTCTTTTCATTTATATTAGGAAATGTTATTCTTGTAAATACAATGAATGTGTGCACCTTTTCTGCATTCCTCTATCTTATAGTCAACAGGAGAGCACAAGACTGGAATGAAGGATTGAAGTTATTTAAAGAAGCCTCCTGGGCAGGGAGAAGAGACGCATCTTTGCTTTTGTTACTTAACAGATTGTGATTTTTCATAAACTACTTAGCTCAGATCCTTAAAAGTGCAAGCTGCCTCCCTGTGCTACTTACAGAATGCTTGTGTACTTTGGGGCACCTGGGTTTAAACCCCTGAAGCTATTCTTCACCTATAAAATGAGATAATAATATCTTCCCGCTTCAGCAGAACAATGTGGGATTGTATCAGCCCACCTGTAGCCAGAAACAGTTCATTACTGCCCCCAGGTGTGAAGCCAGCTGCTGGCACAAAGCCACTGCCATTAAAGGCTGCAGCAGAAGCAATGAGAGGGGTGTTAGGTGTAGAGAACGGACAGCTGTGGGGAGTGTGTGACAGGCGGGAAGAAGGGTGGACAGGAGTAGAAGCAGATGGGGAAACTTGTGAGTGCCAGCTTTCAAACCTGTGCCAGATTTCAGGGTAAGAATTCAGATCTTGGTTTACAAAAAGGAAGGGAGTAAGGAGCAGTGGAGAGAGGGCCTATGTGAGGCAGGCAGTTCTGAATTTGGAATTAAATGTTAATTTATTTTGCTGTCTCTATTATGATTTTATGTCGTTGTAGAAAATGGTAAGTTGTATTGTGCCCTGGCCGCACATAAGCATTCTAAATTCAAATGGAGCTTTCTGATGGATGGTTTAGGTTTCACAACCATTTTCCTCTTGGTTTATGCAGGGAAAACACTTCTTGGGCCCTCCTTGAACAAGTTCTGCCTGCCTTGATTTTCCTTTTCACCTTGGAAATAGTCATGGTCTCTTTTCATTTTAAGAAATAAGAGGAAAAATTAGGTTCTTTTGAATAGCTTCTATGGAACTTTCAAGCACTGATAGCCTGAGTGGAACATCTCTCAACTTAAAAACTGTCATAAGTAACTTTACATTTAGCAAGTTAGGCCCCAAGACTGACCCAATGGTTCCTGCATGTCTTGGAGTTGATTTTAAAGAGGGGAGAGGGGAAAAAAAAAAAAAAATCATTAAGTAAATGGTCATGAAAGTGTTCTGCAGTAGGAGGAAATATCTTCTATTTCTCTGAAGAATAAGGCGCTTGGATAGCTTGGCTACCAGCAAGCCCTGAAGCAAATGATCTCCTTTCTTTGCCAACCATTGCCACAGCTTCCTTGTCTCAGTTACAGCTAATTGAAACGTTATCTGAAAGCCTCAGCTTTACTGTTATCCTTCAGGAAGAAGTGAAACAGTATGATAGCGATTAGTGTGCTGTCACTTGAGTACCCCGTTTACAACTTCAGCATAGTAAGAACTGAAATTCAGCATGTAACTCCTTTGAGGAAAGAAAGAAGAATTTTATTTTTTAACAGTAAAATTGTATGTTAATCAATATATTCCTCTCTTAAAAAGCAAAGTTGGTGTTTTGCCAGCTAATCAGTGGTGCTCACTGGATATGCTCTAGCAAACGCTTTTGTTGCAGTACAGTACCTGTTCAAAAGCAATATTTTCAAGGAAATCTACTAATCTAAACAGCATTTCCACTTTGGGAATGTTTGTTCAGTTCAGCAGAAGAACTGGAAATAAGAATTTGGGGTCTGATCCCAGGATAAATGGGAGGCTGTAGCCTTTCCCCTTCCCCCCAGCCCCAAGCTGAGCATGATAGAGAGAGGTTTTGGGCAATAAAGTTCAGGAACTTGAACTTGAGAAGACCATGTCCAATAGGAGGTTTTTTATTTATGGCCTCTCAGGTGTATTTTTTATTCAGATACTCTCTCTTCCTTACCTCCTGTGTCAAAACAGCTGTAAAACACTTTTAAAGAAAGTTTTTCCTGCAGCATGCAACAAGAGAAACACACGTTCATGTGCTTTCATGTGAAGTGTTCTTCCCTAGCAAGTCCCTAAATAAAGCATTGTCTGCAACTGTACTGTTGCCTGAGGCAATCTGGTCTGGAGGTAAATGAGTGACCTCTCATACCTGTCAAAATCCTAAGGGAAGAAGTAGGATTGTGTGGATAGATTTAATTCCACCTTGTCTGTCTGATTCCAATGTAATATTATATTGCCTTGTAAAAGATGCTGAGCTACAGGTTCAAATTCCCTTCTGATGAGCTAGAAATAAATTTTTAGGGCAATGCTGTACATGCAAAGATGTAAAAAATCAGCCCTGGACATCTGTAGAAATTCCATGTTATGTTAAGGATCAGAGATATTATTATCCCAAATTTCAAAGTCATTTCACGACAGATAACTGCATTTTGCTTCATAGGGCAAGCTAACAACCTGAGGCCTTTGTGACATCTCAGTGATGAGCTGTCAGAATTAGGAACTGTACAAGAGTGCACAGGCATGCACCCTGTTCTTATTTTTCTGAAATCACTGCAGATTATTTCAGATGTTCAATGTCCCTTTGACTTCTGATGTCATAAAAAAGAAATGATCTATGAATTTTGCACTTTCTTTTCTGTGTGCTAGCTTAAGTTTCAATAATTATAGTGTTACTACAGATGGGAGACATTTTCCACTCCTGCGAGTCTCCAAATCAGAATCCAGTATCTTTTTAAAGCACGTTCTGTGATTCAAATATGTTACAGGTTCTAAAGTTCAAAAGTCTCTGTTGAACCTCTGGTTTATAAAAAAAAAAAAAAAAAAAAAAAAAAGAGAGAGAGAATTATGATATTCCCCTCTAATCTTAATGTCTATCTACTTATGGCTATTTAAGAGAAGGCAATTTGAAAGCCCAAAGATGTAAAAACTGGATTGTCCATGACCTTGAGTATCCTGCTGCTTTTTTCAGTTCTAAATTGTAGGTGCAGCTCTACAGTTATCAATACATAGATCTTCTTTTGATATATAGCTGCAATATCAAACTGCAAATTAATTCTGTTGTCTTTGATAATTTTTATCAGTGGAGAATCATTTGCAAAACAATCATACAATAACTATTTGACTTAGGTTGAGTGTAGTCATCAAATCCCAGAAGCAAGCAGCAAAAACAAACATATAAATCACAGAATCATAGAATCATTCAGGTTGGAAAAGACCTCTAAGATCATCTGGAGATATCAAATGTTTGCATAGCAAAAATGCCGTTTAGTTTGTGGTTTGCTTTGGCCTGGATAATCTGAGTTACTTTGCTATTAACCCATCCCCTTATTTTTGTCCTTGAGGCAACACACACATATAACACACAATAGCAAATCTCCATTTTTAGTACAGGAAGTTCACTTTTACTAGAGCAGTTAAACACTGCTCTAGTCAGTGTTGGGATGAAACCAAAGCCTTCAGAAGCAGAGAGGTGATAGAAGAAGATTGTGCTGTTGTAGAAAAAGATTTTTCTGTTATTTTATTTTGTTTTAGTTCATTTTTGTCTCAGCTGTGAAGGACATAAAACAGAGAGAGGGAAGATTGGGCCCCTCGCTACAAGAAGGACATCGAGATGCTTGAGCGGGTCCAGAGAAGGGCAACGAAGCTGGTGAGGGGCCTGGAGAACAAGTCCTACAAGGAGCGGCTGAAGGAGCTGAGCTTGTTCAGCCTGGAGAAAAGGAGGCTCAGGGGCGACCTTATTGCTCTTTACAGGTACCTTAAAGGAGGCTGTAGCGAGGTGGGGGTTGGCCTGTTCTCCCACGTGCCTGGTGACAGGACGAGGGGGAATGGGCTAAAGTTGCGCCAGGGGAGTTTTAGGTTGGATGTTAGGAAGAACTTCTTTACCGAAAGGGTTGGTAGACATTTGAATGGGATGCCTAGGGAATGGTGGTCACCATCCCTGGAGGTCTTTAACAGACATTTAGATGTAGAGCTTAGGGATATGGTTTAGTGGGGACTGTTAGCGTTAGGTTAGAGGTTGGACTCAATGATCTTGAGGTCTCTTCCAACCTAGAAATTCTGTGATTCTGTGTGATCTGCATCCAGACAGCATCATATACTGCCACATCACTTGTGGAAGAACTGCCATGCTGGATTGTTATCTGGGCTTCACCAGGATGAAAGCAAAGATATAACTGATTGGAAACTTTTAATTTCACCAGATAACACTTGAAAAATTTTATATTTGACTATTTGTGATGGTTTATCTCATCAAAATTTTGGAAGATGTCTTTTATCTGCTATCCTGTAGCTTTTAGAAAATACCACCCCTGTATATACACCTAACACTTGTTCAGTCACTGCTGAAACCACTTCTCTTCAAATCCTATTCTAATCCATACAGTACCTCCATGCTTCAAATGGACAACATATTTTTGTGGTCATCATTCATGCTGAAGCACCAGACTTTGCCTCCTGTGGTAGACAGTCATCGTGCCCTGCTTATTTTCAGTGTACCACAAAGGGAGTTTGCAATGACAGCTCCTATACATTTCACTATTAACTGTTTCAGGGACACACTAAGAAAATTGTGGTCTTGAAAAGAAAAAGTACTTCCCAGAATCATGTACTGAAGAAGCACAATTTTTTATTTTTTTTTTCTCATCCATGTATTCAGTCCTTCATTTTCTGTGAAAGATGTTGATGTCAATTCACTCACAACCAATAAATTATGATTATTCAGTGAGATGAAACAGACCCTTTAAGCTGCCTGATTAGGTATCAACTCATAAGCCAGGAATTTACATTGCTGTCACTCACCAGAAACTGTGGGTCAGTCACTGCATACCAGCAGCAGCACTTCACTGACAGGAAAGTTCTGTTGTAAGGAAGAAAAAGGTTTTGAATGGGCCACAGTGTTTTGATAGTGTCATATTTAATGTGTGTTTGAAAGGTGGAATGAAATCTGGTCCCCAGACTGGGAGTCTGATCAGGTCTGCTAATTTGTGGCTGCTGACCTTTAGTGCAATGGGGAGTTTATTGCCTGTAGACTATGCTAGCAGCAAAAGAAAGACCACAGGCTGTTCTCTGCCCTAGGGCATGTGAATGGCAGCCTGCCTGTTCCCACTGAGCAAGGTGCAAGTCTCAGGATGGGACACAGCACAGAAATCCTTATTATAGGCCCATTCTGCAGCAGCAACACTTGGGGATACCTCTATAGGTGTCTGTGGTGGATGAGAAAAGGCACAACATGTTTCTCATGGGAAAGAAACTATATTTTTATTGAATTGGCTGCACTGTGGGTAATTAAACCTTAAGGAATTCTGTAGCATAGGGACTTGCATTACATAATGCTGAGAAGATACAGGTCAAACCCTGGATTCAGCAGTCTTCTGCTAGACCTTGTGGAAGAAGATCCTGAATGATTTCTTGTCAGCATAAGATGTATATCACAGGTAATGTAAATCAGTGACAAATATATATATATATATTAGGGAAGATCAATTACTATTAATTCATTCAGACACAAAATTAAGGTAATGGCTAATTTAATCTGTCCAAGGATAAAGTCTTAGCCTTATTGACAGTGCAGAGATTTTTGTTATTGACTTGAAAAGGTGTGGAATGCTAAGCATTTTTAATATACATTCAAGCTAGTTTAAGCAAATAAAGCAATTATTTGTCATTCATATTCTTGGAATAAACTTCTCAGTTAGTTCCCTGAAATATTTGTTGCTATTACACTTATACATAATTTATTACTAAATTTGTTTACATGTGCTGTGTTGGAAAATGAAGCAGCATGAGAGCAAAGAACATTATAGTTTGCCTGTTATAGAAAAGAACAGAGTCTGAGGAGGCTTTTTTATTCCTACTGTATTAAAAGTGATAAGTTAAATACTGGGGCTGAAGTGCCTTTACAAACTTATATAGCAAACACAATACTCATCAAACCTCCTAACTAAATATTGATCATTATCTCCCTCATTAAGGACCACTCTGTACTCATTTGCTCCACAGGAAGGAGTCTGTGGGTGGAAGGAGTAGTTTCTAAAAAGTTTGAGTGCTTTCTCTCCCACAGCTGTCTCCTTGTGCTGACAGACTGAAATACCAGAAGGACACAAATTCCCCTCATATGACTGCTTCTTAAGGACTTCTGGCTTATAACACTTTTCCAAGGTGGGGTAATACTTACCACCTTCTATGTGGGTTGTAGAAGAAGCTTGTATGGCCTCTGAGCTGGAGTTTTGGGCATCTTGGAAAAATAGACTCCTCAGGTGTAGGAGCCCTGGGCAGCATCACACTGATGACAGGAATGCCTCCGCTCCCCAGCCCAACCCAGCTCCTCCTAGCTCCTTCCCGGTGTGCTCCAAGCCCTCAGCTATGGTACAGTCAGAGCTGTTCATGTGGCATTGGCAAGTGAGAAACTTTGTGGTTTGCGGCACCAGGGACTCCCTCCCTGTGGCCTCCAGTTTTGAAGTGTGATAGGGATCTGTCAGCTCAACCATCCACCTCCACAAGACAGGGCCCAATGTGTAGGCCATGCTTGAGGCTTTAAAATTCACAGGTAAAGGGAAATCTTTCCATTAAAAACTGCTTCCGTGTTTATCTGTAGGTGCTGTAACCAAACAACATCAAAGTCTACTGAGTTGTACTGGCACCACAGTGGCAGAGAGGGGGAAATATTTAGGAACATATCTTAGCCTTTTCTGTACACAAAGCATGGATGAAAGTCAGTGCCTCTCTTATGTAGTGATCTGCTGCAAACCAGAACAGCACAGACAAGGGTGTGGTCAGAGGAATCAGGGAAAATAGCTGAGGTCAATAAATGTTTCTTACAGGCATTGGAAATCATATTGCAAAGAAACAAGTCCCTAGAAATAAAAATTTCCCCTTCGTCAACTACAGACTGGCACGTGCTGCCTTCCACGTAGATGAGTGTAAAAAAATAAGCAGAGGGCAGGGAGATCCTGGCATAATCGTGATTCTACCACTGGCGGCCAAAATACATGGTTTTTCCCATCTGTTTCTCCATCAGTGAAGTGGAGGCAGTACTCCCCTCTGAAGGGTGTTGTACTGTTTAATTAGGTAATGTCAGGACAGTGCTTTTACCATATAAACACCACATAAATGTTAAGTGCCTAATTCATATCACTCCATGATGCTGTGGTGAGGTGATAGGGCATCCCTTTAATCTCATGTGTGGGCATCCAGCCCAAGCGGCTGTACTGATGTCCCTAGGTGAGTATTCAGGCCCAGTTACTCAAACCCTGAAACACATCCCATTTCTCTGGCATACTGATCCTCCTGCCCATCTGTCTGCATGGCCCAGTGCCCTCTTGAAGCATCCTGTGTCTGCTTTAGTAGCTCAGAAGTGCCAACAGGAGGAAGAGGTGTGTGTGCGAAGCCAGCAGCGCTTTTCCTTCAAGGAGATCACTGTGCAACGTGACACAGCCTTTCCGCACCATGTTGGCCATGGTGGGCTACCTTTCAGTAATGTGAGTGACAGTTTCTCAAAAAAGAAATTTACTCACAGGTTAGTGTCTTCTCTATGAATTGGGAGTAGTATGCAAAGACTCATTTTTTAATCACAAAATCTGCACTGTCAGGGTCCACTTTATCCTTTTCACAATTTATCTGGTCTCATTTCCATTCTAGCATGGAGCCAGGACAGCCTGTTCAATTGTGTTGTTACAGTGCAGCCTATGAACAGCAACTGCAGCCTAAATGGGAGAGATTAGGAGATCAGCTGAGCCACCTCATAGCTCCTTTGACTGAGCAGACTTCATGAATTGTCAGACAAAATTAAATGCACTAAGTGCAGATGTATCGTGCAGGGTTGTTTCAGGCCCATCAGCACAATAAAATAATCCACACAGGCATGGTGTGGATTTCCATTTTACATTATCTGTTGGATTATACCATGGTCTTAAGGTTGATGCAGCCCTCAAGCTTTACAGGCAGCCTGTGCCTCAAACGGCAAATATGATCCCTGGATCAGTGCCTGGAGATAAGGCAGCCAGCGGCCATTGTCACTAGTAGTAGGTAGTGGTAGAGCTAAGGGGAAACATGAAATAAACCCAGACATGGAGCCAAATAGTTGCTTTCTCTGCAGTCCTTAATCCAGAGCTGACTCCAGCTAGCAGCAATGCCAGTGTGAACCAGTTGGGTGTTTCTGGCCTGACTGGTGTTTGTTTTCATGTTCCTTCTTCCCACTGGCTCCAGGCAAAGCCAAAATGAGAATGCCCAAAAGCTGTGAGGGGAGCAGCCAGTCAAACTGTCCAGGCTGGATGAAGGAAGGATGAGGATCCTTGTGGAAATCGGCAGAGATCACTGCAGATGCTTAGTGTGATTGGTTTCCCTGATCAAAACACTGGGATGCTCAAACTGATGAAATGTTCATAGTTCATCTACTGTTAACAATAACCAGCCCCATGAAAATGTGACAGTCAGCATGAGACATCACTGCCAGCTCAGATAATTTTCTCGTGCCACCCCCGATCTTCAGCAATTGTTTTATGAGTTTGGAGAACCCAGAGCTGTGTGACTCATGCAAATAAAATCATTTTCATTTTCCAAAAGGGAGCACTTCTGCATCTAGTGTTTTTGCCAAGAAAAGACAAAAAAATCCAAAGCAAACTATTTTAACAAGTAATAGAAAACAAACAAGAAGATTGTGATTTTACAAATAGCTTCCAGCCTTTCAAAATACATTTACACCCCCACGGCCAGAGTGTTGCTCACCGTTAGCTAGCCTATGTCATTGTGGAGAAGGGAGATGGTGAAGCTCCTGTACCTCACTGAGTCCTCATGAACTTGCTTTGTTTTCTGTGTCTGCACCTAAACAAGGGCTAAATGAAGCTTAATAATCTTTCTGGAGCCTAGAACTGTTTTATTCCAATTCTCTAATGAGAAAAGCAGTAAAATGTAGTACAAAGGTTTAAAATATATAAAACTACATTTCACTGGTGCAAAATCATTATATTACTTGTCTATAAATTTTTGTACTAGTCTAAGCTGTTTAATTGGCAAAATATATATTATAAAACATGAACTTGAGCACTTAAATTTAATATCAGCTCAGCAGAATCTCAGGTGATACTAATCACTGATTAATACTTTTTTTGGGGGGGTTGTTCATGCAGAAAGAATCAGTACTCTAATTACCACTTGTTTGATAATGTGCCTTTATCTTTCTTTTAATGGGGCTGCCAGTTTATTTAGATGCAAACATCTAAGGATTTTTACATCCCCAAGAGCAATCGCTCTCTTAAATACTTTCACTGATACAGTTACTTTAAAGCAATAAGCAGTGCAAGAAGAGCTAGCATGAAATTACATTATATCTCCAGAGCTTTGTAGTTATATAAGAACTCTTGGCATATTCTGTTAATTAATGGAATATGTTTACTGTGGGTTTTTGAAATTATTAATTATTTTTGTTAGTTTAAAATTCTTTAACTCTCTGTACTATTTCTGTTATTAATTCAAGCCAGAGATGTGTGGTATTTATGTATTCCTATCTTAACTGAGGGATGAACAAAATATAAGAGGGAGGAGATGCGTTCAGTCAGATGTCACTCCATGTTCCAACACTGCAAGTATATATATATATATTATCAGTACCCAAAAAGCATAAGAACAAATTAACATTTTATGTCACAGATTTGCTACACTAAATCTAGCAATTTTCCAGTGTAGGCTTATATTTAAAATACTAATATTTCTAGCCCACATTAGTTTATAATTGTCCCTACTATATAGAACACAGTACTAATTAGAAAATGTCACATTTAAAAGAAAAATCCCTCAATTTTTACTTTCTGAAAGTGGAATGAAGAAAGTATAATCCACGGTTAGATGAGATTTCTTGTTGTGTTTAAAGGACTTGGAGACAGCTCTCTTTTACTTTCTATGATTTCAGTTTCCATGATTTCTGACAAAGACTTAATTGCTGAATCTTTTTAGCTGCTTGCAAAATGAATAATAGATGTATATAAATGAATAATGTAAAAGACCTAGAGTATTTAGTCATTTTAGCTCTCCCTTTCTCAGCGTGGGCAGGTCAGGTGCAAAAATACTTTGCTTCAGAGAGGTGTCTGAATATTAATTCATTAACATTCATTAGGCACTTGTAATGAAAAGTGAGAATGGAGTACAAAGAATTGTTATTTTCTTTCTTAGCATTCCTCAGACTAAACTGGATTAATCAGATTGGAAAGGGTAATAAGATATTAGAGCTTTTTTCATATCTCTTTTCTTCCTCCCATGAAAGTGTACATAGGAATATGAAAATGTACATAGGAATGCTTCTTGCTGCTGCAAGGCAGCGTCAATATTTGAGGCACTCTGAGCTACCTTTTCATTTTGAAGTAGCAAATGATACAGAAAGATCCTATTTCCTCACTGAGCTCCATTGCTGGGCAGCAAGAGAAAGGGGAGGACAGGACTGTAAATCACATGCATTTGCTTTTTTTTTTTTTTTTTTTTTTCTTTTTTCTTTTTTTTTCCCCTGAAAATGACATAGTGGTTTTGGAATACCATAGTTCCCTCATAATCTTCAAGCCTTTTCTCCTTCAGAAACACACCTAATATAGACAAAACGTACATCCCAACTTGCCTTGCCTTTTGCTGTGTGGAAGAGTCAGCGGCATCATTTGCCCTGCTTTAGTGTGGCTGCTGGGCAGTACAGATTTGATGCTGCCTCTCACCAGCCCATTTTCCACTCTGCTTTCATCTTGAGGGGTGGCACCACCTTTTCTAGCATGCTCTGAAACCTTGGTGCAATTCTGCAATCTTGGCTCTGAATTAGGGTGCAGAAGACAATGACACTGCAGCCAGAAATGAGCTAATATTTAATGTATTTAGGAATACATGAAGAAGACTGTGTCTAAAATGAGATCTGAAACTAGTTTTTATGATTTGATCAATGTCTGCTCAAACGAACTCACTTACAGAAGTGAGAGGTTTCTGTCTACCCAAGCATTTTTTTCTGTATCGTTGTCCTTTTACAAGCCCTGTCTTTATCAGCTATTTAAAGGAATTTCTATCCAGCTTTTCAGTTTTGAGAAGATGCTTTTCTATAGATTTTTTTTCATTAAAATGTGGTGAAAAAGATTAAACATTTTAGATGGGTTTTAATCATAGTTTTCTTCACTTCTGTCACAGATTAACACAAAAGGGTAGCACTCTTCTCTAACCAGCTGTTGTTTAAATGACAGAAGGAAGATGCTTGTGAAGACACACAAAGCACGCTTGAAGAGCCAAACACTCAGAAACTCAAGGTTACATGGATACAAACAAATTTCTTCAACCAAGACCCACAGAACTCTGTGGTGTAGTATCCAGAGGCAACAAACAGGTTCCATTAACACAGAGGACACAGTAAAGATGCACTACCAAATGTATCTTAGATCATGGAATATTTAGAGCTTTGGATTTTTTCTTCCAGTTATCATATAAAAAATCTTTAAGTTCAGTTTTTCCTCACAGTTTATAGCTTTGTCAGCACTTCTCTAAAAACTATTCATAGACACAGGGAAGAAAAATACCTAAAAACTTCATTCTTGCATTCTCCCTCCACAAATATTTCCTCAAGGGACTTTTCCTATAACACACTCATTCCTGTCTCCAGTCAGATAACTCCAGAGAGAGCTGCCCTCACTGACCTGCTTTGCCTTCAGGGCTTTCCAGACTTCAGCTTCTGCTTCCATTTCTCTCTCTCATGCTCTTGCTCTCTCTCTTTGTCTTTTCATCACATCCCTCTCATGAAAGAGAAATTGTCAATCACAGGCCTTCACATGCTGGCTCCTTACTGAGTGCTGCTGACTTTCACTGAGCCCATGGCTCCTGCACTTGGAGCTGCAAACCAGTTTCTTCAGTGGTCCATAACTTCTGATTTTTAAAATGCTTGGTGCCCCCTGCCCCTCTCCTTTTAACATCTCACAGTAGGCATCAAGCTCTGTAAGATGATCAGCAGGAGAACTGAGCTGGTGTAAGTAAAAAGAAAAAAGTAATAACTCAAGTCTTCCTCTTTCTGGGACTGAATCACTTTGAAGATGCACAAAAGCAATACTCATTTTTACTGTTTTTTTTTTTTTTTTTTTCATCTTCACATACTCATCATACTTCCCAGAGCACTGATTTGTTCTAAAAATCATTAAAGTCAAGTCTGTCTTTTGGTCCATGTCTAAAAAGTGGTCCAAAAGTTTTGAAGAGCTGAGTAAGAGATGTAACTTCAGTCAGTGAGGTTGGAGTGAGGTGAACTAAGAAAACCTGGAAAATATAAATAAATTTTCTACCCACATCTAACCATAAAGTTCTTTCATTTCTATAGCACCTTCCAAATCCATTTGTGAAGTCAGAAAAGATAAAATCAGACTACACCTATCCCAACAAAAAATAAAAATAAAATAAACCAAACAACAGGACAAAACTTTTTTTTTTTTTTTTTACTGGGGGAAGGAGGATTTCCTTTATTTAAATAAATGTTTTTCCTACAACTTTGAAATACATAATCTTCAGAACTGGTAAGAAAGTGTTTCATTTCAAAAATCTTGTAATTAAGAATTTGTTTCAATATTTGAAATTCTGGTCATAAAGAATCTTGTTGCTAAAACACCTTGCTGATCTGGAGCAAATCAGATGAACTAAAGAAGATATCAGAGTTTAGTAGTCTGACCAATATATTCCAAAGTCCAAAAGAAGTTGTATAAATTTGGAAGTTGTATAAATTCATGTTGTGATTACTTTATATTAAGCCTGCACCTTCTAGATGACAAAGGGCCATCATTTAAATCACAGTTCCCCAACCAGATTAAAAGTTCTATGGAAGAACACAAACTTTTTTATTCTAAAACTTGCAGGAATGAAGAATTCAATAGATAAATGGTATTGTTGCCTCATTTCTTGGTTCAAGAAACTACGAGTTTCTAGCAAATTCATCAAGCCTTGGCTTTGAGTTGCTATCTCTTGTTAAATTAGAGCCAGCTGTTCTCAAAAATTCCCTCTCTGCCTCCCTCTCTCCCCTCTCAAATGTTCTCTTTTTCTTCTCTAATAGAGGCTGTGGTTCAGGTTCCTTTTCTTCTACATATATGAAAATGTATTTCATATTCATTCACTGTGAGGTAGATTTTTCTAAACCTCTGTTACTTCAATACTGTCTTGTTTCATTTTGCTTTATTTTCCATGAACAGCTTCCTCAGCCATCACTATGCCCTTTAATGTACACACAGCAGCAATGCAGATGCTGTTTCGGCAACAGGCTCACTAAGCAGTATCAATTCTTTCCCTTTGTGTGAAACTGGAGCAAGTGGGGAAGGGAAGCATAATCTACCAGCCACACCAGAATCTCTAGCAGCTCAGAGCATACAAACCCCCTTGTCCTTCCATGAGCTCGTGCTTCCTGATGCTGTCAGCAACTCTATTCTGTGAGGCAGGGGTTGGTGGCTCCCAGTGTGAAAAGGTGCAGAAGTAGGCAGCAGTGCTGGTCAGATGCTCATGGTTTGTTATGCTATGAGGTAAGTGCCAAGACAGGCTGCTACAAAGTGCTTTTTTTGGCTGCCTTGCAGTGCTACAGGGCCTTCTCCCTGCACAACTCATGTTCCCTCTGTGACGCTTTTTTACAGCGAGTCTTGCATGCTGGGAGAGCAGAAACTCAAGCTGTTGTTGATGGCATATGCAGCAGTGATGCTGCTTCCCTACTCCAAGTTGTATCCCAGCTCCAGCTACCCAGGGGTCCCCTGTTCCCTAGGGACTGTTGTACCAGGAGCTCAAACTGCCATCTGCCTTGGCCCTTGAGAAAATTATCATAATGTGATCATCTCACACATTTTGAAACACAATCTAATCCTTTTCTTAATGTAGGAAAAGCCTGTCACTGAGTTCAAGTCAGCTTTCCTTCAGGGAATGAGATCTTCAGGACAAAAGGTCAGCATGAATGTAAAACAGGAACCAAATTACTATTAACCCTTCCTAGTCTCCTATATCTTCATGAATCTCCTGCATTTTTGTGTATGTGTTCTTCAGTACTGTTTTTGAAATGGCATTTACTAATTCTAAAAAAAAATAAAAATAAAAAAATCTTGGAGCTGAGTGTTGGGTCATTGTCTCCCAAGATCCCAAGAACTTTTTCACTTGTACCAAGTACCCTCTAGAAATTGAGCCTTTGTTAGTCCCAGATGCATTGATTATTATTTTTTTTTTCAGACTTTATAATGTGTGTTGCTTCCTGTTATAGAAACAAAGGATACACGTTTGCTTTTATCTATGCTATAGAGCCAAAACACCACTGCTCATTGTGATGAGTGTCGTCAGCAATGGTCTCCTGCCAATTCTCCTCCTCCAGATTCATATTCATTTGTTAGATCTAATTAAAGACCTATGCTACAAAGAAGCTTAGGGCTGCTTTACATTCAAGCTCCTCTGCTTTTGACTGATAGTGCGCCTTTTGTGTGTAACATTTTAGGATTGTATAGAAATGACTTACAGTGACAGATTGCTTTTGTACTTGCTGGCTACTGTCCATTTCATTCTCATTATATGTTTCATTGTATACTTCAGAGAGAGTTTGCTAAAGGTTTATAACATAACAAATTTATAGTGGAATTTGAGTACTCTAGGGATGGATGGGAAAAGCTTGGTCTCTTCATCAGATTATCCTACAGTAATAATAAAAAAATAAAAAAAGCCGTGGAAAATGACCACATGAGAATACTGTAAGAAATAATATAACTTTCATTCTTTGCAGTTTTCTCCTCCTTTTCCTCACCAGTATTCCACAAGAGTATTGTTGAGAGGACTATATATTGAGCAGGAGAAGGGAAATTAGGCTTGACAACCACACCTGAAAATCAAGCTGGGTTCTTTCCAGGTCAGTAGTGTTCTGCAGGTTCAGTTAACAGCCTTGTTGGAACATTTCTGTCTTGCTTACCTTGAAATTCTGGTCAGGGCCAAGGCAGCCTGGAAATCAGCTGTTTTCTTTCAGTACTTCATTGGTAACAGGCATCAGAAATACCACTCACCAATGTGGTTTATTGAAGTTTTACAGTCTGACATACTGGACTCCTGTCCTGCAAAGAGTTTTGGTTCTCTTGAAACTGCATCTCATTAAAATAATGGCTGTGGAGATAGAAATCCAAGCCTATTGCTTAGAAAGATATTCCTTTTATTTAATCACTTAGTAGGTAAGCCCCACCTTGAACAGATTTGTATAGAATGAAACTCAGTTACCAAGGGAGAAAGGAATTTTTTCAGGCCTTTGGAAAAAAATATATATATCTCTGTAAAATAAGGGTTCAGTTGTCAAGTGCTGCGTACAGTTCTACTTCCTTTATATTAGGAAGCAAGTGAGAAATTGTGGGAATTGGAAAAGACTGATTAAATATTTGGCAGGGCTGAGAATAGAAAGGAGATTTTCAGGAAGAGACTGTGTGTTTGCATTTCAGCTGCTCCAGTTTTCAACCTGGCATCTCAGTTTAACCTACTGATGAATGTGAGAGTTTGTGTTAAGACACTAGACTGCAAACTGAAGCGCAGGCACAAATTCAGCAACAGCTGAAGCGCAGGCACAAATTCACTTCTGCTGGTTCTGCTGCATTAATAGTAACCTCCAGCATGGGCTAGGGCAGTAAGTTCTTACACCATGGTTTCAAGATTCACAAGGATCTCTGTTTCCATGGTAAACTCCTCGCAAAAGACCCACATTGTACCCTCAGCCATAAGACAAAGAACAAGAGTAAGTGTTGTCGCCAACTGGCCATATGTCTTCTCCTGAAAGTGTCTGCAGTCTTGGAGAAAACGAGGAAAGGATAACATTTTTTAACCTTTGTCTATAAGGCAAAACACAAAAACACAGATGAGATTTGATATACCTCAACCACAAAAAAAAAAAAAAAAATTACACTGTTTTCCAGGGATAGCTATTTACAGTAACTACTTGGTGACAGTATCCTATCTTCCCAGCAGAGCAGGAGTACAGTGGTAGAAATAGTATCAGCCCAGGACTTACATCAAGGTATTTGCTGAGATCAAGAGTATACAACACCATATTTATCTCCATAATATTTGACTGGAACACCTTGAATTGGGTAACTAGATAAAGAGCATTGCCTTGCCTTTGGAAAACAGAGCAGATGTGTTCACTAGCAGGCACTGTTTGTTGCCTCTACTTGTAAAACAGTGAAAGCACAGCTTCTTTATATCATGCCTGGGGAACACACTCAGGCTGCATCTCTTTTTTTCTAGATGATGGAGCTGGAGGGAATATGTCTGTTCAAGAAAGGAGAGACTTATTCTCCCAACTGGTTTGGTGCCAGACTAAGCCCAATTTTTATTCTTCAACCTGGATTTGAAATTTTTTATTCAGAGAATAATATTTCATCCAGGCAGTCTCGTTTGTATGGGCCCAGACATCAATATGAAAGATTTTACAGTTTTAAACCTTAAAGCTGAAACGATTTTCCTTTTCAAGGTTTTATATCCTACTCTTACTTCAGTTAGAAGGTCATTTTATATATTTTTTTATGAGTTTCGTCTCTGAAAGTACTACCACCTGTACTACTTGGTCCCTCAGAGGTGACCAGTGTGTGCTCATTAATTTTGTTGATAAGTGTTAAATGCACGGTTGACTTTGAAGCAAGAATCTTAAACTAACAGACACAACCAGTTCGTGCTCATGATAATGTCAGCTTGACTATAAAAACACTTGATTTATAAAGATCTCTGCTGATCAGCTAAAATAAACAAATAATACACTCAATGCCTGTTTTCCATTCTGTAAACGAAACAGAGTATAATCACTATGATAAGAAAACACTTTTCCTACCCGAATGCCTTCTTCTCCACTATTTTACTTCTTTGTACCTCTTGTGATTTAACCCACCAAGAAGTTATGGGACAGAAAAATTACTCTAGAAGATTCAAAAAAACTCCATACATTTTTCTTTCAACATTAAGTGTCTTCACTAATTGCTAGCAGGAAGCCACACTGGTATAAGCTGATCTACAAAGTGACTGGAAAATAGTGGAACAAATTTTGTTGTGGCTACTACTTTGGGACCTCAGACACCCAGGTTCAGCTCCCAATTCTTCCACAGGTTTCCTAGTAGAGTAGAATTTGAAATTGAGTTTGCTGTCTTGCAGAAAAGTGTTCAGCACTGGGATATTGATTCTTTTTCTCATCTTTTTTTGATCTAAGAGTTATTTAAGTATTTTATAGCAAGTGGAACAATTTCTAATGATTTAATATTCACTAAGGGAAAGAGACACTACAGTGGAATAGCTGGTTTTCTCTCCTGGGAGGAAGGAAGACTTCAGCAGGAAATCTCGACTCTGTAAATCTTTAATTATTTTAGATAAAGCAGAAGAACTCTGAATAGGTGAGACTAAGTGTCCATCCAAGTTAATTCTCTTGCCTAAGTATAATAATAGGAAATGCACAGCTTTCATTTAAATTGGCAAAGTGAGTGTCTTGCTCCCTTGGCACTGTCAAAGTGAAAAGAAATGGCATACTCGTTGCTATGAATGTAGTATTTGCCCAGAAGAGAATCACTCTGTTAAGAATAGACAAGTGTGGTACTGACTGAACCCAAATTCTTATTGTCATTTATTTTACAAAGCCCTACAGCTAAAGACCATGACCAGATATGTGAAGAGAAAGAAAGGAGATGGAAAATGGCACCACTACTTTGGATCCCAGTGTGCAGGAAGCTGACTTAGGGAAACTTAAGAAGGTGGCAGAGAAGTTCGCAAAGCTCCACACTCATTCAGCTAGCCAATTACTTTTTTGCTGAAGTTTCCAATGTGCTGTAATCAAAATAAATATATTCCCAGACAGTTTTAATATTAAATGAAGACAAGTTACAAAAGCAAAGCTTGCTGTTGAAAGCAAGAAAATTCAATCAAAGAAAGGCAATGTAGTTTAAACCTGCTTTTACCAATGAAGTGGGAACATCCTCTGGGCTCATTTAGCATATGGTGATGTTGTTAGCAGCACCTCATTTACAGCAGTGAAAACATACAGGAGTAAAAACAGTGCTGCTGGAGAGCAGAATCAGTCCCTACAATTTAGGCACAGAAGGGACAAAAGAGTATCAGCAGAGGAACTCTACAAATAAAGTTTACCCTCAAAAGACACATCTCTGAAACAATTGACCAATTGCTTTATATCCCCTTGCAGAGGAATGAATATTGTCTGCTCAGATTTTGGGAAATAAATACAATAGAAACCATATTTACTTTGACAAGTTGAAAATTACAGGCGTCAAGGGTGCTGCCTCTGAGATGTGTTTTTGCAAAGCGTGATATTTTTTAAGGTTCAACCAAGCATTGACACATAACTGAAGTGGAAGCCATGAAATCTCAGGTGAATGGCCAACTAGCTAGATTTAAATCTGCTCTATCAACTCACTCTTCAGCTCTCAGTAAACAAGAAATCTGAGAAAATAAATATTTCATTAACAGCATTTTTACTTTCATAATGATAACTCTTGGCTTCCTCCGTTTTATCAGTGCTAAGGTGGTAAGGAAGCCTTAAGAATCTGTATATGTGAAGCTATCCACAAATCGATCTTTTTCTGTCATTTTCACTTTCATCAAAATGAAAACAAAGAAGTCCTTGAAGCTTGAAACATTTACACTTAAAATAAAACAATTTAACTTAGAAATGTCATGTTGGTGTTTTGTAGTGTGCAGCTTTTTACTGCCTCCTAAGTCCTTTTCCAAAAGGTATCATGCCTGCCTGAGCTGTTTCAATAGCACGCTCTTTCTAAGCAAAAGAAAATACCAATAGAAATGAGACATTTCAATATTAGAATCCTTCAGATGCTTTAACATGTCAACTTTGAAAAAAAGGAAATAAACCCAAAAATATTTTCTCAAGTTAATTCTAAATCTCTGTTTCCATGCTCATAGGAGACAAAGCTCAGAGTTCATGCTCTTGTTCTGCTTTATCAGCTAGATTCTGGCTCTTCCAATATTTGAAGCAAAGCCTTTATATTCATGTCGGAAAATATTTTTCTGATACATTATTGTTTTTATCTTTAGAGTATTTCTTCTGCCCCAGCACCTAATAAAATCTTTCCAATGTTCTCCACACAGAAAGCCCAACCAGAATTGCAGGATAGGCCAGATATTGTATTGGCTTATAAAGGGTCTTAATTCAAATTACTCCTCTGCATGGTCCAGGCTTGGGGCTTCAACCTTGGATTTGTAACTTTTATAGCTGTAACTGTTAGCTTGTGGGATACTTTAAATATTGTTATTTTTCTGTGTAGAAGAGAAGCGGAATTCCTCTAGGAAATTTTCTGGTGACGGTACCCACATAATCTTGATTATGGCTCCTTACAGTCTGACTGTAGAGGTCTGCTGTTACACTGAATGACAAGGGAATAGTGTTACTCTGACTGTACCAGATCCTATCTTCACATAGTTATCAGACAAGATCAATGTAGAAACTTCAAAGCGTGTTTTCCTTCAGCTTCACTTTACTGATGTAAATAGTAACTTCAGATCCAGATCTTGAATGTCAAAGGGATTAGGTATCTAAACCATTTTCCAGACCTAGTTTTCAATGCCAGCCTGTATCACCTTCAAATGTTGTCATGTTCACCCTCTTCTTATTGCCCTATAATTCCAACCACTAACAGAGAAGACCCCCTTCCTCCTGCTTGATCTCTTGCAATTAGTGATAGGGCAGGAAGAGTCATAGAAGTGTTTGTTTTCAAAGTCCAAGCTGTATTCATAGACTCTAAGGGCAGAGTCCAGCTCATTCCTACAGTTTAGAAGCATTGTATTCCTTGAGTGATTCTTGTTTTCCTAAATCATTTACCTTTTCCTTAGAGAAATGAGACATGAAAAGGAGAGGAGTTTACAGGAAGAAAGAGTATTTTAATCTCTGGGTAGTATAAATGCTCAGTCAAATTAATTATAACAGTTGCATCAACCTGTGGAGAGAGGCAAACAAACATGAAAGAGAAGAACATGCAGCCAAGATTAAAAAAGGGACCAGGAGATGAACTTGTCTTCAGTTTGTCACTCATATGCTTTGATTTGCCATCCTTCTCAGGCATTTTATTTTTTTTAAGGCAGCGTGCTCACACATTCTGACAGTCCTGTTAATTCTGCCAAGTTAGTGGTGTCTATTTGAAAATTTGGTCACCACATTAAATAGATATGCCCACCCACAGCTTCTTTTAAAAAGATTCAGATTTCTTATGGATTGTTCTTTAAGTGTGTAACAGATGTGAACTCACAATCATATTTTTGTAGCCTGCATACATGTACTTAAATGCACATGTGCATGCATGTGCACACACACACATAAATATGTATGTTTAATTCCCTCAAAGACAGTGAATCTATAAAAGCAAGGATGATCCTTGCCCAGAGTACAGAGAAAAGGATATACCTTTTCTTAGGAAAAATAAAAGATTCTTGTGCCATTAAAAGAAAGCACAATCAATTTGTTTGTAAGGGTCTGTGTCACTATCTATTCTGAAATAAAAATAAATAAAATAAAATAAAATAAAATAAAATAAAATAAAATAAAATAAAATAAAATAAATAAAATAAAATAAAATAAAATAAAATAAAATAAAATAAAATAAAATAAAATAAAATAAAATAAAATAAAATAAAATGTACCAAAACAAACCAAGCAATTTATACTTGTGGTAATGCTATCCACACCAAAAAGACATTTGTATCTCAGTATCTGTCTTGGTACAATGCTGAGTGGAGGAAACAGCGCAACTAGTATGTTTCCATGTATTGACTCGAAGAAATCCTCCGGGTGTATGAGAAAAAGCATAATTTTGATATCAGTTAGCTAAATTGGCCTTGTCAGCACTACGGCTGTCAATAATAAAACTGTCAATGTAAAAGCTTCATAAAGCCTCAGCCACCCTCAGTGGGAATACACACAGATAAGAGGTACTGCCTTGGTTTCTGGTGTGTTATCACAGTTACATCCATAACTGGTTAAATGGCACAAGTCAATTGTCTTACATTCACCACATTAGACCTTTCCCTTACTGTTTAGTCCATTTTATGTCCATAACTCAGTGAAGTTCTGTTGTAAGAACAGAGCAATAACATGGTGCATCAGGTCTCTCACAGAAGCAGAGTAAAATTTACAGGCATGCACTCTTGGTCAGATGAAGCCCACCTGTAGTATTTGTTTTGTTGATGTTATAAAATGCCTAAAATACTCCTTTTCATCTCTTTCTGCTGGAAGTTCATCTACTCCATGCTTTGACAGGCCATATCCATTCAGTTTCACAAAACATAGCAGGCATATAAGCATCTGCTCTGCTCATACCTGAAAGATTTAAGGAGTAATTATGATTAAATGTGGTATGTATGCAGCAGCAATGATTGCAGTCCCCTGAAGCTAAAACGAGAATGAGAGTGGGGGACCTGTCTACTCTTCAACATACTGTACTCTCACAGTGCATTATATCTCTCATCCATTTTGTAAGCACTTGCCCAACTTGTATGGTGAGCACAAGACTTATTTGCTCATAGAGTTGCAAGGGACAGGATAGATATTCTCCTGGATAAATGTTTCTAGGTGAAAGAGGGTTGAAATTTAGTCGGCAAGAGGGGAGGAAAGATTATTTGTGGTGCTGCTAGCTGGACTGCAGTGATCTCTTCCTCTGCTGCAGGGATAGGGAAAAATGAATATGTCTTTTCCTGTAAATTTTGTTTCAGGCTTGTACTAAGAGACAAACTCTTCTTGCAAAAAAGTGCACCAAATTCACCAAATTAATGGAATGAGAAGTTTAATAACTGTAGTGGTCTAAAGAAAATAGTATAGCAACATCCAATTAATATCTGTTACGCTTCAGAGTCAACCCAATTCCTTTTTTTTTTTTTCTTTGCTGTAAGAAGATAACACTTTCCTACCATAACTTATTTCAGGACCCTTATATCAGTAAAGAGCAGCAGAGAAATGTATCTGCTGAACGAAAGCTCAGCATTATGCAAAAAGTGATAAACTTCTCAGAAGGTGTTTACAAATGCATTCAGTGAAACAGAATTTTAATGAATTGTGCCACATAATCTTGCAGTTAATGAGCTGTAAAAGCTTTTGTCAATTATAGTGACTAGAAACTAACTCTTTTGGTTTCCAGATCAATAATGGAACTCTTGCACACTTTTTTTAAGGGAAAATTAGGATCTAAGAAAAATAAAAGGTATCTTTCTCATATTAGGCATCTCAGAAAAATCCCTCATTATTATAACTGAGCTATATACATTCTCATTCTTTGTAAAATCATGTCTCAACTGCATTAGAAGAAACAAGCTTTCTAAGATCAATGGTATAAAATGTCACAGTGGTATAAAATGTCATTGGCAAATCCAGAAAATATTTAATGACTTCAGTAATAACTAGGGACTGTTTTTTTTTCTGGGAGTTATGTTGAATTCAGCCATTTTGCACAATCTTTAAAAAATAATAATAATAATATCATGCTCTGCCTTTGCTCTCCATCATAATTACTCTTTTGTTAGAAAGTGGACAACTTAAAACACTCTGAAAGACTAGTTCAGCAACTTGTTTCTTCTTCTAAGCAAAGGACTGTCTGCTCACATTGCTTTTTTGTCAAGTAAGGTCACTGTTCCTGTCTGGGAGCACAACATTATATCATAACAGAACTGCTGTAGTTCCCAGGGATGTTTAAATATTGTGACTAAATAGTTCCCATGACTCTTCACACACAAAAAGAAAAGAAAAGAAACACACACACACAAATAAAAAAAAAAAAAAAATAAGGCAAATGTTTGGCTCAATACTTTAATGTCTTCAAAATCTAGAAGAGATGGTACCAACATTTATCAAAGAAAAATATGGAAGACAGTTTTATTGCCTGTAATCTCCAATATATTATGTGACTTTTTCCCAGTATGATTCTACTTTTTCCTGCTCTTAAGATTTTTTTATCTTTCTTTTGCCTGAGTGTGGAGGATCCATTAACAGAGGAACCACATGAAAAGTAATTTCAAGGAAAAGCCTTATAAAATGTGAAAAATTAAAGCAGTGCTCAGATCCCCATTAAGAAAAGAAATTGCCTAGAGGCATCCACTAAATATGTGAAATCCATTTCTTCTTCAGAGTTTATTCCTCTCTTACAAATGCAATTTCACAGCACAAGCCGAACATTTAAACAAAGCGAAGCAGGATCTTTTCCCAGTTAGCGTCTCTTTTCCTTGATTGCTGCCAGGTCACCAAGTGCAAATTTACATGAGAATCCGAGATTATATAAATCTCAACCAAGAGGCTTTGAGGGCATTTCTGCTTGGGAAGACTGTAAACCAGGAAATGCTCTCAGCATGGAGGGCTTACTGTTGCAATTATTAGTATTTATTTTGCTTGGTGTTATAGAGGAAGCTAGAGAAGGCTGTGGGCTTAGCAACTCCTTTCTTTAAGTGGTTAGTTTAAGCTCCCCTGAAGGCTTAGCTTCTTTTGATCTCTTTCTGGTGCTGGCACCTCACATATTTCTAGTGCAGAGCCCTGATTCATCTTCAGCTCAACCCCACATACAAGGCTAAGGGAGTAGAAAAGAAGAAAGAGAGAGCAACTAGCAAGGAGGCTCTCTCCCTGCTGAAACCCACCCTGGCACCTGCCTGTTCCCAGAACCCCAGGGGAAGGTACATCTGCCATGCTGGTGGGGACTCCAGCCCACCTTGGAGGGGCTGTGAGGAGGCAGCACTCATGACTGAACCGCGAGATGCTGCTGGCACCTGGATGTTAAACCTTGCTGACAAAGGCCAATGAAGCAGGATTTTTTAAACAAACATGAACCAGGATGGCAGCAAGCCCATACAGACTTGTATCATCTGTATTTATTGTGCTTTAAGGCTCCTAAAACTCTGTGAAGCTGGGGACAGAAGGACATGTGGGAAATCAGTTTTCTCCTGTTCCAGAGATGAGATCCCATGATCCATTGAGGAAATGGCCTTTGTGTTCCCCTCAGTTGCACACTGCTTACTTTCCAGTAGCTGAGACTCCATCTCCTTCCCCAGAGCAATGTTGCATGCCCACCTGTTCCTGCTCCCTTGAGACAGCAGACCCAGTCTGAGGGCAACTGCCAGAGATGTTTTCATCATTTTGCAATGTCATATGAAATGAAATGTACCTCCAAAGTTGCTGAAGACTTTGCTGGTGAGAACTAGCAAGCTATCTACAACTGCTACAGAAGTCCTAAGTAGTGATTTGATTTTTCTAAATACCCAGAAAGGAAAAATGCTTTTTCCTACCTGATTTCTTGAGGAGGGGAAGTGAAGAAGGAGGTACCAATCTGTTCTCCTGTGTAACCAAAGATAGGATGTGTGGGAATGGCACAAAGCTGCACTAGAGGAGGTTCAGACTTGATACTAGGAAAAAATTATTTACCGTGAGGGTGGTCAAACATTGGAACAGGCTTCTTAGAGAAATGGTTGATGTCAGTTTTAAAAAGGCATTTAGATAATGCCCTTAATAATATGCTTTAATTTTTAGTTAGCCCTGAAATGGTCACACAGTTGGATTTGATCTCCATAGGTCTTTTTCAATTAACTATTCTAATTCTATATCTAATGCTAATTCTAGTTTTCTTGCTTAGTCATGCTTTCAAGGCAATACCTGGAGAGGAGGAGAAATAACATCTCTGAAGGTTACTGGGGGTATTCTACTAGGGAATGTAAGAAGCGAAAGGACTGCAAGCCTTATAGAAATTCAAAAAGTTTCTAATCCAGCTGAGACATATGAAAGAGGCCACTACCCTCTGGCATATTTATTATTGGATTCTATTTCTCAAACGGAAATATATGCTAATATTTAAGCTCATTGGCACAAAGCCTGTCCTTCAGGAGCTATATGCCAAGAACCATGAGCTAATGCTTATATAAACTGCTAAATTTTTCCAGGGTCTGCATCAAAGGTGTTGCCTCTTATCATCCTGCATCCATTGTGAACATTCAAAAGAAACTCTTCATTTTAAGATTAAAAGGAAATTTTTAAAAGCCTTTCCAGATGCAGTATTATTGTTATAAAAAAATAAAAATAAAAAATGAATAGGTCAGTTCTGAAAATTGGTCAGAATGAAAACTGGTAATACAGTACCACCAATTCAAACCACTAAATGTCAACATATTATCAGCTCTAACTCCTCTGCAATATATTACTCTGCTAATATTGTCCTCCCTGCTCACATATTCAGAAGAGTTAATTATAGTGTGGTTCTTTCTATACAACTTTTTAATTTCCGTCTTACTGAAACTACTGAACCTTGTCTGACAGTTCCGAAATTTCTGAATTTTGAATGCGTTTCTGGGGCCTGGGTATCTTATATTGTATATGAAAATGGACAAATACCTACATGCTTTAACTGCCTGCTGAATATCTACTTTTCTTCCAAACAGTTTCTGTTCTTTCATCTTTTGATTTAATAGAAAGTGCTGGTAATTGTCATTTATGTCTTTTCTTATAAGAAAAATATTAAGTTCTCAGTAAAACTTCTCAAAATATGGCATAGTTCTGAAAAATTACTACAGATTTAATCATCAGTGCTGACTTCTGGTTCCACAGAGAAAAACATAATGCTTGATCAATTTTTCGGTAAGATGAATAAATATACTCATTGGTTTGTGTATTAAACAACTTCTTTGACGTTAATGGAAGGTACATTTTAATTAAGCCAAAGCAAAATATGTCTGAGACCCTCATTTTGACATCAGTTACAGATGAGCAATCCTATCAGAGAATATTGAATTCCATTGATGCTACAGAGTGAGGTTCCTCCCCTGTAATTACAGTCAAAAAAATTATGTTTGTTGAAAAATCTAAAATGAGAGCAGGCATAATACTTTAAACTTCAGTTCAGCTTGAGTAGAAGAGTTGAATGCTCTGGGGTTTAAGGTAGTAACCTATGACTTGAGATTTCCAGCTTCAAGTCTTTATTTCCTCATGAGTTTCTGCTGTGTGATCTTCAATGAATCATTTAACACCAGGTGCTTTGAGGTGTTACAGAATTTAAAGCCTGCTGGTTTCAGGGGAAGTGAAGATCTGAAAGACCTGAGATATTGTCTCTCCATGCCTCAGTTGCCCCACTGTGAAAGGGAAGAGTTGCAGCCCTTTCTGCTCAGGTATTTCAGTGATGAGAGCTAATATACATCACACACAAATTCTGCTCTCAGATTACTGAAGTTCAATCATAAACCTTCATACATAAACATTAAGAGTTTAATATTTGGCAGAACAACTTAAGACTTTGATGATTTCCTATAATGTGATTTTTCTATCATTTTGGTTTTTGCCTTTCCATGAAGTTTAGGTAAGAACAGCAAAATGCAATAGTTTTTTCACCAAATCATTCATTTCTCTCTTCATCTGTAAAAAGATAAATGTATAAGATCAGCTGTTACTTGAAACCCTTTACCTGGAAATATTACCTGTCAGAGTTCAGTGGCAATGGCCAATCTTCCTCTTGGGCTTCACTATTCTTTTTCCACCATCTTTGTCTTTTCACTCCCTCATCATCCTTTTCTTTCTCATGCTTGTTATATCTGTAGCATGTTCTATCTTTGCCTCCCCTCCAGAGAAAGGCTGTGGATGTGGTCTACCTTGACTTCAGCAAGGCTTTTGACACCATTTCCCACAGCATTCTCCTCAAGAAACTGACTGCTCTTGGCTTGGACTGGCGCATGCTTCGTTGGGTTAGAAACTGGCTGGATAGCTGGGCCCAAAGAGTCGTGTTAAATGGAGTCAAATCCAGTTGGAGGCCAGTCATTAGTGGCGTTCCCCAGGGCTCGGTGCTGGGGCCGGTCCTCTTTAATATCTTCATCGATGATCTGGATGAGGGCATTGAGTGCACCCTCAGTAAGTTCACAGATGACACCAAGATAGGTGTGTGTGTTGATCTGCTCAAGGGTAGGAAGGCTCTGCAGGAGGATCTGGATAGGCTGCACCAATGGGCTGAGGTCAACTGTTTAATGAAGCTCAATAAGGCCAAGTGCCGGTTCCTGCACCTGGGGTGCAATAACCCCAAGCAGAGCTACAGGCTGGGAGATAAGTGGTTGAAAAGCTGCCAGGCAGAGAAGGACCTGGGAGTGATGGTTGATAGCCAGCAGTGTGCTCAGGTGGCCAAGAAGGCTAACGGCATCCTGGCTTGTATAAGAAGCAGTGTGGCCAGCAGGGCTAGGGAAGTGATTGCCCCCCTGTACTCGGCTCTGGTGAGGCTGCACCTCGAGTACTGTGTTCAGTTTTGGGCCCCTCGCTACAAGAAGGACATCGAGGTGCTCGAGGGAGTCCAGAGAAGGGCGACAAAGCTGGTGGGGGGCCTGGAGAACAAGTCCTACGAGGAGCGGCTGAGGGAGCTGGGATTGTTCAGCCTGGAGAAAAGGAGACTCAGGGGCGACCTTATTGCTCTCTACAGGTACCTTAAAGGAGGCTGTAGCGAGGTGGGGGTTGGTCTGTTCTCCCACGTGCCTGGTGACAGGACGAGGGGGAATGGGCTAAAGTTGCGCCAGGGGAGTTTTAGGTTGGATCTTAGGAAGAACGTCTTTACAGAAAGGGTTGTTAGGCATTGGAACGGGCTGCCCAGGGAAGTGGTGGAGTCACCATCCCTGGAAGTCTTTAAAAGATGTTTAGATGTAGAGCTTAGGGATATGGTTTAGTGGGGACTGTTAGTGTTAGGTCAGAGGTTGGACTCAATGATTTTGAGGTCCCTTCCAACCTAGAAATTCTGTGATTCTGTGATTCCTTCTTCCACCACCCTAACTCTTTTTCTTTGTCAGTTCCTGTCCTCGATATGCTAATAAGGAATTTTGGACCAGAATAGTAGGAACGATTTCTGCAAACAAATTAAGCTGTTTAAGACTTTTGTAGAAATGTGCTAGAGTATTATTGCATACTCAAAATGACCTCCTCTCTGTCACAACTGCCCTTGTTGTGCTGCTATCCCCATCCTCAACCCCATTTCCTGCCCTTCGTCTACTTGCTGATCTCCTCTCTCTTTCCACTGTAAATCCTCTCTGCTACATGAGTATCTTTCCCTTGTGGCCTTTCTCAGCCAACATTCTGCACGGTGGACTCCCCCTGTCATTCTCTCCTACTCAGTAAAAAGACATCACTCTCCTCTTGACAGCCTTAACTGTCAAGTTTAGTTGCCTTGCCAATAATGAAAGCCATCTCCAAAGTGAATCCTTTCTGGAAGCATTCCCTTTAAGGATAATAATTAGGAGCCTGCATTTCAGAGGCAAAACCAGTGAAATTAAAGTAACAAACCTTTGAGCAGACTGCTTTATGAAGAAATATTGCTGTGCTTTCATCACATGGTAAACAAACCTGGAACAGATCCTCTTTTCTAAATAGCCATATCTTAAATTAAAAATAACAATGATAGAAACAGTACTACTAAAAAAATAACCCTGTGTATTAGACTGAACCTGTGACATACTAGACTGAATAAATGACATGAAATCACTGTTGGGATTGTAGTCTAGGTACCTTTCTCCAAGACACAACACAGAGAGAGTAGTAAAAAAACATGAGAGATGATTACCTCTCAGCTCATTATATCTTCAATCTTTCCCTCTCCTCTTGGGAGGTGCAGTTTTTAGCCCTGAAAGAAAAGTGCCTTGGACACTTTTTCCACTCTTTTCTTTTTGTGGAAAAAAAAAAAGCCCTTAAATATGTCTTTTAGATGCCACCACACAACAAACATGTCAGTGCACATGGTCAAAGTTATTAGTGGCATCTGCTGAAAAACACATTTAGTTTAATTTGGAAGAGATTAGGCATTTGATATTTTGGAAGTCAACTTGCTCACAAAAAAAAAAAAAAAAAAAGTATATATATATAGCCTTTCAGAAGCATTGTATCATCCATGTCATATGGAGAGTCATCATGGGGAGAATTTGAGCATTTAAAAGGAATCAAAACCAGCACAGTAATCCTTCAAAACTGGTGCAGCACAAAATGGAAGAACATTTGAATCCCTCTGTGCTAGAAATCCCATGTACCCAAGGGGACCTATTACAGCTAAGAATTAATTGATGAAAGACTGGGAGAAAAGTTTGCAATTGCAGAAGCCATTTGCTGAGAAGATGTTTGATTTGCATAGGCACACTGCTTAAGCACTTTGTAAATTGCATTAATTAGTTATTTTATTATTTTAATTTCCTTTAATGATTCTTATGGGCAACATTTGCACAGGGTGCCTCATCATATCTGTTTGTGCCAGTAAGCATCCATCAGTTGAATAGGTTGAATAGGGCCAAAGCAGGAGAAAGAAAAGCTGGACAATTTTCTTCTACATTCATCTTGTCTTTTACAGCCTGTTAGCTGAAAAAAGAAAAAAAAAAAAACTTTTCTCCATTTTCTTTCATAACGACTAATGTTACTTGTCTCAATGTTATCAAGTTGATTATGATTACTATTCCTTATGAGATGGAAATTGTCTCAGCCTGGGTGAACATTCTGACATTTTTAAATACACCTTCTAATTTTCACAGTTTTACTGTTTTACAGATATTTCTGCAGTTGTGAAAATTCAGTTGTATGACACTGCACCCATAAATAGCAAGGCACTACAGAGCATATTAGTAAAAGTGAGAAAATGGAAACATGAAATGAACATTTTTCCCTAGTTTAGAGATGAAAAAAAATAAAGACATCATCCAGAAATTTCAATGCAACAGTCAGCCAAAAAACTACACCAAGTATCTTGAAAAGCCAGGACTAAATAATTATGCCATACCTAGTGACACTGTATCACTTTTAAAGTCACGGTCAGAAATGTAACTTAGTCAACCATATTCCTGTCCTTCTCTTGTTTGGTTGTCCAACTCTAGCTTTAAAAGTATTTTCTCTTCTTCCTTTGTTAGTGGAAGACTACTACTTTAATTTCATTGTTTTAGCCTCTGAAATGCAGGCTGTATAACACTGGAACAGGCTACCCAGGGAAGTAGTCATTGCACCACGCCTGTCAGAGTTTAAGAAGCCTTTGGACTGTACGCTTAGTCACATGGTCTAAACTTTTGGGTAGACCTGTGTGGTGCCAGGAATTGGACTCGATGATCATTATGGGTCCCCTCCAACTAGGGGTATTCTATGATTCTGTGATTCTATTACCTCCTTACCTTCTTTCTCTAAATACTGAGCTTCACTGTCCTTTAAAATAGAAATCACACCTTGCACTGTCTGTGTCACTCTTTTGCCAACACCAAAGTTCTTGCTGCTGCATGTCTCCCCTAGCTCCTTCTATACAAAGCTCTTCTGGGATTTGTACAACATTCATAAGGGATCATTTAGAAAACTACATACATTTATACAATAAAATCTCACTCTTCTATCCCATGCTGGTTTTGCCTGAACTTTATCTATCCTCATCAGCTTCAGCTGTGAGCCTCCAAATGGTCCTCTGAACTCTCACTGGGATTACATGAATGAGCAGGGTCTGTTAGGCTCCTGGTTTAACAGCCTCAGGCCTACAGTTGGCTGCACTTTCTTCACTGATGAATGGAAATAGTGCAGCAATTGAGAAGTGCCATGGGTCTTAAAACTAACTGAAGGCTCTTAATTAAAATGCACAAAGATGATGTATTAATTCATCCATATTTTACAAGAAAAATTAATGGCACATGGAATTAATTTATGGCACTTTGTTTACATCTAAGTATAAATGAATATGAAAAATGAGTGACATGTTGGAGAAACATGAAAATAATCTCTATGGAAAAATATAACTGCTTGCCATGAATCTATTAGTGCAATTTCAGCATCAGATAATATTCTGATTATTTTCAGAAAACAGACTGACATAGTGCCTGTTCCATTCTGTTTCATGTAACCAAATCACAAAAAATAAATAAATAAATAAATAAATCCATTATGTTCTTTAAAATGCTTATGGTTTTCACATGTGGCCTAATTTGGAAATGTCTTTAAATTTATACAGCTGGAGTCCTAAAGGTGCATGATTTTTCACTTTCCCTCCAAAGAAAAAAAAGAATTAACCTGTCATAGAGTCTGCATATCTGTCAGTCTGTCCCAGCAGAAATATTTAGCCTTTGGCTAGTTTCATCCAGTGACTTGAACTTGTTCACTTATGATCACATGGGCAAAAATAGATGGAAACTAAAATCATCTTAGCACTTCTCTATCTACAGAGAATACTATCAAACAGAAAACAATGAGGAAAAGTCTGAGGAAGGGAAGGGAAGGGAAGCATGGAATCAGGACTTATTCCTAGAGGCCCTGGAATAAGGAATCACAGAGCAGAGCTGCAGGATACTCTGGTTTGGAAAATACACAAGACTGGAAGATGAAGATGCTAGGAGCTATTGGTAACACAAAACATGCTAAAGGGTTGACTATAAAGTAGCAAGAAAGACAATGACTGTTCTGTCAAATCCGCACTTTGCAGATGCAGAAGTGAAAAAAAGAAAGAATCTGAAAGCTTCAGGATCAAAGGGGAAGTTGTTGGAAAAGTTAATCCTCCCCCATCTAGACACTGAATGTTAATACATTGCCTTATAAATCTCACTATTCGGTATGGGATTGAAGAGAACCACTTTGTGCCAGATATGTCTCTGAGAACCACCACGAGCTGATTGCCACCCTGACGCTGCCCTGTCCTGTGGTTTGGTGTTGGCAGCTACAGAAATAATTTAGCCTGCTGTTCAAAGCAGCAGTTTTTTTCATTTTGCTTAATTCCACTTTTTGTCAATGTGGATTGCCTTAAGATTCCAGTGGGTATTAGCTAGAATTAGTTACACTGGGAAGGCAAGGGAAGGCAAGGGAAGGCAAGGGAAGGCAAGGGAAGGCAAGGGAAGGGAGAAGAAACCATGCATGCATACAACAATACTGAATTTATTTCAGAAGAAAATCTCCTGATGCCATAATCTCATGCTAAGTTACCTCACAAATCAGTGTCTCTTACAATTACAGAAGTTTGATTTTTGTGCTGTTTGGTAACTTTAATTCTGGAGGACTCAGACTTCTGGTTTTCCTCACTGGCCCTGAGAGCATTCACACTTAGAGAGCATTTATAGGACGTGCTTGCCAGAGTCAGCTACCTGCAGAGATTCTTAGCAGATTTTAGCAAAGAAAACTGAATACTGAATGGCAAGCAGTGTTCATCACCTATTGAAAAATAGATAAGAAAATAAAGATCTTCTAGAAAATAATTTGGATTACATGAAATCAACATTTGGTGGGGTGGTACACTTGTTTGGTTGGTTTGTTTTGGTCAGGGGAAAATGGTTTAACTGAGTTGAGTTTTATTGGCTGTGCAAACATAAAGTCAATGGATCTTGAATATATTTGGTATCATCTAATTTATGGTGAATTATTCTAACAGCTAGATTTTTGCAATGTTGTAGTTTTAGAAATGTAGAAATTAAAAAATTAGAGCACAGGATTATGAACTCATTTGAAAATGGACAAAAGTTCAAATAATGTCCCTTATAAATAAATGCAAGTTTGGAAAACAAAGGATGTCAAAGAGCATAACAATGTGAAATACATTCACTAAAGTCCTCATCCCAAATACCACAGGGAAAGGTTTCAGGGCACTCAGTGTGTTTGACAGCAGCCACAAATGCTGGAGACATCCATCTGTATGACAAGCCACCCCCCTGCACCCCAGAGCTGCCTGACACCAGCAGGGTTTCAGCTCTTTCCTCATCACCCTGCAGCTCTCCCTGGCCAGATCTTAGCAGGGTTTCATATTTTATTACTTTCAGTAGCCTTTTCCACACTGCTTTTGTGTGAGCTCAGTGATCAAGGCGACAGACAGGCTTTCTGCCACAACTGTGCTCAGGGATGCTGAACTGATGGACATCTTCTTCCCTGCTTTGCAGCTAGATGGCTACTGATTTTTAAACACTCAATGCTTCATCTCCTTCCCCAGTTTCCTGACTCTAATATAAGGATAATATTGTTGATCTCCCTAATTGCTAATTTCCTGCTTATTTGCCTTGAAATCTCCAGGCACTAAGCAATGTTATAGTTTGGTGCTACTATTTCTCCATAGAATACACGTGGGGGCAGACCTTTGCTGTGCATCTTTTTATTCAGTTTCACCAGCTGTATATAGCCAGCAAATATAGTTTTGATGTTTCCCATATAATGAACTCAGATTTGACCCCGAATATTTATTATTAGATGTTGAAAACAATAGCAATATTTCAATTTAAAAGAGATGAAAAAAAATATATATATATTTCTGCAAGAAATTTCAAACATATTTAAAATTTTGATTGGTTGAACAGAATTTCATTTCATTTTTAGCTTTTTATTTTTTGTTATCTTCTGAACTTAAGCAGATGTCTAATCTGAATTATGTGCCTAAGCACTTTACCCAATAAAATGCTGAGCATATATTTAAATGCTTTCCTGAAATGTAGCCTTCACCATTTCCATAAGATCTATTTTTAAAAGATTGATTTTTTCTTTTCTTACTTTTTTAATTTTGTGTATCTAATTCTATTTTAAACTGTATCCCTCTTAACAGGGAATTCAAATATTTCTATCCCCTTCTTGCAAAGTAAGTTTGTGCAGCCTCCCTTCTAAAGTAAATGACAAGCTTAACTCCAAGCCACAGAGCATCTAATTCAGGCCAATATTAAAAAGTAACTGAAGGTATATTGGACAGTATGGCCAAATAAAAGCCATGTTCAAAGAAATCCCAGTCCTCCTAATTTCTGGACTTCGATAAGGTCTTTGCACTTGAAGGCTCAAATAAATAAATAAACGAGGCCAGGGAATTCATTTGAAATATTAATTAAAATGCAAATTAAATCCAGATTGCATGGGCTTTAGAAAGTGCTCTCTGAAGTTTCCATGAATATAAAGCATGTGACAAACTACTGTTTTAAATGATCTGCATAAACATACATTGTTGAAAAACTGCTTGACTTGAAAATAACCTTACCAACACCGTGAACTGCAAATAACAAAAGAAAGTCTTTATTAGTGACAGCTTTCATTACCGACAGCAGCGCTTGTCAGGCTTTGCACCGCAGCACGAGGGCAGCAATTCGATGTGCACGTGCACCCCTTGGCCCAGCACCATACGTGCCCATCTGTGATGGTGGCTAGCTGCCGGCTCGCACGGTGGCACGCCAGCTTCTGCAGAGTTTGCTGAAGGTACGTGGGATGGCTCCATGAGAGCAGACAGCACACAGCCACTGCTGCCTGGGGAGGCAGGAGAACCTACCTCCCTGGCACAGTGGCTGTGGCAGTTGCAACCATGCCAGCCACGCTTGGGGTGGGCACTCTGACATTACACATTTCTTCCAGCCTGGAGTAATTGAAAGCAGAAAATACCTAATTCTTCCCTTTGTCAGGGCAGAGATGCTCCATGTGAGGCACTCCCCTTCTGAGTTAGCCAGTCTTGCTTAAAATCCATCCTGGCATTAGCTAGTGCCTCTTTCTGCTGAGTATCAATTTGTACCATGATTCAGTGCTGCAAATTTCTGCAAGAGCAGAGAGAGACAAACAAAACAAGGGCACCACCACAGAAACTAGCCCAGGCATCTGTAAAACCCCTCTCCTGCCATTGTCTTAATGTAAAATGAAGCTGTCAACAGATTACATTCTTCCTGTTTAATTTGCTGTAAAGCTCTCCCCATTCCCAAAGGCTGACCTGTGTCCCTGGGAAAAGGTCCATTTTAGTTCTGACCAGCAGGCTTTTCATAGTTTTACTAGGCAACTGCTTCTGACACTCTGCCAAACAATATAACCCTGTTAATTGGCCCTGGGAACAGGCTGTGGGATGACCATGGCTCTGCTGAAATGGGGTTCCAGCCAAGTCACGCAGTTGAGCAATGCAATCTCAAAGCACCTTATGAAGAAGATAAATGACATTCAAAATACATTATGAAGACAGAAACTAAGTACATCACCAGAGTCTTAGGAAGACCAGACTGTCTGGGAGGAGATTTGCACAGCAAGAGCATCGTGAAAGAGTCCATGAGGGAAAGGAATATTTTGCCTTAAGAGCTTCAGTGAAGCCATAGTAAATAATGAATGGGGCCGCATGCTGAATGACAAAGCTAATAAGAAATACCAAACATCTGCACATCCTCTGAGCCTCATCCATCCTGCTTGCCAATCAGGTGGGTGCTGAGAAATAAGAGATCGTGACTATGTACAAGAAGAGCCTATCAAAATGCAAAAGCACCAAACAGCAGAGTTAAAGTTACAAGGCTGCCCTTTTCTGGCATTTCCTAACTTCTAAATGAAGGACTTTGTAACTGAAAAAATAATAATAATAATGTAGGTTTAAGGTTTTCAAGTCATATAGTAAGTTTATACTGTCCTGCTGGTGAAGAGCATTTGGGAATACGTATCTAATACCATTTATTTTCTGCACCTGGAAGAGTCCAGCTCCCTGTATTTTGTCTGCCAGTCAGCTGAAACCACCAATGTCCTTGGCCATACCTTCTTGGTACTGACAGGTATTGAGGGATTCCCAAACTCTTCAGTGGGTGAGACAGGACATCTTCATTGTGCAGGACAGTGCTATGCAGAAACACTACCAGATGTCTAAAAATACAGCCTGTCTGTAAGCTGCACCACAGCTAGTTAATGCTGTTGAAAGGCCTGGCTCATTAGGCAACCCTCTCTGGATATGATGTTCTTGTCTTTAATTTCTAAGCAGACTTGGTTAAAACAAAGTAATGTATCTAGGCACAGAAGTGTCCTTTGTTTTCAGAGCTATCAGCCACAAAGTATTTTTGTCACTTAATTGAAAATAAAATTTCCCCAGAGTGCTGGAGTCTGCTCTTAATGCATGTGCGTAGCTCTAATTAATGTTAATTATTTGGATTCACCAGGGAGAGAAGCATATTACTTCAGGTGCCTACTTGGAATACGCTACTTGAGCCCTTCATGTGACTCCAAGTAGTACACTCAATGGGAAGAGATGCGGCTGCTGCAAAAACCAAGTGTTTAGTTCCTGAAAATAATGCAGATCAGGTGTAGGACAGGATGTTCCACACCAAAAATAGCACGGCCAGCCTGTGTGCACCACACAAAGTCCAATTCAAAGAGCCTTAAAAAAAAAAAAAAAAATGGCACAGAGATCACTGCTATTTCATTTTCCCCTCTACACATTTGGGCAGGGGAATTGTTTCATCAGATGCTTGTATGGTGCCTAGCCAAATGGGCTTGGAGTCTCCGTATGCACTGTCTCAGCACAAATAATAAACAAGAACTGCCCTGGCTGGGACCACACAAGAGGTTGGTGCTAGATCCAGGAACAAACCCCAGACCTCTGGAGATCTCAGCTCTAGTTTTATCTACTAAGCAACACTTCATTTTGTGGGAGGGCCAAAATCTCTGAGGGGTGTCTCCTCCAGAGCACTGCTGAAGTAATAAAGCCAGACAGATTTATCCCAATTGAGGAATCGGGTTCATACTCTTTCGTTATAAATAAACTGCAAAACCTGGACCTCTTCCATGCTCTTCCCCACACACACAGGTTCATCCAAATTCATCAACCTCGCCAGCATCTTTCTAGATGGTTACCCTTTAACTAGGGCTTTATTGGATAACTGTAACTCAATTTGCTGCAGCTGTGTGACCCTGATTCGCTTTTGGAGCAGAGCAAGCTGCGGGAGGAAGAGCCAAGCAGGAGCCCACCTGCCAGGCAGCCAATGCGGTTAGAAAGGGCCACTCTGAATGTGCAAAATCTGGCAGGTGGCAAAGATGTGCTGTTTATTTTTCCTAATGACAAAATTAGCACATTGATAATAATCAAACAGAGTTGTGTGCAATGGGGGCTTATTTAATTAACAAATGTCCTTTTGCAAGTATGTGCAGGATACAGTCACTGTGCTCATCCACACAAGCTGTCGCTCAGGTCCCTGGAAAGCTCATATGCAAACTGCCTTTGGCTTCCTTTGTCAGGTTTTGCTCTGGGAAGGAGGTGGTTCATACCCACTTTATTTTTAATCACATATTTTCATTCTGCAGAATGTTATACTCTTGCTCACATCCAAGAACACTGATAGCATCAAATAAAATAGATTACTCTGAAAGGTGCAATGGATAAAAGCTTTTTTTCCAATACTTGCCCACACAGCAGAGTGTTGGGAATGCCCCCTCCCTCTTGTTCTAACTATAGCACATCCTCATATCTTACGGCTGCCTGATGGGAACGGTTTTTTTCTTTGTTTGTTTGTTTGTTCTTTGTTTTGTTTTTTTTTCTCTTTAACAGATATTTTTCTTTTTAATATTAAATAGATAGGAATATCCTACTCCTTGATTATGCAATACAGCAGTTTCACAGGCATGGCCATGCTTTTAATTATATCAAGCTCCAGGAACTCTACAGAGAACTGAGGTTGATAAACACCTTCAAGCTTGGTTACTGTCAGGATGGGCTTCTGAAAGTCTTTGGTTCAGCCCATCCTGATAGCTGAAGTATCTATCCATATTTTGTTCTGATTTACCAAGCAATCCTCTCACAAGATAAAGTTAACTGTATTAGTCATTCAAAACTTTCCATTCAGTGACAAGGCCTGACAACATTTATTAGACTTTTGCAACATTACTCCCACTGTTACAGTGTTGCCCCTTCTATTTGGTGACTTTTCTAAAGATTCAGAGAGGAGAGTCCCTAAACCAAAATAGTTTTTCTGATATAGTTTATATCGGCATACATTGTACAGAAAAAGGTATCAAAACACCATGGGTAATGCCAGTAATGGTGATACAACTGTTTATAGTTTTATATTACATCATTGAAGCAGTTGGTGCAGTTGCTCAGGTTCATCAGCCCACCAGTCCCTTCCTTCTAAGAAGGAAGTTGGTCATCAGACTAGTGATGTTGTTATAAGAAATACCAAGTAATAGATCCCTTCTCTCTTGCCTTTGGAGGTGAAGGAAAGGTTGCTGAGGCTAGAAAAAGCTTTCTTTCATGTGGGGTTCCAAACAATATCTGCAATGGCTAACCTCTTTTTTATCAACAATCAAGCATGGTGCAAAGAAATAGGAAAGAATTAAAGAGAGAGATCCAGAACTGTGTAGTTATCTCATTCTATCATTCAATTTGGTGTGGAAGAGGATCTGTAATATAAGCTTGAAATTACACATGTATGCATACACATGTATAACTTTTAATGCAAAGCACTGAAAATAGTAAACGCTCCGAGAGATGAATATCATAGGCTTTGTTTAAGACGTAATCTCTATTGCTTTTGAGTTTATGAAGCAAAAAGAGCTGTTGAAATTGACTGAAAGCCTCAGCCAGAGCCTTTAATCAATCTCCAAAGCTGTTTATTGTGAATATAGTATAAAGCAATAGAGATTAATGTCAGTTTCTATAAATCACAGCAAAAAGCATCTTCTCTTTCACTGCCAGAGGTGTAAATATCTTCCTTCTTTTTTCTCAAATTTTGCTGTAATATGCTGGCTGCAGAGGTTCTTCAGGGGAAAAGAACACAAGCAGTGTCATATGTTTTAACACAAATAAATTAAAAATAACTTGAATATTTACTTACAGAATTTGAAACTGCTGGAAATTTTAGGTACCTTATTCCTATTGAGCAGCTTTGAAAATCTCAACCCATCTACAGAACAAAACCACCAATTAACTGCAGCTACCACTGGGTGAAGGGACCAAGTACTCAGGAGTCAGCAGTGTTTCTGTTGCACTTCCCACAGGTTCCAGACAATGAATCCAATAGACGTATTTCCATTTCCTTTCCTCACAAATGTAGTGGCTCTATGTATGTGGTTCCAATCCTGTTTTACATTTATTTACAGCATTATACTGTAAGGGATGGATCTAAAGGGGAGAGAACAGAAAGCCGTGGTACAGCTTATGTTGAAAATCTAGTAAACTAAAGAGGTAACACTAAGCAAAGTGGAAAATTATTGCTATGTGTCAACATAGCACCACTTCTCCTCCTCTCCCATCACTTCTGCTCTCTCATCATTAGCTGTTGGTCAAACTTCTCTATCAGTGCCTCACAAGAGAATTGCAACAGCCAGCCTGTTATTCCTGTGCTGTTATTTATGAGTTCCAATGCTTCTTATGCAGCTCTCCAAGCTACCTACCTAGAGAGTTTCTGTCTCTGTACTTAGGCATCCAAGACTTCACACACCGCTTGTGAACACTCCCTCCTCCTGAAGGAAAGTCACAGTGTCTAAAGTGGGCTGCTCCTCTCAATTAGTCTCTGAAGTAATCTTTGTACACATATGTGTTGACTGTGCAGGGAGCTAAAGGAAATCAGCCTCTTGGACTTGGCACTTAAACTATCTAGTGTACTTAAGGGCAAATGATGCAAACGCACAGCAGTGGGCACACTGTTCATTCTTAAGAACTCCTTAAGAAAAAAAAAAAAAAAGTAAAATTTCATTCATCTAGAAAGTAGAGACTGGTTCCAGTCAAAATACTGCACTGTAACAGACAGAAGGATAAACTTTCAGAGAAATAGTCTCACCTGAGGTCTCCACATATCAGCTTGAACTTTGCAAAAGATCATGGTAGGTCGAAGCAGCATATAAATCTTGAGCCTTCAGCAAAATGTTTGGTAAAACATCATCCCACTGAAAGCCATCTGACAAGGTGTTTACAGAAAAAAAATTGCAAACTTCTTTGTTGAACATAAAGTTGTACATTGACTGAGAGTAAGAAATACATATCTGAATATTCATCTCATCTCCCGAGTGCAACAGCAGAATCATGAAGTAAGATTCAGTCATTTTATTCAGAGGAGGTTCCTATAAAACCCCCACTGATTTATCTGAATCAATTTTTCTGTTACCGTTCATGTTAAATTGTTGAGAACTTTGAAAGGAATCCTCCTTGGAATTCAACTTGGAGGGAATCATTATATGGATTAAAATCCAATTTCAGAACAACTTAAAACCATGGCACAATGCTTTACTGGGTCCTATGCTAAACTGCAAAGCAACAATAAAGTACTAGAATATTCTGGCTGGACTCAAAGATTTTTTCTTTCTGACTTTTGATAAAAACTTTCAAGGAAAGAATATTTTCATTCCAAAAGCATTTAATAAATGTTAAGCTACTAGCTCCGTTTTAGTTAATTAAACTTAAGGAACATGGAAGTGGATAAAAGTTCATTAAATAGGTACAGGCTGACAGTGAATTGGAATACTAATTGAGCTTTTATGTGCAACAAAAGAGATACAAATGGAAATGCACTGTTATTCTAGTGAATGCCTCACATAAAAGGCCCCAGTGGAGCAGAGAATGCATGAAGGAAATTGGATTGTAAAATCTCTGAGATAAAGATCAGTTCTATGAAACACGATGCCCCATTGCTTGCTTTTCTATTTTGAGAAGATTCTTTTAATAATGCCAACAAATGATGCAGAGACTGCTGTAGGTGCATTTGAAAGGCTCCCAGTCAGATTCGGAAATGAGGCAGTTATATTCAGGTCTTACAAAATAGAAGGGGATGTGATGGGACCTTCATTTATTTAATGGTATGGTTGAGTATCACTGACTTAAACAGCGTGACAACCTTAGATTGCTCAGAGTCACTTACGCCTATGCTGTTCTTTAAACTTTTGCAATGTAGAGGTTATTGGGTTTGAAAAACCTTTCTCCAGTTCAATTTGTTGCATAAGCCTGAAATACATGTGAACTATTCTGTCTCAGTAGAGAAGAAATGGGGCTGGGCTGAAATGAATATACGAAGACTTGTTTCTGAAGGCTGGTGGACACAACTGAACCATGTACTTCTCCCTGTTTTTCATCATGTGTTACATATAGCCTTGCCTCTCTTGAATTCTACAAATATTGCTGTGTGGTCATACAAGATGTAATTGGAACTGCTCCCAGAGTTCACAAGAAGATATTGAATCTGGACTTATGGCTCCTGTATCCAGACAGTACAGTCTCTACAAATGTAAATTACCATTTAGAAGTCCATCAATCTATTTGAAAATTTCAGCTATTTTACTATATAATTTGGGCTGTACAGAGCCATCTCCAGACAGCCTAATTCCATCTATGTCCCTGTTTCTTCAGTGGTGTCTAGCCAAGAGGAACCATTAGACAGGGATTCTGATGGGATTTCAGATGTTAGGGAAATGTTTATAAATATGGGAGAGGTGCTGCCCTGGAGTGGATTTCCCAAGGAAGGGAAGAGAGAACTCTTTATTGAAGGATTTTAAATGTCTTGTACATACATGATAGGTATAGATCCAGGCCTGAGGAGAGGGAGGAACCAGATGACCTCTGAGATCCCTTCCAGACATATGAACTTGTCATTATATGGTCATGGTGTTTTCTGCCTGTTTTGCTTCAGGGTGCCTCGCAAAGCAGACAAAATTAAGTTCAGCTGTAAACATGAGTCCTGTCAAGTCCAATTTAAAATATGTGTAGATTTTGTGTTCCTATTATAAAAAGATAATAGACTTAAAATGTTATGCCTAATTATTTAGTGTTTCTTACAGAAAAGACATTCATAGACATTCATATTACAAAGTAAGAGACAACAAAATTCAACTGCTGTTTATGCAGAGATCACAAAACGAAAAATGATTTTTTTTCAAGAGTACGGTTCAACCATACAACAATGTGGTAGAAATATAGGGAAACTGCCTAGATAGCACAAGATGCATGGGATATCTGCCATATATGTACTGAAAACCTGATCCAGGTTTTGCACTGACCCATGAAATTCTGATAGACATCCAAAGCTTTGCCCAGGCTTCAGCCTGTGCTAGTCACAGATGACAGGCTCAGGAGCAATTCAAAAACAAATGCAAGATTTTACAGGTCTTATCTAAATGGATATGTTTATCTAAAAGGATAAACTCATATGCTCACTTATTGGCTTGTCCTCTCCAGTAATTCCAGCATAATGCAGTGCCTTGATCCCTCCATCTGGAGACGGTGACACTCCCTCAGTGAAATTAATTTACCTGTAATAACCATCTACATAAAGAAGAAAGGGGAGAAGGAAAATATACACCTGTACACTCTGGCACTGTTAACTTCCACTGTTTGGTAAATGCCAACTATAGACACAGCCTTAAGTAAGATGTGAAGGTTATTGGATTTCTTCATGTTCTGCTGATGGTTTGCCACCTGTTGTCCTGATAGCAATGCTAAGGGGAGTATTCACACTGTTCAAATGCCCCCTAGTAGCACATCTCTCCCTTTGTTTTTCCCCAGTACTGGTCTTTCCTCCTACATCTTCTCTGTTGCACTATGTCTAAGCTAAGGTTCTTCCATTTACCTTGATAATCCTGATGTCTTTTTAATTATATTTGTTTTCACCTTGCCAGCAGTCATGTAACCTCTGACTGTGATCTTATCAGCTCCCTGGGGATAGTATTCCTGTAACTGCCTATTGAAGAGTTTCCCCCTACTTTCTCTGAAGCAGGCAGTCGCGGCTGGAGATAGGACACAGGATTATGTGGACCATGGCTTTGATCCAGCAGGCAATTCCCCCTCAAACCAATTGAAGTTGGCTTTGGGCAGTAATTAAATGAGACACTGTTAGAGAAAAGCCAGGGTGTTGCAGGAAGACATGTTTAATACAGAATGGTTTTCTTTCTGAATCAGCCATACCCAAGCAAATTCATATTAGTTTGCAGCTTCAAAAGAAATGTAAGTATAAAAGGAACAGAAAGGCTCTCATATGCCTGCCAATAACAGACATGCTACTTTAGTGTATTGCAGTGTCCAAGATAAGGCTTTACAGCGTGTTTGGAGCTTAAAGCTCAAAATCTGCTGCGTTGACGCATAGTATGATGCAACCTTTATTGCTATCACCCTTTCTCCCTGAGTTATATGTTATTTTCCCAGCTGCTTTTTAATGGAAACCTTTTCATCACCTTGAATCATATAAGGACTTTTTTTTTCATTCTCTCTCTAAAGGACACATCTCTAATGCTCTGGAGTAGAAAGTGTCTCTCCACCCCTAAGTCTCTCACATAACATGGTTGCAGAGATGTTTCCCTTTGTATTTGCAACATTTTTTTATGCAGCTCTATCTTGTCTCCAGTGCCTATGGTCACTACTTCTGCTCAGGGCTTAGCTCAGCTTTGTGTATGTCTCTGTGCTCAACTAGTCCCAAGGGTTTTGAGTGGGATCCCTAAAAGCATAGCTTTTCTGTAGCAAAGCTGTGCAAACACAACAGTGTCCAAGGAAAGGACACAATAAATGATTAAAATTTAGAGCTATCAGTCCAAGAGTTTTTGCTTATAAATAGAGTCTCTTAGTGACTTCAGTGGAGGCTAGATCAAGCTATTAAAGTGCATAAATAGACACACGCTAAAAGCAAGTAAAATGATCTTTTTTTTCTTCTTTTTTTTTTTTTTTTAGTGAAAGCAATGTAAAAATGAGAAAAGAAAAAAAAAAAAAAAGCCAGTGTGTCAGGAGTAATTTTTTATAGAAACTGATTGTAGAGAATGAGAGGGTTGACACAAGTAATTAGCTCACATTTCATCCAGATCCACAAAGTGATGGATTGTTTCTCTTCCTTCACACATCCTTTGCCCTCAGTTTCCAGGGAAGTTTCTTTGCCTGCCTTTGCCCTCTCCCTCCAGCCTCTCCCCCTCTGCCTTCCCCTGAGACAGACAGGCTCTGCATGGGAGAGGTGCCCACACCTTTGTTTTTTTGGAGGGGCTAGGTGTTTTTTTCCTAAACTGCTGCTGACAGAAATGCTTGGATTCACTTTGAAAAGGCTTCCAATTGAATATTATTTTTCAGGATTTTTTGTCACATCAGAGAAATGTAACTGCTGAAGTGCGCTACACTAATCTCCCATCTCACCCTTTTGCCCTTCTTTTGACCATGTAGTGACACTGTCTCTACTGAGGATTTTGGAAGGAAGTCAAGTAACTAATAAATGCACCAGTCTGCTCCTTTAGACGACTGTGCATCTGAGCTGGGAGTTATAGTTATTAAATTCTCTGGCAGCCCATCATTTAATTTACCTGCTACTGACCCCTTTTGTGCAGCCAGAGGATAATCCAGTCCACAAGAGCCCTGCTATAGTTGGTGTGCAGGAGATCATTGTCCTATTCCCAATTTATTTAATGTAATCACTTCATTGCCTGCTTATAAGAGCTCTATCCCATCAAGAAGCTTTGGAATAATGTAGAGACATTAGAGATTAGAATTTATCGGTCCTGAAGTTCATAAATCTAATGAAAATCATGATTCTCCAAAGGAACTTAATCTTCATTTGTTCTGTCAGTGGCGGTGTCAAGAATTAGTTTATGATTCATTAACCCATTGACTACTTCTACTTTTTCCACATTCAGTTATTCAGGAAAAAGAAAGATGCCCTATGCACATTTACATACACTGCTTTCGCTTTGCATTGTCTGTATTGGAGACAGCAAACTGATTTCAAGTCTCTGGTTGTAAAGGGAAAATGGAACTTAGTTTCCCTATGATTTTTCAGACTGTACATCATATGTTCAATTAAATTCATCAGGCTGGCACCAGCATAGCCAGTTCCAGAAATCTCATTGACTACAGGGAAATGTGGCCCAGGACCTTTCATGAGCACAGCAGAGAAGCTCATGTAATGGTGATACACTTCATCTGGACACTTAAGTCCAGAAATTGTGATAATGGAAAACACACCTCAAAGATTATTTTTTCATCCTTACTCCTACATAATAGCAATATATATCCTGAGATACCAGGAAACAAATTCCCTAGCTCCACATGACCACTGTCTATTGTTTCATTTTCACTGCAGTGTGGCCTAAAGGCTTCAGGGCTTCTGCCCTGCAACTGAGGAGCTCTGAGTTACAATCTCAGACCCACTGAGTCAGATCATTGACTGGACTCAGGCCCAGTCATATCATTGTTCTCTGTGTTGGCTTCACAGTGGATAAATAGGTTTTCTTTTTAAAACACTTCAAAATTTTGTTATGAAAAGTTCTGTCTAACAGCAAGGGGTTGGTCTTACTGTTATTTGTTTCTGCAACCCTATGTGTGCAGAAAGATAATCTGATTTAGGTTATGGCCAAAAATTCAGCATCTCCAGCAAGCAGATTTCCTATTGGTACCCTACTGCTGTATACATTCCTAATTCTAGTATAAACCCTTCCAGCTAAGAGACGGTTTGTAGCTAAGTAGCACTGGTACCAGACAGAGCACAGGTAAGCTGTGAGAACCTATAGGGAAATTAAGATACCCACACTCAAGTCTTCAGTATACTTAATGATATCTTCCCAAGAAAACTGTGTGCATTTCTGTTCCACTACACACATAATTAGAAGACTATACTTCACAAAACAAATCTTTCCCCTTTTGGGTGCATGTTATTTTTCCAGCTGATAAAACCTCATGAAATACATGTTCTTTTTCCCATATTGAGAAACAGAAATCTGTAAGCAATATCTCATATTTCTTACAGAAGTGCCACATTAGATACTGTGGTGGATTGTTTTGGTTTGTGTTTTTTTTTTTTTTTTAAAAAAAAAAGAACCCACACCAGCAAAGTAACTATGTGATGGTTGTTCAAGTCTGATCACAGGAGTCAGTGGAATCCTACTCATTGATTTCAAGAAGCTTTAAAGCAGACCTTTAATCTTCACTTACCCCTCTTCAGCCCACAAGGCTTTTTTTCCCAGTAGTGATGTAAATAATGCAATGCAAAGCTCGTCTTTGACCTTCCTTCATCCTGTACTTACTTTGCCACCCAATAACACTCCTCAGTCTGGTGTTGTGAAAAGCAACTGCATTTAGACTGCACAGCCAGGACAGCCTACAGTTTGGGGGAGGAAACAGAATATCAGGGGGAATATCACAGCTAGAGTTGCCTAGGTTTTAATAACTCAGCCCACAAACCAGTTGCCAGCTGTGACAGCGTTACTGCTGCAAACCCCCACGCACAGGGAAGGCACAGCATGATGCACTGCTCGCATTTGGGCATGACTTCAAGCAGCAACAGCAAGCAGTTGTTCTGCAACTCAGCAATGTAAAACGCGCCTGTCACTTGCAGCTCCAGCAGAGCTGGAAGAGCATGAAAGAAGGGCAGCCTGTATCCTCCCTAGCAAAGCACGACAAGGGAAGCAGCAGCCATGTGACAAGAGATGTGACAAATGGCCTTTATCATTATCTCACTACTGTTCTCGATTAGGCAGCCTCTCACAGGACAGATCTTTCAGATTAAAATGACAAACAGAAAATAATTTTTGGGGAAAAAAAAAATGTAAGGACAAAAATGGCTGAAAATCTTTTTTTTTCTTTTTCTTTTTTTTTTTTTTTTTTTTTTTTTAAGTACCTTAAGTACCACTCAATATAAAAACTCCTTTCTGTGCAGATTTTGACTGAGTTATCAAAGATAGATGCTTCTGGGAGGAACAATTACTGCACTGGATCACTTAAGAACAATGACAAAACTTTCAGAATTTAGTTTTTGTTTCAGAAATTGACCCCGAAAGTTTTTCTGTTGGGAAAGAATCCATGGTTGACAGCACTTCTCACTTTCTTGCTTTCTCTCTCTCTCCAAATACTTATATAGCCAATAGCCCTTAGCAATTTCCTTTAAAATTCTGCCTATAGCAATGCTAAAATGCAGGCACAAAGCCTCAGGCTCTTTACACTCTTAAGGTTTTCAGCTTAAGTATTCTTTTTCTAAACTGATGTGTCCTAGAAGCAGGAGTGAAAACAGTGAACAATTTCAGTCACTTCATATGCAAACTAACCACATGCTTCTGCCTGTACCTATTCTAGAAAATATAATCAGCCCAATGTGTGATTAAACTGGACTGTCTATTCCATGCGGACTGTATGGTCTCAGTACTTTTTGGTATCAGGTTCACTAGCAAAAATGTCTATGCATTTATTTTTCAGGTCCATGCAGGGGCACAAGAAGAAATAGTTAATAAGATCTTCTTTCCAGTGAGCCCAACAGCAGGAGACAGTGCCATGGTTTTCTAAGGGACTTCTGCTTTGGAATGGGAGAGTCCAAAGAGAATCCCAAAGGCTTGGGCACCCATTTCATTTCCCTCAGTTAATGCTTGTGAAGGTATGTTGCATCTAAGGATGGTACAGGACTGAATAAATATTCAACAAAAGGTTTATCACCTGGGCCATAATCTTAAATACTATACAGGACACCAAATGTGTCAGTGAACTGCCAGTTAATGTTGCACCTTGTTGTATATCTGGACATGTGTTAATAGATAAGGTGACAGCATGTAAGCTCAATTAGCATTATAGTTTCTTGATTTTATTTTTCTGCTACTTCTTCTTATACTCAAACAATCACTCCAGTATTTCCATGAGATAATTACTGTTCTCTGAGAATTTTTTCCAAAGACCAGAAAACCTCTGGAAAAAATAAAAAAATTTTTTTTAAAAAAAGGGGGGGTGGAACACAACTGTGCTACTGTACTCAAGCTAGTCCATTTTGTCAAAAGCCAGGAAGGCTGTATTAACAACATTGGAAAAGGACATCCTCGGTATCTCAGTTCACATTTCCTTAGAGTGTCTTCCAAAAGCTGTCACAGATACTGCACTGAAACTTGTAGTGCTCTGCCTGCCACAGGTCATGAGGGTTGAGCAGCAACATAGCATGAATTGAAAGGGAAAAATGAAAATAAAACAGAATTGAACTTCAACTGGAGATATGCAATGGAGCACAGATAACTCATGTTGGGAGAAAAGCCAGGTCTTAAAAATTGCTCAGCATGCCTAACCCCACTATTTTCCACACCAGCAATAACTGAGAGACTTGCTGGCAGCTTTGTGGGTTCGTCTTTCCTAACAGACATGCAGCCAAATGATTCGTCTATGAGAAACAATTTAGGGATAATGTAATGATCTTGCCATTGTGACTTACTACAGATCCTATTGACACAAAGGTCACTGTAATTCCTCGAGCACAGATAACCTGGTGTTATTCCATGGCTGGAAAATCACGTATATATATAAAAGCATTTTACGTACTGTTAAAGTAAACTATAGTGATCTGATCAGGCTTCACTGCCTCAGCACAAGCAGCCTGACTTCATAAAAGCACATTAAATCATTGCTACTAAAGCTCTGAATAACAGCTTATGGGAGTCTTCAAGAAAGTCCTATGACCATTTAAAATGAGTGAAGAACAGTGTGTACACCATTCTCCTTCCTGCAAGAAAAACTTTTAATTTATAAAAGTTGTTCATTGTTCAATATCCATTGTGTTTTCTTCATTAACTCCCAAGTTTTCCTCATTTCATTTTTTCACCAAAGGGGAAAAATATATTGAGCTGTCAATGATGTTATCTATGAAGAGAGGCTGCAGATTTCATATATTGAATCTAAGCTTTACAAATAGTCAGGTAATGAGAAAGGCTTTTGTAATAAAACACAGGTAAAAATAAGCTTGCAAAAATCAAAAGGAAGAGAAAAGTCTAAATTGTTTGTGTAATCAGTTATATTCCCCTGAGTTGTTGATCTTTCTCTCCTCTTTGAATTTTAATCTTGTATTTTCCAGTTGGCAAATCGGTATTTGAAAATAGCTGCAGAAAAGTAGTATATTAGTTGTTTCACAGATATCGTTGACTAGTTCTCTCTCATGTGGGGGACAGCTAAAGCATACACATGAATGTATACCCACATGCTTGTATACCCACATGTTCTTTGACCAAGGTTTGGTCATGATGTAGAAATTCTGGGAAAACTGAAGTAGAAAGTGAGTGAAAATGTTAATTCCTTGAGGTCAGAGACAGTGTAAGAAGGTTTGCAGGAAAGACTGGGGACTTGGTCATTTCATTTGGTACTGAGGTCTTTGACAGGGGCCAACCTGCAATGTGAAGGAAAGGGTATGGTTACAAACAGGCTAGAAGAGGTAAGAGATTGGAATCATTTCAATGAAAATGCCAGTTGAACATATTTTAGTGAATGGGAGAACTCTGATACTATGGGGGAACACTCCAAGAGATTGGAGAATCTCAAAAGTCTTGAAAATATGTCTTTATGGAAGCATTGTCAAAAACAATTGAGAAGATAAAGAGAATTAAGATGACCAGAAGGCCTGAAATGTGGTCAAAAAGACATTTGAGACTTTGGGAATAGCCATTTCAACACAATAAAAAAGGAAGGATTGAATTTACAAAAATAAACCACTTAGATAGAAATAGCAGAGGCAGAGATCAGGAGCTGGAGGCAGTATGATGGTGAGATTGATGAGGGGCTTTGAGGAGAACAGCCATTAAGTAAAACAATTCCTAAAATGAGATGATAAAGTGTCATAAGAGGGACTGAGGAATACATCAGAGGAAATGCTGAATATAGTGGGAACAGGATGAAAAGTGGCTGATGTACATTTGACTTTGGAGCATGTGACACTTGTGATAACTTCAGATGCTATAGTAAATTAGCAAAATATCTTGAATTTTGTTTCACTCCATCAGCAGCATTTTCTATCTCTAATTCTCTTTCTTTTCTCTTAAACTTCAATCTCTCTGCAGCAATTCAGCTCTAGATGCTGCATATTTTTGTTTGCTTGCTTGTTTGTTTAGTGAATAATCATCCAAAACCTCTAGAGCATATCCCGTTCTAATCTAATGTGAAATGTTAAAAGCTGCTCACCAGCAAATTAGCTCTTGCCAAATTATGTGCACACCAGATCCTACAAGTCAAATAAAATTAAACTGGAGTTTGGTTTCCACTTTGGTGGAGACAGCTTAGAAAATGGCCCTGGGGCACACAGTCAACGGGCTGTCTGGCTTAATAGTGTAGAGCACGTATTGTAATTATGCCAGTCGTTTCCTCTTAACCACTCATTGGTGAAAAATGTACACTTCAAAGATATTTATCTGCTTTTTCAGGAATAAAGCGTACCATGCAATTCTTCTCCTGGCACTGACAGAACTGCAAGTTATGCCCTATCTTTACAGTGCACTACTTTTCAGGACTATACTTAGGAGGAAAGAAGAGAAAAAGATCTGTTTCAGCACTGAATGATACAACCTGACCCCTGTCAAAATCCAAGGCAGATTTGCTATCAACCTCAATTCAATCTGTACAGATTAAAAGCACAGAGAAATGTAATAGGCTAAATTAGGAAAGGGAGTTTCCTCACATTGAAAAGCAGCCTACATTTTTATCACCAACTGCTCCAGGAAGTGGAAAGAGAAACAAACATGTAGGATGAAATGCAAGAGAAAGATGAAGTCTAGGACACTGAGGGACTATACTATTAGTGACACCAATCAGTGTCATTAATCAGTGTCACTCCTTTCTTCATTTGACCTCTGACACCGCTATGCCAGTGTGAGCAATTATTAGCCTGATATGAATCCTATTAAGCTTCATGGAAGCTTTTGGCTTTAATGGGTTTTGGGTCAAGTCCATGTGATATGTTGCTACCAGCATGTTCATTTTTTTAGTTTATACATTTTTTGTAGCATAAGCAGGTGCTGCTATTTAACCAAGGTGATTTCATGAGAATGGAGCAAACACATATGCCTTTTCAAAGAACCAGCATGTCATCTGCAAGAAATTGTAAAATTATTTTTAATAACTTGAGTTGTATTTGACTGGATCTTCAAAATATGTCAAAAATGTACCTCCAATTCTAAAGCTAATCGTAAGATGTGATGACAATTTTTAGCTGGGAAAATAAATAAATAAATAAATAAATGTATTTCTTAAGGTTTATTTTACAGGAATTTTAGGCAAATCATTCCAATTTCTAAAATTACAGACAAGAATTTCAGATTATAAATAGCTGCATTAAAGGAACAACTGAAAGATTTTTTTTTTCTTTTTTAATTTATGAGGAAAAAAAATGGTTCAGATTAACTCAATTTTTGTGTGGATTATTTTTTTTATTTGTCTGGATCTTCAAGAGTTTGACTGCTTGGATCCTAGGAAAAATTCTCTTCTTAAAAAAAAAAATGTTACCAGAATTTGTGCTTAATAAAACAACGTGGCTTCAGGATATACCCTTAAGACTGCAAGCCTTGTCAGAGATTAATTCACTCTCTCTGAAGTGGAATGCAAAGCAGAATAGCAAGGAAGATAGATGGTAATCAATCAATATTGTAAATCGCCACTAAATTCTACAGACAGCATAAATGTAGAAAAACAGAAACTCTTTTATATGGAATTCATGTCAAAGCAGTAGTGCTCTGGCACCCTGGGGTTCAATTATGTCTATGGCAGCTCTATGTAGGATTAGTCTCTCATCTCTGGGAGGGTGTAAAGAAGGGGAGAGGAGAAGGAGAATGTCACACAGAACTGCAAAACCTTGGATGAAAAATGTAGGTGTGAGTACTCTTTCTGGAACTTTAAAGTGAGTTTAATTCAAATGAAACAACCCAATAAATAATACCTTGCAGCTGACTTTGAAATGTTCGCACCAGTGCTACTGAATCCTACAGCTGCAAACTTTCATTCCCATCATAAATGACATGCTATAATTATATATTTTATGAGATTCCCTATATGTGTTGATTTATTTTTTAATTTCTCTTTCATTAATAGACTTTTTCTTCCTAGGAAAGATAAAGTGATCTGAAGAATGCCCACTGGCTTTTTCAGCGACCCTTTTTTTTTTTGGTGTGACAAAGCCAATAATAAAAACTAATTTCCTCCTCTAATTTCTTCATCTGCACACAGAAAAGACTTCTTCCACCTGCACTTGCAACCTACTGGGAATACAAAGGCCACCAAATAACTGCTCTAAAACACAAACATACTTTTTCATCTTCTGTTGAAATGCTTGCTTTTTAAACCATTGATGATCACGAATAGCAAACCAAGCCATGGGTGGGTTAGGTCCCCCCGCTGCAGTCTGTCACTGCTATAATTGATTACCAGTTAACTTGTGTTAGCCAGCCCATTCAGGAAGCCACAAACATTCATCTCCTGGAATAAATGTTTGCAGACTGTCTATGCTAGCATTTACAAATGCATTATCTAACTGGAGTTAATTCCAGCCATCCTTTAACTCAAATTAAATCTAGTCTAGAAAATAACTCTGTTATTACTACACCTTGTACATCTGCTTCTTGGATTGTCTGGATGGGTTATTTGTTTCTGACAGTATTGCATTACTGACTCTCACTTTAGGGCTTCCCTGGAGAAGGCCTTGTCTGTCTTTCTTTACCTCTTTTTTTTTTCTGGCTGCCATTACTGCTCTTTTCTCTGCAACACCTCACAAGCCCTTCCTGAGCCCATGTGTATCCAGCACAACTCTCTGTTCTGCAAATACAGTGTTAGCTAGTCTGCTTCTCATCATGGTGCATGCGTGGTGATGTATACCAGCACCTGGCTGATGACTGGAAGTATGTGATGTGGTGTCCTGTCTTTATACCCCTAAATGTATTTCTCCAAAGCACTGATAAATCAGTTAATCAGGGAAGTAGTACTTGTGCTTTTGGTGCCAGCTTTCAGGGCTACAGAGGGTTAGGGGATGTAGAAATCCTAGGCAACTCCTACATAGGCCAAGAAAAGTTTTTCAATCCCATGTTACTGTGACTTAGTTATACAAAATGCTCACTACTAGGCCTATACTGGAAGCAGAGGTTAAGAAAAGCAGTATTGTAAAAGAAAGCATCTTTAGGAATGAACAAGAATGATCCAGTGAGTTGGGCAGGGGTGGGCCTGGAAAGCAAAGCTTGAACCTTTCTTGAAGGAGCTTACAGCCCCTTGAAATACAATTTGGCCTACCATCACTATAAGGCCTCCAGATGAGCCCAGGGCTGCTTAGGTATGGGCATAAATGGTTTGTGATGCTGAGGGTCGTGCTGACAAATTGTCAGGAGGCTGAGTCACACCTAATTTGCATATAAATTGCAACCATTTTTATCAAATATAAATGCACGCAATCGTAATAGAGCATTCGCTTATTCTTCCTTCTCCTTTGAGAGATGAATACAAATTGTTTGCCTTTAAGTTTAATATCAAATAGCTGCACCATCTCCACACTGCAAAAAGAGGGGGGTTGGCGGTGGGCTGGGGAGGGGGGAAGGGGGGAAGGTGGTAGTATAACCCAGTTTAGGACCTTGGCAAACCAGAGTTTGCCAAGCAAGGGCTTAATGAATACCCACATGAGACCTCCAAGCGAACCAACACAAAATAAATTCAAGCTGAGAGACCCGACAGGGTTATGATAAAACTGCCAAAAGTTCAAACCTCAAAAGATACTCATTCCCAAATCCTGGCCAGTCCCCTGATCTCTGAGGTAAGGATTCATCCTCAGTCTCTCTCTCAGGCCATTTTATGAACATTTTATTTTTCCACGAGAAATGGAACAGTGTCACCAGAAGAGTCTGAACGAGCCCTACAGAAGCGCTCTGGCTGCAGTTTAGGGCAATCTGGGTTACAGAGAGCCCTCCCTTCTTCAGCACTCTGACTTTGTGACTCCTTCTCCTGGGAGCCATGCAGTGTGTAAGAAGGTGCCAGCAGAGATAGAGAGGGACTCCATCAGGTGTGGAGTCACATCAGTATTTGCCCTCTTATAGATGTACAACTAAGAAATTTCACCCAGACAACGGGTGACATCTACCAAAGATTAAGGAATGGCAAAACATTTTCAAGGCTTAAACTAGTAAACCAAAGTGCTACATTAACCTCTTGAAGGGCAATAATAACACCTCTCTAACTGGGACCAGTATCCTGGCAGGACGTGGGTGGTTCCCAGCATTACTATCTAATCATTGACAGGGTTCAATCAGTGAAGTTCTTGGCTGCTGCAGAAGCAGAAAAATATTGGGGAGAAATCGCTATGGTAATGATTTTGCAGCTGGGCAGTTTGAAGTTCACCAGCACCATGCTACAGCATTCTGCATTCAGACAGTGGAAGTAATGAAACTGGAAAGCTGATGCACACAGAAGATGTTCACTTATAGCTGGTCTTGTCACTTGCCCTCACCTCTTCCCATCCTTCCTGTGCTTGCCAAGTGGGGCTTGCACAATGTCAGAGCACTTATGCCTGGCATTCTTATCACTGTTCACAATTTATTTCACTCACAATGCAGACACTGTATGCTCTATTAGCCGGACAGTAGTCTTTGGGGTTTAGTCTTCTTTATATTTAATGGTAACATGGGCTAAGAACATTGCTATTAGCTTCTAATAATACATAGTGTTAATGATTCCATCCTATAAAGTGCAGAGGGCCATGAAAAGTCAGAAGGAAAGCCAGCTGATATGAGGCCAGCAGCAAGAAATCACTATTATAAAGCCTGAGGTAGGTAGCACTTGGTGCCTGTGCAAAGAGACCCAGGGAGAAGCAGCACAGCTAGAAACTGGGAAGAGGGATGCTATATTCATGAACCTAGGGCAGAGAGAGAGAGTTTTTTTTTTACTGTATGGAAAACTTGGAACTAGCTCAATGCACTTTGCCACGTGAAGTTTCTCTGTGTGCAGCATTGAAGTTTCTCTGTGTGTGGTAGAGAAACTGAAGACATCTCAGCTTTGCCTCCTATAACTGTTGTAGAGTAGCCAGCAGACATGGTTCTCCTTTTGCTGCTCTACCTTCTTTCATTGTTTGGAAGAAGATCTTTGCCTTTTTATCCTTTTGGTTACAGCTAACACTTTATATCCTCTTCTTGTCTATGCACATTTTTCTCATTCTTCACTGTCAGTGCTATGAACATAGCCGAGGACCAAATTTATCTCTGAGCAGTGTGTCCCAGCACTCTTCTCTAAATAATATTATATTATTTAGATAATATATATTATCTAATATATATTATCTAATATATATATCTTCTAATATATATCTAATATATATCTGCTAATATCTTCCTCAGGTTAGTGGAAAGCCTGTCAGGTTTTTCCACTGGCAACTTTGAATGAAACTGCAGCAGAAGAACTACCAGCATAGTTTAGAAAGGATGCATCAGTGTTTCCAGAGCTCTGGGGAGACCATCATGGGGAGACCCACCCTCTACCCACAAACAAGTGATTGAAAGGAGAAGAAACTCAAGTCTTGTGGTTTGAGCATGATCCACTTCATTGTTACCCCCTTGTTGGGAGTGGTAAAATCAAAAGTTCACAGATATTCATGCAGTTTGAATTGTAGATGATGCTCATACAGTGCCAAAGTAGAGCCCCATGCACAAATTACTTTGTCAATTTATAAATACCTAGGGACACCAATAGCATAGAAACTGTCTGCCTTCTTTCCCAGAATACCATATAGGTTGTCACAGATGGGGATTAGGTAAAAGGGCCATGTGCTTTCTGAACGACATAAAATTGAAAATGTCTCTTAGAGGACATTCTTTAAAGGTTGTCTTGTAGCCTTTAATTCATTTCTTGCTTATTGTGCAGCAATTTACATCAAAACTAGCAGTCAAGGATGAGTCTTGCTGTGATTTATGTGCTTCTGGCAAAGCAACAGAGCTTTAATATATAAATGAGAATTGAGTCCGTTTTTTCAAGCACCTGCCTGAAAACCAGTATTGCAGGAGAATCTTTCTAGCCATGGCTTTGTCTTGCTAGGGAGAAATGGGTGGAAGCAAAAGGAAGGTGAGAATAAAACACTAGGAAGGGGATAGATTTCTGCCCTCCAAAACTGTGGGATTTGATGTCCTCTGAACACTGTGCACTGTTGATTTTTACACATATACACATTAAATAGTCTTACCCCTTGGCATCACTGCAACTAACGTGATTAAATGAGGGTGCTCTACACCTCAAGGAATAGAGATCAATATATACAACAATGGTTGACAGTCTGACTTTTCATCATTCCAGAGCTGCTTCCTAAAAAGTTTAGACATTTATGGTTTATAATTGCAACTTGTTGCTACGTGAACAGTAAATTAGCACTAAAGAAAGAAAACACTCTTATTCACTGCAGAAAGGTCATTCCTTCAAAAGAGGTCTTCTGTCATACATCTGTCCTAAGACAATTTGTTACACGCAATTTGTACATTGCTAAATTATGTCAACAGTTACAGAGCTTATTAAAAAATATAAAATAAAGCCTAACAGCAGAAACATTAATTATACAAAATGTCTAAATAGAGAATTGAAATGGGAGTCTTATCAAGAGGAAAAAAAAATCTTTAACTACAAATAAGTTAAACTACTTGTGTCAAGAAGTTGAATGTATCCAATAGGCAGTGCTTTGAACTCCAGAAATACCTGAGTGGGACTCTTCAGTGGGCCTAGATTTGTCTTGCCTGATCTCTGTGACAAGGTTGATCAGTCCTCACTGAGATGGCTCTTGACACACGTGAGGGAGGGGGAAGGAGAGGATGTCACGTTGACCCCAAACGTCACCGGCTACATTGACTCTGTTACACCCTCGGGCAGAGCTGCAGAGGGTGATTATGCATTTCACTTGTGGCTGAAAAGCCTCCAGGCAAGGCCAAGCCCGAGACAGCTGCACTGTGTGACAGGAGCTGTCAGGGCAACACCTCCTGCAGCCCCATGCTCTCTACCCTGGGGGTGATCATGCTGCCATGACTCCTCCCCAGTGTCACTTCAGAGATGTCTTGGACCAAAGTATCTTGAGAAAGAGGGTGTAAGGGTCTTCTGCTGTGAGTTTCCTACCCCAGGGCATGATATTGAGTCCAATTAAGTCAATAGGCACCGGCTGTCTGTGAGCAGTACACATGTACACCCACACCCACACATGTGCCTTTTTCCTTTCTGGCAAATAGAAAAAGCTACTCTATCTTACTCTATCTTACTCTATCTATAAACTGAACAATATCCTAGGCACTAATTCCATTTCTTAATGACACTGATGTAACCTCATGTTACTTTATCATTCGGGGATTTGCTACTGTAACATTTTTACATTTTTCTTAGCTAAGTTTAGAAGAAAATTAAGCCTTTCTTATTGTCCTTTGATTTAAAAAAAAAAAAAAAAAAAAAAAAAAAAAAAAAAAACTTAATCCTAATAGAATAGGAGAACTTCTTTTTCTCCAATGCTCTATAAGACATAAATATTTTAAGTAAGCAGGTTGGAAGGTATTTTTCAAGCTTCACTAAAAAAAATCACACAAGTCAGATTTTTTTTAATGGAGTAGTTGGCATTAACAGTTAATAAAGTAATTTTACCTTTTTAAATAATTTTGGAGAGGTGAACAATGCAAAATAGTGACTAACATGAAATCAATAACAATCTAGTGTACATATAATTTCTGTTTTCTTTCTGATAGATAAAAGTTTTGACCACTTTTCTAAAGTTTATGAAATCTGATTTTTTTAAGTACATACTGTGGTTTAACCGTGGTAAGCAACTCAGCACCATGCAACCATTCACTCACACCATGCAACCATTCACTCACTCTTCTTAGGTGGGATAAGGGAAGGAATTGGGAAGGTAAAAGTGTGAAAACTCAAGGGTTGAAATAAAGATAGTTTACTAGGTAAAGCAAAAGCTGCACGTGCGAGTAAAACAAAACAAGAAATTCATTCACTACTTCCCATTAGCAGGTAGATGTTCAGCCACTTCCAGAAAAGCAGGGCTCATCACGCATTAAGGTTTCTGGGGAAAATAAATGGCATCACTCTGTCCCTCTTCTTTGGTTTCTCTACTCTTTGTTGCATCCTAATCTAAAATATTTGACCATGGCTGTGGGTTGTGTCACTGGCCTGTGCTTCTCCTCAGCCATGGGTACATGCAGCAATATTCTTGTCTTTACCTAGCTTCTCCTCTGACCAAAATCAACAAGTTTTCTTTGGTTCATTGTGGTAAGAACCTGTTGACTTCCTAAGCAAGATGCTCTCTACCTTGTGCTTGACTCAGTGCATTAAACTGGACTGTTTCTTTTGAATAACAAAACTGAAAGCAAGGGGAAAATCCCCTAATGGAACATATTGCATTAAACCTGTTATAAAATACCATTTTGGTTATTATATTACTCATGCAATTTTATTGAGAAATCAGCAAAATATACCTCAAATGAAAGGCTCTGGAACATCTTGAAGTCTGTTTTAAATATTGCCTGAGTTAACATTTTAAGTAGCTTAAGAGTTTCTATCTATTTCATTTGTTTGTGTGTGTGTGTTATTAGTTTTTATATCAGGAGCAACAATTTTCACATACAGTGATGGCCAAATAGGTTAGTTTTTTCACTCAATTACCCCATGACCCATCAAAGCAGCAAAACGTTATATACAAATCAATCCAGTGCTATTGATATTAGTAGCAGTAAGGGTTTAAATGACATGATTCAACATTACACTAGCTGAAAGGTCACACACTGGATATATCAGGTACCACTCTAATTAAGCAAAGATGATTAGGTGACAGGGTTTTGGTTTTGATTTTATAACTTTCTTTTTTTTTTTTTAATAGTGACCTTATAGAAACTGGTGGCCAGCTGAAAGTAGGCCATTGTTACTGTGAGACCATCATATACACACAGAGCACAAAACAAAGTGTAAGGTTTCCTTTTTACTCGAAGCCGGGCTGATTCAGTAAATAGATTTGCAGGGATGATTGCTTGGATTGTCTCTCAATGCTCCATTTGAATTCTAATAGCAGGTATAAAAAATTTATCTGATTTTCTACTTTACTCTTTTGAAATATTAACCATTGATAAATTATTAAACCAAATATAAAGTGTTACAAATGTACATACATTTCGTGAAGAGGTCTGCTCAGGTGGGCTGCATAATGGGACTGCATCTGCCACACAAACAGGACAGTCAGCAGCTTCTCCTCCTCTCCTCTCCTCTCCTCTCCTCTCCTCTCCTCTCCTCTCCTCTCCTCTCCTCTCCTCTCCTCTCCTCTCCTCTCCTCTCCTCTCCTCTCCTCTCCTCTCCTCTCCTCTCCTCTCCTCTCCTCTCCTCTCCTCTCCTCTCCTCTCCTCTCCTCTCCTCTCCTCTCCTCTCCTCTTCTCCTCTCCTTTGTTTGTTGGTCACAGGCATTTCTAAGTTACCTATATGCTTGTGTGGTGAGATGAAATGCAACAAATGCTTATTTTGAACTCATTTTATTCCCTTTCCTCAACTCATCGCTGTCCTGATCGTCTCCTCCTCTCTTTTTTACCCTATTTGCTAAAACAGTGTAATCCAATATGAACTTGCTTTGAAACCACTAAATGTGCCTACTGAAAATGGGTTAATAAAACTGCTGAATTTACTGGATCAGAGCGCAAGCATACCTGTTTGATCTCTTTCCTTTCAGAGGCACTCAAACTCCATACGATACTGCAACTTCTTGGGCTGGAAATAAAGACTTTAACAAGGTATTTATGCTCAATGCATACTGAAGAAAGCAATACTTATTTCTAATCCAGAGGATTTAAATGATTCTTTTGTCTGCAAATCTATTTCAAATGGAAAGCTAATGCATATCACAATGTTAGTGTTTTTCTCATTAAAAATTCACACATTCTTTCAAGACTAGTGCAATAACCAGGGTCAAGTAAGGCTTGAATACACTAAAGTCTGATGCTGTGTACATCAGAGCACCTCTGTGTGGTACTAAATCTTCAACAGTGCTTATAATACAGCAAAGTCACCATAAGAATTAATTTGTTAAGTACATTAGGCACTTTGCTGGGCTGAATAAGGGTCTAAGTTCCTTTGAAAGGAATCCTTTGTGGGACTAATTTTGTCTACTTGGACTTCAAATTGTCTGTGAAGAAATTCAAAAATTCACAAATGAGTAGCCAACAATATTGAAATATTTCAGACAAACTTTCTTCGGAAGTTTTGGTTTTACATTCAGTGATTAAGAGCAAAGGATAGGGAAGATAGGTAGTGTTAAAGTGAACACTGCTTTTACACTTGTACAAAATTGAAGAAAAGATTATTTTTTCTCCTAAAAAATAAAAAATAAAAAGTGCAAAAATGTTTCTATTTCTTAAAAAAATAAATAAATAAATAAATAAATAAATTAAACCAACAGGGAACTCATTGTTTCCTTTACTCCATGGTACACCAGAGTCCATGCTTGCATTTTATCTCCTGTGGTCAAAGATCATAACATCAAGGAGGTAATGGACCCCAAGAAGTCTATTCACCTATTCTAAAGCAGTTTCAGTATATTTTTGCTATGAAGCAGCCTATATTCAACCAATCTGCTCTAAAGAGACCTCAGTAATGCACTATTTAACCTCCCTTACTTGTTTCTACCATATGAAATTTTGTCCCTTTAGCAATGTCCTAGTACAAAATGTTGCCATTTCATGGCCTGGGAGATGTTGCTCCATTGTCCTCTGAAACATCAAAAATCCTAACACAAATAGGAGGAAAAATACCATTTTCTGATCCTCATAAATGTAAAAAAAAAAGTCAGGGAAGAACAGAAAGAGTGAATATTGTGACAGCAAATAGAGAGCTGTGCGCGCCAGGGAGTGAAACTTGCAGCTCTCTCAGATGCTGTTTGTATTACGGACTTCAAAGAGATACTGTGCGAGTCATTTGAGGCAGAGTCTAAATGCCACAGTGGGTATTATTTGGCCTTACATAATTCCAGTAGCTTTAACATTATAAAGAAAAATGTCAAATCTGGCCCTACGTTTTTGTAACACGGTGTATTACCCTGGATATTAGCTGTATTAAGTCCCTGTGAAAATATAAACCTTAACAGAAGTAATTAGTGCTCATACCTTGTTTTACATTGGCAATGTACTTCATAGATAAGAGCGTAACAGTGAAGTCACATGGGTTGTGCTGTATCAGACTGGTGGATTGGAGCCCTTCAGGTTAAAGGGTTCCAAATAATGGAAGAATATCCAGGTGCAATGTGCTACTACAGTTTTGCTCTAATATCACATCCTTGCAGGGTTAGTTGTTTCACCTACTTGCTGGATTTCCTGCATTCTTGTGATTTCAAGTTGCCATGAGATAATTTACAGTACCTATGCGCTTATTTGCTTGGTTTTAGGAGTTACGGGAAATGTCAAGTACGAAAAAAGTGGGATGAGAGATCAAGGCAGAGGTAGCTGGAATTGGGCTAGCTGTGATTCATTTTCTATTCTTAAAATGACACTACTTACTTTAAGCCCATAGGCACAAGGATCACTGCATGTTAATAGGGATATATTTGCACTGTTACCTAGCTTTTGCTTTGTTGTGGTGTCTTTTTTATTATTATTATTATTTTATACCTTTCTCTACTGTATTGAAAGCTAAGAGACAGAGCTGCTCCCCTCAGCTTGTCATAGATCATCCCCTTTTGTGTGGTAGGATGTCTGGATTTGACAGCTTGGTTATAATGACAAAAACGCTACTATGTAACTGTGATGACTGAGCTAATTAAACCAAGATATAACTGGGCTGTGAACAGGCTGAAGAGCTTTCAAAGCCAAATCTGAGTTATCTGAATACAACCTTTGAAAATATGATTTACCCTCTCTGCTGTACAGTATTGCAAAATTGCTTCTTGAGTCAATACTCATCTTTACTGCTTCAGCTCAGCTGAACTCCTTAAAAGATTATATATATATATATATATATATATATATATATATATATATATATATATATATGAGGTTATTCAGAGCTCCAGACTTTCCCTGAGGAGGATATCAAATAATAACACTATCAGCCGAAATAATCTATGACCTTTTACCATCTAAAAAAATTATTTCATTGATCCGCCATATGATATATGACATGACATTTTCTGAAGCAATTAAATGAAGGCAAGTTATCTTTAATATTCTGGCAACTTAAAAATAACTCTTTACTGAGTTCCATATATATATAACCTGTATATATTCATATATTGTTTCTCTGGAAGAAAAACAATTTTGTTAACTGTTTGCCAAAAGACGTTTAGTTATTGATGCATAGGTATCCTGGGAATCTTATTCCCAAAAGTCGATAACATATTGGGGAAAGAATGGATATTTGGGGGATAAGAAAAACCCTAGTTACTAGAAAATCTTCTGAGAAGAATTTAGAAATCCACAGAAGTCTTGAAAGTGAAATAAACTCTCATGCCTCAGTCTATAACTCTGCCTCTAACTAGCAGAAGTTAAAGCAACTTTTATTGGCAGCCTCCTCTATAATTACCTACTGTGTGTTTTTTTTTGCACTGTGTTTGCAGGTTGGTCTGTCTCTACCCATTGCTGGAGACAGAATATATGAATAATTTGGCATTACAGTCTGCTCTGACAATGCTTATTTTACAGTAGAATTTAGCACTCTTTATAAAAGAAGAGATAAGTTTTAATTGGGTTATCAAAAACAATTCTAATATGCTAAAAATAATCGTGATGGTTTGATAACTCTTAATACTGTGTGCGAAATCTGCTTGCTGAGGTGCAACACCTGAGGCAATCCAGCAGATTTCTGTAACATGACAGAAGTTACACCTAAGTACACATCTGTCTCAGGATTAGCATTCAAATTAGACCAGTTCTCATACAAATGAGCATGGGGGGACCACAACATGGGAGGTAAGAGATTATGTGTATTTATTTTCATCACGTTACTCCCTGGTATAACATTCCTGTGTAAACTCTTTTCCATCACTATGCATGCTGTCTTAAAATGATGCATTGTAAGTGAAGCAAGCACATTACCATGAGGAAATCTTTCATAAAATCATGTCAATGGGAAGTAACATATTCCATTCAGACCAGTCTTCCTGATGGAAAAGGGTGCTTGGAATTAGCAGAGATTGACTGGCTCCATGGATAATTTATCAGAGCCACCAGCTGATCTCCAGGAAAGGCTTAAAACTAACAAAAGACAAGTAATCCATTTTCAAAAAAAAAAAAAAAAAAAAAAAATTGAAAATGTGTTTCAAAAGCTCGTTGGTGCTTCTCGTGTTAAATAGCTTACCCTGGTGCATTTCATCTATGGCTTTAGACTATTCTTCACATCGTTTGCATGAAGAAGCTTACAGCTCTCCCCAGACAGAGAGCGGATTACAAATGTTCGTAAGTCAATAGCTTTCGCATTTTAAAGTATTTGCTTGTTAAAGGATACTTTAGAAAGTTCAGAATCAAAACCTTGCTATTCCCGTTTGACAAGAAAATCTTGGCAGTTTCCTAATGCTCTGTATAAAAATGGTGCTTTACATTTCTTCAACACTTTCCCTCCTAGGATCTCCAGGTGCTTTGGATAATTAGCATAACTTTAATACATAACCCTGCAAACACCCCTCTGCAGCAGAGACCGCTTTACTACACCTTCTTGGAAAAAGAGATAACAAAGCTGGCATCCAAAGGCAACCTATTCAGTGGTCAGACTCACGTGAAGGGATTTTTGATCAATTTACATATTGCTGTAGCTGAAGGAACTTTCATGGGCATGCTGTCTGACCTTCACAACAGTGAAGAATTGTGTCCAGTGAATCTTCAAGCCCCTGATCCTATGAATATGGACTTATCCTTTTAGTTCCCAGTTGCATGCAAATGTTCTGGTTCTTAGAGGAGGAAAAAGCAATGTGATCATGCAGTCTATGCATCCCATGGTTTGTCCTTCCCCTTCAGCAACTCTGAATCTATGAAGAATTGTAAGTAATTTTGACATAGCAAAAGGGACTTCACAGATGGTCCAATGAATTTTATGGAAAAAAGATTGAATGTCTGAGCACTCAATCTATTACTGTGGTAGAGCTCTAGGGATGTAAGACACAAATCCACAACAGACTGTCTTCATTAGCTGGAATGTTCATGGACCAGGTCATTACACTGGAACACATAAAGCTACCCAAATCCCAACACAGACATGGAGAAATATGTGCAACTAACCCTAATAATAAAGTGACTTTGGAGTGATCGTACCTTTCTCTTAATTCTTGTTAGAAGCTCTTATTAGAGGCACAATGATTATTCTAAAAAATAAGTAAATAAATAACCAACATAATGCAACTCCTAGGTGCAAATAACAGGCTGCAGAGCCAGAGGCAACACTTAGTCCTACTGACTTGCTGTAACCAGAAGTTACAACTCTTGCTTAATAAGGACGGACAAGCAGGTTTGGAAAACTGTAGGAAAAAGCCAAGATTTAACAAAACTCTTGAGCCTGATTTAAAAGGCAAATATTAGATTAAAAGTATGAGACAATCAGGTGGTGCATAGAGAAGTTGCATCTGTTTTATGTCATGATGTTTTCTTTATTGACTCTGGCCTAACTGAGACATGCTGTTTTTTAGGATTACTGAACTTATTAAAAGGAGGAAGAGAAAATATTGAAATTGTGCTAAGAGCTCTTAGTGAGTGAGCTTTCCAGTTGTCTTTGGATCATATAGATGGCTTAAAAGAATGGGGGATATTAGTTTAAAAAATCCTCATTGTTTCCCAAATAAACTCACTGGTGGGTTGGTTTCTCTGCAGATTCCTTCCTAAATATAAGCATCTAGGAGAAAAAGAAATGCAAGTGCCAAAATAATCACTTGTTTGAATCTCTAGAAGAGCTAAATGTAGTTTCAAGCTCTCCTACAGATCATTCTTTGGTCTACCCAGAATATTTTTACCATTTTTTTTTTCACTTGCAGGGACATGATTTTCTACTGTAAGTGTAAATCAATACAATTTTATAAATTGTATCAGTGTAAAAGTTGTTTGTAGCTGGGTATTTATTGCCTTTTCTGGATAGACGTAAAATCTATTACTACAGGTACCCTAATACAAATATACATGAATCTATACTAATGGTGCTGTACCATCTTTATTACAGAAAAATTTTGAAAGCAACTTCATTTTTGTGATATAAAAAAGCTCTTCTTATGTTATTTAATATTTGTGTTTCAAATCTTTCCCTCTTTCCTCCTGCTTAGAGTGGAGATGACTCTAATTTTGTTCCTCTCACTGCATGTCTTACTTGTCTAAATATATAATTTCTTTATTTCAGAGTCTTTCATTTAAAGTGAGCATGTGTGTATATACTTATACTCTGTGCTGCACATCCTGGGTACTGAAAACTGCTAGGGAAAAGTTGCTGAAGGGATGTACTGGCCTCTGCCCCATTTAACATCTTTAAAGCAATTTGGAGGTAAACAGAGAAGATGCAGACTGGTTTAATAAGTGGCAAAATTTGAAAGTCTGAGAAACATCCAAACAAATTGTAGATATCTGCAATGGTGTGGTGGTTTTACTCAGGTGGGCAGCCGAGTTCCACCACAATCTCTCTCTCACTCCCCCTCTCCTCAAAGAGGAAGGGGTAGAAAATACAACACAGAGAACTCGAGGTTTGAGATGAGAAAGGTTTAGTTAAAGGGAAAGGGAATGGGAAGAAAAAGAAACAACAGAAACAATAAGTCCACACGGAAGCACAGAGAGAAGGGGAAAAATTATTCTCTACTTCCCATCAACGAGCAATGTTCGGCCACATCCTGAGAAGCAGGGCCTCAAAACACGTAGTGGTTGTTCAGGAGGAACAGCCCCCTCCCCCATGAGAGCCCCCCTTTTTATTGCTGAGTGTGACATCAGGTGTTATGGAATATCCCTTTGGTTGGTTTAGGTCGGCTGCCCTGGCAATGTCCACTCCCCGTCACTTGCCCACCCCCAGCCTGCTGGCTCTTGGGGGCTTGAAAGGAGTCCTGATGCTGTGCCAGCACTATGCGGCAATAGACACAACACTGGAGTCATACCAGCGCTGTTCCAGCTATGAGTGCAGAGCACAGCACTGTGTGGGCTGCTGCAGGGAAAAGGTGACTCCAGCTCAGACAGACCCAACACAAATGGAAACTAGAGTATGAACTGGATCTTGTGTAATAGGGGCTTAGTAATATTACGGAAATAGAAGAATGAATACTAGGAAACATCTTAACCATAGTCTAGCTATATGTAGGACGATATAGGTGCTAAGAGATATAGATATGGATATTGGATATGGATATGTAAATAGTTGAGAGAGAGACAGAGACAGAAAAGAGGGGAAAAAATTATAAGTTCTGGAAGCCCAAATTCTGGAATAGAAAGCTAAGTCTCAGAGTCCCCATTTGTGATGAAGGGAGACACTGTGATGGAGCTCCTGGATTTTAATCACATCAGTTCAAACTGCTTCAAAGAATTTCAGCTAAAACACAGTGGCTGCTGTTCTCACATTGGCATAAGTGACTATAGCACTTGCATAGCTGAAGATACGAAAGGGGCAATGCTTCTTGACTGGCTCAGTGGCTGAGTCTGTCTGCTTAGGAGGACTGATAATTATTATCCTCTTAACTGAGTTGCCCTCATGTGCAGCTTATCAGCACAGGTAAGTAGACAGCCAGTTGGAAGAAAAAGAATTTATTCCTCATTTTAATCTTTATTTATCCATTTCTCCTTTAAAAACTTAGACCTACTGTTTACGGTATCTATCCTACTTAATAGTTGATTGCATAAACTGACAACACTGATCTCTTGGTGTTGGCCAAATCCATCCGCACCATGGATATTTGTTTACTGTTGCCAATACTGGACTGTTTATTTATCACAACCATCCTCACTATGTCTTCTGAGGAAAACACAGCACATCCTAAGGTAACAAGAAACGCCTTGTTCTGACTGTATATCACTGATGGTGGGGAACTTCCAGCCCTGAAAGAGTCTCTTGGGACGCTTCTCACCCACCCAGGCACTGTTCCTCAGGGAGTGGACAGCAAGTCACCACGCACACACAGTGCAGGCTTCACCCTGCTGCCAGCAGCCCTGGCCTGGAGGAACTGTCCTCCCAGAGGCAACAATGCAACAGGGCTGTGGGACCAGCAGAGGAGGGGGCCGTGGTCTCCTCACTGGTCCTCAGCTGGTTTCCAACCGGTCCTCAGCTCAGCTTGACATTTCACATTTCTCACTGCAGCTGAGAAAGGTGCCAGGGAACATCCTGAGGAATCTCCAGAGTCCCTGTGCCGACATTCACCCTGGTCCTGACCTGACATTCAAAGCAGGTCAGTGTGGAGAGGCTGGGAAGAGAAACTTGGGATAGGAGAAGGGCAGAGAGGGACATCCTGGCTTGAGTTTTTTTTTATCCTGGGTAGGAATATTTCTGGCCCTGATGGGGACTAATCCAGGAGCCCATCTACAAAGAACCACTTTGTGAAAAAAAAGCAACTAAATGTATAAACTCCAGAAGAAAAATCACACCCATCAAAACATTCATAAAGCCACATATATTCACACACAAATCTGAGGAAGGATAAAATTACAAACTAAACCATTTTCTGAAGAAGTTCTCTTTAATTGGCACAAGGTGTTGAATTATGCAGAATAGATCTCAACAGAGATGTGGGTTTTCGTTGTTTTTTTTTTTTAAATATAAAGTTAATTGCTTTATCTTAGTTTGCATGAGGGAGCACAGTACTTTTTGCACTGACTTTGTATCAGAGACAGCTACTATCTGTAACTACCATGTTACCCTGTTCATGTAATAAAAATCAAATTGCATCAATTCCTTAACAAAGCACAGCAGAGGCTTCCCTTAATAGAATCCTTATTACAGAATCAGATACAGCTATCTCCAAAGAAAGGCTCTTTAAAAGGTGGTGGGATTCTTCTATAGTTTAATAGATTTAGCAACACTGGAATTAGCTGCTGGGAGAGGCTGGCCTGGAATAAGGACTGCTGGATAGAAGTGGAGGCAATTAGGATGCTCACCGCTGTTGATATGCTTCAGTGGAAATTTTTGATTTTATGAGCCAACCAAGCTGGAAAAGTAAGAGGGGCTTGTGCCACTGGAAGTGCTAAGTGTTTCCAGTTGACACGTCAACACCCCATGTCTACCCACACAGAGTTCCTCCCTGACACCCCGGTTTTACTCCCAGGCCAGTTTTACAGATTAAAACTCTTTCCACTCTGCAGCCATCCCTGAAGCCATGGCACTGGAGCACAGGCAAACCAGGAACTTGTGTGACTCTACTATGATGGGATTCAAATCAAATTCTTTTTTGTACCCAAAAACTGTGAAAATTTTATCAGGTTCAAACTGAGTTTGAGAACACATAAGGAAACAGGTGAATTTTAGATGCTTTTGTTTTTATTGAGAACAGTTTGCATAGGGTTATTCCCAGCCTGAAATGGCATTCAGTTTGTGCCCTGAAGCATGAGGATTGATAGGCCTTGTCATTTGCTCCCAGCAAGTATAACTGCCATTATCTTAGCAAAGCACACCCCATTGCCATTGGACTCCTCTGGAGAGCAATTAGTGGAGCTCAGCAGCTGAAGTAACGATAGCAGGGCAGTGGTGGTGTGGCTGCAGCCAGCCTGTACGAGAAGCAAACCCTGCATACACCACAGCAGCTCTCCACATCTCTCTGAGCTACAGCTGGTGACTGCAGTGGTGGCAGGAGTCTGGCAGGGTGTTTGGAGGTGGCCGTCAGAGCTGCCCACTCAATAACCACTGCAAATCCTTTTTGGTGACCTGAGTACTTCAAGGGTTCAGGCTTCGGAAATCCCATTTTGTGATATTTTAAATTACTCATGCCAGACCCCTCAGCCACCACTGCTTATATTGTTCTTGGCCACCACCTTTAATGCATCAGTCCATAGTGGCCATACAGGATTTGCAATATATTCTAAGTTCATATCCAAACTGATACTGATGATAAAAACCAGATGGCACCACTCCACCCAGAGTTATCCTCCCCACCTGCTGCATCTTCTTCCTTCAGCCCACCAGAGATGCTGAGCTGGGGAAACTGAAATCACTCCTAAAATATATCCGGTCTCTTTGGAGTTATATTTCCCCTGCTGGCATGCTGCTATACATGTATAATAGGCTCTCACAGGCCAGGATTTCAAAAGGGCACCAGCTTTTCCCCTTCTTCTCTGGCTGCAGTGTGTCCAAAGCACATGAGCAACTCCTGAAGTACAGACGAGATTAAACATCCAGCAAGGCAGAAAGGCATTTCCACCTCCTCCCTATTCCTTGTCTTCATTTGCCAGATGGCCAAAAGGACTGTTCCTTTTCTTGGGGGTCTACCAAAACCGAGGCAGAAGTGGCTGCTGGTACTTGACTGTGACAGCATCAAAGAAACATGCTAAGAATGATGCTGAACTCACAATTGCATCAACTGCCAGGCTACAAAAAAAAGCACTTGGAATGCAGTTCAGCAGCACTTTCTGGATTTGTTCCATCTGACATGAGGCATCTAAGTGAGCTGTCGCCTTCATGCCCTGCCACCACCGGTGGGCACAGACAGGACCTTCCAGAGAGCAGCAGCATCTTGTGTGGGCTGCTTCATGCTCTGAAGGATCCTAGTTTCTGAAGCTGCTCTGGGTGTATCTGTCTCTGAGAATAGCAGAAACCTCGGGTGACTCTACAGCTATCTTAGACTGAACAAAAGGTCCCTGAGAGTGGGTGCAAAGACACTACTCATCTTAACCATAAATTGTCTGCCAAAAATTGAACATGTATACCAGTGATCTGCATATGCTGCTTTTTAAGTAAAAAGCTACCTGTAATAATTTGAACAAGTGTTAGTTGTTAAATATATTGTAGAGCATGCTCTTAAATGCCCAGAAAAACAACAGCAACATGACTTTTGGATGGCTCTAGTATCAACCCTTGCACAATCCGCTTTGCTAGAGCAGGGCATTTGGTCCTTGGCTCTGACTTTTCATTTCCCACCTACCTCAGCAAATGCCAGGAAAAAGTGAAAAGTGCTCACCTCCAGCTCACCGAGTCATTTGAAGACAGGAAGCAAATTTAAGGGGAGTTTGGCATCCCATGGGGTGAACATTTCCTGACAGCCAAAGCAACGATATTGAGCACTATCATTCTCTGCTGTACACATCTTTGTCTGACCTTATCCTAGATGCATCCCCTTTGACTTACTTCTTTAAAGAGCCTAATAGATTTTCTTTAGCTTGAGGCAGAGCAAACCTCTGCTGGATTGAACTAATGTAGAAGTATTAGAAAAGATTGGTGCTGGGAATTTTTTTCCCTCTTCCCCTTGCTGTGCAGTAGGAAGAAAATGTATGACCTAAATCTGCCAAGCACCTTCAAAGGGAAGGAAGAAACACATGTGGAAAAGCATTAGAAAGCCACCCAGCTCCCTTTAATTATGATGAGAATGCCAACATTGCTAAATGAATAGAAAATAAACGGAATAAGTATTAAATGATTATGGTTTCCCTCACATATTTCTTTTCATCTATTCACCAGCAGATAGTTTTACAACATAAATAAATCTTTTCAGATGTAAACAAGTCTCCAGCACATACTGCTGGAGTTGGTGGTGGGGCTGCTGGCAGCTCAGTGGGGAGGGAAACTGCAATCTCCAGCACCCCCTGCAGCATCCTCGCCAAAAGACAGGCTCCGAGCGCTTTGCGAGGTGAGGGGCCCAGATCTAGCTTTGGCTCTTAATATTTCTTCTGCTAAAATAAATAAACCTATACACTTACACACTTGAAGTGAAATACGCTTGCATGCAGGCTTTAATTCTGCCAGTTCCCTTTTGTTTCCTGGTTGCATCCCTAGGGAGTGAGAAAAGCAGTACCTGTGGGGAGCCCAGCTCCCAGCTGAGCACCACGCAGAGCTGTAGCGCTTCGTGCCAGCCAGGCTCTGTCTCGCCCTGATATCCAGCACACAAATGCTCCCCTGTTTGGTTTGTCCCACTGCAGGAGGTACCAGGGCAATCAGGCTGCAGAGCTGCCAGCTGATTTTGCTGAAGTGCAAACATGAACTTTTTATGTATTTATCTCAATGAGGATGGTCTGAGCTTGCTTTTTTCAAGCGCAAGGGAAAAGAAAATCCACAAATTGTTCTTCTCTCTGCCAAAGTGCTTCACAGGCAGGTTCTGAGCAAAGCTAATCTGGCTCATCCCCGTGGGCCTCTCCAGTGACAATTACGCAACCAGAACTGCTCCCACATGGGGCATTTCATGCCACTCAGGCATGCATATAGGAAAAGCACTGTTTGTATTGTATTTATGTTCTTCTTTGCAAATTTGTGTTTCTGAACACCATGAATCCCCTTCATGCTGCCCCTCAGCATCTTGCCCTTCCCTCCCACCCCTTCTGGTAAGTGCCTAATGTGAGTTTTCTCCTCTGCCCTGTCCTCTTGTCAAGTCACCCTCCTGTGGAGCAGCTGCTGCTAGAGCAGATGTAAAATGGTTCAGTAACACTCGCTAATATTAGCTTTGACACCAGCACAGAGAGGAAATAAATTATTTTCTGGGGGAGAAGCACAAATTACTTAATGCAGCAGATCAGAGCAGCATCCGTGACAATGCTAGAAGAGAGCTAGTTTAATATCTGACTGAATATAATGCACGCATAAGGCAGAATAACTCTCCCCTCTGGCAGACAGAGTACAGCCTGCCTCGGCTTGCCCTGCGCAGACTGTGATGATTTCACCCCAGCCTTGCAGGACTCTGGTCATTAATCTAAAATCTGCTTATTGGTCTATAAAACGCTCCTTTGAGGGCCTTGGCAGGGAGGAGAGGTGTTTCACAAGCTGGGCTTTCCGTGGCAATTTCAGCAGGGCACATTGAGATGGGGCAGCTCTTCTGTTGCATTTAAACAGGCACAAGTCAAAGGAGGTGAAGTTGGGTGATGAGCAATGCCTGAGCGTGACCAATCATCTCCTTCTATGTGTTTGGCATGGAGCATGCAGCAGCCTGGCTGGTCACTGGGAGGAAGAGAGGTGTTTGCAGTGTGTAGCAAAGCTGGGCACACTGTGGAGAGCTGACTTCAAAAGGTTTCAGCCTTCTCCTGGGCAAAGAAGAAGAGCTGCTCAGGGTGATGTGCTTAGCTCAGCAGACAAATCCCTCCTGTACGCTGTACCATGAGGCCTTCAGCTCCAAAAGCTGCTTTCCCAACTGGCCTAAACAAAAGGCAGATGCATAGACAGAGCTGTCACATGGAGATGGGCATCTAAAACCTTCCTGCCTGCAAGAGCATCCCTGTCCTCCGCTCACCAGTACACCTCCTCCCCAGAGAAACGGATTTACTCTGCCCTCAGTGACTTCTCTGAGGCAGTAGTCTGGCCAGTGATTTATGGGGTCTGAGCTGCAAGGGAATCACATCTCACTGGCATGCTGCATGCAGTCAGCCAGGTTTTCTGTATGTACCAGCCCTGATAGGAGACTTTACCCCTCTGAAATCTCAGGTACAAGAGGGATTAAACACTGATGGGATGACCTAGAATGCAAATGATTATGCTCCTGACCTGGAAACTCTTCTTGTTTCTCCTTTGTTCTGCTTTCATGATGAAAGCACTAAAAGCATTTCAGCAAAGTCAGTATCAGCCACCCCAGTGGGAAATACCTTCAAAGGGTCGCTTTCACCAGTGCTACAAGGTTGAACGCAGCCCAGGAAATAAAGAAATTTAGCTGTATTCAGGACCTGCACCCATTGACACCACCTGTAATTGGCCCTTTTCCCCTCTGACTAGCACGCTGGAGCTCTAATGGAAATCTTTGCCTGTCGTGGAAGTGTTGATCTGTTAATCACTGGAGCACACTCCGGCCCCAATTGTTAGCTGATTCTGCGGACAATTTCTGCTCTGGTTATGGATCGACGCTGCATGTGCAACATAGAGCATTATATTCAGGCAGAAAGAAAGTAATGAATTCAGTGCAGAGTAGCAAGAAACTAAACTGTTTAGATAACCTTAGGCTTTTTCTGCTAAGAAAATCAATACAGCTAGAAGCTCAGAAGCTACTGACATTACCAGCAGAGTCAGGCTGCAGAACCATGGAGAGCTCAATGTAAATGACCAAAACTGATTAGTTTTCATATTTTTGCTTGTATTACCTTTTTGTTTTTTTTTAAAAAAAAAATCTTGGTTTACAGTCCCCTGTATGAGGGGATATTACAGTCCTTTGAGTTCCCATCTCTTTTGATGGTAGGTTATTCCTCCACAGAAACCTGGCACAGAAATATTGTGGCAGCCTACTGTTTCCTAGCATGGGTAGTTTATTCTCTGTATTCCATTCACACATTGGTGTCCTTACCATGGCAGCCAACATGGGTGCTAATTAGCAGCTACACTCCTGCTAGCAGGTTGTGTGGGCACCCATCAGGTAGCACCTGAACTGAATTTAATTAGCATTACCAATTAAGTGCTTTGTTATTTGCACTGCAGTAATGCCATAAGGTCCTAGCTAGTGCTAGGAGCCAAATACACAGAACTGGAAGAGGCAGTCTGTGAAAAATATGTTAGGGCCCTGAGGGCACTAATAAAGCTTAGTCACCCTGAGCAGCCTCACCTGGGACCCACATCCCTGGGCCCAAGAGATCTATTTAAGCTTCAGCTTAGGAGCCTTAGCCCTTCCAAAGCTCTTGCTGTGGGTGCATCTGCTCTCAGCTCTGCTGCAGATCTTGTCTTACATGTGGTTCTGTCCTGTAGGTAACTTGTTTCCAGGTTGGTCTCCTGGATGGGCTTCAGACCTATGCTGTTGCCTTATTTCTAGCCCTTCCTACTTTTGTTCCTTCATGGATTCCTTGGATGGTTCCTGGACCCCATCTACATGTATTGGCTTGCTTTGTCTGGGACTGTTAGCAGACCCTCTGATCTGTCTGTAGTGGGGAAGAGATGCAGCCCTCATTCCCCAGGATGGACAGAAGGAAATGGTGGGGCTATGTGTGGTTATCTCATCTGTCAGGTAAGACTCCAAGGGGAAAAAAGGCTGTGTGCACCCACTTCTTTTTTCTAGCAGTCAGGATGCAGTTAGGGCTTGGATCCAGGGACTGCAATGGGTTGCACTTACTGTGCACCAATTTTTAATTCTTACCTAATGACCTTTTCACTGCATCACATCTGCCTTCTGGGCTTGATCTGAGAAGACGGCTACAAACACTGTCACAGGGTGTCCCAAGTAAGAGTCCTAGAAGTACTTGACGTAGGGGTCTAATCTGGAGGTACTCAGAGCCACCCTTGGAGTTGCTGAAGCACCAGTAGCAGCTTAGATGAGTTCACCTCAGATTTTGCCTGACCTGAGGCAAAGTACATGTTCCTGGTTTTCACACTGTCATAGCTACCTGGTGTAAAGCTGCACTGTGTTCTATTGAGCAGTACTGGTATGCCCTTAAGTGTGTGATGACATTCAGAAATAACTCTGATTAAAGGAAGAGGAAAAATACCAGAAAAGAAGTTCCTTTTAAGTAAATAACAAAGGGCTCTAATCTTTGGAGGCAGTTTCTTCCCTGCTTGTTTTAAAGCTTACACTGCAGAAAGATGATGCCATTTGCTGCAGACCTTGTTCCTTTATTTTTTTTTATCTTGTGAAGGGACTGAAGACAGAAGTACTCAGTAAAAGAAGTATCTTTAGGCACTGAAAAAGTCAGGAAGCAGTGAGATCACCTCCCTTTGCATATTTTATATGTCAAATGGCTATCAGTCCTTGTCAGCCTTGCAGACTATCAGAGACTGCAGCAGACTGTGTGTTTCAGGCATAAGGAGAGCCAGCTGGGCTGCCCCATAAGGCAGAGCCTTTCTTCAGTGCTGCTGAGCCATCTCCTTCCCCCAGCAGGAATGGCAGGTTGGAGGAAGCCAAACTTGTGCCCTTGTGACAAAGCTTGGAGGAGGGAATTCAAATCCCTCGTGGGGGATTTCTCCTACTCTTGCAGTGCTGCCAGCCTGGAGCCTGCACAGAGCTGTGTGAGCCTGGGTGGAAATACTGTGTGAAACAGCTCTGCATGCTGCAGTGAGTAAAACTTTAAGAGATTTTTACTAAGCAGGAAACCTTAGATTTCCCCACAGGGACCAGGGATGTACATACTGAGATGCTGGATGACAATATAATCTATAAAGCTCTCATGTTAAGAGGTGTTTCTCTGTAAAGAATGAGGTGATGCTAAACAGTGGGAAATTAATCACTCCTCCTCCTCCCACTTACCTTTCGGATCATTAGGTCTCAGGAAGGTTTTAATTCTGCTTTCTCTGTGTGTACATGAAAAATTGACAAGAGCTTCACCTGGCTGGTGACTAGTTCATGTTAAGATCTGTATCACAATCAACATTCATTAGTCCAAAACAGTAAAGAAACAACGCATCCTCCTGGGAGAGGAGGGTATTCACAACATTAGGAGGCTTTTATAGGGGGGCTATATTGTCAGCTGTGCATATGGCTCTTGCTTCTTTCCATGGGAGCTCCATGTGTGAGTAAGAGACAGGGAAAAATGGTGCTCCTGGGCATCTCTCTCATGTGAGTGGTCTAAATACAAGTTAAACTGTGGCTCTGTCTTGGACTGTTTCTTCAAGGAGTATTTCCAACACAGGAGTCGTAGGGTGGGAATTTCAGAATGAAGTAGTTAAAGCTGAGTTGATTTATTCTGAAATAATGTCTCACTCCAATGCAAATCTCCCAGACTGACCTCCATTTACTTCCATTTGAGACTGCTTTGTATCTGGAGTTATTTACTCTGAAACTGTTAGGGCCTGGGCATTCACATCCAGAGCAACAAGCTGTGATTCACCATCCCTCATTTCTTTAGTAACTTCATTTTTTTTTTTTTTTTTAACAAATGCTTCTGAGAAACATTTTTTTTTTTTTGTCAGAAAAAGTGGGTGGTGTCTGCTCTTTGTGAGTTAATAGCTGTTAACTGTACTGTGGTGTTTCAAGTGACATTCATTCATGCAGAGGACAGCCAGTAGTACAAGATTTGGGTGATCAGATAAGCTGAACTGAAATTGGAAAGGGGGAGGAAACATCTGACTTAAATGGTTGAACTGAGATAACATTTAAAGGCTGGAAGCTTACAGATGATGGAAAAATGGGTGAAAGTTTTTAAATAAAAACCTCTCTTTCTTAGCCAGCATGTTTTAAAAATACAAATTGATATTAATTTCCAGCTTCTGTTTTTTGAGTTATTAACAGTGTACACTTCAGAACTGTTTCAAATTTTAAAATATTTAGAAGTAGATTATGACTGATAGCCTTTTTTGCAAAAATTAAAAGGAATCAATCATTCTTTCCTCCCAATGGTTTACAAGAACAGGCACCAAAACTTGACCTTTCCTCTGCAAATTAAACTGGAAGCAATGTTTCACTCTGTGCCTATTAGGAAGGTGATTCCACTGGTAACTGCTTCCAGTACGGTGAAGTGATTGTTGAACACTCCAGCTTTTGAAAAATGCTATTGAACTACATTGCAAGCTATTATCAGTCTTTAAAAATGAGATTGATTCGAGTTATGGTCTTTTATACTAACTTTGAGCTTAGACTGAACTTTTATAGCCATGATAAACTTTTGAATATACAGGGTGTTTGTAATAGGGAACCTGGCTGACTTATAGGGTCAGGAGGAGCAATGGTATAATACAGCCTATAGCCTACTCAGCCTGGATTTATACTCTATTGCAATCTAGTACAAGGAGCAAATGATACAATCACAGTCCTTCCTTGTTTGCTGCTGTGTAAAAATAGCGCATAATAGTCCTAACATAGAAATGATGTCTTCTTAATGGGGGAGCAGGGGTAGTTCACATTTTCCAACAGTAGTTTTACAAGCATAACCAATAGCAACACCTCAGTTATCACCCTAATATCATCTAAATAGAAACTTTTTCTATAGATCAAAGTATGATGCATGTAGGAGATCAAAGAAAATTAAGCCTTCTGTCCCCTCATGTCACTCTATCACCCTTTGTTTTTTTCTGATGGCAGAATAGAAATCCTTGCCTTAAAGTATTTCATAATTATAAAACCATTTTATGTATGGGCTAATTTAGGGGGAACTGGGTTACTTCAAAGTTAGAATCCAGTCTGACAGTCTCTCCAATGTAAGATCACTGGGACCAGAAAAAAAGCTATTTTTCTGTGCTTGTGCGGTGTCTGCTCCAGGAGGACAGGGTTCATACAGAGATCCTACGTGTTTCTGAAAATCTCCTTGTGGATGGACAGATGCCTTCAAGGCTTCAGAGTCATGTGTCTTGTCATCTACCATCCTTTCTTCAAGGAAAGGACATCATGGTTAATATTAGCAAACAAATCTATTCCAGGGTGAGACTGAAGCTTGCTAGTGACACAGCTCATGCCTATTGTTTCAGCAGCGTTAACTGCTTGTTTGCTGGTGCTTAATTGCTGTATCAGTCAGTTAGCAAGAAAACAATGAGATTAAAAATGTTTTAAATGCTCCGCACTTTAATTAGCTCCTGGCTGCAAGGAACATTTTAAAGTACTAGTGAACCCTGGCTGAGAGTTAATGCTTGTAATTTCATGCTTTTGGGTGGGTTCACTGGTGTTTCCTAATGGTGCTCCTGGCCTTGAAGATGATGGATAATCCATCCACTGGAAAGGGTGTTGATGCTGGCCAATTTGTTGGAGAGAGGAGGTCACTGGAAACACCAAAAGGAAAAATTCAGACTGCAGCAAAAATGGGAGACTGTGAGTACACCATTGTGTTGTTATGTGCCTGAGCATATTGGGACCGGGGCAGCTACTGGGCATGACTTGGCTGTGTGCAGAAGGCAAGGCAGATATTTAGAGAAGTTCAATTGGCAATGTCATATATTGTCAATGAAATTTCATTGTGAAGCTTGCAAGCTCTGTGCAAATAAGCCTCTAAAATATTGGAGCTTCATGACTTGCAAAAGAAAGCCCAGATTGGCTTTCTGATATTTAATAGGTCCGTGAATCCTGTCTTACTGGCCTTGCAAATAATTTCATAGTTACAACCTATCTGATGCTGTTTCAGCATGCCTGAATTGCACAAACAGTGCTTAGACATGATTTTCAAAGTATTTAAAATTTTCTGAACTTCCTAACAGTGAGTGCAGGGGAAGTCAAGAACCATAAGAATATGTAGTAAATTTCTGTGAGCTGCGCTTAACTATCTGTCATAAAAACCCCAGAAAGGGGCTATACATCTGCCACACTTCTGTGACCTGCATGTGAACAGACAAACCAGAAGCCCTGGACTTCTCAGTGGGGACTTATCAGCTCCCCTCGCTTTGCGGCTTTCCTTTTCCTACTCTGATTCCAGCCTGCCTCATCACTGAGCCCTCTGTATGTAGGGTAACACGTGATAAGCTTGATGGAGGCATCAAGGGGCTATCAGCATGGAAATAAGTAAGATGAGTGATTAGAAATTTTCTGGAGGACAGGATGACAGGATGAATCTCATGGATAGGAATTTTTATTTTCCCTCCTGTAATCCTGGGGAACCCAGGAGTCTCAATTAGGGCAGATGTGCTCTACATTTTCACACATCAATCTTTCATTGGCCTTACATCAATCATTCACTGGCTTGTGCAAATAACTTCTCCCAAACAATCTTCTCCCGTCAGAAGCAGGCACTGTCATCTGCAAACTTGTTTGAATATTTCATTGTTGCCAGATGATGCTTTTTGTTGAGGCTTTTTGTGCATTTCCTGAATGACATGGCAAGATAGTCCCTGTGCTCCCTGCCCTAATGAGGCTGGAAAACCAAAGTAAAGCCAGGCAGTAGCTTGTGCTGTGTCCTAGAAAACATTTCTGTGGTCAATGCAAGGAGGGAAGGAGAACTACAAATTTGTCTGCTGCTTGTTTGACTAGTTCAGTTAGATTCAACCTAGCTGATGTTAGTAGTGGTTAGAGCAATGCTTAATACTGTCCAATATTGATAATTCCTCTTGGCCTTCACTTAAAAATACACCCTGACCTCTTTAACTACTAGGTCTCAGCCCAAGGTCAATCTACCCATGTGGTACTGGGTGAAGAGGGCCTGCTGGGTTTACTAGTAGAATAGTTCATGGCTGGTGTTATCAAACTGACTTATAAAACCCATAAGGTATTCAGCACTATGTATATAAATTGAGCTTACTTTGGGTACCTGTTCTTTTAAAAAAAGTTTTAATCTGTTCTGTGATTATACTTCAGGTAGCTTCCAGATGACTTGTTTTCTGAAGGTATTGCTGACAGTTTTTTATGTGTAGTGTCTGGGAGGTTCACTTGCCTTGGTGTAGATTAGCACAGATGAAAATGGCTTTCCTAGGGAGAAGCAAAGGGCAGAACTGAGCCAGGGCCTGATGAAAACTGCAACCTATTCAGCAACTTCTGAAAAGCAGCTATGGGAAACCTCAGTGAGTTGGCTGATTTGAGTGTTAGAAAACTAGACTCATCTGGAAAGGACATCAGTGGTGTAATAAGCATTAAATGCCTATGAACAGGGCTTACTGATGTCCAGCTTGGACAATGTAGGGTTCACCACTCAGTGAAAAGAATCTGGTACTCGTAGGGTTAGTGCTTGTAAGATAAGGTCATTTTTATTCCTAATAATGCAATTATTCTCAGTGATCATAAACAGATTCTATAGGAACAATGGGCTGACTTGACCCATGTCTTTTGAAAAGTGCATCAGTAGATTAAAACTACAATTTAATGCTATGTTCCTATGGTCTCAGATTCCCCCTCAAATTTACAATAGTTCCTGCAGGTATATGTTGCACTTGCCTTTGCATGTTCTCTCACCATGTTTCTTCTCAGTTCTAGGCTCTTGCAGTAGAAAGGGCTTTGAAATCAATTGTTGAAATGTGGTTTGTTTTATGGCTCATAAAGGGCTTTGGGAAAGTATTTTGTATAGAATCTGAGATATAAATACAGGCAGTATATGTATTTCCTGTTCTTAGCTTTAAAATTATACTATTAAGTGGCAAACATGTCAAATGTGTAACTTAGCTTACTGAAGCCCATCCTACCAAAAAACACTTAAGTAGATGCTTAATTTTAAGCAGGTGATTTAATTCTAACTTATTCAGTTCTTAAACACAGGCATAAGTCTCACTGAAGTCAAGGCAAGCACATTAAAGGTAAGTGTATGCTAAGCATTTTGTTATATTGAGGCCTAACTCTATACCTATTTTCATATCCATTTCTAATGCTGAAAAACATGTATGTTGCAAAAGGCAGTGACATCTCAACTTCTGCCCTGATTAAATAAGTTAAAAAATCATGAATCCTAAAGCAATTACATTGCCATCATATTTCTTTCCTTTTAGATTAATCTGGAGTTTGATGTGTCTTTCTATAGGATTAATATCTTAACAGCAAGGTAATAGGTAGTATGACATTTAATCTCTTTGATTAAATTCCATACTAAAAATGTCCCATAAATAAAAGAAACAATTGAGGCAGTCATAAATTATCTTCATTGTTGCAAAGTGATGGATTTAGTGGTAACAGAGGGTAAAATCTCATGAGCTCATTAAAAGCTATAAGGGTTATTTCCTTCCACAGACCTAAAAGACAGTGTGGCCTACGGCAGGTTTCTCCATGTTGCTTTCATTTAATCAGCAGAAACCTGAAGATGAAGCAGAAGATTCTGTATATATGTGCCTATTTCATGTTCTGTTAGTGATGATCAGATCCAAACAGGGATCCCCTGCCTCAGGTTTTACCTTATGTGCCTCTTTGTCGCCTCAGCACTATGTACCTAACAAAAGAGAATGTGTTTTTTGGTTAATAGCCAAGCTCAAATTTTTCAGGATGTAAGTCTGCCACTGACCTCCACTGCGACCTTGGGCAAGTCAATGACAGTGAATTTTCAAGAGCTGAGCATTGACCATCAGAGTCAGCTCAAAATGCATCAGCATAGTGCCAAATTAATAAGGCTTGGATGCAGTCCAGTGGGCTGTGCTCTAAGTATTTGTCTAAAAGCATCACAAGAGATGCTTATCATGGAGACCCTTTGGAAATCTGCATGCAGGAGGATGTCCCAGACCTTTAAAGCTCTGCTGTACCCTGAGATGCACAAGGAGGATTCATTTCTAATTGTGTGAAATGAGCAAAATTTTGTAGCTAATCAGAAGAGATTCACTTAACATAATAGAGCGCTTTTTTCTATTCAATTATAAAACCATTTTTACTACTGATACGAAGACAGCTTTTTCCTTTCTGTTCAACTATAAAAGGCACAGAGGCTTAGACAAGTGCCAGAAGGACAATAATGTGGATGAGACTTTTGTCCAAGTTTCTGGGAGTTTCAACAGCTCTTGTTAGCACTTTCCTTTGTCCTGGAATCAGTGCTGTCCCTTTGACTACTTACAACAAACTGTCATTGCCACAAAACCTATTCTCCAAGGACAACACAAACTCACAGGCTGCAGTTTGGGGTCCTACTGCACAATCTGCCTCTGAGCTGCATTGTCCCCAAGGATATACAAAATGCCATTACACTGACATTGCTTTAAAAAAGTCAGTCCATCCGTGTGATTAAAGATTCAAGATTTTTCTGTAAAGATGCATTTTCAACATAAAAGGCTGCCAGCAGAGAAGTCTCCCATGGTGCAGTTTGTAGGATCTTGTAAGAATTTAGTGAGATTAAGTTCCTGTAAATTTCTTGAAGCATCTGCACAACCCACAACACAGTTCTGCTGCATGTTCCACCATTTGAAATGCTGTTAAATCTTGTTCAAGTAGTCATTAAAATGACAGGGCCTGCAGCACCAGAAACACCAGGCTTCCTACTGGGGTGCTGAGGCAAAAGCCTTACTGTGGGCAGCCTGGGTGCTGCTCTGCAAGGACAGGCCAAGTGATTGTGCTGTAGGCCTTTGCCATCATCAGGAACGTGGGAATTTGTTCCACTTCAGCCTACTTAAAATAAACAAAAGCATGTGTGTACTGACTGAGGAATTTTTCATTATTAATCTCACTCAGGAGTTGTGTACAGCCACTTTCCCTTAAATCATGCGAGGCCTGTCTTAGCAGAGATTCATGGATGGCAGAAGCTTGCTAACAGACCCTGGTAAATCAGTCAGATCTTGAATTGCTTTCCAAAAGCTGTCCTGTTTTCATGAAGTCAGTTATTAAACATGCTCTGTTCTGACCAGCTCCTTTCACAATGACCTCAAACAGTTTTTTGATGGAGAAGCTATAAAGGGGAATGGGCAAAGGGACAATGCCATGAGGAAAATTCATGTTGCAGGAGAACAAGCTGTAGAGCAAGGCAGGGTGCCAGACAGGGGCCTGGGTCTGTCAGAAACACCTGTTGGAAATCTAATCGTGTTTTGGGTGGATTAGCAATGAGTGTGTCCAAAAGGGGCCAAAAGTGGAGGGAAACTGCAGCTGAGCTTCACTGTTTTGTTTTTGCCTTCTTTTCTTTGTACCACCTTAGTGTAATTGGTTTATCACCGACTGGGCAAGTATAATCCTGATTTATTATAGAAAACTTACAGCAGGTTCCAGAAATGCTGATTCTTCATCCAATCTGCCCAAACGCTTTCCTTCCATGACCCTGTGTAGGTATGAGGGTCATGGTCTCAAGCCAGGGACTGAGATGTGTGTTGCATTTAATGTTGTTAGACTATTTTAACCAGTCTTAGGAACTGAACAAATATATACAATATAAGATGTTTATTAGGATATTCTCTCTGGATGCTTGTAGACTAAGTTTACAAGGCCATGGGTACCCAAGACATCTATGTAGCCCTAGGTGTATGGGGACCCAGGTCATTCAGAAGTGGCATGTTAAGACCAGGTCACCTCCAATGATGCTTCAGATATGTTTTGGCACTTCAGTCCCATTCCCACTGACTGCAATGAAAGCTCAGACACCTAGTTGCACATCTAGAAACCTGATGTAGGTGCCTCAATCTGAGGCTGCATCTCTCATTCTCCATGCAAGGTCCTCCTCAACAGTACATCTGATCAATCCTTGCTGTGCCTTCACTGTGTATCTTGCAGAGTTCCTGGGAACCATTAGTGTTCCTGGGTAATCTATGAAAAAGATCAAGGAAAAAGTATCCCATTGAAACCTGGGAAGAAACTTTTGATATTTTTAATTTCAGTTTACTATTAAAACTTATTTCAAAATACAAATTCAGAAGTTTCCTTATAGGATACTTTTAGTTTTTCATAAAAAATTTTTACTAAGACTGAATTTTCTTCAGAACTTTTTTTTGTTTGGTTGGTTTTTTTTTTGGGGGGGGGGGGGGTTGGAGAGGGGTTGGATTTGGCATAGGTTTTTCACTTCTCCCTTATTATTCAGGCTAATTATGCACCAGGAAAGAGCTAAGGATTAAGGTGAAAAGATAGCTACCAGGATAATTTCAGAAGTCTGTGACGTGACCTGAAGAAATGATTGATTTGAGCTGTTCCTTCAATGATATGTTATGTACAAAGAAAGAAGTAGCCTGGCATCTGAGGTCAGTTTGCCAGTGCTTCCACGATGCAGAGATGGGGTAGACTTAGATGTGCAGAGCAAGTGAAGCAGTTTCTCTAATAACAGGCAATCAGCCTAGTCGTTTTTGAAGCCAAGGGAAATCTGTCATTGATTTCAATGGGTTCTGATTTATATTATAAGAAAACTACCCATCTCAAGTAGCTAAGTACAGTTGCTTCATTCAAACCAAAGCAAAACATGTCAGACTGCTTTAAAAACTTGTTTGGAAGGCACTAGTTTAGAATGTATGGGCCAGAATAGAGTGTAGCAAGAAAAATTTTGATGTAGTTATGACTTGGTTGTTTGTTGTTACTTTGCATTTGTTCCAGTTCCTTTTCACCAAATATACTACTTCATCTTTTATTGGTAGTCATGCTGATTTGCACCTGCAAATGTGGTATACCTTTTCTGTTACCCACTTTCATTCTCTCTATGTACCTTCTAAATCCTCCTGCCATGTGGGTTCCAGTTTTATGCCTACGTGCACTTTGAACAAATTAATTTCCAAGGTTTGTGTAGGTGACTATTCACAGGAGCTTTTTGTATTTACCCTTACTGTTTGTACATTTATTAAGCCTGGTATCCAAGATACTGTGAACAACATTTACTAACATCACTGTCAAAGAAAAATGCTCAGCTTCATGTAGGCCCCAGTCACTTTTTATTCCAAAGTTTTGCTCTTGTAGCTTATTTCATCCAAGAAAACTGCAGTAACTGCAAGGCCTATCACCAGTGTCACCTTGAACGGGAAGGTTAATGCTTATATCAATATTTAGGGTTGATTTAAAGGTTCTCTATGGGGTTTTAGGACTTTTTTCCCCCCTTAAGCGCTGCATTAGTGTATCTCAGGTTGGCTTGAAGAGCTCTTCAAAGGATTGGTCTGCATATTTATTCGCCTTTTTTTTTCCAGATTACTTTAATTTAGTTGTAGCGGATTTAGAAAATGAGGTACAAAACAAATCAGAACAGGGACTAGTGATATTGCTGGCAGTGGCCTGGCTGAGCTGGAGGCTTGAAGAATGGGTGAAAGCTCTAGATATGCTGCAACATATGTCAGGCAGCAACTCAGCAGAACTGCAACTTCCAAAGAGGAATTGAGCTAGAGAGAAATGGGATTTATTGGATATATTTCAGCTGACCAGGAAGTAGGATTTGATGGCATCCTAGGATTGACCTTATAAGTGTAGACAGCCTTGCTGATGTTCTTTTATATATCAGCAAATACTCTGGAGCAGTAAGCTCCAGTCACAGCCAGAATTTTTTTAGGGTTGTCAAATGCTGATAATACTGAGCATTTATCTGCCAAGTTCAGGATTACTGGTGCTGGAATTTTTCTGTTTAGCTAATGAGAGAACAGAAGCAATGTGATATGACTTCCCTAGCTATTCATTCACACCTTCACAATGAAGCCTGAGTTCCAAGTACTCTTGGCTTCACTGTTGTGTAGTCTTTCTTTAAGCTATCAAGTTCCTTTGATAAATAGGTTTGAGTAAATCTCTTCAGTTCTGTGGATCCCATGAGTGCAAAAAAGAAGTAAGGCTAAATATATGAAATAAATTATTCATTCCAAGTTATTTACCCAGCTCCACTTATTTGTTCTCATTTACTTCCTTTTTGCTTAAACTATATCATTCATCTTCTCTTGCTTCCTTAAAAGATATTTCAAATGTTTTTTTAATCACTTTGCACATATGAAATGTTATTAGATATTACCATCATTCTGCTTCTTGGGAAGCCTACAACCAGTATTATACACATTGAAGTAAATAAACCTCATTAGCTTTGTTAACTCCATTAATCACAGTCAACAACATTAATGAAGCCTACTTTAGCATCACTGTCAGAGTGAGGAATAATTCTTTTCATGATTAACTTTTGTAGAGTTACAGTCCTCTGCAAATTTATCCTCCAATACTATTAAATGTTATGAGGTCAACCTTTTTCCATGAATTTTTGAAACTTAAATTTACCAGAAATGGCCTGACATGGTAGAGTTAATTCTGTGTGAAGCTATGGAAAGATGAAGAAAGTTTATTTTCATCAAATTTTTCTTCCTTTTTTGTCCAAATGTTGACAACAAAATTTAACTGTGTAACATTTCTAACTGCCATACTTGCACATTTATCACATTTTCTGAGCATTTAAAATTTAAAGCAACACCTTTAATGTTACACTAACACCATTTTCTGCTTTAGATGCTATTTTTTTATTTTATATGCATCAGCCATTCTGTTTTCTGGCATGGATTAGAATCGTCAGTATCTGAAATACCTTGAAAAAAGATATGTCTTCCAACAAATCTTTGCAGCTAAAAGCAGGAATAACCAGTGATATAAAAGAGCCAGTTTTACAGCTAGGCTTGATACTTATCTATTCACGTTAATATACACCAGCCTTCTGTATGAGGCACCCAAATCTTCCCAAAGAATGACAGCTTCTCCTTTGAGTTTTTTCTACTCCCACAGCATAAAAACAGATCAGTTGCTCATTTCAAAAGAGCTGATCCTAGATAAATGTAGTTCCTATATTTCAGCCTCAGTTATAAAAAGTTCTGTGTTAAATATCCACGTTGGGGTTGAGGTCAATTTGTTTGAATCTTTTAAGAATAGAAAACTGAAGCATCTCCAATGTGGCACTCCATCAGTCAGGAAGCCTTAAAGCCTTTCCCCAGTCCTCATGATTTGCAAAATAAGGTTGTTGTTGTTCTTGCATAATTAGCTGGTAGTAAGGTTCAGGGGGAAAAAAGATAAATAAAAATAAATAAAAATAAAAAGACACCTTAGGGCTCTGAGTAAGTGTCTTGTCTGAACCTTTATATCAGTTCTCTTTAAACTGCTCTGTGGCTAACTTTGCAGGTTCTTCCAGTGACTTATGCTGAGTATTAGTTTAATGGGTCATACTCACCGATTGGGTCATAAATACAGAAATCCCACCACTGAAACTTAAAACAACTATTCAGAAGAGTAAAACTCAGCACAGCAATACAAAATAGATGTATCTCTTGGCCTTCCCTTATAGTGTCAGCCTTTTCTGATCATGCTGCACTTTCTTTTTGTTGAAAGGATAAGGGTTTTTCCCACCCAAACCCAGATGTAATAAAGTTTCACGCCATTCTTTTTTTTTTCTTTTGGAAACCCAAGGCTGAGGGAGCGTCCCTGTAGGAGAACCTGGATTTGCTGTAAAACAAAATTTCATCAGTTTTGCATGGCATCAGTGACATTTCTATTCTACAGCAGTCTGGTACTCCCGAATTTCTAAGAGGAAAGATTACAAGTGAGAGCAACTTCAGTATTGCAGTGCTTTATTAAAGTCTTTAAGGGGTAACTAAGGAGCTATTTACATTAACCTTTACTGCACAGGCCTGAGGCCCAAAGCAATGTTCACTGCCAGTAAAGCTCTGCTTAGGTACTTCACACTGGAGCAGGTGGGAAGGAGGCAGGTTGTTACAGCAGTGCCCTGGAAGATTTCCAGGTGTGATGCCTCAGTTTTGATGTGCACAAGGTGACCGGGGGTTATTTTCAACCTTATTTGTATATCTCAGTCCTGTTCTGCATAAGTGCCAATTTGCCATGTGCTGCAGTGATGACATCTCCTTATTTAAACTATAACATCTCTGATATTGCAGACCTTTGTCACATCTCACCGTCCCCAGATCCACTAGGGAGATCCCCTAGGGTGGGCGATTTCATGGCATGGAGAGGAAGTATAAAGATGGGACCTGAAGGCATCTGAGCCAGCCTGCAGACAGAAAGCAGAGACCCAACTTTCAGAGTAAGAAAAAGTAGATGGCACCTAAATAAAGCGTGACCAACTACATGCAAATGCATATCACGAATCAGCTCCTGAAACTCATGAGATTTTAAAATAAGTTTGGGTATTTTTATTTTCTGTCTCAGCAGTTCTCCTGACAGACCTCCTGTTGAGCTAACAGAAAATCAGTCTGTGGTGCCAAAAATAGGGTGTTCCTTTCTAGCCCAAAAAGAAGGTGATCTTGGACAGTAAATGTGATCTTTTTCCCGAAGACATCACCAGATTTTTCTCCCTTCATGGGTTGTCTTTGTGATTTCTGCACTGGATGAGTTTTATTACGCTTGTTGAGTTTTCCTTCACCACAGCACCTTCTTACCCACCTAATTATTCCCTAATTTGTACACACAGAGGTATGTGGCACTGTCCCACCAAGGCCTTCCAGAAGTGATGGCCAGTGTAGACTGAGGAGACAGAAAAGAATTTTCTGTCTTTGAAGTTGTGTTGTTAGTTCCAGGCGTACAAAAATCACAGTTGTTGTTCCTGAAGACAAACTCCTTTTGGGATTTGCTTTACCTTGTAAATTTTAAGGTCATAGTCTTCCAACTTCTCTTTACAGCTGTGAAAAATCAACTTCAAAAATAAATGAAAGGTAAAGCTTTTTTTGATGCAAGAGTGGGGGTTTTAAAATATTTTAAGAGTCAATAAAATCAAGCATGTGAGTATTAGAAGCTAAGATGGATCTCTAGTGCTCTTTCTCTCATTGTGGACTTGCTCAGGAACATTCATAGCATCAGCCAGTTGCATTTGAGTTTTAGCTTCAAGAAAGTGTGAATCTCTCAATGAAGCATAATTTCCAAGGACAGGTCTCCAAGGCAGAATGTGTCAGAACAAAACAGAACATGTGTATTTTTATCAGGTCTATTGAAACACTATTCTCAGGGCTGTCTGGAAAACAAAAATACAAAATCTTTATAGGAGTGCTTATCAAAAAAAAATTATATCCCAAAACTCATATATCTGACAGCTCACACAAGACTTCCTGGAACAGAAGTGGAACACCTGAAGTGAGGGGCTCAAATTTAAAACAAGCTCATTGTGCTTTGTATGAAGCAAATTTCAAATTTAAGATAAAGGACCAATTACAACACAGCTTGATGAGGATTTCCCATCTACCTAGAAATGTAAGAGTGAAAAAAAGAATTACTGGATCACAAAGTTTAGTCATACCTGAATTATATAATCTCATTCAGTTTAAAATATATATATATATTTACAAAAAAAAATGTATTGGAGCTTAGTAAAAAAGAAAAGACAGAATTGAAAGAAGCTTTTCAGCTAGGCAGATAAGCCTTGAAACAGGAAATGTAATGGCCTTAGTGATCTGTATGAAATCAAGGTCAGCAATGAATTTAAGGGGAGCAAGGTGAGAGGCTCAGTCAGATGCCCAGCAGAAGCAGATAAGAGCTTTTGCTCTCTTTCATACTAAGTGGAGAGGAGTACAGGAGGTAGTGTAGGAAAATATTGTCTGCAGTGATAAAGCATCCTGTAAACCTTGTAATTCTGTGCCTCCTGTGAAGTACACCAGAACAGCAGCAAAAGAAGCGCATGACAGATTTGATCGACACTTTGCCAAGGAAAGGAACAAGCACAGGGATGAAAGGGTTGCCATCCTCTCCTGGCAGCTCAGATGTCACACAGAGATAAAGGTTACTGCTAGTAACGAGTCTAATTTCGTAGGGAGAGAGCATGCAGCAACACAGCTCTTCACATATAGAAAGCAGGAGTGGAGTAGCAAGCTGGATACGCACAGGGGCTTTGGGATTAATGGCAGCAATGGAGACAGCTTCCATGCCACCTCAGTGCCACTTGCAGAAATCGTGTGTTGTTCCCCTCTAGTCTGTCAGTAAATGTGTGGGGATGTGGAAGGAAGGTGATGCTCTTGGGGAAATGAGGCACCCTACAAACAGGAGTGCTTGTGTTGTCGCTAAGAATGTCCACTGGGTTTCATGGTGCTTGGAAGCTGCATCAGTATCAAAAACACCACTGGCTTCTCTCGGGGGCTAGGAAAGGTTCTGAAGGCACAAGGTGTTATGTAGGCAGGGTCATCAGCACTTTCTTCAAAACTAATCCCAACCTCTTGTACCTGCTTAATTACATTGAAATAGTCAAGAAACCATTGGTAAAACACTCAAGAAAATGGTGTTTTTGACTCTCCTTTTTCCTCTCCCCACCGGAAGCCACGTACTTCACAAAAATCAAAATATGAGGAGGAAGAAGAGAGATTAAATGTCAAGAAGCTTCAGAAATGGATTGTTACAGTGGGGAAAAAAAAAAAAAAAAAAGACAATCCTGCATTATAATTAATATTAAATATTTCATCCTGATCATCTTTAAATACTCAGCTTACTAACAATTAGCCAGCAAGGCCATCTTTGTGCAGACCTTGTCTGTAAGAAGTCAGGATAACTGAATGTGATTGTCATCTCAGCATTAATGGGGAGGCAGGTGAATTCACTCTTTCTGAGTCTGCCTGTCAATAGCTTGATAGGATTAGCATAGTGGTTGATTGAATGCCAGCTGTCAGTCAAACCTCCCAGCCCTAATCACCATAACACTCGTTTGGGCAGCAAATTCTCTCCCACTTAGAAAGTCTGAGAGAGGGTGGGGTGACTTCAGGTTCCTAGGATATTTCCATACTGAACAGGGAACAAAATTCACACTTCTGATTTCAGTCCTACTTTTAAACCCAGAACACCCCTGTTGGTGTCACCTGTGATGTGCACAAATGCAGCATTTGATGCTCCCAACCTCCAACAGGCTAGGTAGCATCTTTCTTTTCCCAGTTAGGAAGATTGCATTTCTTTCTGTTTTTCATTAGCTTTATCCCTACAGCAACCTAACAAACTCCGCAGCTGAAGCAGGGGAAGGAAGCAGGTGCTTTTTCCTGCCTTTGCTGCTCTGCAGAAGGCTGCAGGCACACTCGCGGGTGTCTTGTGCCATCGCGTGGTACTGCTGCCGCACTGCCACCGACCCCGGGGCTTGCCCTTGGCTGGGCCTGGCCCTGCCAAACAGCAAAAAAACAGAAATGCAGCCTTCAAACCTGCCCTGCCAGCTGCCGCTGCCTGCCAAGCTTCTCACGTACCCGGGTGTTAAAAACTCTTGATGAGAAGTGGCCAAGGAGGAAGGCGATGGGGTCTGCAGAAAGGAGAGTCCGTGCCTGTCCCCATGACCACAAGTAGCAAAAACCCAAAATGGGGAGATCTGTTTTTGCTCTACAGAACTGATGTTTTCACTTGGATCTGCAAGAGAGATGCAAGGAAACAGTATTTTATTTTATTTTATTTTATTTTAATGTATGTTACCATTGTTAATAACCAGTCTTTATTCCACTGGCAATTTCAAGGATTTGGGTGATGTTCTGCACAGTTGGCACTTGCAGTCTGGCTCTTGGCTTATACTAATTTCTGGAAAACTTTATCTAACTCTTCTCACTATGTAAATTATGGTAACATTAGTGAGGTTAATGAGGAGGCATACACCTAATGGCATTCAAACGTATTTTCTAAATTGCATTATGTTTTCAGGAGGCTCTACCAGGGAATAATCTGTCTCTCAGGCTTGAACCTGTACAGTTTATCCTGGTATCCTGAAGAATAAAAGTTTGCAGGAGTGTATCTCTACCATTCTTTCTTCTGTTTGAATTTCTTTGACACAGTAGAAGTTTCAAAGACCTCAAATTCCCATACATTTTGCAAAAATAAGAAAAGATCAGAGAGACTCTATTAGTGCTTTGACCCAGAATAAAGAGTGGAGCATAAACTCATCCTTGATTACACATCAAAGCATGTACTTGGGAGGGCAGCTGGAAGACATAAGTCCACAGAATCACCATCTCCTTTTGATGTGCTACTCACAAAATGACATGTTATTCTTCCCTATAAATGCAAAGACAAAGGGACAGAAAGTGAACATCACAGGTGGTTCTCACACTGGTGTAATTTCCTAACTTGAGTCATTTTTGAGTCATTGAGGGTCATGGCAATACCCTCAAATTGTTAGGATGGAATCTTGGAAGAACCTGTGCTGCTTTTTAGATCTAGATGATTCTGTTATCATTTCTGTTTTACAGTTCATTGTAATGAGAAATTACAGACACTGAATACCTGTGATTCTGTATTTATATTGTTATAAATATCCACAGAAAGAACTCTTCAGGATAATTAAATTGTTCATGTAAGGCCAAATAATGTTCCTAATGAAAAATAGCCTACCTAGTGAGTGGTTACAGTCAAGCCAGCTAAATAATTTTGGAACAAAATTGCCTCTTACCTATAAGTAATAGAGAAATCTTAAAATCAATTCAGAAAAAAATGTATCCAAACAAAGAGCATGAGCAAAGCCATGTACAAGAAATAGATGTGATAGGCTACCAGAAGACTGGAAAAGGGGCCACCTGTATCAAATCATTCTTAGTTTTGATTCATTTTTATTAGTATTCAGATCTTTTCAATCATAGGTTTGTGAGTCATGAAATAACAGGATGAACATGCCCACACTATATGCAAGCCAAAATAGGTTATTTCTCTATAGCCATTCATGTTCTTCTTAGCTCATTTCACTTCTTCTCCCTACACTGATTGTCTTTATCAAGTCTTTCTTTAAGTCTCTGTTCTTTGGCATTTTTTTCAAGTAATAAGTGTCCAGGGTTTCCATATCAATTAGCAATTCAGTCAAATCCATCTAACTTCTTTTTCGCTTTTGGTTTTCTTTCTCTTCCCAATTTCATCTGCTTTTGATTACCTGAAACAACCCAGCTTAACTTGAAGATCTTTTTTCTTACTATTAATGCAATGGCTCATTAAATTAATCTCTGTTTAAAATTCATGTCCTTCTCTCTCACCTCTCAGAGACAACCACTGACAAGGAGACACTCTGATGTGTATTTGCTAGCTGCTGAAGGTCACTTTCTGAAAAACCCATTTCCTTCCACAGAAGTCAAAAGATTCAGGTTGAATGGATTATCCATTCCTCTTCATTTATAGTTCGTTGATTCATGTTTGAGGTGGTTTTTTTTTGTTGTTGTTGTTTTGTTTTTTGTTTTGTTTTTAATCAATAGAGACTTAGAAATGCTTGCTGGAGTTCAGTGTTTGTTATTCAAACTGTGCATGCCAATGTGTCATGACAAAGCAGCTGTGCTTTGAAAATGATGGCATTTCTACCCTCCTGGACTGGAAAAGGAAACTCCTGTCCAGATTCTAAAGATCTCCAGTGACATTAAAAGAGATTTTCATGAAGTGGAAGGCAAACACTATTAAAAGCTGCAATTTTTGCTCTTAAGAAATTATGCATATTTAACAGGATGTCTTTGAACTCATGCCACCTAAGTAGAAAAACAAACAGCTTTTTTGAGAATTTGAGGATTATTTTACACGAGAATTTAATTTGTTTAAATGGAAATGAATATGGATGAGGATATTTGAATAGGTTCCGTGTGTTCCTCAGTCACAATTGCCAAGCAGGGACTAATCTTGGTGATTAGTAAGGGTAGTGATAAAAATATGCTTGTACCCTGTATGCCTCCTGATTGGCAGTTTATCGCTCTTAGAGGACCAGATGTCAAAAGCCATATGCTAATATTTAGCACAGAACAGTCCTTTGGTTTATGCTCTGAAATGCACCAATGGCAGCGCTGTTGAACAGTGAGCTAACAACAGTCCTGAAAGACAATAACACGTTCAGGAGACAGGAGCATTTGCTGCAGCAGTTGGCAGAGAGGGAGCGATGGATTGAGGGGATGCTCTGGGCTCTGCTGCCAATTCCCATGGTCCTATGACAATGATCAGGGAAGGGCAGATGCAGTATTTTACCTAAACTGCACTTTATACTATTTAGACTAGAAACTATTTTCCCTTTGTACAGTACCTGGCACAATGTGGTTCCACCACATTACTGGAGATGCAGCAATGAAGTTATTAAATCAGAATACAAGAGAAATGTGCATAGTGCACAAAGTACATTTAAAAAAAAAAAAAAAAGAGAGAGAGAGAAAAAGCAGATATCATCTACTTTAATTTTCTTGTGTTTATATAGGATTTCAGTCCTTGATTTTCTTGAGCTGAGAAAGTTTATTTTTTACTGAAATGTTGAGTTTAGAATAGAAAATTAACAGGGGATTTTTTTTTTCTATTAACAGGAGCCTTTAAAGATAACCCAGGGGAAAAAAAAATAAAAATAAAAAAATGGAGGGAGGGGAAATACAGCCTTGAATAAGTTAATTTAGACAGAGGCAAAGCCAGTTTCTATCTTCAGTTAAACCTGGCCAAAGTCAAAGTTACACAAGGTATGGCTGAAGGCAGTATTAGGCTCTGCTTATTCCAGTACCATTCAAGTGGTACCTCTCCAGCACCATGTGCCCAACAGATTTATTATAACAGTTACTGGTAATGTTTAGCTATAACACCAAGGAGAAGAGTGCCAAAGCCATCAGCCTTCCACCTGATCAGAAAAATGGGGTAGCCAATGGGGTAACCACTTCTCTTCCTACAAGAGGCAGTGGCAACCCAGAGAAGTAATGAGATTTCTTGTCTGCAGCCCCATCAGCCATTGCCAGCAATAAGCAAACCCACCAAGATGTTATTGAAGGCATTGGTGTTCTGCAACATGCCACTGCAGTTTCCTTAGGGTTATCCTGATGTTCCAAGTCCTGGTTTCTGAAGAAAAAACTTTTCTCTCTCAAAGATCAGCTGGGCTGAACTGCATTCACTGTGGCTGTTCTTAAAGGCTGTTATCCTAATTTTATATTCCATTTTCTTGTACAGAGACTAAGATGAGCACAATTTTGTGCCTGCATAATTTCATCTGCAATTGCATCTACTGTTATATCATAAATGAGAAATATCTCTTTGATTTGTCTCCATTACAGGCTCTCTTTGATGCAATGCAAGAATAAAAGCCCTACACAAAAAAATCACTCAAGTTCTTTTAAGGCAAATACATGGATTTCTGTATCTTGGAAGAAGCTTCAATTTCAAACTTGTTTTGGGCACTTGCTTTTGGGGAGTTGGTCTGGAACATATTTAAATTGCAAGAGGAGATACAGAGTTATTGTCCTGCTCTTGTACCAGTGTTGTACATCTGGAGTGAGGTTTCCCTTCACACTAGGACTGCTTCATTCTTCTTCCTTCTACCAGGTACCCCTGCGCTGAAGAAAACTGTTAACATGCTCTGGGGGAAGGGGTTATTAATCCAGTTCTTATACTATCTCCCTCCCTCTTGCTTTTTTCAAAGCAGAAATACAGTGGGATCCTATGTTTTTCTATAACGTTCCTCTCATTTGCACCATTTTATTAAATTATTTTTGATGGCTTGTGTAATTCCACACTAATTAAGGAGGGCTTAATAGACCATCACATCTCCATTAGCTTCACCTTGTGTTACTCTTGGAGGGTGTGTCACACCCAGGGAAGACTTAGAGGAAGAAGCTTGATGAGGGAAAACAAGCTCTCAGAGGAAAATGGTCCTTTACTTCTGCTAGGGACAGTTGCATTAGAGAACTTGGATATACTTGGATGATCGTAGTCCTTAGTATGTGGATTTTGCCTTTTTGATTATTATTTTTGGTTTTGTTTTAGTTATGTTGGGAGATGGTGTCGGAAGGATGTCATCAAGAAGTATCAATCAATATGGTGGTGCTTTTTGTGTTGTGGTGCTTGGGAAAAATACAAAGAATAATGCGTTGAAATATCTTGCAGGACTTTGAACCAGGGCTGGTTCAGGGCCTGACAGCTGGGAAATGCAGGCAGAGTTAGAATCCAGATCTTGTGCTAGACTGTGTACCCTGTCACGCTTCAGCTTTAATGTACTTCTTGAGAGCTTGTTTAATATTCTACTAAAAGCTTTGATAAGGTGAATCTTCAGTAAGCATGAAAAGATTTGCCTACTATCTCAGGCTGGTGAGCAGGATGTGCTCTCAGTTGGTCTAGCATGTTTGTAGGGACTGTTTCTGTTCTGCTTGAATCCTTCCAGTGTTTTTCTGTCTAGTAGTCTTATTAACTGCTTTTCTAATACTATAACTCCACCAACTGATTTGGTTCTGGCTGTAATATTGACTCAATGAGTGGTGTTCCGCAGTCCTAGTTTTTAAGGATGGTAGCTGAAGAGTTGATTGAAAATACTAGCATAATTGGTTTGTTTATGGGCAACGAGATTTCAAAAATAATTCAGTCTAAAAGTTTTCTTCCATGAAGTGGAACTACTTGTAGTTTGCTCTTTTGTTTTATGAGAGGGGAAAAAATAATTGTCCCCTGTTGAAACTTCATAAGGCTTTCTCTGTGATATAGACAAGAAACATTGAAGCTTTCTCCCAGTGCATTACTACTAGTCCCTTAAAATTATTTATGTTTATGACAAGCTTTGTATAGGCACTAAAAGTCTGACTCTTCACAATGCTGTCTGGGTCAATAACTCTAATTCAGGCTGGTACAAGAACAACGGTAACTCTGTCAAAGTTGCAGTACATGAAAGCTCTGACTTGTGAATGGAGCCACTTGGGTTTTGTCCTGGAAATGGTTACCACAGCATGACTTCATCGCTCATTATACATTAATATCACAAGAATACAAGTGCTGTTAACTTTTCTTCTGAGCAGTCTTCAAAACCAGAACCCTGGTTATATCCCTTAATGCAGTTCTGTGGGATGTAATTGTCATGGCCTGTGCAAAAGATGTGGGAAAATGAGTTATTAAACAAAAAGAAAAAAATATAGCAAATTCTCTTTAATGAGGGTAGTTATAGAAAGTAAATACCCCATGAGTTTTAATTCATGCAACAAATACTTATTTTAAAAATCAAGGTGATTTTGGAGAAATTCTCTTCTTCAAGGCAATTTCTCAGTGCTTACACTCACCACCATCCACATGTTCCAATTATTTCACTATGGAAAGGCTCTTCTGAAAATTTGGCAATGGAATCTGATCAAATGATCAAAAATCGATGACTTAAAAGGTGCAAATGCATTGCATCTTATTTGGCCTGTTCCCTGTGTGTTATGTGAGAAGTTGCTTAAAATCTTGCTGTAAATCGCAACTGGTTTGCCCTTCTAAGTACATGGATAACTATAAGAATCTAGTTGAAAATCATGAGCTAGCAAGCATCTAAATGTTTGAAGGACTCCTGAATTTATCCTACTTCCAGGTTGGATGAAGCTTTTTAAAGATGTAGGAATATAGTTATGATTATAACTTTACACAGAGCTAATTATCTCTAGAGATGTTAATTAATTTCTGCCTGCTAAAAATCACTTGACTTTGAACTTAACAAGGATGAAACTTCCCTTTCATTTGTCACAAGGGTATATGTTCTGCAGCGTTAACACTAGTATAGTAGGTATGTTTTATGTTTTTATACTCTAAGAGGTTATCTAATTTTAAAACATCTAGTGCCTCCAAACATTAAGATTCTTGGGAAAGAGTCTCTCAGGTTTGGGTCACTGAATCTTACCAAGTAATGCAGACACAAGAAGTCACGGCCCAGTAAGCCCTTAGTTTGCAAATCTTTTGAAGTCCCTTTCTTATGTCTGAGTCACCTTGTTAGCAAGTGCACTTGGTTGAGGGAGGATAGTACTTTCTAAGGGGTTATCCAGGGTCCATTTGTTAAGCTGACTTAGAATGACCCTGGCTAAGATTTTCTATATTTACTTGAAACCCCATTCTTTATCCTTGCTCAACTCCCAGCTAAACACAAAGCCTACTTCACAAACAGAAAAAGGCTTGCTTGTGTCACTTTGGGGGACCCAAAAGAGATTATTATTTAAATGGGAGCTGGGGAAGCTCTGTGTACTACAAGAGTCATGGGTTGGAACACCTCCAGCAGCTCCAGAGATGCATTGGGCTGTAGTGGGCTGCCCAGGCTTCTGGCTATGTAAAGTGGCAGCAAATGAAGTCAAATGGTTGAGGCAGGAGAAAACTGAGCTTTGTGTGTTTTCATAAACATAGCTTTTGCTGTTGGAAACAGTATGCTGGTATTCTGAGGAATGCCTACTCAGGGTAAAACTGAGAGCATGGGTGGATATTGCTGGGCTTGGTTTCCAAAGGGATTGTTCTGAAAAAATCAACACTGGCCAGACAAGTTGTGGTCTCATCTTTCTCCTGACATCCTGCTGACATCTCTACCTTAAGGCCTTCTTTCCTGATCTCAACATAATTCCTCGTGGGATCTTTTGAGAAGCAGCTGCCACCTTGGGCTACTTTTTCCTGTCACAGGGGACAGGCAAGTGGAAGTTCAGAGTTTATTTTCTTTTTAAATACCGTACATGAAGAAACTGATGGCTTCTGTGGCCAAGAGTGGCTTCTGGCCAGGCCAGAAGCCTAAACCTCTGTTTGCACTGCATGTAGCCCAAGTCCTAACCTTTAAGAAATGACCAGCAGCTCAAAGTACAGACACAGAAAGAGCTTGTTTGTGCTTTGTGAGAAAGGTTTGGTGAGATGTTCCACTGTAGGCAGGAGCTATGAGTGAGAGGTAGAGAGCTGGCTTTTGTGGGTGTCTTCAAGGTGTTTTCTTCTCACCAAGTATTCTGCAGGGAGCATTGGCAAACCTGGACAGCACTTCAGTCCCTATCTTCTTCTACATATTTATCTCTAAATGTGTCAGAAAAACAAATCTTTTCTAATTTTCTTGGTTTATTTTGCTGAATTTATTCTTGTAATCTGTGTCTCCTAATTATAATAGTAATTTAAATTTATTTAAAAAAAATCGGAAAGGGGAGTCAGTTTATATATTGGCTCACTTACTCTGATTTCCTCACATTGTCAGCAGAGGCATTAATTTTTCAAGCATAGCAATTACAAGGCTAGGGAAAAGTTAGAAATATAGCTGTATCACCAGAGCTCAACTGAATTGCTTGTGTTAAAACTGAACTTTTCTGAGTGGACTCTGGAAATTAGCCCAATGCTCTTGCAAGGTGTTGTGAATCATCACACTATGGCCTTAATTTACTAGTATAAGTACTTCTCATCTCTCAAGCCCTGCAAAGCTGCCTCTATGGCAATTCCTGCAGCTTTCGGAGAGTCAGAGTTGATACTGGAGTCAGAGCAGTTTTCTCCTCTTCCTGAGTTGTTCTTCCCTCATAAGGACAGAATCAGAAGCCAGCTAGATGAGAGTTTAAATTTTATTGCTTACTAATGCCAGATGTTTTCTCTAGCTCCAGCT